>NC_044031.1:638805617-639405617 GCF_901765095.1 Microcaecilia unicolor
CTTTGAGGGCTGGTTTACAATTTCCTAGCTAGGATTACAATACAGAATACAAAATACATACCCGGCGAATGTTCCTCAGTCAGTTGGGTGTCAGGAATAGGTACAGGATTCAGGATCCCACCGCTGCCACCAAGAATTGTTGCAGGAATTGAGATAGGAATTTGTGATACTTCAGGAGTCAGACAGCACACACCAGAATGAGAGAGTAATCTTCTTTATTTGCCAGCAAACAAAGCAGGACATCAGTTCTAGCTCTCTTCTCCTCTGTCTCAGCTCTCTGGATATTATGGCTTCTGTCTCAGCTGCTTCTCTTCTGCTGTCTCTCCTGTTGTCTTCCAGCTTTCTTCCAGCTCTCCTTCTGACGTAAACTGCTTCTGCTCCTACTTAAATACTGTTCTATCCCCCTCCTAGCCTTGCCCCCCTTACTCTCCAATTGGTTAAGGAATAGATTGGCTACCTGGCCTCAACCAATCATTACTTTTGAAATATCAGTTACATAGGTTTGGTATTCCTCAAACTGACCTGTGACCTGGGGCCCCTTACACCAGACATTTGGTCTCCAGAACTCTTACATTTCTCATTATGATTGATTTCTCAGCTATAGCTTAAACTGGATTCCCTTAGAGACTAAGAGGCCCCATCTAACATTGGTTATTCTCATATTCCTAATCAGCTTCATACTACCTGCTAGCTGAACTCTGGCATTCATTAAAGAGGTCAAAAGCCAATCTTACTTAATAGCATACGGCTATGGTCTGTTATTTCTTTCAGGACCATTTCTACAGTTACCTATAATTAATCAAGACTTTTCCTGACCTTCTTCACCTATCAGCTTATACATTGAACCAGCCAGAACTATGGCTAAGTCAAACCATATGTTGATCTCCTCAACTGCAGTCTTAAACAGCAGACAAAGAATAATACAGAATTTAAAAAGGTATCCTACATAGAAATTACAGAATAAAACATATTCTAAATACACAGAATCAGTATTCCTTATAAGCAAGAACTTCTAAATCTAACTCATTATATCTAGAATTATTTAGACTCTAACTAAACAGCATTTCAGCCTAATCCTAAACAAACTGCCTGCTTACAAAACTATTCAGTATGCCTAATAATATACAGCTTTCATCATTCACAAGGGTGAAAGAAATTCCTGTCTCTGACCTTTCTAACCCAGCCCGGCAAACGCTAGACACAATAATCTGAACCATCTGGCATACCTTCACTTCACTTACAGAGTAAAGAGTTGAAATTTGAAATAAGAATTCAATTCAAATACCAAGCTTTTAACAGAATTAACCCTTCATATGATTTCTCAGAATTATTCTTTGCCCATGGCTGCCTCAAATTTACATAGACACCATATGAAAAATGCTAGTACCAATAAAGATGTCAAGCCTGTGGGGCAGCACTTTACAAAACCAGAACACTGTACCAGTGATTTCATAGTAAGAATCCTGAAAGGGAACTTTAAAACAATACAGGAACGTAAGACCTTTGAAGTCAGAATGATTAAATATTTTGACACCCACCAGACAGGACTTAACAAAGATCTGGGTTTTCTAGCCCATTATAAACCATAGAATTGGACTGCTTTGTCACCCTCCTGTCTCCATGCATATCTCCCTGTCTCTCACCTATCCACCCCCATTCTGTTAGACTGTCACTGAAATGCTTTGATGTTTCACTTATATATACTGCCATCTACCAACATTTGCTTATTTCCGATCCGACAAAGAAATGTATTAAATTATGTCCAATAAAAAGGTATCATATTATTTTCTTTTCCATGTTTTATTTTGTTTTATTTGTATTGATTACCACAAACCTCAGGAAGGTTCTGGTGCTAGAAGGTCTGAGTTCCTGAGCAGGTGCAGGAAATAAGAGTTCAGCAAAAGGGCAACCTAGGATCTCTGGGTCTGTATAATGTTGGAACAAAATGCTGTAGAAATTTGCAGGCAGCCTGCTCCCAAAAGCAAAACAGCTGCCAGCCAAAAAAACAAAAAACAAAAACAAAACCCACAGGTCACACAGGCACAAACTGAAATGGTGAATAGCAGTGATAAATCCATACAGCTAATCTGTTGGATTTCTCCCATTGTTACAGTAGATTAATACTGTTCAGGTATTTAAACATCTATATCCCTGTATTTGTGAAACGTATCTGGGTATATCTCACCTCAGGCAAATTCAGGAACATTACTCAACAGAACTGCCTTTGCTAATGTACTGGCTAAGACTTGTGATTACAGCATAAGGATTTCCTCTCCCAGTGCAAGGAGTTGACAGGAAATTACCACTTCCAGGCAAAACAGGCATAACTGTAATTTTGCTCCTCCTCCTTCTTCATTTTGTTTTGGGATCATCAAACCTTCTTTCCCCTGTACTGCAACAAGCAGCAGAAAGTGAAAGGGATCAAGAGTGACAGTATTTGGAGCCCAGACAACTGAGATACTGATATTCTCCAGAGCAGAGACTGCAGGTACTACACCCAGGGAGAGTAATTTCTAATGAAAAGGGTCACAAGCTCTTTCCTGAGAGACCCTGAACTCTGTTAAACTTTGGGGCTGGCTGAGCGAGAATCACATGTGTGTTTTGCTCAGAATTCCGACTGGGTCCTAGAGTGGTTAAACTGTGGACTTAAAGAAGTCTGTTTTTTCTTTTCTTTTATACAAATGCTCCCGTGCATTCATTTCCAAAAGCACTGCGCTACTGTCCAAAAGAAACTTTTAGATACTCGGAGGTAAATGAGAACTTGCCACTGTGTCTCTATTTATAGCAAATGCAGCTTGCTCATAAGATACTAATGTCCTTAAAAGCATACATCACAAGTATCTGGCAGAAACCCAAGTAGTAGCAACATTCCATGCTACCAATCCTGGGGCAAGCAGTGGTTTCCCCCAGTATTTATATCCACTCTAGTAAATCTCTTTAAAAGAAGCTCCTTCTCTGACAGGAAGAACAAGATTAGTACAGTGTGATAAACTTCTTTCAAAATCACATCACTGATCACGAAAGGGACAATACTGTCATAAAAACAGTGAGTTCAGTTTAAGATCATGTGCTAGAATTTCTCTTGGCTGTTGCTGTAGAACATGCCAAAATCGAGTAAGTTGCAGGGTTTTTGCTTACCATGTGCTAAACTGGGGAACTCATTTTCCCTGGACTTATGACAGAAGCACTGTTACCTCCCCCCCCCCCCCCCCCCAAAGAAAGTGGTTCAGGAAGATGCAATGATGATTTGTCTGGGTTTCTTTATTGTATTACTAGCAGTTGAGCCCGTAAAAACGGGCTAGTAAAGGAAGGGGGGTTGAAAGGCCCCCCCCCCCCCCGGAGAGGTTGCTGCCGCCGCCCCTCCACCCGGGACGGGTACCTGGCTTCACTATTCAAACCGCCGGAACACAGCACACAGCTCATCTGAGCTGCCGTCGGCCTTCCTTCTTCTCTGCGTGTGTTCCGCCCTCGTGTGACGTAGCGTCGGCGAGGGCGGGACACAGGCAGGTAAGGAAGGCCAACAGCAGCTCAGATGAGCTGTGTGCTGCGTTCCGGCGGTTTGAATAGTGAAGCCAGGTACCCGGGCTGGGTGGAGGGTGGGTGGCGGCAGCAACCGGGTGGGTGGGTGGGGGGGGGCGGTGGTGGCAACCCTGGGGGGGGGAGCAGTGGCGACGGCGGTTCCCTCACTTGCAGGTGCGCAGGTTCCCTCTCTGTCACACCCCCGTCATCACGTATTGATGCGGGGCGGGACAGAGAGGGTCTCTACTGCGCATTTGCGAGTGAGTATGCCTCTTGCCATTATATGTTTGATTGGGTGTGGGTATCATTGGACATTGCTTCCTGTCAATGGGAAATGTCCCAGCCGTATAAAGGGTATTTGTAGTACTATATGCTGCTGTCATGGTGTTTCCTTTTCTCAGTGTGGCATTCTTTGTTTTCTTGTATTTCAACAGGTTCTGTCCACTTATTGCACATTATCCTAATCACCTTGACTGCCCTACAATTCCCAACGAAAGTTCTGTCCACTTAGGGGAAAATTCTATAAATGGCGCCACCCCCCCCCCCCCCCCCCCCCACACACACACACATTTACCGCTAGTCTATAAACCTTGCCTAAAGTTAGGTACGGTTTATAGAATAAGCATAGTGCCTGTCCCTGCAAGTAAAATTTAGGCTCGACCACCTATACCAGCAAAATGCCTGGTGTAAATACCTGCATCTAACAGAACAGTCTGCATAATTTTTAGGAATGCCCATACCCCTCCAAAGCCACACTTCCTTTTGTGATGCACACATTAGAATGCACTTTCAGGGATCATTTGTCTAGTTTACTTTACAGAATATGCTTAGAAAGTTGTGCTTGATAGTGAAAGTGTGAATAAGCATGTAGATAAAGATGAGCTGGTTGATGTGGAGGGTCATAATCGAACGCAAACGCCTATCTCCATGGGCGTTTATCTCCGAGAACGGGTCCGTGAAGGGGCGGGCCGAACCGTATTTTCGAAAAAATGGACGTTTTTGAGGTGGGCGTTTGTTTTTTTTTTAGCAATAATGGAAACTAAAAACGTCCAGCTCAAAAACGTCCTAATCCGAGCCATTTAGTCGTGGGAGGGGCCAGGATTGGTAGTACACTGGCCCCCCTGACATGCCAGGACACCAAGTGGGCACCCTAGGTCAGTGCGGTGGACTTCAAAAAAAGCTCCCACTTGCACAGCTCCCTTACCACTGGTGCTGAGCTCCCAACCCCCCTCCCCCAAAACCCACTACCCACAAATGTACAACACTACCATAGCTCTTAGGGGTGAAGGGGGCACCTACATGTGGGTACAGTGGGTTTTGGAGGCCTTCCATTTACCAGCACAAGTGTTACAGGTGGGGTGGGGGATGGGCCTGGGTCCACCTGGCTGAAGTGCACTGCGGTACCCACTAAAAGTGCTCCAGGGACCTGCATACACGCAGGCCTCTAGGACTTGTTGCTGCTGTATAACATTGGCACACCAGTTGACACCTGAAGACTAATCTCTCCGAAAACGTCCTTTATTGGAATAACCGCGTTTACTCACAGTTAACTGCAGATCAGAGGTTGTGCCCCACTGGCAACGAGTCTCCCTGGAACTGAGATTAGCAGTAGGTCAGAGCTGGCAGAATGCTGTACAATGCCCTCTTTCAGCCACATTCAAGGTAAGAACTAAGTTGTCTAACGTGGCTAACACAGGAAGGGAACTAAAACTGTCTTACAAAAATGGCCACTACCGCATGGACTACAACAGGAAACACAACAGGGCACACTCTGACCCAGTAGGCAGGGGGGAAAAGCACCATGGGAGAAGAGCCTACCAACTACCAACATCGTGAGACTAACACAAGCTAATGAAATCACGGAGCCAATACCCTACACCCACCACAATGCAATGCTGATGTGACCCTGTACTGCACCCGAGAGCCACATCTGACCCAGGGAAAGGCTGTGACAGGATCGAACACATTCTGCTGTCATGGAGGTGGGTACGGCATTTGAGGCTGGCATACAGGCTGGAAAAAAAGTTTTTAAAGTGGGTTTTTTTTTGGTGGGAGGGGGTTAGTGACCACTGGGGGAGTCCGGGGAGGTCATCCCCGATTCCCTCCAGTGGTCATCTGGGCAGTTGTGGCACTTTTTTGGGGCTTGTTCGTGAGAAAAAAGGGTCCAAAAAAAGTGACCCAAAATCGCGGTCAAAATGCCTTTTTTTTCGATTATCAGCTAAAGACGCCCATCTCTCCTCAGCTGATAACCACGCCCCAGTCCTGCCTCCACCACGCCTCCAACACGCCCTCATCAATTTTATTCGTTTCCGCAACGGAGTGCAGTTGGAAACGCCCAAAATCGGCTTTCGATTATACTGATTTGGGCGCCTTTGCGAGAAAAACGCCCATCTCCCCGATTTGGGTCGAAATATAGGCGTTTTTCTTTTTCAATTATAAGCTGGATAGTGTATCTAGAGTTCAGAAAGTTTTTGACAAGTTCTTGTGATAAGGACCCTGCCTACCAACCATATCTAATATAATAAAACGCACCGTGAACGTTCTGAAGACAACGTTCTGAAGTCACTCAAAACACTCCCTGTAGGGTTCGTGGATTCGTGGTGTGAAGCCAGCCAGCCGTCTCTGCCCCGCCCTTGCGTCAAACGTCATGACGTCGAGGGCGGAAAAAAAACCCAAAGAATTCCGGCAGCGCAGCGTCAGGGAAGGAGGTGGCGCTCCCGACGTCTCTAGCCTTCCCTTCGCTGTGTTCCGCCTTCTTCTGACGTCAATGACGTCAGAAGAAGGCGGAACACAGCGAAGGGAAGGCTAGAGACGTCGGGAGCACCGCCTCCTTCCCTGACGCTGCGCTGCGGGACCGCCACGGAGGTAAATTTAAAAAGAAGAAGAAAAAAAAAAGGGATGTTGGGGGGAGAGAAGAGAGTGGGCAGTAAAGTTGAACAATGGGAGCGGGAGGGCAGGGAGAGAAACGACAGCATGGATGCGAAGGGGGGGCATGGATGCGAAGGGGGGGGGAGAAGAGGGCGGGCCAGGCTGGGACATGGGAGAGGGAGGAGCATGGATGCGAGGGGGGGTCATGGAAGGGAGAGAAGGGACTTGCTGGAAAGGGATGAATGGAGGGGGCAGGTGACAGAGGAGCATGGATGGGCATGGATTGGGAGGGCAGAGGCTCAGGGAGGAGAGGGAAATTGCTGGAAAGGGATGAATGGAGGGGGCAGAGGGGACAGACAGGAGCATGGATTGGGAAGGCAGGGCTCAGGAGAGAAGGGAAATTGCTGGATAGGGATGAATGGAGGGGGACAGATGGGCATGGATGGATATGGATTGCAGGGCAGGGCTCAGGGAGAGAGGGGAATTGATGGATAGGGATGAATGGAGGGGGCAGGTGACAGAGGAGCATGGATGGGCATGGATTGGGAGGGCAGGCTCAGGGAGAAGGGAATTGCTGGATAGGGATGAATAGAGGGGACAGATGGGCATGGATGGATATGGATTGCAGGGCAGGGCTCAGGAGAGAGGGGAATTGCTGGATAGGATGAATGGATGGGGCAGGTGACAGAGGAGCAGGGATGGGCATAGGATTGGGAGGGCAGGGCTCAGGGAGAGAGGGGAATTGCTGGAAAAGGATGAATGGAGGGGGGCAGGGGACAGATGGGCATAGATTGGCAGGGCAGGGCTCACACTCTCTCTCTCATATACAATGTCTTTCTGACTCTCACTCTCACACACTCTGTCTCACACTGTATCACATTCACTCTCTATGTGCCACACAGTCACTCACACACTCGCTTGGTCTCATACACTCACTCTCACAGAGAATCTGTGTCTCACACACACTCTCCTCTCCACACTGTGTCTCACATACACACTTGCACACACTCTCTCACAAAACACACTCACACCCAGACTCACTCTCTCTCTCTCATACACACACACTCACACTTTCACTCTGACTCTCAAATAGTCACTCTCACATACACTCTCCCAAACATACACACTCCGAGGAAAACCTTGCTAGCGCCCGTTTCATTTGTGTCAGAAACGGCCTTTTTTACTAGTAGGTTGATAATGTGGGCTGAGCACTCAACAGTAGTTCTACTAGCTACAGACAATCTAGGCTGAAAATCTAAACAGTAGTTCTACTAGCTACAGACAAATAAGATGCAAATTATCCTTGTAAGTTCACTTCCAAGTGCTCAAATTTCAGGAAAAAGTTCCACACTCTCCAAATGGGTCTGTCATAATCTTCCCTGATGGGCTACTTCCACCCAAACCGGCCTCTGTCGTTCAACTTGACTTAACCTAGGGTAGACTGTACACAAGTAGTCAACTTGTAAGAGGATCCACTTGGGTTTCCCCTTTTCTTGTAAGATGGTATATACCCTATCACAGGCCTCCTCCCTTTTCAGAAGGACCTTGGTTCTTCAAGCAATCTGTTTCTCTTTGGATATCACTCTGCCACTCTCTCAGAACAAATAATCCACATTGGTATGCTCCACTGTAAAGCTGTAGATCTGAAGTATAAGATTACAGTACTACCTCTTCAATCTTATACTGTGGTTCTTAACCATTTAAGTAGAGTATGGTTAGTTATTAATTTGAAATGTCTATCAAAGAGATAGTACCTGAGAGTATCTACTTTCTGTCTCATTAATTTTTCTGCTAAGATACATTACTGGATGATCATCCTCTCCAGTCCCCTGACTTAATATGGCCCCCAGTTCCACTTCTGATGCATTTGTCTGGAGGATGAATTCCTGATCAAAGTCTACATCTTTCAAGAATGGGTCTTCATATAAAGCCCGTTTCAATTGTTCAAATGTGTGATTGGCCATTCTGTTCCATCTCAGGTTACTGGGTTGGGATCCTCACAACAGAGTTGTTAGGTCTGCTGCTAATTCGGCAAATTTGGGAATGAACTTGCAGTAGTATCCCACTAATCCCAAGAAAGCCCTCAGCTGCTTTTTATTTTGGGGGACTCCTACCTTTTGTATAGCCTTTACTTAGATGGCATGGTTCTTACCCCACCCCCTACCACCTATTTGGTGGTCCAAGTATTGGCTCCCTGTGTACTAAAACCGTAAGACCTGCTCTCCGTAATGCCTCACAGACTACCTTTAAGTGGATTACATGTTCCTCCCAGGTGCTGGAATAAATAACATCATCCAGATATGCTCTAACACAGTTTAGATGGGGCTTCAATATTTGGTTCATGATTCTTTAGAATGTAGCTGGGGCTCCATGTAATCCAAAAGGCAGAACCTTAAACTGATATAATCCTTGATGGATTATAAAGGACGTTTTTTTCCCTAGGATTCTTTTCCAATGGAATTTGCCAGTAACCCTTTGTGAAGTCAATGGTAGACAAATAATTTGCTCCCCCTAACTGTTCCACCAGGTCATCTACTCAGGGCATCAGGTAACTATCAAACTGGACACCTCCATTTACCCCTCGAAAATCCACCCAGAAATGTGTACTTCCATCTGGCTTCGGAACCAGAACAATGGGCCTGGCCCATTCGCTGTTAGATTTCTTCAATAATCCTAAACCTTTGTACCCTGTGAGAGTAAACAATTGGTTGACTTTTACCTTGTTCTACACCACTCTGGATTTTGTAGACCTCAATCATATCTCTCCTCAACCATCTCTTTTACAAGCTGAAGAGTCCCAACCTCTTTAGCCTTTCCTCATATGACAGGAGTTCCATCCCCTTTATAATTTTGGTCGCTGCTCGAGGTCAGCATTCTACATAAATACTCAGCACTGCTAAATATGCATATTGCGAGTTGAATAAAAAAAAATTCAAACTGATGATTACCATGGCTGAATATTGACTTGAAGATCTTTATAGTTCCTCTGAAGATCATGCGATCTTCTTGTAACTGAAAGTTAAGAGGAAGTAGATTGAATAAACATGGTGCAATGGCTAAGAAAATTGACTTCCGTGTCTCTGCACAAGCTTTATATCATGAGCTGAAGGGGTACATAAAAAATCCTCCTGAGAGTTCATCTGTTGTCTTTTAAGGGAGAGGCTCCATCAGTCAGCATTAGAGATATTTAGGGTCAATCTCATGCTGAGCTTTGTAAGTCAATCAGGTAGTTGCTCTCTCCCTTTCCTGGATTGACCCTGCTACTAGTACAGTGTCACTTGAACCTCGCATGTCATCCTTCAAATTTT
Source organism: Microcaecilia unicolor (assembly GCF_901765095.1). Lineage (NCBI taxonomy): Eukaryota > Metazoa > Chordata > Amphibia > Gymnophiona > Siphonopidae > Microcaecilia > Microcaecilia unicolor. Next base: position 638,815,313 of record NC_044031.1, read on the forward strand.
CTCTGGGTGGATGAGTTCAGACTTAAGAAGAATATAGGATGCTGGAGAAGAACAATCCATCAGGACTACTGGTTCTGGGATAAACAGTGGGAATAACTGGCTGGTGCAATAGAAAACTTGAATGGAGGGATGTGTCAGCCTTGATGCTGTCTACCTGTAGGGAGTCACCTACCACTATGTCTTCAGAAGACTGTTCTGTGTATACTGCATTGTTTCTTCACTGACCTCATGAAGTGAAGGCAGTTAAGTTTATTAAAACTTGATATATCACTTAGCTTTGATAAATCTCAGCAGTTTACAATAAAATATTTAAGGAAGTATAAGGTGTATGTGATGAATATGTAACTTTGGATTCAGTGAGGAAGAGAGGATTTCTGTCTGTGTGAGAGAGAAGGTGACTGGTATATTGATTGTTCTTCAAAGAGAGAAAGTAAGTTAATAGAGGTGGTTTTAAAAAGGAAGTAGGAGAAACTCTGTTTCTATACTGGTTATGTTACTCAGAAATGTATGTGATTAGGTTTGGCACTAATTAAAATAGTTTAAAAAGGGGAGTAGAGTTTTGTGATGAAATAGCTGTGCTGTATCAAAAGTTAAAAGAGTAAGATGCCCGATTCTGGTTTGGGGGAGGGAATACTGGTTTTGTTTCTTTCAAACAAAATCAGTCTTTTTAAAAGAAGAGCTGAAGCATTTGATCTGAGAGGTAGTGCTGATTGTGTGCTTGTGATTGAAAGAGATAAAAATTGGTTTTAAGTTGTTGTAAAAGAAGTAACATTACCAGATAATACAGGTATAACTCTGCTATGAGTGAGTCACTGTACTAGAGAGAGTGAGGTGACAAAAACAGAATATATCTTATAAAAAAAAACTTGTTGGGAAAAAAAATTAAAAGAATAGTTGAAGTAAGTTTTAATGTATGGAAAGTGAGACTGAGTCTCTGTACTAATGGTGACATTCCATGCTACCTGTGTATGATTAAATGATTAGACGGGAATAGAATCTTCACATTGATTTGATGACAGTGCTGTTTTAATCCATATATATCTTAAACTTATTTATTATGTTACACTAGTAAAAAAGGCCCGTTTGTGACACAAATGAAACGGGCGCTAGCAAGGTTTTCCTCGGAGTGTGTATGTGAGAGTGACTGTGTGTGAGAGAGAAAGTGAATGTGCGAGTGTGTGTGTGTGTGAGAGAGAGAGAGAGAGAGAGAGAGAGAGAGAGTCTGGGTGCAAGTGTGTCTGTGAGAGAGAGAGAGTGTGTGAGAATGAGCGTGTATGCAAGTGCGTATGTGAGACACAGTGTGAGAGAGAGAGTGTGTGTTTCACACAGATACAGTGTGTGCGAGAGAGAAAGAGAGTGTGTGTGAGAGACACAAACTCTGTGAGACTGAGTGTATGAGACCAAGAGAGTGTGTGAGTGACTGTGTGACACATAGAGAGTGAATGTGATACAGTGTGAGACAGAGTGTGTGAGAGACAGTGTGTGAGAGTGAGAGAGTGTGTGAGTGACAGAGATACCTCCCCCCCTCTCTGATGTCAGGCCCCCCCTCCCTCTCTCTGGTGTCTGAGCATTACTGTGCAGGACGCTGAGCTCTGGCTCTATTTAATAGAATGCACCTCCAACATTCTGAAGCCGAGAAACCTCGTGTGGGTGGTCTCTTCTGCTTGTGACGAACCCGGAAGTATGTGATGTCAATTCAGGAGATGGATACAGACAGCAGGAATGCCTCAGCCATGCAGTCAGCTTCAGAATGTTGGAGGTGCGTTTTATTATATAGGATGTGCCTGTTTCTTACCACTATCCTCGAAACTCACATTCTCACGTCACATTCACACATAGCTCACAATACTCTCGATATAATAAACATCTATAGCACATTATCATTTGATCCACCGCTTAGCTTTTACATTCACATTCTAATATAGAACAGCAGATCCACAACTATATCAATTCCTTGTTTCAAACTACTTCAATTCGATGAGTCCAGGTCAATTTCAAGCATCCTTGTTGGGCACAGATTGTAGTGCTTACTAGCTTTTGTGCTGATCTGTCAGTTCAATTCATTAACCTCAAAGTTCAAATGTCTTTGTTAAGCCCAGATAGCTGGGCTGGAAGGCAATTTGAGACTGTGTTCCATGCGGAACCCCGCAGCGTGAGAAAGGCTAAGAGTGGCACAATCCACAAACATTCACTCCTTGTTGAAAAACCTTTTAAAGCCAGCTGATATTCTATATCTTCTTCAGTTTCTCTATATGAGACTGCATTTCAATATGCGAGACCGCATTTCAATATGCGAGACCACATTTCAGAAGTTTCCTTCATCAGGAGGAACCAAAGCCCAATATCTGTATTATATATATATATAAAAACATACAAATGCAGGCACAAGTAATGTATGTTTCAATCATTCTATTATACTTTAATTATTCATTATAAAATAGGCTGCTTACCATCGGGACTTCAATCCAAGTCAGGGTTTGTCACCCCCGCTCCAAAGAATGCTATATACAAGAGCACAATGAACTAGGGTTTAAATATCCATTGGCTCCTCCCCTATAGTGATGTAATCACTTTACAGCCACTCTACCTCAAGATTGAGGCCATTGGGGGCCACCGTAGCCCATTCAAAAATATATCGCTGTTCAATATTATGAAGCTGAGCACTTATATCTCCCCGGCGAGTAGATCCTGTTAACTGTGTCAACACTACACATTTCAAATCTTCGATCTTGTGCTTTTTTTCTGTCCAATGATTAACCAGCGGGGTATCTAACTTTTGAATTCTAATATTGCTAATGTGCTCAGCCAAGTAGTTTTTAAGCTTCCTCTTCGTGTGCCCTATATAATACAGCAAACAAGGGCATATAATACAGTAAATGACCCTTTCACTTTCAAATGTTGTGTGGGTGAATAAATGAAACCGTCTATTAGAGCCTGGTATATTAATCCAGCTGGTAGTAATCGCGTGCTTACAGTAGACGCATCTACCGCAGGGCCCATGCATGCCCTCTTTTTTATCTCTGCCTGGCTTCTTTAATAGCTCACCCACATTAGAGTTTCGCTGATAGGCTATTTTGGGGCGCTCCCTGAACTCTGGATGCACTGATAGCACATGCCAATATTTGTGGACTAACTGTCCAACCTTAGACGCTCTGTGGGAAAATGGAATTACACATGCTACAGGTCTGACCATAGATTTCTGCTTAGGAACAAACAACGATGGTCTGTGCAAATACCGCGCCCTCTTATATGCCTTTTTTAAACGCTCATAGGATATCCTCTTTGGCGAAACCTATGCATCATATCCTCAGCTTGGATTTTGAAGTCCTTGAGGGACGAACACAATCTTCTTAGCCTCAAAAACTGACCGACAGGAACCCCTCTCCTTAATCCTATATGATGATGACTAGTATAATGTAAGAGGGTATTCCTGTCGGTTGGCTTTCGATATATAGAAGTAGAAAATCCACCATCTTCCCTACTGAAAATTCTTATATCCAAAAATTCCATATCTGATTTTGAAATACGATAATTAAATTTGATGCACGGGTCCTCCACATTGAGGGAATCAATGAACGTGTGCAATTCATATTCAGAATCCTGCCAGAACATTACTACGTCGTCTATATACCTCTTCCATAGTACTACTTTACTGTACATGGGAGAGGCATATACGTGATTAATTTCAAACATTGTCATGTACAGGCATGCGAGCGATGGGGCAACAGTCGCCCCCATCGCTACGCCCTGCTTCTGCACATAGAATTTATTCTGAAATTCAAAGTAATTTTCACAAATGACGCAAGTTAACAATTGTCTCAAAACTGGTATTTTGGACTTAGGTATAGATGACTTATCCAGATAAGCACAAGCAACGTTGATGACTTTTTCCTGGGGTAAACTAGTATATAGGGATACTACATCTAAGCCCACCATATAGAAATTATCATCATTTGTATATTTACCTATGTTTATATTTTCTAGCATAGTAATAAAATCTAAGGAATCCCGAACGTATGACCATGCCTGACTTACAAACAGTCTAAGTATGTAATCAATCATTTGTGACAGGGGCTCCAATATGGAATCCCTTGTAGATACAATAGGACGACCAGGGGGGGTCCACAGTGGACTTATGGATCTTTGGGACAAAATATATATATGGGGTCTTAGGATTTAAAGGACACAACAATTTTTGTTCTTTTTTTGAAAGTATACCATCAATTACTGCTCTATCCACATATTAGATAAGCAGCATAAAATGTATTGTACTGTTTTGGGATCTTGCCAGGTATTTGTAACCTGGATTGGTCACTGTGGGAAACAGGATTCTGGGCTTGATGGACCTTCGGTCTGTCCCAGTATGGCAATACTTATGTTTTTATAACTAAATTTTGTTACATGGATGGGCGCTTGGCGTAGTCTATATACCACAGGGAAATTTAAGCCTATTCTATAACATTTAGGCATACTTTAGAGAATACGTCTAGGCATTTTTTTCCATGCAGATTTTTCAAGTGCCATATAAAGAATCTAGTCTTTAGCCCTGATTTTTTTCGGCACAGAATTTTGGGCACCATTTACTGAATCCAGCCCATAGTAAGATGACGGCAGATAAAGACCCGCACAGTCCATCCAGTCTGTCCAACCAGAGCTATTGGTTAGTACAGGGGACTAGGGATTTGGAGATTCCAATAGAATAACCATTAAATTCCAAAGTAAGCTTAAATGTAGGCCACTCACTCTTTCTCCATGGTCATTTTATTGGATTGTAATCCTGTAATATTTACTAAAAATGGAAAAAAATGACAAAATATGTCCATATTTCATTTGCTGTTAGTACTGTAAGATGCCAGTATACAAGTACTTGATACACAACTGTCTCTTTGCTACTTTTGGATTTCTTGTAGGTTGTGAACAATGAATCCAACAGACACAGAAGCTCTGCAGAAATTCTTCAAAGGGGAACCAAAGGCTCTGGGGGTGAGTTTGTTCTGCTTTATTCATGTTCTATGACATTCATAGGAATATTGCAACATAGTAAATGATGGCAAATAAAGGCAGAGCATCTAAAACTAAAGGAATGGTCAAGAGTGCCTATGGAGAGACCTGGACCTGCTCATCATTTAATTGTATTTATATTGTCACCAGGGAGAGCGCTCCCGGTACAATCAAGAAACAAATATCCACCAGCAGCTTCAATTTTAAGGCTTTTATTCCATGCAGGCTTCTAGTATACCTGATACATGGTTCCAACAGCAGCATTCACCTTTAATCTTAAGCACATGTAAGCCACCTGAAAGTGTGTGGCAAATAGTCCCCTTTAAGCAGTAGGCTACCAGCACCTACCAGGATTTAATACAGGCTCACAGTCAGCTTCAGTCTGGGCTCTTTATCCAGTGCACAATAAACAGTAGTTCAATTCCCAAGACAAACAGTTCATTCAGTTCATCATCCCAGTTAAATCACAAAGCAGCCTTTACCTTCAGGAGGTTTCAATACTTTATGGACTTCCTCACACCCAAGGGACTTCAGCCTACTTCAGTACTTTAGGGACCTCTCTTGCCCAAGGATTTTCAGCCTGCAATTACTTCTCTCCTCCTGAACTGAACTCCTGAGACTCTTTCCCACCTGCCTAATCAATCCCTGGCTTCTGCTCTCACAACCAATCATTTTCCTTCCACTAGCTTCCTTCACACCCATACCAGCTGAGTTAAGCATTAGACTAATGAGGAGCTCCTGCACACAGGGTTTCCTAACGCTCTTTCCCCCTAGTGGCAGCCAATCTACACATCCTGCCAGCTTACACCCATGTCTTCCCTGATTGCAGCTAGGAGTCCAGTCTGGGTTCTTCATCTCACCCCCTGGCTCCTTGCCTGCAATGCCTTCTGGGACTTGTATTTCAAACTGAAACTGCCATAACCCAACTATCCTGGATGTGACTATCACAATATATTTATTTAAAATATTTATAGTCTGCCCATCCACAGTTATGGCAAGGAACAAAATAACATTAATATGGATTTAGCTCATGTAATTACATAGTAATTTGCATTACATAACAAACATAACAAAAAGCAATTATAAAAACTACCACGGAAAAACATTATAAATATGAAAGACAAATATTCCACATAAACATTTAACACAATGTTTTCATCATAAATAAAGCCAAAATTGATTACACAAAAATAACTAAGAAAAAAACCTAGAAATAAAAACATTATTTCCCTTGCTTGCCAAATTTAAAATAATGTTCTAACTGCCGCAACTCTAAAGGTAGAATCGGGGAAAAAGAACAGTAAAAAGTTACAATGAGTTTGTAAATGGGCTAAATCAGACTACAGGTTCCAGGGAAATGAGCCCCCACAATATGGTCCAATGCATTTCTATGGGCAAAGAAATTCCAGTTTCTGTAGCACAGAAACATATAGTGAAAACAGGACAGTTTAAATCGGGTGTCTGGCTACGCCTCTGCTGTTGTTCAGTGGCGTAGCCAAGGGTGGGTCGGGTGGGCCCAGGCCCACCCAGTAGCAGCACATCTATGATGTGACTGACAGGGATTCCCCAAGCCCTAGCAGCCGAAAACTCCCAACAACTGTCTCTCCTGCATACCTTGTAAATTGTCCTATTTCTATGGTTTTTCTGTTGGTGAGCCCTCAGGTTCCCTAAGGCCCCGCAAGGCCCCAGAGGACAGCCGAGCACCCCGAATCTTCACCCGCGGCGACCGCCGTTCACCGAGGGTTGAGCCCTCAGCTGCAGGCGGCCAGCAGGACTGCTGGAACCGCGGGGTGACGGCTGACCTGGCTGGTAGTCAGAACGCAGTCTTTAAGGGAGGACTAGCAAAGGCGGCTAGTACTCCGAGAGGGAACAGTCGCTGGAGAAAGCTGACAAGAGCGGCCAGCACGTGGCACAGTCTATGGAAGAGCGCTAGCCGGACGACTAGCGAGAGTCACAGTCTCTTAATGAAGGCTAGCAGGACGGCTAGCAAGAACCACTGTCTCTGAGGGAGGGCTAGCAGGATGGCTAGCTGAAGAGAAACACAGTCTCTGGAGTTGGCTAGCAAGGACGGCTAGCTGAAGAAGACACAGTCTCTGAAGGGGGCTAGCAGGACGGCTAGCTGAAGAGGAACACTGTCTCTGGAGTTGGCTAGCAAGGACGGCTAGCTGAAGAAGACACAGTCTCTGAAGGGGGCTAGCAGGACGGCTAGCTGAAGAGGAACACTGTCTCTGGAGTTGGCTAGCACGGACGGCTAGCTGAAGAAGACACAGTCTCTGAAGGGGGCTAGCAGGACGGCTAGCTGAAGAGGAACACTGTCTCTGGAGTTGGCTAGCAAGGACGGCTAGCTGAAGAAGACACAGTCTCTGAAGGGGGCTAGCAGGACGGCTAGCTGAAGAGGAACACTGTCTCTGGAGTTGGCTAGCAAGGACGGCTAGCTGAAGAAGACACAGTCTCTGAAGGGGGCTAGCAGGACGGCTAGCTGAAGAGGAACACTGTCTCTGGAGTTGGCTAGCAAGGACGGCTAGCTGAAGACACAGTCTCTGAAGGGGGCTAGCAGGACGGCTAGCTGAAGAGGAACACAGTCTCTGGAGTTGGCTACACTCCGAGATCCCCTGAGTCGGCTTCTGACGAACGAAACGGAAGCACTGGACCCCTTCCGTTTCGTGGTTTAAATCCCCCGCCCGTCCTTCCCCTTCCAACAGCTGTAGCCAATCCCCTTGGCCCAGGCAGGCAGAGGAGGCCTGGATTGGTCCACTTGCCCGGCGGGCGGAGTCTCCTAGTCGATGCGCCAATCCGGCGCGAGTGGGCGGTGCTGCTTCGCTGGTCCTGCTCCTACGAGGAGGACGACGACGCCGGCGCCGCCATCTTGGTTGGCGTATCGCCTTCTCCGAGGCCGGCGCTTGCTCCCGCGGATTGCCGGCCTCGGAGCAGCCCACGGCAGCGCCGGCCCTGTCGGCGGCTCCTCCTCGCCGTCCCGGACCCCGCGGCTGCCACTGGTCCCCGCCCCCTACTGCGGGCCGCCAGTTAAGAGCCCGGGACGGGACATAAATAGCAGATCATCGCCTGCAGTGAGCAGCGACTGATACATACTGTTCACACCGGCCCCACAGCCTTTTCTCTGATGTATTCTCGCCTATGCGGAAACAGGAAGTTGCATCAGAGGGAAGGGTGTGGGGCCAACATGAGCAGTGTGTATTAGTTGCTGCTCACTACCAGTGAAAATCTGCTATTTAAAAGGTATGCTGGGGAGGGCAGGGGGGCAGGGTGAGAGACCATATGGCATGCAGATGAGAGAGAGGAAGAGACCAAATCACTTGCGGAGTACTTCTGCCCACCCATCTTGGGCCCAGGCCCACCCAAAATCGGGTGTCTGGCTACGCCTCTGCTATTGTTCATTAGGGAAAGGGAATGGGACTTGATATATCACCTTTCTGTGATTTTTGCAACTACATTCAAAGTGGTTTACATAATATACTGTATACAGGTACTTATTTGTACCTGGGGCAGTGGAGGGTTAGATGACTTGCCCAGAGTCACAAGGAGCTGCAGTGGGAATTGAACCCAGTTCTACAGGATCACAGTCTGCTGCACTAACCACTCTGTATTGTATAGAACAGTGTAGAAAAATTAGAACAAAATACAGAGTTTTTATAACTGCTGTTTCTACCAGCTACAATAATTTTTAAAGCTGTTTTAGTGACATTCAATTTTTATTTCATTATATTTATATCTAGATATGGGAAGCTTTCAAATAAATTAAAAAGCTGTCAAGTAAAAAAAAAAAAAAAACAACCAACAACAGATGGACCATGCACAGGCAGTCCGTTATTCTAATAATCTTTTGCTATTGTTTTCAGTAGCGTTTGCTATTGTTTTAGGTGAACTAAAACAGCAGCAAGCTCTTCCTACTAATGGCAAGTCCCGCCTACTGGCTTCAGCCCATATAATGGACTGGATAGGTTTACATCTCATGCCTGGAGTGCACTGCAAGGTTGCCAATTGGGCGGTTTTCCCACCCAATTGGGCGGTTTTCCGCAACCCGTGGCGGGAAATTTTTGCCCGCCGCGGGTCGCGGTTTTTTGGGCTGGTTTTGGGTTTTTTTGGGTGGTTTTTGTGCGGTTTTTCGGGCCGGTTTGGGTGGGGCTAGTGACGTTTTAGGCGGGGCTAGTGACGTTTTGGGCGGGGCCGGTGACGGAGGAGGTGGGGCCGATGACGGAAGAGGTGGGGGGGGGGTCGATGACGGTGGGGGCGGAGTCGATGATGGGGGGGGCGGGGTTGATGACGGCGGGGGTGGGGGTGTGAACTTTTTGGGTGGGTTTTGGGGCCGAGTACCTGGCAACACTGGTGTACTGTTTCAATTGTTTCCTGACTCTTTAGAGCTACTGAGGCTTCATTAATCACTCTGAGTCTTTCCACCATGTCTAACACACAGTTTGTATGAATGCATTGATCTTTCTCTAGCTTAGTCTGATACAGCTTTCTGATTAAGTAAAGCTTATTACTTAAATTTTGTCTCTTATTCACTTTCTGTAGTTCCAGCCACATATGCCTGGCAGTCTCACATTTGCAGATATGAATGATTTGGATCATCTCTAATACTGAGAGCTATAACACTTTGAGCCTTGGGGTCTCTTTCCAGCCAAACTTGATTAACAGGATCAGACCTAGGTTCCTTTACACATGTCTTGTCCTATCAGCAGCTTTTTCACTCTGAATTTCCATATCTGATAATTCTGGTGTATGAACTAGACTGGATCAATGTGTCCTCCTTTTCTGGAGCCATATGGTAACCCTAACTGTGGGGTACTTTGAACTGTTCTGAAACACTGCCAATGGCTGCCATGCTTTGTGCACTGTCTGTACTCACTGCACTGTTTTGCGGACCTTTACTTTAAAACACCTTCCTGCTGAAATCTTTTAGCTGCTTCAGCTCTGGGCCCGTACCTTGTTAGCAGAGTTGCTTTTTCAGTGTTACTGACAAGACAGAGAGTTGATTTCAGGAACAATAAACTGCTATTGAGCGGGAAAGAGCGGAGTATAAATGCTACAAATAAATAAATTAATGCAGAACAGGTGAACATAAGCACATGGAGATTTCAGAGCACATGTTTTTCTTCGGGGTGCTTGCTCTCTCTAACTCACTCTCACTCTAAACAGGGAGGAGGCACTTCCTATATCTTCATGCTTGCTTGCTATCCAGAGATAGTACACCCTGAGAACTGTAACTAGCATTACACTGACACACACAGTAATGCCACACTGGGAAAAGACCAAGGGTCCATCAAGCCCAGCATCCTGTCCACGACAGCGGCCAATCCAGGCCAAGGGCACCTGGCAAGCGTCTCAAACGTACAAACATTCTATACATGTTATTCCCGGAATTGTGGATTTTTCCCAAGTCCATTTAGTAGCGGTTTATGGACTTGTCCTTTAGGAAACCATCTAACCCCTTTTTAAACTCTGCCAAGCTAACCGCCTTCACCACGTTCTCCGGCAACGAATTCCAGAGTTTAATTACGCGTTGGGTGAAGAAACATTTTCTCCAATTTGTTCTAAATTTACTACACTGTAGTTTCATCGCATGCCCCCTAGTCCTAGTATTTTTGGAAAGCGTGAACAGACGCTTCACATCCACCTGTTCCACTCCACTCATTATTTTATATACCTCTATCATGTCTCCCCTCAGCCGTCTCTTCTCCAAGCTGAAAAGCCTTAGCCTCTTTAGTCTTTCTTCATAGGGAAGTCGTCCCATTCCCGCTATCATTTTAGTCGCCCTTCGCTGCACCTTTTCCAATTCCACTATATCTTTCTTGAGATGCAGCGACCAGAATTGAACACAATATTCAAGGTGCGGTCGCACCATGGAGCGATATAACGGCATTATAACATCCTCACACCTGTTTTCCATACCTTTCCTAATAATACCCAACATTCTATTCACTTTCCAAGCCGCAGCAGCACACTGAGCAGAAGGTTTCAGTGTATTATCAATGACGACACCCAGATCCCTTTCTTGGTCCGTAACTCCTAACGTGGAACCTTGCATGATGTAGCTATAATTCGGGTTCTTTTTTCCCACATGCATCACCTTGCATTTGCTTACATTAAACGTCATCTGCCATTTAACCGCCCAGTCTCCCAGTCTCGTAAGGTCCTTCTGTAATTGTTCACAATCCTGTCGCGAGTTAATGACTTTGAATAACTTTGTGTCATCAGCAAATTTAATTACCTCGCTAGTTACTCCCATCTCTAAATCATTTATAAATATATTAAAAAGCAGTGGTCCTAGCACAGACCCCTGAGGAACCCCACTAACTAACCTTCTCCATTGTGAATACTGTCCATTTGACCCCACTCTCTGTTTCCTATCCTTCAACCAGTTTTTAATCCACAATAGGACTTTTCTTCCTATCCCATGACCCTCCAATTTCCTCTGTAGCCTTTCATAAGGTACCTTGTCAAACGCCTTTTGAAAATCTAGATACACAGTATCAACTGGCTCCCCTTTATCCACATGTTTGTTTACTCCTTCAAAGAATTGAAGTAATTGGTCAGGCAAGGTTTCCCCCCACAAAAGCCGTGCTGACTCGGTCTCAGTAATCCATGTCCTTGGATGTGCTCTGTAATTTTGTTTTTAATAATAGCCTCTACCATTTTCCCCGGCACCGACGCCAGACTCACCGGTCTATAATTTCCCGGATCTCCCCTGGAACCTTTTTTAAAAATAGGCATTACATTGGCCACCCTCCAATCTTCCGGTACCACGCTCGATTTTAAGGATAAATTGCATATCACTAGCAGTAGCTCCGCGAGCTCATTTTTCAGTTCTATCAGTACTCTAGGATGAATACCATCCGGTCCAGATTTGCTACTCTTCAGTTTGCTGAACTGCCCCATTACGTCCTCCAGGTTTACTGTGAAGTCAGTAAGTTTCTCCGACTCATCCGCTTGAAATATCATTTCCGACACCGGTATCCCACCCAAATATTCCTCGGTGAAGACCGAATCAAAAAATTCATTCAATCTCTCCGCTACGTCTTTGTCTTCCTTGATCGCCCCTTTTACCCCTCGGTCATCCAGCGGCCCAACTGATTCTTTTGCCGGCTTCCTGCTTTTAATATACCGAAAAAAAATTTTACTATGCTTTTTGGCCTCTAATGCTATCTTTTTTTCGTAATCCCTCTTGGCCTTCTTTATCTGCGCCTTGCATTTGCTTTGACACTGTTGTTGGTAACACAAATTGCATTAAGAATGCATGTCTAACAGCTACCCATTCATTCTAGCCCCAATTCCAGCATTGGGATCGAGCCCTTGGGCTATGTTACTGATAAAATACCACTTTAATGAATAGTGCACCCCAAAGCCGAACCCCCTCTCCCCCATTAATACAACCCTGCTCACAGATCTGTCTTCAGTTATTCATGCTGTTTTCATGCTTTAAATATCTCAAGATGGTTCTGTCTCATTTTCTAGGGTCTTTTGTCAATTATTCATACTATGTTTAATTTTTGTGTGTTACAGGTTCCCACAGAAAGATACAGTGGACAGCAGCAATATCCAATCCAGCAGATAATTTGAAGCAAAAAAAAAAAGAACATTTACCTGTGCCAGAATAGCTGAGTCATCCCAGTGTTGTGTTAGTCAAAATCTCCATGAATCTCAGCTAGACAAACGCATGGATCATATTCACCCTGGGTCCTAAAGAAACACATCTTTCTTCTGTCTGAAGAGCTTGAATGCTACAGATTTGTATTAGACTGCCATGGCTTGCGAATGTCTTAATTGACCCTGAAGATCTTTAGGTTAGGGTCTATAATTTCTGATCCAATAGGTTGGGAATGGTATATGGTTACTTCCTTCCCACTCCTCCTACTGAATGCTTCCTGTGTCCATTTCCTGACTGAAGATGTACCTGAGGTTCCAGTTGGTTACCTAGTCTAGAAGCTGGGTATCTTAGGGAGCAAGGCAGGTCGCCATTTCATACAATAGGCTCAGAGATTACCCTGCATTTCCCATCTTCGTGAGATCTCAAGAACACATAGGTGGCCATTCTATAAATTAATGCCTCATTTTAGGAAGTGGTGGAGATGAAAACGGTAACGGAATTCAAACATGCGTGGGATAGGCATAAAGGAATCCTGTGCAGAAGGAATGGATCCACAGAAGCTTAGCTGTAATTGGGTGGCGGGGTGAGGAGGGGTTGGTGGTTGAGAGGCTAGGATAGGGGAGGGCAGACTTATACGGGGTCTGTGCCGGAGCCGGTGATGGGAGGCGGGACTGGTGGTTGGGAGGCGGGAAATACTGCTGGACAGACTTATACGGTCTGTGCCCTGAAAAAGACAGGTACAAATCAAGGTAAGGTATACACATATGAGTTTATCGTGGGCAGACTAGATGGACCGTGCAGGTCTTTTTCTGCCGTCATCTACTATGTTACTATGTAAAGGGATGGGCTTAGCACCAATTCTATAACGGTATAATGGCATGCCTCAGCCGTTAGAGAATACTAGCGCAAAGCAGTGGCATAGCCAGACAGTCACTATAGGGAAGGCCCAGGATCAAAGTGAGTGGGCCAAAAATTCCATCTCTGTCTCTCTCACCAACTAAAACAAAACCTTAATTTAATTTCAGCTCCCCTAACAGCGTTCTACCCCTAATCTCTGCCAGCTGAAAATCTTCCCGCCAAATGAACTTATATCTCGGGCAGCTGTCAGCACTATCCCTGAGCTGCAGCTGCTGGCCTCTGTGTATATTCAGTTTTGCACATGTGTGAAAGCTGAGAATGCGCACGTTTGGCGGGGGAGGAGGGGGGAAGGCTGCTGCTGGCAGTAGCAGCTTGAAGACAATGCTGGGGGCCACCCAAGATGTAAGTTTGTTCAGCAGGGAGGAGATCTTTGGCTGGCAGAGCTTGGGGATCCCCACCAGTCACACTAAAGAAGAAATTTTGGGTGGGCCTGAATCCAAACTGAATGGGTCCCAGACCACTCAGGCCCACCTATGGCTACGCCACTGGTCAAAGCCATATTGGTGTACCAAAAGTTTGGCATTCCTACCTACAGCAAGTCAATAGATTGCATAAGTGGGCATGCTTAAGGGGGCATCATGCAATACGTTTAACTGATAGCATTCTATAAGTTGTGCATTTCATTTGATGATAATTCCACGATACAGGTTCCACTCACATGTTTGTACTCTGACAGCTGCTTGCTAAGCAATTGAGGTGTACCGTTTATAGAATAGTGTCTATCACTTAAATGTGTAACTGCGAATTATTGGTACCAATCACACACGAAGCACTACTGTATTATAAACCAGGCACTCTATTGGCACCTAAATTTTAGCACCAGCTTATAGAATTGCTTTTATTAACTTTTCACATAGGGGGAAAGAATGGGGGGAGCTACAAGTGCCATGGCACCCCTTAAATATTCCTTTTCTGTCTCTCTACCCTGTGAGGCATTTATTTGCTTACCTCATTCCTCCAGGGTGGCAACTCTATTATGTGTATAAGATGATAGATTGTGAGCCCTCCTAGGACAGAGAAATATCCAGTGTACCTGAATGTATCTCACCTAGAGCTACTACTGAAAAAGGTGTGAGCAAAATCTAAATAAATAAATAAATAAGATTGTGTCTGGCTGGCATGTGTCCTTGAGCATTGGTGTTTGCTCAAGGTGTGCTGGCTTCCATCTGCTCTGGAACAGGAAATTTGGAGGCGTACGGACCTTTAGGCCGTGAGCTTGTGTAGGGCATACACAATTACCTCACCTCCAGTAGAGGGGAGAAAATGAGGGAACGTACAAATAATGACAAAATAAAGTAAGGTACCACTCTGGGATTCAGATCAGGTCACCCACATCCCTCCAACTACAGACCCAAATTCATAACAGCCCAAATTAATCAATGGTAAAGGACAAGACACAAGGCTCAGATATTATAAAAATATAAAAGCTAATTTATTATTATTATTATTATTGGCAGCAGAGGAAATAGTTTAAGTCATCGATATTGTATTTATGCTAAATTACCCACCATGATGGTAAAACAGTGAGTATTTATTTACTCATCAAGGCAAGGGGAAGAACACACACCCTAGTCCTGAACTGATTAGAACCCCTAACTCCTGAAACACTATGAAAAGAACAGTTACAAATTCGCAGATGATAAACATTCTCCTATTCTCATGGATGCTGGAAAAAGAGATAGGGAGCTGTTAAATCTCTAGGGAGAATACAGGAGCCGCAGCAGGGATGGTCAGACAGCGGGCAGGTGCAGATAGCAGGTCCTCGGGTGCTTTCAGTCTTCAGGGCAGCTGTCTCAGATCTGGGCTGTCAGCTACTTCACTGATAGCAGCTGTCACATGAGATGCTCCAGATAACACCCAGATAAGTTTATGTTTTTTCAGAGGTTTCTTATACCCTTCCCTTGGGTAAGATGAGCCTCTCAGTCTGGAACAACAGATTCAGGGTTTTCCAATGCTGTGGCTTAGAGGGCCAAAACACTGAGCTAGAGATGCTGGTGGCAGAGTTGTTCAGACCATCCTATGTTAAGTTCTTTGTTTATTCAATGCTATGTAAAAATTTGATTTGGTAAGTAAGAAATAAGTCTTCTGCTTATCAGAAGTTGATTTAATTGGTTAATTTTGTGCCACAATAACTCATGGAGCAAGGGCGAACACACTTCTATTTCTTCCAACCTGATGGTAGCTGCATACTGGGCAAACCAAAGATTTCTTCCCACAGCTGATATTTCAGATCTTGAAGTACTTTCTCTTTATTTTATTACTTTTTAGTTTAATTTTGAGGAACAACACGGGACATATCTACTATAATAAAACGCAGCCTCAACGTTCTGAGGACACTGACATCACTGAAGTCACTCACACACCGGTTCGTGGTTTCATGGTGGTGAAGCCACCACAACATCTTCATGCCCCGCCCTTGCATCACACGTGATGATGTCGAGGGTGGAACACGAAAACAAATTTACGCACGGGGAGCAGTCCGCGTGTTTCCCTACTCCTCCCCTTCTAACAAATCCCAGCCGCCGCTGACGTGCACATGAACCCCGCCCCTTTTGCCACATAGCCCCGCCCACGGTAGCACACGCTTAACCTCACCAACCTCCCTCCCTCCCTGTCACCTCGCCTCCCCTTACGCGTGTCTCCCTGGTGGTCTAGAGGTACCTGTTCCGTCGGCCCAGGAAAGAAAGAGCCCCCTCTTTCCTCCCGTAGCGGTGGCTTCCTTGCTGCATGGTGTGGGAGTCCGGCTCTCGACGTTTCAAAATGGCCGCCGAGAGTTCAAGCTGCCTCGCGAGACTTAATGCTTATTAGTCGTCCAACCCCCCCAAACCCACTGTACCCACATGTAGGTGCCCCCCTTCACCCCTTAGGGCTATAGTAATGGTGTAGACTTGTGGGCAGTGGGTTTTGAGGGGGATTTGGGGGGGCTCAACACACAAGGGAAGGGTGCTATGCACCTGGAAGCTCTTTTATCTTTTTTTTTGTTTTTGTAAAAGTGCCCCCTAGGGTGCCCGGTTGGTGTCCTGGCATGTGAGGGGGACCAGTGCACTACGAATCCTGGCCCCTCCCACGAACAAATGCCTTAGATTTATTCGTTTTTGAGCTGGGTGTTTTCATTTTTCATTATCGCTGAAAAACAAAAACGCCCAGCTCACAAATTGTCGAATAAAACATGGACGTCTATTTTTTGCGAAAATACGGTTCGGTCCGCCCCTTCACGGACCCGTTCTCAGAGATAAACGCCCATGGAGATAGACGTTTTCGTTCGATTATGCCCCTCTAAGTCTCTTTGTCCCTTCCTTTGGTTCTACTGCTTTTTCTACTTTCGGAAGCTGACATGAACCAGTTCAAGTCCATGGAGTTCCTTCCACCCCCTTCTCTTTACGAAGGAGCAGACAAAGGATTCTCTGCCAAATTAATTTGTGAAGTAATACTAAATCCTGCAATGAAGCTTCTCAGAGCCTATGTAGCAAGCTTAACAGCACCAATTGTGAACACACAAATGTCAATAACTGTACCCTTAAAAAGGCAGCAGTGAATATACAGAACCACAATATGCATCCTATTGGAAAAGCCAGACAAATCAGACTCCTATGGATGCATGCATGCACAAATTATATGCGAGCAGAATCTCTCATGTGGTTAGTACTTACTGTAAATTCTAATAATGGGGTTATCTATTCTCGGAAAACCTTATCATGCCTAGTCATTCTCTTAAGGAACTACTTTGTTCCCTATGGTACAAATAGTACCTGAATATAATATGTAAACTGCTTTGAATGTAGTTGCAAAAAAACACAGAAAGGTGGTATATCAAGTCCTATTTCCCTTCCCTATCTTGGACACCTGTTTCCTTTATCTTGCAAAACTTGTTTGCACCCTCGCCCCTTCCTCATTCTTGTTTGCACAAAGGGTGTCTCAAATAGATCAGCAACAGATCATGAGCCCCTGTGTCACACAGAAGTCAAACAAGAGCCACAGAGACTTTGGCCTGTCAGCCTTTTTGCTCTATCAGGCCTTAACCATGGTTCATGAATCCTGGCTGTACCCATAATCTACAGATCCCAAACCCCTGCCTCCCTCCCCCAAGATTCCAATCCTCTTCTCTCCAAGTGCCTCCCACTGAACACTAGTCAACCCCTTCTGATTCTCCTCCTTCCCTCTAATTTTTCAGAGGCAGCCATGACAGGCAGGAGAAAGTGGACATCACTCCTACCAGTTCCCTGCTAGCCCACCAGGGATCAGGTCCAGATAGGCCTGAAAGGCTCCTCCGTGTGTGTGTGGGGGGGGGGGGGGGGGGGGGGGGAGGGGTTGTGATTGTTCAGGGGAAAGAGGGAGGGGGATTGAAAGTGGTTTGACTAGTGTTCAGGGATGGTAGGAGGGAGGGAGAAGGATCAGAAGGAGCTGGACTAGTGATGGTGGGAGGGAAAGAGGGGATTTTGCAGGGGTTTCATGCAGGGGTGTAGCCAGACCTGACATTTTTTTTTGGGGGGGGGGCCAGAGTTAACATGGGGAGGGCACTAGGAATATAGGCGTGCTTGGCATACCCAGGAACGCTAAAAGGTCATCCGCACATTCCTTAATCTTCACTTCCCCAGTTGTAAAGGCCTAAAATACAAACTAACGCATGTGTCAAACTTCTCCTACCTGAGTATACAGTTATGGAATGCACTGCCGCGCAACTTAAAAACTACTTATGAACTAACTTTCGCAAATCCCTGAAGACCCACCTATTCAACAAGGCATACCAATAAGATCAGCAACTATCAGTGTAATACATCGCAACCTTACCTATTATCAGCAATGTTCTTGCTTATATCTGCTTGTTTGAACTTCGATCACGTTATTTTCTATGGCACCTCCACCTGTACCTATTATCAGTATTGTTTTCTACTTATATCCACTTGTTAAAATTGATTATGCTATTCTTTATGTAAAAATAACTGTTATCTCCCAACCTACCACCTACCAATAACGATACACTGTAAGCCACATTGAGGCTGCAAAGAGGTGGAAAAATGTGGGATACACATGCAATAAATAATAATGCCTTTGAGTGCACTTGATAACAGATTTCTAAGTAAAAAGGCTGTCCTGCATCAACATAAACAACATGCACACTTATCGAAACCTTGGAAATACTGACATTTTTAAATGAAGTTGCATTATTCCATAGCTTAAACTTTACCATTATAGTAGACCTGAGTCTGGTTAACCTCTCAAGACTCATCACAGTATCCTGGAAAATAATTACTGCAGTGGCACATATCCCTCAACTTTAATTTCTAAGAAATGTAAAATACCTTATTAAGCTGTATTAATAAAATAAGTCTCCTTGTCCCTTCCTTTGGTTCTACTGCTTTTTCTCCTTTTGGAAGCTGACATGAACCAGTTCAAGTCCTTGGAGTTCCTTCCACCCCCTTCTCTTTATGAAGGAGCAGACAAAGGATTGTCTGCCAAATTAATTTGTGAAGTAATACTAAATCCTGCAATGAAGCTTCTCAGAGCCTTTGTAGCAAGCTTAACAGCACCAATTGTGAACACACAAATGTCAATAACTGTACCCTTAAAAAGGCAGCAGTGAATATACAGAACCACAATATGCATCCTATTGGAAAAGCAAGACAAAACAGATTCCTATGGATGCATGCACAAATTATACGTGAGCAGAATCTCTCACCTTGGTCACTCACATGTAACCCCTCAGGGGTTGCAAAATAAAAGTTTACCTGTAAGGGGAGGAAGTGGTCTGTTATACAGGAAGGCTCTTTGTTGCTGATGTAGCGCTGCGCTGTGGAGGAGGAGAAGCAGCGTTCGGGCTGGGGTGTTTTCAGCGGTGCTGAGTGTTATATTAGTGCAGAGGCTCATGCTGGGCTTGTGCCATGGATGACATACGTAAGGTTCTAAACGTTGTAAGCTGGCAGTTGGGAGGTAAGAAAGATGCTGTACAGATGTATGTTAGTAGTCTGTGAACAGCTATAGTAGGAAATCTGTTTAAAAGAACGGATTTGGGGTTTTTTAACTTGTTGCTGTGTGTGAGAAGTGAGACAAAGCTTAATTGCTTAATTTGAAAAGCCATACACGGTTTAGGTGGCTTTAAAGTGGTGCCTGTTTTGGTGTCTGCCAGATGACTGATTAAGTTGTGGGGTTTTTAAAGGTCTCAAAAGGTGGAGGATAAAGGATTTTTTTTTTTACATTTATATCCCACATTATCCCAAGCAAATGGGTTCAATGTGGCTTACATTTGAAAATACAGCAAGACAGAATAATAGAATTCAGTTATATCATGGGAGCAAATAGATGGATATGTCTGAAACATTTAGCAAAGTTGAGATTAGCAAATATTCCCAACTGAGCATTTAAAATTTTATCCTTTAATGATGCTTCATGTTCAGGAATCATAGCCGTATGTATAGATATGCACACACCAGAACAGGTATCTATACACACATTGCAAAATTAAACAACAACTTCTACAGAGTATATCCAAAGCTTAATTTTTATTTTCTCATTTCCATCTTCCAAAATTGTAGACAGCAGATGTACAGATCAGCAGGACCCAAAGCAGTCCAAAATAAGTAAAGTCAGAAACACAGAAAAATGTGCGGGATAAACACAAACAAATCCTGTACAGAAAGAATGGAACCACAGAAGCGTGAGTGGAGATTGGGTGGCAACACTGGAAATTGGGAAGCAAAGCCAGTGCTAGGCATACTTCTACGGTCTGTGCCCTGAAAATGGCAAGGACAAATCAAGGACAGGTATACATACAAAGTATCACATACAATGAGTTTATTTTGTTGGGCAGACTGGATGGACCGTACAGGTCTTTATATGTTACAGTTTATACCTAATCATGCAACCTCCTTTGGCATCCACCTTTGGGTTTAAAAAGCAAAACCACTTGCATGTAAGGATTGGATAAATGAATTAAAAACAAGTTTAAAGCAAATGCCCTTAATATGTAATACTTGGTAGCAATACTACTACTACTTAACATTTCTAAAGCACTACTAGGGTTACGCAGCGCTGTACAGTTTAACAACAAAAAGGACAGTTCCTGCTCAAAGGAGCTTACAATCTAAAGGGCGAAATGTCAAGTTGGTGCAGTCTAGATTCTTGAATAGAGGTCTGGTGGTTAGGTGCCGAAGGCGTCATTGAAGAGGTGGGCTTTGAGCAAGGCTTTGAAGATGGGCAGGGAGGGGGCCTGGCGTATGGGCTCAGGGAATTTGTTCCAGGCATGGGGTGAGGCGAGGCAGAAAGGGCAGAGCCTGGAGTTGGCGGTGGTGGAGAAGGGTACTGAAAGGAGGGATTTGTCTTGAGAGCGGAGGTTACGGGTAGGAACATAAGGGGAGATGAGGGTAGAGAGGTAAGGAGGGGCTGCAGATCGAGTGCATTTGTAGGTTACTAAGAGAAGCTTGAAATGTATGCGGTACCTGATCGGAAGCCAGAGAGGGTAACTTGAGGAGGGGGGTGATATGAGTATATCGGTCCAGGCGGAAGATAAGACGTGCAGCAGAATTTTGAATGGACTGAAGGGGGGATAGATGGCAAAGTGGGAGGCCAGCGAGGAGTAGGTTGCAGTAGTCGAGGCGAGAGGTAATAAGAGAGTGGATGAGAGTTTGGGTGGTGTGCTCAGAGAGGAAAGGGCGAATTTTGCTAATGTTATAGAGGAAGAAGCGACAGGTCTTGGCTATCTGCTGAATATGCGCAGAGAAGGAGAGGGAGGAGTCGAAGATGACTCCGAGGTTGTGGGCAGATGAGATGGGGACGATGAGGGTGTTATCGACTGAGATAGAGAGTGCAGGGAGAGGAGAAGTGGGTTTGGGAGGGAAGACAATAAGCTCGGTCTTGGCCATGTTCCGTTTCAAGTGGCGGTTGGACATCCAGGCAGCAATGTCGGATAAGCAGGCCGATACTTTGGCCTGGGTTTCTGCAGTGATGTCTGGTGTGGAGAGGTAAAGCTGGGTGTCATCAGCATACAGATGATATTGGAAACCATGAGAGGAGATAAGGGAGCCCAGGGAGGAGGTGTAGATTGAAAAAAGAAGGGGTCCAAGGACAGATCCCTGAGGAACTCCAACAGAGAGCGGGATGGGGGTGGAGGAAGAACCATGAGAATGTACTCTGAAGGTACGGTGGGAGAGATAAGAGGAGAACCAGGAGAGGACAGAGCCCTGGAACCCAAGTGAGGACAGTGTGGCGAGAAGTAAGTTGTGATTGACAGTGTCAAAAGCGGCGGATAGGCCAAGGAGGATGAGGATGGAGTAATGACCTTTGGATTTGGCAAGGAACAGGTCATTGCAGACTTTAGATAGTGCCGTTTCTGTCGAGTGTAGGGGGCGAAAGCCGGATTGAAGTGGATCGAGGATGGCATGAGAGGAGAAAAAATCAAGGCAACGGCTGTGAACGCGCGGCGCGTTCAAGTATCTTGGAGAGGAAGGGTAGGAGGGAAATGGGGTGGTAGTTGGAGGGACAGGTAGGGTCAAGTGATGGTTTTTTGAGGAGTGGAGTGACTATAGCATGTTTGAAACAGCAATAATGAAACAGTGATGGAATATTCACATAGCAAGCAGCCTGTGCCAACAGATTTATTTTCTACTGAACATAATTAACTTTATATGAACTTGGTGGCTAACAGTGTGCTGAACTGGACAATGTCAGCACATTTAGAATGACTCTGGACAGAACTTATGCATGATGGAAGCCCTTCCCTCATTATTCAATACCTTTCTGTGAAGTAGTAGTAATAAAAAAAAAAAGCCAAGTACATTTTTATGAGGGAAAGGAAGGGAGACGGACTGTGGTGGGGAGAAGGGTAAGAGTTGCCCGTACGCAATGCAGGTGGGGAGATTGGGGGAGGGGGGAGGAGAGAGGATAAGGGGTCCCCTCTTTAATTTCTGCCCTGGGCCCTATCATGTCTAAAACCGGCCCTGCACGTCAATGCCAAACTTATTGCGGGGACTGCAGTAAGCAAGTGTTAGTTCTTACTGCAGCTTGGTAAAAGGACCCCTTTATTGCCTGACATAATTTTAGCACAACATAAAGAGTGAAGCACTTTTCTGTTAGTTGCTAGTTATATTACTGATTTTATTAAAACCAAATGTAAGACTGCCTAATCTAACAAGCAGGACAAAGTGCTTTAGAAAATAATACAGTTTAAAATAAGAAGAAACACCAATAACAAAAGAAAGATAAGCACACACATAAAGATTAGAACATAGTCAGATTGTGTTTGTTTATATATTTATTTATTATCATTACAGCCTGGCTAATCCACCATTTTTTTTAGCATTTTGCATCAAACACAGACATTCAGTATTAAACAACTATAGGACTCAGTACAAAATACACAGATTTGATTATAATTAAAAGCATGTCTAAATAAATGTTTCACTTTGTTCTGGAAAGAAATCAGCAATGATCTGAAAGTCACCTGGAAACTCCTTGTGATAATTTTCTGCAGCCACTGAGAGGGGTTTGCATTGAGACTTTGCCTTCAGTTCAACACAATCATAGTACAGATACAGACATATGAGTTTACAATGTACTGCTTAGAAAAAAATAAAGCCTGTTTCTCTTTTAGATTCAGTCGTTCATGAATAAACAACCAAAACAGAAGTTTTCAAATGTGTGCTTATTCAGTTTTGATTATTTAAGGGGAAGTTATCATGGACTACAGTTAAGATGGGTTATTTTATCACAAGTTGTGTGTTATTTTAGCACAGGGTCCTGTAATATGCAATGAAACCCTGAGCTAAAATACTACCACTTGTGGTGAAATAATCCGTCTTAACAGTGAAAATATATTTTCTCCAGTTTATTGAAGTTATCAATGTGGGCTACTGTTATGTATTTATGTACTTAACAGTAGCCCACATTGATAACTTCAATAAACTGGAGAAAATATATTTATAATTAAATTCGAGGGGGCCCTTTTACAAAGTGGCGGTATGCCCAACGCTAAAAGGGAAATACTGCCAGGCTACCTCAACAGCCCAGTGGTAGTTCCCTCCCCCAGCATGCACCATTTCCAGTGCTGCAAAAATATTTCAGTTTTTGTAGTGCCGGTGTATACCCGGCGGTAATCGGGCAGTGCTGCTTGCTGTTCACTTACTGCTGAGTTAGCACAAGAGCCCTTACCGCCACCTCAGTGTGCTCCCCCTGAAATGGCCACGTGGCAAATGCTTCACTTGCCGCACGGCCATTTCTTGGAAAAAAAAAAAAGACCTGCCTTTTACCCGCTGCGGTAAAAGGGGGCCTCAGTGAGCATCGAAAACATGCACCGATGCCAGCTCAGGCTTTGCTGCAGCTTCATAAAAGAAGCCCTGGAATTTGTTGCCAGAGAATGTGGTAAAAGCAGTTAGCTTAGCAGGGTTTAAAAAAGGTTTGGATAATTTGCTAAAAGTCCATAAGCCATTATTAAGATTGACTGGGGAAAATCTACTGCTTATTTCTAGAATAAGCAGCATAAAATCTGTTTTACTTTTTTGGGATCATGCCAGGTACTTGTAACCTGGACTGGCCACTGTTAAAAACAGGATACTGGGCTTGATGGACCTTCAGTCTGTTGCAGAATGGTAACACTTATGTTCATTTGTTCTTAAGCGCTATTCTACAAACATATTATTCTGTAAATGATGCCAGAAAAAAATCGTCACAGAGCGCTACTCAGGTTAAGCGTTGTTTACAGAATAGTGCTTAGATCCCATTTCTGAGCCAAAAGTTGGGTGCTGGTATTTATGCAAGCTGAAACCTGGTTTAAATCCCAGCACCCAACTTCAGGCATTTTGGCACGGAAATGGACCTATTTTATAACTCTGTGTGCATCTTTTAGGAATACCTCTGCTACTCCCCTAGCCATGCCCCCTTTTGAGTTGCATGCAAGGGGACTTAGGTGCGTGGGATTATAGAATAGGGTGTGGGGAGATGTATGCACAAATTTCAATCATTGCCAATGAACTGCAATATTTGATTGTTAACATCAACTAATTGCAACTAATTTCGATTTATTAGAATCTGCCCGTATCCAGGGTGGAGCACAATAAAACACACACACGTCATATCTACAACAACAGATCAACAGCATACAAAACAGCAATATGGAGTGGAGGAGCAGCCTAGTGGTTAGAGCACCAGTCTTAGAGAGAAAATATCCGCCAAAAGGTGGAGAACTCTAGACACCCCACGGACAACAACAAGAAATAAAATAAAAGTGGGAGGACGACCAAGGATTCCAAAGACTGAAAGGATATATAAAAATAAAGATGTTTATTGAGGTGTAAAGACTCGACACAATGTCGTGTTTCGGCCGTTTGAGAACTATTTGATGAAGGCAAATCCTCAACAAAAGGAGGTCTTTAGAAAGACCGTTGTGAAGGTGAGCGTGCTTCGTTGTCTCCTCTGACACAACGCATGTATAGAATGCTGCAATAAGCCTTCATCAAATAGTTCTCAAAGGCATTTGGCATTAAGACTCCTGATGCAGGCCTAACGGCCGAAACACGATGTTGTGTCGAGTCTTTACACCTCAATAAACATCTTTATTTTTATATATCCTTTCAGTCTTTGGAATCCTTGGTCGTCCTCCCACTTTTATTTTATTTCTTAGAGCACCAGTCTTGACATCCGGAGGTGGCTCATTCAAATCCCACTGCTGCTCCCCATGATCTTGGGCAAGTCACTTAACCCTCCATTGTCTCAGATACAAAATTAGATTGTGAGTCTTCCAGGGACAGAGAAATACTCACTGTACCTGAATGCAACTCACCTTGAGCTACTACTGAAAAAGGTGTGAGCAAAATCCAAATAAATAAATAGAATCCAGCACAGTTTCAAAATACCACCAGGTAGGTACAGGACAGCCCTCTTCAACTAGGCACAATAGGAGACCAGGCATAGCAAGTGGTTCCTTAACTGACATTTAAACACAAGCAGCCAAGACTCATTTTTTAATAGAAGAGACAGTTTGTTCCATTCGACTGGACCAATCAAAGAGAATGCACCTTTTTTTGTCTGTTCCAGGCGTAGGAGTTGTATTGAAGGCACAATAAGGTCATGACCCTTAGATGACCACAGTGGTGGTGCTGGTACATACCACAGCACTGCATTTTTCAAATAAAAAGAAGAGTCTTGATACAATGCACATTGAAACATCAATAACAGCTTACACTTTATACAGTAGGCTACAGGCAACCACCACAGTTGCTTCAAATACACCGTAACATGGTCAGTCCTTGGTAGGTAGTTCTGGGAATTACTATGAAACTATATGGAGATTACGGCTACTCCAGAACCCGGCAGCCAGATTTCTCCACTGCTTGAAAGATTACACTGGTTTCGGATCCCCTCTAGTATACAGTTTGAAATTGCTTGTATGGTTTTTAAATCTTTGATGGATCAAAACTCATCAAGCCTATCTAAATATTGTTTTTTGCTTTTCTCAAGTAGGACTTTTGTGCAGTTCACTATTATACTTTAACGTTTCTGAGTGCTTGACCAATTCTTTTAAATATTTGCCTGTAAAGATCTGAAATGATATTCCCCACCAGATTAGGTCTGTTTATTCATATTTTATATTTATTTAGTAAGTACTTGAAGGCTTTTATGTACTCAGATATGGATTCTGTTTGATACTGTAATTTTCCTTTTTTTGTGATTTGCTTTGTACTTCCATCTGAATGTGATGTTTCCTTCTCTTGTTATCTGCAATGAATCTAAGTGAGATATGGCAGAATTTAAGCTGTGAATGTTATGGAATGGAATGATATACAAAGTTCAGCCCCCTTAACACCAGTGCCTGTAATACTCTCGTAAACTCTGCTTGAGGCAACAAAGATCTCAGCTTAAGATCTGAACAAAGATTCACAGCTTAAAATATGTATTATGAATCAATAGTTGCCCTTGTGGCCTGAAAGACAAAACAGAATCTATCAAAATCCCCAAATTCCGCACCTGAGTAGAAATTTCAACAGGTGCTCCTGACAATAAAATAGAATTAGGCAATTTCATTGTTGGATCTGCAACAATACATATTAACTCTATTTTCATAATATCTAGTTTCAATATCAATCTATTCTGAGTTAACCAACCAATGATGTCATTAAAAACTACCTGAAGTTTAGGAGCCACATCCAGATCAGAAGTCAGCAAAGGAAAGAAAAATTGGATGTCATCAGCATACACTTTATACAAGACACCCAAAGACTGCAACAAAGGGCGCAGGTAAGTATTAAATAATTTTGCAGACAACATTGATCCTTGCAGCACCCCTCTATGCAAAAAGTGTACAGCCAAGACTGCATCCTATTGCCCAAAAATGACTTGAACCATTACAAGACAGTTTCCGCAAGGCCACTAGCTTGCAACCGCCGAATCAAAATATTATGATTCAGCGTATCAAATGTTGCCAAGATGTCTAAAATAGCAAAGAAAAAATTAACACATCCATCCAAACCAAGGTGTACCTCATCTATAGTAGTAGCTATTAATACCTCTGTGCTATGGGCCTTGCGGAAGCCATATTGAAATGGATCAAGCAGAGAATGAACAGACAAAACATTATCCAATTGATCATAAACAGATTGTTCCAATATCTTTGCCAGCATTGGTAGTATAGAAATAGGTTGATAATTGGTCAGTACATCACTTCCCACAGTTGAATTTTTCAACACTGGATGCACAGTAGCAAGCTTTAACTCATTAGGAAAATATGCACTCTGCTGATTCCAGTTGCTGTTATTAGCTATATGAACTTGTACACGACAAGACTCCTGAAACATGGTACCGTGTCAAGACATCTTTATGAGTCACCAATAAAGGTTGTTTTGAAGATTAGACTGTTTATTGAGTGTTGCTTAGTCTCCATTTGGAGCGCCAGATCCATTTCCCACTTTTGGCTCCTCTGCTGGTTTTTTCCATGGGATTTTGTTGTTCTTTCTATCTTTCTGGTCTCCTGTAGTATGCACTGGGAAACCAGTTGGCTTATAAATTAATTTGCATGCAGATCTTCGATACACTTGCAAATTTCGGTGCCATATGTAGAATCCGAGGATAGTGCTTAACTGCAAGGGGCCATACTTGGGGGTGGAGCATGGATGGGACATGGGCGGGGCTTCCACTTACATGTGTAACTTACACAATAATGTAAGTTATGCATGTCCCTGTTGCTCTTAGTTCTATGGCTGGTGTAACTATGAGTGCCTAAATGTTAAACATATTAATTCCCAGTTTTGCTAGAAGTATAAAATGGAAAGTAGACATCTACTTTCATTTATAGAATAGTTTCCTACCACATACCTCTGGGAACTTAATTGGGAGGTGTTCAGTGATACAGCTGCCACCAGAGTGTCAAAGCGGACCAACTGGATTTTCAGCGGCACTGTCTGGGTATGTGCCACCGAACATTTGAGTATAGCTTGGTAAGCAAGACTTAGGACCCACTCGTACCTGGATAAGTCTGGTGGAATATCAAATCCTTCTTTTTTTGTTTAATTTTTGCAATAGTTATGTGCTATAAATCAAAAGAAAAGCCTCTATGGAAAAAGATGGCTCAAATTTCTGTGAGTGCTTTTGCTGGGGCAATTTTCAAAAGAATAGTATTTTCAAAAGTACATTACCAATAGTCTTAAACAGGTAATTCCTGGCTCTGCCCAGATGATATGGACCAACCCAGCACTGACCTGTAGATGGGGAAATTCCATGACATAGGCAGTTTGCAATTATTTGGGCACTTTTGAAAATTGCCATAGTGCTGTCACCTAGATGAACAGGATATTGCTACTGAACAAAGCTGAAAGTTTGGCTCTGTTAAATTAGCTTTTAACATGTTTAGCTTTTTAAAAATGTTTTTCAGCAAACAATAAAGGGACAATTTATAAATTCCATTTATTTAGATAAAAACTGATTCATGCAGGCACAGGAGTCAACTTTTCAAAATGATTAGGGGTGCTAAATCCAATAGAAATTATGGGGTCCTTTTACTAAGGTGTGCTGAAAAATGGGCTGCGGTAGTGTAGGCGTGGATTTTGGGCACATGCAGAATCATTTTTCATGCACCTGTATAAAAGGCCTTTTTTTATTTTTGCCGAAAATGGACATGCGGCAAAATGAAAATTGCCACGCGTCCATGTTGGGTCTGAGACCTTACCGCCAGCCATTGACCTAGCGGTAAAGTCTCACGCAGTAACCGGGTGGTAATGACCTACGCGTGGCAGAAAATAAAAATTATTTTTCGGCTATGTGTATTGGACACACAGCAAAAATGAAATTACCAGAAGAGCCACATGGTAACTCCATTTTGGCGCGTGTTGGGAGCACATAGACGCTTACACGGCGTAGTAAAAGGGCACCTATGCCTCCCTAGACACAGTTTGCCCAATATTATGGGTGCTTAAGCATGCACAGTACCCACAGAGCAGCCTTTCTCCCGCTAAAAGGCCCAAAACACTCCTAATTTTAGCTGCATTAGGAAAATTGTTTCTGGAGTCTGATTATGTTAGAGAGAGAAGGAGCAACAAATCATAGAGATTGCATTTCAAATCTATGTGCATTATTTTCCATGTAAAAATTATCTGCACAAAAAGTTAGAGCAAGGGTCTTGTGGATGCTGTACCCTCACGGCAGTTTTCAATGCGTAAGTATACAGTCTCGCACTGGGCCTATTTTATAATAGGTCCATACCTTGCTACCAAAGGATGATTGATGATAATAGGCCTCTTTTATCAAACAACACTACCAACTGGAATTCGTTGCCAGAGAATGTGGTAAAGGCGGTTAGCTTAGCGGAGTTTTAAAAAAGTTTGGCTGGCTTCCTAAAGGAAAAGTCCATAGACCGTTATTAAATGGACTTGGGGAAAATCCACTATTTCTGGGATAAGCAGTATAAAATGTTTTGTACATTTTTGGGATCTTGCCGGGTATCTGTGACCTGGATTGGCCACTGTTGGAAACAGGATGCTGGGCTCAAAGGACTTTTGGTCTTTCCCAGTATGGCAATACTTATGTACTTATGTAATCCTGGGGCAGCAATACCGACAATGCCCATTGATTTTGAATGGTGGTCGGCATTGCCATGCGGGAATCGCTAGCGCGGTTTGGTAAAAGAGACCCAGTGTGAGTAGGTTATGATATTGTAATGGACTGCCAGACCTGTTTTTAAGGGATGTTACAGGCCACAAATTGGTGGTTCCTTTTCAGATTTTTCTGAATTTTTCCCAGCTTTAGGACATGGCATGTATACATGGCCATTGATGGGTTGTGTGTTATATCAATTTTATGTGCACAAAGGAGTCTTTTTACTAAGCTGCAGCTAAACTGGCTTTAGTGCACTCTTGCGCAGGGCTTTACTGTATGCTAAGGCCATGGCCAATTTTCGATTTTTTGTATTAGTGGTCATTTTCATAAATTAGGCGGTAAGGACTTACACGGTATCTCCATGATAGCACACAGTAATGTATATATGCTAAGTGGCAAGTGCTGAAACACCTATTGTCCAGCCATGACATGCTTCCTTCAAAAAAGTGAAAAATATTTTTTTGCTCGTGTTTAGCACGTGCACATTTCGGAGTTATCACAGGATGCCTAAGTGCATCCCATAGTACTCAATTTTTAGTTGCATCTTAGTAAAAGAGCCCCTAAAATTTTTAAGGTGTGCTAATGAACTGAGGGGCCCTTTTGCCAAGCTGGGGTAAAAACGACCCTGCGCTAGTGACGGGGGCCATTTTTGCCATGCTCTGCAGCCCTGTTCGCATAACAGGTTTAAAAAAGGCTGAAAATAGTCATGGCCATGCGGTAAGATTGCTGTTACCTGGCCATGCGAGGGGGAGCACTTACCGCTACCCATTGAGATGGTGGTATGGGCTTCCATGATAATCGGGCGGTAACCAGGCAGCACATGGCGCTGCCCGATTACCGCCGGGTTAGTGCAATGCTAAAAAATACAGCATGGGAAATGGCACACACTGGGGCTGGACCTACCACCGCTGCCCGCGTTGGGCTGGTGGTAACTCCAGATTAGCGTGGGGTAAACCCGCATTGGGCTTATCGCCGCTTTGTAAAAGGGTCTACTGCCTCTAAACATACTTTCATGGTCATCCAGTGCAGTGTAGATCTCTCAAAGAACTTCAAATAGCTAAGATAATCTGATATAAATCTAATAATAGCATTTAGAATTTTGCAAAAATATTTCTACCTTTCATTTTACTGACTGCTGCTTTTACCTCCTTATTCCTGAAGCTGTAGATTAGAGGGTTTAACATGGGAATCACCTGAGCATAAATTACCGAGACCACCCTGTCCTGCTCCAGAGAGTAAATGGAACTTGGCAGCACATACTTGAAGATAATTGTTCCATAAAATAAAATAACACAGACAAAATGGGAAGCGCAAGTGGAAAAGGCTTTGCGTCTCCCTTCAGTGGAACGGATCCTAAGAATGGTGGCAATGATATAAATATATGAAAGAGAGATGATCAAAACTGGAATAAATGTCACAATGGCCACAAGGGTAGGAAGTATGACATCATTGATGTATGTGTTGGTACAAGAGAGCTTCAGCATTGTCGGGATGTCACAGAAGAAATGGTCAATCTCATGGGATGCACAGAATGACAGTCTAAAGGTGGATCCTGTCTGCATTAAAGAATATATTACACCACCAAGGTAGGAACTAGCGACCATTTGACTGCAGAATGTCTTGGTCATAATGATAGTGTAATACAGCGGCTTGCAAATTGCTACATAACGATCATATGCCATAGCTGCCAGCAGGAGGCACTCTGTACAGCCGAGGGTAACAAAAAAAAACATTTGTGTTGCACACCCAAGGTATGAAATTGATTTATTCTTTGAAAGAAAGTTAACTAACATTTTTGGGACAGTGACGGATGAATACCAGAGATCGACAAATGCCAAATTACCAAGAAAAAAGTACATGGGGGTGTTAAGGCGAGGATCAGACTGAATAACCCAGATGATGCCAAAATTTCCCAGAAGAGTCACCAGATATATCAACAAAAACCCTACAAACAGGATAACCTGCAAATGTGGTGCATGGGTGAATCCTAGGAGGAAGAACTCCCTCAATGAAGTGTCATTTCCATCTGCCATCACTCAGTTGAGTCTAGAATTGAAAAGAAAATGAAAGGATATAATTTATAGAATGCAGAAAGCAGGTGCTATAAATTCATTTTTGTATTTTTATTTGTAAACAACCTGTCTGGTATTGTTTCATTTTGCCCATTGAAATGGCACTTTTTTATGTTGATTGTTCACCGCATAGAAGCTACCAGAAGTATGTACATCTGCAGTATATCAAGCAATTGTGATTAACTAAAATAAATAAATCGTGGAGTTATTCCAGACAGTATCTTGAAATTCTCAACCTACTGCAGTGGTTCTCAAGCCTGGTCCTGGAGGCACCCCAGCTATTCAGGTTTTCAGGATATCCACAATACATATTCATGAGAGAGATTTACATGGAGTGGAGGCAGTGCATGCAAATATCTCTCACGAATATTTGTTGTGGATATTCTGAAAATCTGAGTGGCTGGGGTGCCTCCAGGATCAGGTTTGGGAACCACTGGTATTGGTGGATGCCAGTAAAGCAAACAGAATGTTAAAAAGAACAGAGAACAAACTTGAGAATACTGTTATGCCTCTGTGTGATTGCACTTCGTGCATTATATATAGAATGGCATTTTTGATATGACGTCTAAGTCTGACTTTGGACATTTTCCTGAAAACGTCCAAAAAACTGAGTAGTGAAAACAACCATTTTCAAACCAGAAAAACTTTTTTTTTCAAAAATGGCTATTTGCGAGATGTCTTTGTGCTCTGTGCGTTTATCTGTTTGGTCCATTTCGAAGAAAAAAAATGTCCAAATGAAAAACGCACAAAATCAAGTCATTGGGATGTAGGAGGAGCCAGCATTCTTAGTATACTGGGCACACAAACATCTTAGGAGAGCAGTGGGGTACCCTATGGGGCACTCCAGTGGACTTCACATAAAAGATCCAAGGTACACATCTCACCATTGCTCCCTTATATTGTATAGTGAGCCCTCTAAAACCCACCAAACACCTACTATACCCAACTGTATACCACTAGAATTTTATTTATTTATTACATTTGTACCCCGTGCTTTCCCACACATTGCAGGCTCAATGTGGCTTACATAGTAAATTACAATTACAATCACAAAGTTTTTACAATAGCCCTTATGGTTGCAGGTGTCACCTATATATATATATATTTTGTTACATTTGTACCCCGCGCTTTCCCACTCATGGCAGGCTCAATGTGGCAGGCAATGGAGGGTTAAGTGACTTGCCCAGAGTCACAAGGAGCTGCCTGTGCCGGGAATCAAACTCAGTTCCTCAGTTCCCCAGGACCAAAGTCCACCACCCTAACCACTAGGCCACTCCTCCATGTGGGTACAGTACATTTTTGGAGGATTTAGGAGGGCTCACACTTTCCACCATAAGTGTACTAGGATGGATATGGGTCTGGGTCTCCTTCTCCACAGTGCACTGTACTAACCACTAGGCTACTCCAGGAATCTGCTTGCTGCTCTAATAGGACTGACTACAACATCTGATACTGTCATAGAGGCTGGTATGTACTATTTCTTTTACATCTTTGGGGGATGGGAGGGGGTCATTAACCACTGGGGGAATAATGGGGTGCCATTTCTTTATTCCTCCAGTGGTCATCTGATTATTTAGGGCACTTTTTATGGCTTATTTGTTCTAAAACCAGGTCTAGCTCAAAAACGTCTTAGTTTTTTAGTCCTGGATATTTTTGTTTTGTTTCATTTTTTTATGTCTAAAAAATGTCCAGATCTTAGGAACACCCAAATCCCGCCCTTAACACGCCCCCGATACACCCCCTTCAGATTAGGACATATTGCAGACAAACTGCATGGAAAAACGTCTAAAAAATATGTTTCAAAAATACTGATTTGGATGTTTTTTGTGATAAAAATGTCCAAATGCTGCTTTATGCCATTTATGAGCCCCATAGTTCTAACAAATGTGTGGGAAAATGTGGGATACAAATGCAACAAATAAATAAATAAATAGTTCTAGAATTCTTATGTCAACAAAGATACAGCAGTATTAGAAAATGTTCAGAGAAGGCAACACAAATGATAAAGAGATGGAACACCTTCCTTATGAAAATGAATAAACTTCCTGATTCTATAAAGGTTGCCCAAATTTGGATGTGCAGGGCAGATGTATGCCCACATTAATTAGTTAATGACCCAAATAACACCAATTACCGAGGTTAATTGGCACTAATTTTGACTTACACACAAATCTGTCCACATGCTATTCTAGAACACTGCGCACCCAAAGTGTCTTGTGTGCTATCCAAAAGAGGGTGTGGCCATGGGAGGGGCATAGGTCTGGTCAGGGGCGTTCCAAATATTTAGGCGCACTAGGATTTACACCAGGTTTTAGCAGGCGTAAGTCCTCGCCCCTAAAGCTGGGAATAAGAATCAGCACTAAGGGCTTTATTCCATAAAGGTTATGCTTCTAAATTTATGCTCCTAAATTTGCACTCCTAAATTTATGCACCTAAATTTACACCCCTAAATTTATGAGCAAAAATTATGCTCATAAATTGTATGCTAAATCTAGGAGCGTAATAGGCCCTAAATTAGGAGCATAAATTTAGGAGCATAGATTATGCTCGTAATTTAGAGGTGTAAATTTAGGACCATAAATTTAAGAGCACAAATTTAGGACTATAAATTTAGGAGCATAACCTTTATAGAATAATGCCCTAAGTGCTATTCTGTAAAGGCACTTGCTACGAAGCACCCTTTATAGAATATAAGATTTTCATGGATCTTTCTAGCACCAACATTTGGTCACCATTTACTGAATCCAGCTCTAACTGCCATATTCTATATATGGCATGCCTATTAGCACTCATTAAATTGTACACATGGCCAATTTACGTATGCTACTCAATTAGTTAACAAGCCTATTAGTGTTGATAATGGACCGATAATGACCAATTATCAACACTAATTGGCAATAATTGGAATTTACGCATGCATCTTTATAGGCGTATTCTAAAAAGAGGTGCTTGTCAATTCCAGCGTGCATAGCCATAAAGGGGGTGTGGCAATGGGAGGAGTGTGGGTGTGTTCGGACAATCAATCAAATCAACACAAGTGGTTACAGAATTCGGGAGAGTGTGCCGCATTTCACTGGCATAAATGGCTGCACCTAAATCTAGGCACGTTCACCCGGCCTGTGCGATTCTATAAACCATGTCTGAATGTAGACATGGTGTATAGAATACTGCTAGTTGCGTAATTCAGACGAGCCTAGATTATAGTCGCCATATATAGAATCTGGCCCCAAATGTGTTAGTACCAATGCAAACCAAGGTTCTCTCAAGTTAACTTGACTCTGCCAAGAAAATATAAATAGAGAGCCGAGAAATTCAAAAAATCCCCACTTAAAATGCTCAATCACAAATATTTCTGTGAAATGGAGATATTCTCAGAGGTTTATACTCACCCAAGCGGACAGCCCACAGTAAGTAGGCTATTCCTAGAGGGTGGATGGGTTTCACTATCATGGAATGTCTCCGAGTGATTTTTTCAATGACACCCGTTGAGCAAACCTTTTGCTCCCAATTTCCAAAAACGTGTATGTGATCAATAATATGTTACAAAAATAAGCTCTCAATTTATATCTCCATACATATCCTGAATTGAACTAGGGACACACTATCTCTTTCTACATAATACATCTTCCAATCAACAAATGTGCTAAAGAAGCCTAAAGCCTTACTACCTAAGAACTGCTCTTTTTAATTTCTCATACATTCTATAATGAATTAACTGACACGGGCTGAAATATCAGGGCTGGTGTGCTAGCTCTCCTGAACTCTAACATAGGAGCCAGCCCACTAAGAAGCACTAATCTAGTATACTCTGTTATACTTTAACATACAAATATTGTACTTATACATACATGCAGATGTTATACCACTTATACCACTAATCAATATTTTTCAATGCTTACAGTGCCCCCTTCAGACTGGTATATAAGGAGGGTATAATCAAACGGGGCGCCCAAGTTTTCCTGAGGACGTCCTCGCAGGATGTCCCGGCGAAGAGGCTGAGAAACCTGTATTATCGAAACAAGATGGGCGGCCATCTTTCATTTCGATAATACGGTTGGGGCCGCCCAAATCTCAATATTTAGGTCGACCTTAGAGATGGTCGTCCCTGATTTTCGGCGATAATGGAAACCGAGGACGCCCATCTCAGAAACGACCAAATCCAAGTTGGTCGTGGGAGGAGCCAGCATTTGTAGTGCACTGGACCCCTCACATGCCACAACACCAACCGGGCACCCTAGGGGACACTGCAGTGGACTTCAGAAATTGCTCCCAGGTGCATAGCTCCCTTACCTTGGGTGATGAGCCCCCCCAAACCCACTATCCACAACTGTACACCACTACCATAGCCCTAAGGGGTGAAGGGGGCACCTAGATGTGGGTACAGTGGGTTTCTGGTGGGTTTTGAAGGGCTCACATTTACCACCACAAGTGTAACAGGTAGGGGGGGATGGGCCTGGGTCCACCTGCGTGAAGTGCACTGCACCCACTGAAACTGCTCCAGGGACCTGCATACTGCTGTCAGGGAGTTGGGTATGACATTTAAGGCTGGCATAGAGGCTGGCAAAAAATATTTTAAAAGTTTTTTTTTAGGGTGGGAGGGGCTAGTCATTCCTGATTCCCTCCGGTGGTCATCTGGTCAGTTCGGGCACCTTTTTGAGGCTTGGTTGCAAGAAAAAATGGACCAAGTAAAGTCGGCCAACTGCTCGTCAGGGACGCCCTTCTTTTTTCCATTATCGACCGAGGACGCCCATGTGTTAAGCACGCCCCGGTCCCGCCTTCACTATGCTTCCGACACGCTCCCGGGAACTTTGGTTGTCCTTGCGATGGAAAGCAGTTGAGGGCGCCCAAAATTGGTTTTCGATTATGCCAATTTGGGCAACCCTGGGAGAAGGACACCCATCTCCCGATTTGTGTCGAAAGGCACCCTTCTCTTTTGAAAATAAACCTGATAATGTGTCAATAACTTCCATACATACTACAACAGCACATTCAAAACAATTACTTGAAGAAAAAAGAGAAAGGCTCCTAAGAACGTTTCAGTTCAATTCAATTTAGTTCAGTTCAATTCAATATAATACTAATCCTGCTGCAATTCTAATTTTATATGATGACAAATGTTCTAAATAGAAAAAGCGCACTTATCTTTGTGTTGCCCGGTGTGTGCACACCACCCAGCAGCAGCTAATCGTAGAGTTCAGCGCAGATCAAAGTCTTTTACTACTGATTCCGACGCGATTACAATGTGATAGCCAAATGCTGTCTATGATGGCAGAATATCATTTGTGTCCAACTCTGCAGGGTTTTGAGACTCTCTTCGTCAGGGACCCGGGATATTACTGCCTCCTGCTCCAAAAGAACATCCTC
Source organism: Microcaecilia unicolor (assembly GCF_901765095.1). Taxonomy (NCBI): domain Eukaryota; kingdom Metazoa; phylum Chordata; class Amphibia; order Gymnophiona; family Siphonopidae; genus Microcaecilia; species Microcaecilia unicolor. The sequence goes on from NC_044031.1 coordinate 638,852,345, forward strand.
TGCGCCAAGATTTTTGAATGTCTCTCTTGAGCTTCAGAGCCTTGTTACAGAGGTAAATTAAAATGACTATAAGCTTAATCTAAGGTGAAAATCGTTTTGGCCAGCTAATTTAGATTCTCTGTTTTGTTTTGAAAATCTTAGAGAGTGTGTCAAACCTCTCCTGGGGTTCCCATAGCTAACTAGATTTTCATCATATTCACAAAGAATATGGAAGAGACAAAAGTACACACATTGGAAACCGAGGAATTTCTCTCATGCATTTTCATTGTAGATATCCTTAAAACTGGATTGACTGGGGAATCTTTAGGATGAGTCTGCTGTACATAGCAGGTAGGTGTAATTTTGTAATAGAACTGGTTGCCAAAATATTTACCCCCCCCCCCCCCCCCCGTTTACTAAGCTGTGCTAGCGGCTACCATGCACTAATGCTGACATATCCCATTCAGTTTGAATGGGCTGTGCTGGCATTGCCGTGGCTTAGTAAACAGGGAGAGTTAGTATTAAAAAATATAGGGGCCCTTTTACAAAGTGGCAGTAGGGTTATCGCACATGTGGCATGCACCAACTCAACACCACTACCCGGTTAGCGTACCCACCTGGCGGTAATTTTGAAGTTGGCATGCGCCGTTTCCTGTGGTAGAAAATATTTTCCTATTTTATTTATTTATTTGTTACATTTATACCCCACATTTTCCCACCTATTTGCAGGCTCAATGTGGCTTACAAAGTACCGTAAAAGCATTTGCCATTTTGGTTGATAACAAATACAAGATTGTGTTGTGGTCAAATGAGGTAGAAGTGAATCAGGCGTCATGGTGTCGAGGGGAAAGAGGATAGTAAATTGTCCAGTATGATCATTGATTATGTTGTGTTGCTGGGTGTGGGGATTTCTGTTGGATCAGTGGGATAAGCTTTTTTTGAAGAGGTGGGTTTTTAATGATTTCCTGAAGTTTAGGTGGTCATGTATTGTTTTCACTGCATACGGGAGTCCATTCCATAGTTGTGCGCTTATGTAGGAGAAGCTAGATGCATAAGTTGTTTTGTATTTTAGCCTTTTGCAATTTGGGTAATGTAGGTTTAGGTATGATCGTGCTGATCTGAGTCTATTTCTAGTTGGTAGATCTATGAGGTCTGTCATGTATCCTGGGACTACGCCGTAGATGATTTTGTGGACCAATGTGCAGATTTTGAAGATGATCCGTTCTTTGATTGAGAGCCAATGCAGCTTTTCTCGAAGGGGTTTAGCGCTTTTGAATCGTGTTTTACCATATATTTATTTTATTTTATTTTTATTACATTTGTACCCCATGCTTTCACACTCATAGCAAGTTCAATGCGGCTTACATATTATATACAGGTACTTATTTGTACCTGGGGCAATGGATCCTAAACATTAAAATGTTACCTTAAATATTATATATTTTGATTCTATTCTCCACCAATTACCTATAGGGTAATAAGATTTGCAATTGTAAGAATAAGGGGGAATTAAGTATTATATTTGTTGAATTACATTAACCTACACTGTAAGGTTTACGGGCATGTGCTAAGAACATAAAAGACCATATATTCAACTTTAAAAAGGTTTATTTACAATACAGGTAATGTAATAATGTTACAAATGAGGTAGTCTGGCTGCTATGTTTTGGGCAGTCTGGAGTTTTTTTTGTGAGTTGTTCTTTAAATCCCGCATAGATTCCGTTGCAGTAAATCTGCATGGCTTAGGACCATTGATTATATTAGTTTACGAAAGGTATCCCTTGGGAAGAAAGGTTTTATTCATTTGAGTTTCCGCATTGAGTAGAACATTTTCTTTATTACGGTTTTTACTTGGCTCTCGAGAGTGAGGTTGCGGTCGATTGTGACTCCGAGTATTTTTAGGCTGTCTGAAATAGGGAGTGTGTGCCTTGGGGTATTTATGGTAGCTGGTTTGTAGTTGTTATGGTGAGGATAAGGCATTCTACCGCAGGGGGCATTCCCAGGGGTAATCGGCAGCGCGGCCACATTGGTGTATGCTGCATGAGTACCACGCATGTAACGTGTGAGCCCTTACCGCTAGGTCAGTGGGTGGCAGTAAAGGCTCAGGCAGTAAATAGCCACGCGCTTACTTTTAATTTTAGCGCACATCCATTTACTGCCCCCATTTAAAAAACTCTTTTTTCCCAGCCACGGTAAAAAAAAGGCCCAGTGTGCACCAAAAGCATGTGCCCACACTACCGCAGGCCACTTTTTACAGCGGTTCAGTAAAAGGACCCTTAAAGGTCGTCAATATAGAAAACTTCTGGATGTCACCAGGGGACTTGTTGCATAGATAAGGTACAAAGGCGGAGCAAATCCTAAACAGATTTTAAAAATGTTTAACATGAGACATGCAAAGAGAGGAATGAAAAGGATAGAAGGAGGAATAGCGAGAGAGAATCGAATAGAAAGAAGCAGAACTCTGGAAAACATTGTATGAAATAACAATGATCTGTAATTGATAGGACACTATTCAGAAGCTAGTGGAGCCTAATACAAAGTGATGTGGTGAGAATAGTGGAGAAACTGTTGGAGCAGAACAATTTTGAGGAATGTCAAAAGAGTAGAAAGCAGAGTCAGAAAAGCTCTCCAGCATACCCTGGGACCATGCATGGAATAATAAGAAATATACAGGAATATACTAGATTCTGTAAAATCCTCAAATCGGTCCTATTCAAACAAACCCTCACAAAGAACAACCATATTTCAAACAACTAATTATTACCTGAATTGGTTATTACTCTATTTACATAGTAACATAGTAGATGACGGCAGAAAAAGACCTGAACGGTCCATCCAGTCTGCCCAACAAGATAAACTCATATGTGCTACTTTTTGTGTATACCTTACCTTGTTTTGTATCTGTCATTTTCAGGGCACAGACCGTATAAGTCTGCCCAGCACTATCCCTGCCTCCCAACCCTTCTCTTTGCTTCATTCTTACAAGATTGTCTAAATGGTAAAACATCCATAGGTACCCCAGTATGTTTATGATACTGTATTTTAAAATTGGATTCTTATAACAAATTAGTTTCTTATGCATTATTCTTGTGCCCTTGGCCTGGATTGGCCGCTGTCGTGGACAGGATGCTGGGCTCGATGGACCCTTGGTCTTTTCCCAGTGTGGCATTACTTATGTACTTTGTTATGTATTCTATACTGTTTATTGTAAGCCACATTGAACTCAAACTTGTTTGGGATAATGTGGGATATAAATGTGACAAATAAAATAAATAAAGTTCTAAAAACTCATGATGGATAATATCTGAGTGTGAAAAAAGGGTACTAAGGGTTCCTTTTAGTAAGCCAAGGTAAAAAGCGGCCTGTAGTAGTGTGAGCCAGGGGCGTATCTGGAATCCGGCGGTAGGGGGGGCCAGAGCCAGAGAGGGGGGGCACATTTTTGCCTCCCTCCCCCCCCCGCCGCCGCCGCTGCCGCCTCTCTCCACCCCCTCCCCGCCGTCAACCCTCCCCCGCTGCTTACTTTTGCTGGCGCCGAGGTCCCGACCCGCAATCTCCGTTTTTCGTCTTCCTCCGTGGCCATGCTTCCAGGAAGTAACGCTGCAGTGCTGATTCGTTGACTCCAGTTCGACGTCTGACGTCAGACGCCGAACTGGATTCAACGAATCAGCACTGCAGCGTTACTTCCTGGAAGCATGGCCACGGAGGAAGACGAAAAACGGAGATTGCGGGTCGGACCTCGGCGCCAGCAAAAGTAAGCAGCGGGGGAGGGTTGACGGCGGGGAGGGGGGCCAGGGCGAAATCTGCGGGGGCCCAGGCCCCTGTGGCCCCACGCAGATACGCCCCTGGTGTGAGCACATCGTTTGGGTGTGCACTGGGCCATTTTTTTACTGCATCTAGGAAAAAAGGGCCTTTTTTAAGAGGCCGGAAAATAGATGTTCGCTAAAATTGAAACCAGTGTGTGTCCATTTTTGGCCTGAGACTTTATCACTACCCATTGACCTAGCAGTAAGGTCTCACACGCTACCCGCGCAGTAAACGGCTTTTGACACTGTCAATCACAACTTACTTCTTGACACACTGTCCTCTTTTGGGTTCCAGGGCACTGTCCTCTCCTGGTTCTCCTCTTATCTCTCCCATCGTACCTTCAGAGTACACTCTCAGGGTTCTGTCCTTGGACCCCTTCTTTTCTCTATCTACACCTCTTCCCTGGGCTCCCTGATCTCGTCTCATGGCTTCCAGTATCATCTCTATGCTGACGACACCCAGCTTTATCTCTCCACACCTGACATCACTGCGGAAACCCAGGCCTAAGTATCGGCCTGCTTATCTGACATTGCCGCCTGGATGTCCAACCGCCACCTGAAAATGAACATGGCCAAGACCGAACTTCTTGTCTTCCCACCCAAACCCACTTCCCCTCTACCTCCACTCTCTATTTCGGTTGATAACACCCTCATCGTCCCCGTCTCATCTGCCTGCAACCTTGGTGTCATCTTCGACTCCTCCCTCTCCTTCTCTGCGCATATCCAGCAGATAGCCAAGACCTGTCGCTTCTTCCTCTATAACATTATCAAAATCCGCCCTTTCCTCTCTGAGCACACCACCCGAACTCTCATCCACTCTCTCATTACCTCTCGCCTTGACTACTGCAACCTACTCCTCACTGGTCTCCCACTTAGCCACCTAGCCCCCCTTCAGTCCGTTCAGAACTCCTCAAGTCACTTCATTGACTTCCGATCAGGTACCGCATTCAATTCAAGCTTCTGCTACTAACCTACAAATGTACTCAATTTGCAGCCCCTCCTTACCTCTCAACCCTCATCTCCCCTTACGTTCCTACCCGTAACCTCCGCTCTCAAGACAAATCCCTCCTTTCAGTACCCTTCTCCACCACCGCCAACTCCAGGCTCCGCCCTTTCTGCCTTCGGCACCTAACCTCTACACCTCTACCCAGGAAATCTAGACTGCCCAACTTGACATTTCGTTATTTAGATTGTAAGCTCCTTTGAGCAGGGACCGTCCTTCTTTGTTTATTTTGTACAGCGCTGCGTAACCCTAGTAGTGCTCTAGAAATGTTAAGTAGTAGTAGTAGTAAACCTGCAGCATGCGCCAACTGCTGCTTACCACCAGGTAAGCAGCCCATGGTAGAAAGTTATTTTCTACTGCGGTATTTGGCACATGCTAAATTTGGAATTACCGCTCAGATCATACGCTAGCCGGGTGGTAGTGCCAATTTGGCATGTGCTGTATGCACATTGGCCCTTCCAGTGCCATTGTAAAAGGGCCCCTAAGTAAATTTAAATATGTTACAAAGAAATGTAGTAAATGATGGCAAATGAAAACCTGTGTGGTCCATCTAATCTGTCCAAAATTTGACCACAGCATAGCTTAATCATGTAATGTTATGTGAAGTCAATATGTAAAACAACGTATTGCAAACGAACCTTTTCCACAGATGGGAAGGCGGTAGAACTAGAGGACATGAAATGAGATTGAAGGGGGGCAGACTCAAGAAAAATGTCAGGAAGTATTTTTTCACAGAGAGAGTGGTGGATACGTGGAATGCCCTCCCGCGGGAGGTGGTGGAGATGAAAACGGTAACGGAATTCAAAAATGTGTGTTCAAAAAAAAAAGCAGTGTATTAGTAGATTAAAAGGTCCCAGGTATTCAACATAAAATGCCCGACATGGCCATGTTTCGCCAGTATAAAAATGGCTGAGTCACGGGCAATAGGTCACCAGCTGATATACGACTTCAAAATAAATCAGGCTGGTGTGGCTGTAAAAGCATAGAAAGCTAGATTCTGGGAACAGTCTCTCAAAAAAACGCTGCAGCATTTTTTACAAGGTCTGCCTCATTGTTTCATTTTCCGTATTGGATTTGGCGGACCAACTGCCTTGTTGTTTTCTGACCACTGTTAGTCTAGAAAATACAATTTCAGATCTGCAAATCTCCCCTCCCCGCCCCCGATATGCAAGCTGTAGACCCAGAAATTAATTTAAAAGTGAGGAAAATCAAAATAGATTGAGGGTTATCTTGATAAGGGGACATGGCACCCCACTACCCCCATATCCAATGATGTGTTTTACAGACCTGCAACATAGATAGAGGAAGAGGACTGAGATTTAGCCAACATATTCAAAATAAGAATGAAGTGGGGAGATGTTGTTGGATGCTTTTAATTTACATTATGTGTATGGAGATATTCTATATACTGGTGAGGTTGTGGGTTTCTTAAGTAGATGCTGTGAAGACAGTATTTGTAGACCTCCAGAGAAAGATACAGAAGTATTGTTAAGAGTCACATTTGGTAGTCAGATTTAAAACCCATTACATAAGATTCCAGCAGATTAACGGATCCCACCCTCTGAACCACTGCCACAGAACTGGAAGAGTGGGAATGTGAATCTATTAAAATAGAGTGGACATCCATAGGAAGCTGTGAAAATAGGCTCCATGGTACCAGAATAAAAATACTGTTACCTCTTCTTTTAATAACAATTTTAGAGCACGTTAGAGGTTTTCAATGCAGGCAAAGGGAGAAATTCTATAAATCAGTGCCAAAAACTGGGTGTTAGAGAAAGCCCGGATTAATGCTAATTTTATAACGGAGCTTAGCATTAATGCCCAAGTTCTATAGATCATGCTGAGATTTCCACACGGAAATTGAAGCGTATTCTATAACAATGTGCATAACTTAATTAGTTAACAAGCTAGTTAGTGCTGATAATTGGATGTTAACAAGCAATTATCAGCACTAATTGGCAGTAATTAGAATTTACGCACAGTACGTGCTAAGCATATTCTGTAATGTGGTCCATGTAAATTCTAATGTGCGCTGCCAAAAAGGGGGTATGGCCATGGGCATGGGCAGTTGTGGGTGTTCTGAAAACTACAAGCCTAATTTAGGGGTCGGAATTTATACCAAGTTTTACTTGGCATAAATAGCCACGACTAAATTTAGTCACGCAGACGGGCGCTCAGTGTATTTAATAAACCACGTGGAAGTTTAGGCCCATTCTATAAAGTACGCCATGATTTTTTCTGTTAAGGGGGGGGATCACATATATTTCAGTCTTTAAGTAGCTAAGTTATGCTTTTTGAATATTGAACCAACATAAATATTCATATTGCTTTACAAATAGAACTTAGGGCCTTTTTTTTACTAAACTACGTCATCGATTCCTGGCGCAAATGGGCTGCATCGCATGTGCCACTCAGGAATCACTAGCATGGTTTAATAAAAGAGGCCCTTAGTGCAGAGAGAAAATAATCAGAATTCAATCTAAAGATTAAAAACAGCAGAATATATCCCATACATGTATTATAGACTGCATAACGAAATGACCTTATCAATACACACCTTCAGTGTTTCAGATAGTAGAACAAACATACCTTATTACCTTAGTGGCTCATCAGCATAATATATGTCGCTTTAATAATTGAGAAACTTATGCAGAAAATTCTGGTCATGTTCAGTGTTCATTGTTCTTTGGATGCTTTCATTTTGAGTTTATCTTTTGTCAGCTTGATTACCATTTGAAATCTAAAGAATGAATAAGTAATGCTTTCTGTTGTTTTTATCAGGCAATATAGAGTGCTTATAATCAAATGTTTGGAACCTTTGGGGCTTCCAGTTTTCCCAGAAGTTCATCACTTGAGAATAAGCAGTTGAGGTAGACAGAATTCATCTCCTAGGGGTTAAGAAGTACAGAAGCAAGACACCTATCAGGGACAAAAGTTACTGTGTCTACTGCTCAAATGAGATGAAACAGGGGTGATGTAGAAGATAAAGGATATTGGACTGGGAATCACAAGGAGCCCCTGAGTCTTAAATACTTTTCTATTATTATTATGTTCCATTATTGTTTTGGCAAAAATACAAGCACAGAGTCTGAGCTATGAGTTATAGGTTTTCCCTTCTAGGTAATTTCTGTGAGATAGAGAAGCTGTTCACAATTATTCAGACCAATATTCAAAGTGAGTTAACCATTAATTGCAGGGTGACCAACACATCACTCTTATCCAGATAATATTAGGTCATTTCACGCAACAGACAGCTGGTATAATCTATTTAGGGGCCCTTTTACTTAACCACATTAAGGAACCTTATACAAAGGTGCGCTAGCATTTTTAGCATGCGCTAAATGCTAGAGATGTCCATGTATTTATGCTTCTGGCAGAGCTGGTGGTGGAAGGCGGGGATAGTGCTGGGCAGACTTATACGGTCTGTGCCAGAGCCGGTGGTGGGAGGCGGGACTGGTGGTTGGGAGGCGGGGATAGTGCTGGGCAGACTTATACGGTCTGTGCCAGAGCCGGTGGTGGGAGGCGGGGCTGGTGGTTGGGAGGCAGGGATAGTGCTGGGCAGACTTATACGGTCTGTGCCCTGAAGGTACAAATCAAGGTAAGGTATACACAAAAAGTAGCACATATGAGTTTATCTTGTTGGGCAGACTGGATGGACCGTGCGGGTCTTTTTCTGCCGTCATCTACTATGTTACTATGTATTCCTATGGGCTTCTCTAGCATTTAGCACACGCTAAAAACGCTACCACGCCTTTGTAAAAGACCCCCTAAGGGCCTTATTCTAAATTTATGCTCCAAAATTACGAGCATACTGTATGCTCCAAAATAGATTATGCTCCTAATTTATTTATTTGTTACATTTGTATCCCACATTTTCCCACCTATTTGGAGGCTCAATGTGGTTTACATAGTACTGGAGAGGCGTTTGCTGACTCCGGTGTAAACAAATACAAAGTGATGTTGTGGTAGGTAAAGTTCGTGTGGCACAGCCACATTAGGGAATCATACATCGGAAGAGTTGTGTTATGTCCATTACGTACTTTAGTTTTGTTGTGTTGCAGAGATCAGGCGTTTAAGTTGGATCGGCAGGGTATGCCTTTTTAAACAGGTTAGTTTTTAGTGTTTTCCGGAAGTTTAGGTGGTCGTATGTCGTTTTCAAGGCTTTCAGTAATGCGTTCAACAGTTGTGTGCTTATGTAGGAAAAACTGGATGCGTAAGTTGATTTGTATTTAAGTCCTTTGCAGCCTAAATTATGCTCATAAATTAGAAGCATAAAATTTTAGAAGCATAAATTTAGGAGCATAACCTTTAAAGAATAAGGCCCTAAGGGGTCCTTTTACTAAGCTGTGGTAAAAAGTGGCCTTCGGTAGTCTGGGCGTGTGTTTTGGCTGTGCACTGGGCCATTTTTTACCACGGCTGGGATAAAGGGCTGAGCAGTAAGGGCTCACACACTACCCATGCGGTAACTTTGCAGTGCACGCCAACTGCTGATTACTACCAGGAACACCCCCTGCGGTAGAAAATATTATCTACCACGGGATTCGGCATGCGCCAAACTCAGAATTATCACCGAGCGCACGTGCTAGCCCAGCAATAGTGCTGATCTGATGCGCATTAGCCCTCCCACACCTAAGGGTGTAATTCAGTAAAGGCTGGGATGATATGTGCTAAGTGTGAATTGTATAAAGGCAGTTCCATGTGGAATACTAGCTTATCGTCAGAATTTCACACTTAACTTTGGCCGTAACCAGGGCCGCCGAGAGACTAGGCTGGGCCCGGGGCAAGGCCGCCCCGCCTCCGCCCCCCCCCCCCCCCCGCTGCCCCGCTGCCGCCCCCCCCATCGCTCCCCTCGCCGCTGCAGTCCGCGGTCTCACCTGCCTGCCTCCACGGCTCTGGGCCCCCTTCATTCAAAGCGGCAGTCGCAGAGCGCCTCTCTTCTGGCCTTCCCTCCCTGCCGCCCTCGTCTGATGTAACTTCCGGTTTCCGCGAGGGTGGGACACAGGGAGGGAAGGCCAGAAGAGAGGCGATCTGTGACTGCCACTTTGAATGAAGGGGGCCTGGAGCCGTGGAGGCAGGCATGTGAGACCAGCGACTGCAGCACCGGCAGCCTGACTCCGGCGCCAGGCCCCCCCTTGGAGGCCCGAGCCCGGGGAATTTTGCCCCCCCTGCCTCCCCTCTTGGGGGCCCTGGCCGTAACCACTTACCCCAGCCAGAAATTGGTGTAAATGCTTGCACCCAAATACCATCAGTTAGGTATGGAAATGCAAATATTCTATAACTGCATACCTAAATCCTGGCCATGCCCCTGACCTACCCATGCCCCTCCCCTGGCCACACCCCCTTTGGAGTTGCGCACAAGATATGTTAGATGCCCAGGTTACAGAATGGGGATGTAGAATAGGTCTGCACATAATTACTAATGACAGCCTGTTGAACACCTGGTGCCGAAACTCCCAACGGGGACCCGTTTCGCCCACTGGCTGCTTTGATCTTTATACGAACACAATGATGCGCCAGTGATACTTTCCTTGAGAAAGCTGGTGGACGAAACGGGTCCCTGTCGGGAGTATTGGCACCAGGTGTTCAACAGCTTGAAGAGTCTTAGAAGGAAGAGTTTTGGAAGTTAAGTGACTTCAATTATCAATTATTATTTTTCAGTGTGCATAAGTTGATTTTTTGGTTTCAATATTTGTATGAAGACTGAAAATCAGAATCAAAGCAGAAATAAAAACAAAACAAAACTATGCAATTGGAGGAGGTTTTTGGCCAATGATGATTTTGGACCTGGCAAGTGCTTTGAAGACAGTGGGTGTTAAATGAGCCAGCACCCAGGTGGTTTTGAGGTCTTTTCTTCCTCGTACTGTTTTTTATACATTACTCCAAAGTAATAAGGAGATAGTTTCTACAGTATATGGTTTGGATTTATCTTTAATAAGCATTCAGCTCTTTCATATATTGACTGCAATTGCACTCCAAGAAATAATGAAAAATATTGAATACGCTTAACATCCATTTCTGGTGAAACACGGTTTTACTAACCTATACGAAACGAACATCTAGTCTGTTAATAACTGTGTGGTCCTTTCTCAAGGCAAACCTATCTAAAAACGAGTCAAGCTTCATAAGCCATCTAATCAAACAATTTACTATACTAGTATTTTTAGATTGTAAACTCTATTGAGCAGGGACTGTCTCTCTATGTCAGGTGTTCAGCGCTGCGTGCGTCTGGTAGCGCTATACAAATGTTAATAATAATAATAGTAATGTTAGGTTGTCTTACACTAGCCTTTTATTGTACATATGATTGTAGTAGAAATCTACACCTTGCAAGTCACATGCCCATTTATGTTTGTTCCCATGCTTATACAAAGTTAATTTTGGAGTTCATTTCAATTGTAACTTATTTGAAAATGTAATACAAATTTTCTGGACTGAAAATCCCCAAGTGAAGAATTGAAATAGCATTTAGGATTTTCTTGAGATAAAACAACAGAGGCAACGTGAAAGAAGTAATTTCTTTCCACAGCACTTGGAAGCATCAGAAGCTTTTCAGCCATTCCAGCACGTATCACAGAAGCAGTGCGTTTTTTTTCTAGCAAAAAAGGTGCCGGTACTCAAATGCTAGGCCACCCTTCAGGGGTGGGGTGATCACTGAGGGACTCACCCCACAATAGCCAGGCCCCCTGCAACCAGTCACAGAACCTATGACAAGGCAGAATTGGTGTGTAGAGCCTGAGCTCTTTCATTAAAACTTGGGGTCCATGGGTCAATTTTAGCAGACAATGGAAAAGGTGCCGGTACTCAGTACCCCCAAGTACCCCCTCAAAAAAGCCCTGTACAGAAGGCACAACTTCAAAGGGACCACTAGCAAATGGACCCTGCGTGAGCGGCGGAGGCCATTTTTCCCATGCGCCAGAGCCATTTTTCTGCAGCCGATAAAAGCCCCCCTCCAAATGGCCACACAGTGAGATAATTCTTACCGTGTGGCCATGCAGCAGGGAGACCTTACTGCCACCCATTGAGGTGGCGATAAGGGCTTCCGTGCTAACCCAGCGGTAACTGGGCAGCGCACGGCAATGCCCGATTAACGCCAAGTAAGCCATTTCTGGAGGTTTTTCTTTTTCCCCCAGAGATGGTGCGCGCTCAGGGTGGGACTACCACCAGCAGCCACATTGCGCCGGCAGTAGTCCTGGAAGAGCAAGCAGTAAGCCAGCATTGGGCTTTCCGCTGCTCTGTAAAAGGGCCCCGCTATTAGCAAAGGTTTCATTTTATGCAATGAGACCTATTTAATAATAACCTGGGTTAACAGTAAAATAACATGTCTTAATGGTAGCCCATGTTGATAACTTTCCCTCTTAGTTGCCTACCAGAAAGGGTAATGGAGACCATCAGAGAAGCACATTTAGGGCAGAGATGTCGTTGTTGCTAAGAATATGAAAAGTTGGATAAGAGAGTTATAGAGACGAAGTGAGACCACAGGTAGGAACTCATAGGTTAATCTACACAAGTGTAGAACTAAGCAGACTGGATGGGTCATTCACCATGTTATTATGTTACTATGAGGCTTATTTTCAAAAGAGAAAAACATCTAAAAAGTGGCATAAATCTGCATTTGGACATTTTTCTTACAAAAATGTCCAAATCAGGGGCGTATCTGAGGTTCGGCGGTAGGGGGGGCAGGGGCTAGAGTGAGGGGGCACATTATAGCCCCCCCGGCCGCCGCCCCCCCTACCACCGTCAACCTTCCCCCCTACCGCCGTTAACCCTCCCCCGCCTACCGCCGTCAACCCTTTCCCCGCCTACCGCCGTCACCTACCCCTGAAGTCCACTTCCTCCTGCCGGTTTTTAAAAATATTGCTTCAGCTGGCGGGGGACCCCAACCCTCGCCAGCCCAGCCGAGGTCTTGTTTAAGTTCTTCATCCTCATGCTGTGAAAGCTGCAACCTTCCAGTTGGACGGAGTCTGACGTCGCAGCACGTGAGGGTTAACGGCAGTAGGGGGGTCCAGGGCGAAATCTGCGGGGGCCCAGGTCCCTGTGGCCCCACGCAGATACGCCCCTGGTCCAAATTGGTATTTTCAAAACCAATTTTTAGATGTTTTTGTACGAAGTCCATCAGAAGTGCATTCAGATCACAAGGGGACATGTCAGGAGCTGTTAAGGGCAGGATACAGGCATTCCTAAAACTTGGACATTTTTCTGCCATAATGGAACAAAGCAAAACTGTCCAAGGCTATTAAGTTGGATGTTTTGGTATAGACCTGTTTTATTAATGGAAAAAACCCCCACAAAAAGTACCCTAAATGACCAGATGACCCCTGCAGAAATAAGTACATAAGTACATAACATAAGTACATAAGTATTGCCATACTGGGAAAGATCAAAGGTCCATCGAGCCCAGCATCCTGTTTCCAACAGTGGCCAATCCAGGTCACAAATACCCGGCAAGATCCCAATAAATAAAGGAATGATACCCCCTTACTCCTTCAGTGGTCACTGACCCCCTCCCACCCTGCAAAGATGTAAATGAAACAGTACATACCAGCCTCTATGACAGCTTCAGATGTTATGGCCAGTCCTATTAGAGTAGCAAGCAGGTCCCTGGAATAGCCTAGTGGTCAATGCTGTACACTGAAGAGAAGGGGAAACAGGCCCTTAATCCACTCTATTACACTTGTGGTGGAAAGTGTCAGCTCTCCACGCCCCCAATCCTATTGTACCCACATATAGGTGATACATGCTGCCATAAGAGCTATTGTAGTGGTCTATATAGTTGGAGTACAGTAGGTGTTTGGTATGTCTGTTTACTAAGCCTCGCTGTAGGCGCTCTAACATTTTTAACCCACGCTAACACTAGAGACACCCATAGGAATATATGGGTGTCTCTAGCATTAGCGCACATTAAAAATGTTAACATGTCTTAGTAAACAGGGCCCAAAATGTATTTTTTAGCACTGTGGGTTGAGTCTGGGAGTGGACAGCAGGTATGTTCAGTGCTAATCGGTTAACGCAGCCACTTTGCCATGATCTAACCGATTAGCACGTGCATAACGTGTGAGCCCTTACTGCCTCCAAGGTAGGTGGTGGTAGGGGTTCATATGCTAATGGGAAAATTAGTGCATCACCATTGATAGAGAAAATAGAAAATGCTGCCATTTTACCCCTGCAGTAAAAATGGTTTTAGGGCACAGGAATGACCCACTTAAGGACATGCTAAGCCCACTTTTTACCGCAGTTTGGTAAAAGGGCCTCTAAATCTGCTAAAAAAGTAAAAAATGTGAAGAAATTGACATGAATTAACAAAGAATAATTGAAATCTGCAATTTTACTTCCTTCCATAACAACCAGCAGACCCAGAACAATGCTGCCCAGAAGAATTCCATTCACCACCAGAGACCGGTAATTTACTGATTCCCCATGAATGAGGCTCAGACTTCCACTATATCAGACATCAATGTAAGCTTACTGTACTTGCTCATAAATAAAATGTTGTATTTCTCTCCTAAAAGGATATCATTATTTTTTGCAGTATTTATAATGAGCTGACATGCACCTGGGACAAGATCCTAAAAGTACTACCAGTGAAAAATCAATTGCAAGCCATGCAGTCCCGAGTGGACCAATTAATGAAGTTTCTGTAAGACTCAAGGAGATCAATTTTCAAACATTTTTCCATGGGTTAAAATATCTTTACACTCTGTGAAAAATGGGCCACTGAAATTTGTTCTTTTCATCCTATATAATAATTCTCACCTCCAACGTTCTGAGGCTGCCTGGAACCGTGGATCTCTCGAAGGTGGTCTGGTAGATGGAGTAGATCATCCCACTGATTGGCTGCATCTCGGATGATGTCACCAGCCTGACGCACAGCAACAAACCGCGACCCAGGCAGGGGGAGGAGTAGGGAAACACGCGGAGCGTGTTTCCCTACTCCTCCCCCTGCCAACCGCCCTCAAAAAGCGCCGGCGACATCCCTCTCCTCTCCCGAACCGCTGCCGCCCAGCTGACAAAAAAACCGCTGCCCCTTGGAGCCTGAGTTGTTTTGTTGCACAGTGGGGGAAAGTGAAACAAATGCGCTACAGCGATGTGGGTAAACAAAACCGTGACCCAGGCAGGGGGAGGAGTATCCCTACTCCTCCCCCACTCAACCATAGACACTCCTCCCCAAAGCCTACTTTTCTTATTCCCTGCCCTTGTGGCGCTGGATTCAAAATAGCACTAGTGACCCCTAGCAGTAGTCTCATGGTACTACCATTATAGATCTCCAGCACCATTTGAACCTGGCACTCACAAGGGCAGGAGTGACTGGAGATCACTCCTGTCTGGACCCCACTTGACCCAGGGAAGGACAGCCCAAGAGAGTGAAAGAGAATATGACACAGATGCCAGATGCTTCATTGAAAAAGACTTTTACGTTGACGATGGTTTGAAGTCCTTACCTACATGCTAAAGAGAACACAAGCAATGCTGACATAAGCCAACTGAGATTTCATATATTGCCTCTAACAATCCAGAAATAATGAAAGCATTGCTTGCAGAGCATCATGCCAAAGATTTAAAAGATCTACATCTAAGAGTAGACACCCTTCCAGAGAAGCCTTTCAAGTTGCTATCCAAGAGAAGCCATATACATACAGATATGTCTTGTCTACAGTCATTAGTCTATATGACCCACTAGGGTGTGTGGCTTCAGCACCATTCAAGGAAAATCTCTACTGAGGGAGCTTTCCCAAAATACTGATTAGTGGGATATTCCATTACTACCAGAAATGCAACAAGAATGGGAGAAGTGGAAAGATTCTCTAAAGACTCTTGAACAACTGCACATCCCATGCACTTACATCCCTTCAGCACTCAGTACTGCTTGTCATAAAAGATTGCACTTTCTTCTCATCAACCAGTGGATGAGATACCAGACATTGACTACCAAAGTGTCATCAAAGATGTAGAACTACAGATCTTCAATGATAACTTGGCACTACCTGGGAACTTCAACACAAGACTTCCCTGGAAGACAAAAAACTTCTTCAGCAGAGCCACTACTGAGCCAGTGATCCTCACAAAGAAGAGATGGAGACTCCTTGGACCACTGTCCACTCAAGGGACTCAGATATAAGATCCAGATATAATGGACTTTGCATGTTTATAATGTTTATAGTTTGAGGAGTTAAATAGTGGTATCTACATATTCATGGAAGCAGGGTACATTTTTATGTATATTTAGTATGACTATTATTTGTATTCAGTTGCATTTTCTGTGTATAGATAGCACCCCCCCCCCCCCCACACACACACACACTCACACCTATGGTTTGCAGTATCCTGTGATTGACTCCTTGTGAGCTTTCCTTTTGGTTCTTGGTTATGAGCTAGGGCCAGCCCTCCCTTTTCTTCTCCTTACACAGGTAAGAAAGCCTAGTCTTGCTAGTATGCCTTTGTGATCAGCAGCTGTTCTAGGGGCTGATCCTTCTTTAATCTACTGTAATTTTCACCATCTCCCTAAGTCACTCCCCATTCAGTTTCTCTGAGTTACTCCCCCTTATTCCCCTTTTAGTGTTACAGCTTTTCCTCTCAGCTGGGCTGAGGTTCTGGCCATTTCCTTGCCTCTGAGGTGGCTAAATGCAGACTCTATATGCAGAAGGCGATAATTCTGTCCAAGCAACTGAACTGGAAGTTGGATTTTATTTATTTATTTATTCTGAGTACTACAATAAAGAAGATTTTGTTTAAGAACTGAGAGTCTACTTGTACAGCTTCTGCTTGGAGATGGTTTAGCTGGCTGTTTAAGCTACACTATACTTTGCCTAGAACACAAAACTAAAGTGAGGAAAACAATTAGTTATAGACCACATTATGGAACTTGCCCTCACATCAAATGGGCCAAAGAAACAAAAATAAGAATTAGAAATCCATAATAATGATAATGGACAGAAATCTAAATCTTTGTCTTCTATACATTTCTCAAACACTGAAAATTACCTAAACATTAGTATCTTCTTCTTCTTCTTCTTCAATAATAACCTTTAAGCAGCGTTAATTGGTGCTAAATGACACAAATTTGTAGTTTTGTGCATAACTGCACTTAGGCACTATTCTATAAAAACAGCTCTGAAATGCTGTAGCACGCAACTAAAAACAGGGCATGCACATGGGCACCCATGTGTTACAGTTGCATGCATAAGTTACAGAATACTTTCACTTATGCACGCAACTGCCAATTTTAGGTGATCTAAAGTTAGGTAAGCGCATGCCGACTTACGGCCTACTATAATGGCAATTTCATAAGGAATTGCTGTTACAGGATTAGTGTTTAGTGCCCATATTTTTAGTGCCTAATTTTTAGAACCCTTTGTAGAATCTATCCTATAGCTTTTACACCCTATTCTTGTGTGATTGGACATGGATTAAACTCTGATGCAAGTCCCATAGTGTCCAATCTTACAAGAAGGTAAAGGGTCATGTATTTGATATCGGCCTTTCTGTGATACAACCAAAGCAGTTTACATATATTATATACAGGTACTTTCTCTGTCCCTAGTGGGCACACAATCTAAGTTTTATACCTGAGGCAATTGAGGGTTATGTGACTTGCCCACTTACATAGTAACGCTACTATCCGGTTAATTTGTAAACCACATTGAACTGGTCTATGTATTTCTGGATACATGATGGCAGATAAAGACCTTGAACAGTCCATCCAGTCTGCCCAACAGTCACACTCATTATCAATACATGATTAAATCAACAATGAACGTGATATTATATACTTGATCATGTTCTTTCTCTGATGTTTCTGGGACATAAACTGTAGAAGTTCACTCGGCTCTGTCCTTATGTTCCAACTACTAGAATTGCCGTTAAAGCCCACTCCAGCCTATCCGAACCCGTCTTTGCCATTTGTAGGACCCAGACTATAAAAGTCTGCCCAGCACTGTCCTCGGTTCCAGCTACTGAAGGAGCCATTGAAGCCCCTTCTAGACCATCCTAAATTAATTAATTCATTCATTCAAGTATTTATATACTGCTTAGACCTAAGCGGTTTACAGTTTCATTTTACAGGAACTGGATCTGTCCCTAGTGGGCTCACAGTCTAAGTAGTGCATTGTTCTGTATATGGATTGCCATATACAGAACACAGGCCTACAAAGTCTGCCTGGCACCGGCCTTAGTTCTTCACAATTGGAGTCGCCATCCAAGCATCACTCACACAACCACACATATGCAGCCATTTAAGGTTTTTTTTTAATACCATTCATTTTGTAAATAGAGTTCCTCTGTGTTTATCCCACGTCTTTTGAATTCCGTTACTGTTTTTGTCTCCACCACCTTCCTCAAGAGGGCATTCCAGGCATCAACCACCCTCTCTGTGAAAAAGAATCTCCTGACATTACGCCTAAGTCTATCACCCCGCAACCTCAGCTCATGTCCTCTACTTTTATCATTTCCCCTTCTCTGCAAGAGATTTGTTTCTATATTAATACCTTTCAAGTATTTAAATGTCTGTATCATATCTCCCCTGTCCCTTCCTTCCTATAGGCTATATATATTCGGATGTTCCAGACTCTTCTCATACGTCTTATGGTGCTAACCCCATTTCACTTTTGTCCCTTTCCTCTGGACTGCTTCAAGTCTTTTTACATCCTTAGCAAGATACAGCTTCTAAAACTGAACACAATACTCCAGGTGGGGCCTCACCAGCGACTTGTATAGGGGCAATAACACCTCCTTTCTTCTGCTGGTTACACCTCATTCGATGAGGCTTAGCATCCTTCTGACTATGGGCACCACCTTCTCACACTGTTTTGTTTCTTTCATGGACACCATCACCCCAAGGTCAGTCTCCCTGACTATGCAGATCAGCCTCTCACCTCCTGGCTCCCTTGGATTTCTACTCCTGAAATGCATCACTTTGCACCTGTTTGCATTAAATTTTAATTGCCAAACATTAGACCATTCTTCTAACTTTTACAGATCAATTTTCATGTTTTCCACTCCCTGAGGGGTGTCCATGCTATTTCAAATCTTGATATCATCCACAACTACAGTTTCTTCCTGCTCTGCCTGGCTTAATGCTAATAAGAGTGGCACATGCTAAGATGGAGTGGTCCTCAACGCAGCTGCTGATTCAGGGGTATAAAATTCTGGCAACCTAGAGTGTAGAACTTTTTGAGTCCTTCACGTTTTACTTTTTCTTATTTTTCATTTCTCAATTTCATTCTTTTTCTGTAGTCTGATGTCCCAAAATGTCATCATCACCCCTGTCATGCTTACCCCACTTACCATGTTACATCTGCCTTGCTTTTAAATTCTTCACCTACTCTTAAATGCAACTGTGTTGGAATAAGTTCTCTTTTGTACATAATATCATTTGTTGCACTTTGAACTATACAGTTCCTTGCTTGGAAGCTAATAAATCTAAAAGGAAATGATGATTTTTACAAATCAGTAGCTCAAAATATTGAATTTAATTATAGGCATATATTAGAGTACACCTGCTATAGTACACATATATGAGACACTGTACAGTGTTTGTCAACATTTTCATTGGAAAAAAAATCAAATTTAAATAATCTATAATGGCATAAGGACATTATTATTTTACTGGATAAATGACCTTTTCATGGGTATACCATGTTAATGGAATTCAGTTTCTGAGAAGAAATACATCTAGAAATAGTTTTTCTTTTTTTTTTTTTTAATAACCATTTAAATTTTGACAAGTGATAAAATAACTTCTGGAAATACAGAGAAAGTAATATATAGCAATTATTTCAGTCAGGTAATTCTATTCTCTTCCTTAGACCACTAAATAGGGAGAGTGAAACAAGACAAGGAGATCAATTAAACAGTAAACAGAAAAAAAAAGTGGTATTAACCTGATTATCCCCAGATATCACTCATCTAATTCATTATTCCACATTGATCATCTGGTTGGCTTCTTCAAGGCCAATACGGTGTATAGTCAAGTCATTTCATTGAAAACATACTTTGTCCAATATTAGTTAGAAATAATACATCTGATTACATTCTTTCTCTTTTAAAAACCAGAAGTTATTTAACAATACATATACTTAAGTCTCTAATTCAAATCCTGCTGATTAAAGTAATCCCAGTTTTCACAGGCTTCACTCCTTTTAAAGTAATAGAGAAATAGTTTTTCTAATGACAGTTTTCACTTCCTTGTTCCTCAGACTGTAGATACAGTAAGAGGGTTTAATATCGGAATCAACATTGTATAAAACACAGAAACAATCCTATCCTGCTCCAGTGAATAACTTGAACTGGATATCATATACATAAAAATAATTGTTCCATAGAACAAAGCAATGCTGACAAAATGGGAGGCACAGATAGAGAAGGCTTTGCATCTTCCCTCTGCACTACGGATCCTCAGGATGGTGAAGAGAATGAAAGCGTAAGAATCACCAGAATTGAGAAAACAGTTACAGAGGCAAGAAAGATAGCAATCACAATCTCATTGATGTGTGTGTCTGAGCAGGAGATCTTCATCAGTGCGGAATATCACAGAAGAAATGGTTAATTTCTTTGTACCTACAGAAGGATAATTGGAAGATAGTAGCCATCTGAATCAGGGAGTGCAAAACGTTTGAAAAGTAGCAAAGGATCACTAACTGAGTACAAAGTCTTTTTGTCATAATAATGGGATACATGAATGGATTACATATTGCCACGTAATGATCATATGCCATTGCTGCCAGCAGGAAATTGTTCTTACAGGCAAATACAATAAAAAAAATATAGCTGTGCAACACACCCCACGTATGAAATAACGTTATTGTCAAACAAAAGGCTGACCATTATTTTGGGGGCAACATCAGAGGAGCAACAGAGATCAACAAAAGCCAAATGACTGAGGAAGAAGTACATTGGTTTCTCAAGGTTAGCATCTAGCTTTACTAGTACAATGATCCCAACATTGAACAGAATAGTCATTATATATATTACCAAAAATAAGAAAAATAGCGCAATCTTCAGGTGTGGAATATTGGTGAATCCAAGGAGAACAAATTCAGTCACTGAAGTTTGATTTTCTTCTGCCATTTACTTAGTATGATGAAAGCTGGAAAAAAAAAAAAGAATAACCCATTAATAAACCAAAAATCGTCACCATCTCTTTCAAATATTGAAATCTCAAAATGTAATCTGTTTTTCAGGTTTCTTTATTTTTTTGTGTGTGTGATAGGTCAGAGCTATAAATGAGTTGTTAGTAAAACCACTGATCAATTCTGTTGTTTCAGGGAAGGTGGATCCTAGCCCTTTTATTTTTTAACCCAATTACATATGTGGGCATGTAATTCTGACTTTCTAAGAGAGATAAAATAGAGGAATTCATTTCTTCAATGAGATAAAACTAGGACCAGATCAACCTAGTCTAAAAACAATCAAAACTATTAACCCTGTGGCCAATATTGAGTTGCAGTATATCCAGTCAAAATTACATAAGTACTGCCATACTGGGACAGACCATCAAGGTCCATCAAGCCCAGCATCCCATTTCCAACAGTGGCCAATCCAGGTCACAAGTACCTGGCAAGATCCCAAAACAGTACAATACATTTTATGCTGCTTTTCCTAGAAATAAGAGTGGATTTTCCCCAAGTCCATTTTAATGGTGGTCTATGTACTTTTCCTTTAGGAAGCTATCCAAACCTTTTTTTAAACCCCACTAAGCTAACTGCTTTTACTACACACTCTGGCAACAAATTTCAGAGTTTAATTACACATTGAGTGAAGAAATATTTTCTCCGATTTATTTTAAATTTACTACTTTGTAGCTTCATTGCTTGCCCCCTAGTCCTAGTACTTTTGGAAAGAGTAAACTAGCGATTCACATCTACCCGTTCCACTCCACTCATTATTTTATAGACATCTATCATATCTTCCCTCAGCCATCTTTTCTCCAAACTGAAGAGCCCTTGCAGCTTTAGCCTTTCCTCATAGGGAAGTTGCCCCATCCCCTTTATCATTTTCATCGCCCTTCTCTGTACTTTTTCTAATTCCACTATATCTTTTTTGAGATGCGGTGACCAGAATCAAACACAATATTTGAGACGCGGTCACACCATGGAGCGATACAAGGCATTATAATGTCTTCATTTTTGGCTAATTCATCCAATTAACTTTAGAACAGGTATTTTGGTGGCCAAGCTCAATCATTTCATTGAAAATTTGGGCATGCCTCTCTCTTCTACTGCCTTTAGAGCTCTGCTAATCAGTTAGTGTGCAGTAATGTAGCTACGCTAATTGATTAGCACAGGAATGCCCACTCTCCATCTCCCTGACATGCCCACTCAAAATTTTTTTTTTAATTATGAGGTTAGCATGTGTACATTTGATGCTGAATTCTATTTAGCACCTAGTGTTCTGCGCCAGAATCTAAGCGTATTCCATAACAATACACATAACTTAATTGGCTTAACAAGTTAACCAACATTCATAACAGCACATAATAAGCAATTTGGATTTAAGTGATTCTATAAAGATCTGCACCCAAATCTCATGTGCAACCCTAAAGGGGGTGTGGATATGGGAGGGGCATGGGTGGGTCAGGGGTGTTCCAAAGAATTACGCGCAGTAATTGGGGGCTGTTTGCCCAAGTTGCATGCCAGGATTTATACCAGGTTTCAGTTGGCGTAAGGCCTTCTGCCATATTCTATACAGCATGCCTAGTGATCTGTGCAGAAATCTAAACATAATCCATAACAATGCATGTAACTTAATTGGTTTAACAAGCCAATCAACATTTTTAACAGCACCTAACAAGTTATAATGAGCATTAATTGGCAGTAATTAGATTTTACGCGCATTACTCGCTAAGCATATTCTGTAATGACCTGCGTCTAGATTCTAAAGCATGCAGTTTAAAAGGGACATAGCTATGGGCCCTGACCACCTTTTATAGATTGGTGCTGAGTGTGAATTTTTGCCAGTGCCTACCTTTTAGCACCATTTACTGAATCCTGCCCATAATGCATTAATGCACCATAATGTGATTGTGTCTTGTAATAAATCAAGCCCTTAATCAGTTAATTTTTGGTGAGGTAGTTGCCTTGTCTAAAATTAACTGGTCTGCATGGGCAAGAAATCAAAAAGAAAAGATTTGTCCAGGTAATTCCCAAAGTTTCTTGGAAAATCTTTGGAAAATTGCACCTTATGTTTTAATACATGGGATACGTAGGAAAATGTGGGAGGGAGATTGTGGAAGCCAAATTTAGGCTCTTAGGTAGAAAGCTGAAATCCAGATCCTCCAAGGTAGCATTTTTGGAATTGCTTCCCATTCCATGTGCAGGACCCAAGAGGCAGGCAGAGATCCAAAGTCTCAATGCACGGTTGAGACAATAGAGCAGGGATGAGGGATTTAGATTTGTTAGGAACTGGACAACATTCTAGGAAAGAGGGAGCCTATTCCAGAAGGATGGACTCCACAATAACTGGGATGGAACCAGGCTGCTGGAACTAACATTTATAAAGGAGATAGAGAAGCTTTTAAACTAAGATGGAGGGGAAAGCCGACTGTTGCCCAGGAGTGCATGGTTTGGAGTGGAGTATCCTTCAAAGGTACTATTGAAACAGGACATTTAGGGAATCCCAATAGAGATGTTTCAACAATGGTGAAAGACAGCCAAGTGTATTAAGGAGAGAGCAGAGTAAAGGATGCAAATTATCCCTGTCAAATTCTAAGCAGCTTGTAGATATAAGGAAAAAACAGAATTTGAACTGTCTATATATAAATGCTAGAAGCCTAAAATATTAAGATGGGAGAGTTTGAATATATATCACTAAATGAAGAGGTACATACAATAGGCATCTCAGAGACCTGGTGGAAGGAGGACAATCAATGGGACACTGTGTTAACACAGTATAAGTTATATTGCAATGATAGAATGGATCAGATTGGAGGGGGTTGCACTGTATGTTGAAGAGGGAATTGAGACAAACAAAATAAACACTCTGCATGAAATAGATAGCAGCATGGAATCTTTTGATAGAAATTCCATATGTAAAGGGAAGGAGTATACTGGTAGGGCTGTACTACCGTCCACCAAGACAGAACAATCAGACAGATGAAGAAATGTTTACAGAAACTAGGAAAGCTGGCAAATTGATATATTAATGTGTGATTTCAATTACCCCAATATTGATTAGATAAATGTTACACCAGAGAGCACCAGAGAGGAAAAAGTCCTAGACATAATAAATGACTGCTTCTTGGAGCAACTGGTCCAGGACCTGACAAGAGGAGTTGCTATTTTAGATTTAGTCCTTAGTGGAATGCAGGGTATAGCAGTGGCATAGCTAGGTGGGGCCATGGGGCCTGGCCCCTCCCCCAAATTTCATCTGGGCCCCTGGTTTTGCTGGCAAGGGTTCCCAACCCTCGCCAGCCAAAGCCTTCTTCCGCGCTGGTCTCTGGCGCGCTGCATTCCCTGCCCTATGCTCTTTCTTTCTCCTGATGTCCTGCACATTCCTTTAAGTGAAACTTAGCATGCTCATTTCGGGACCCCCACCAGCAAAGATATTTGCTACTGTGGGGTGCGGCGGGGGGAGCGATGAGGCAGTGAAGGGAAGCGGCGAGGTGAGGGGGAGTGGTGAGGCAGCGGGGTAGCAGACTAAAATGTGCCCCCCCCACCTTGGGCTCTGGCCCCCCCTCCCACCGCGAGGTATGGCTACGCCCCTGGGGTATAGTATGAGCTAATATCTGGAGTGAAGTCACAAAGGAAATCTACTACAGCAGCATTTAATTTTCGAAAGGACAACTATGATAAAATGAGGAAAATGGTTTAAAGAAGTTAAAAGGATCAGCTGCAAAGGTTAGAACTTTAAATCAGGTATAGATGTTGTTAAAAAATACCATCTTGGAAGTCCAGACCAGATGTATTCCACATATTTACAAAGGTGGAAAGAAGAGCAAACAACTGCCAACATGATTAAAAGGTGAAGTAAATGAAGCTATTAGAGCCAAAAGAACATCCTTCAAAGAATGGAAAAAGGACCCGAATAAAGAAAATATGAAGCAGCATAAGCACTAGCAAGTTAGATGCAAAGCATTGATAAAGAAGGCTAAAAGAAAATAGGAAGAGAAACATGCCACAGAGACAAATAATGATAGTAACAACTTTTTCAGGTATATCAGAAGCAGAAAACCTGTGAGGGATTCCATGGGATCGTTAGATCATAAAGGAGCAAAAGGGACACTCAGAGAGGACAAGGCCATTGCGGAGAGACTGAATGAATTTTTTGCTTCAGTCTTTACAGAAGAAGATGCTAAGTACGTGTACCAGAAATGGCTTTCAATGGTGACAATGCAGATAAACTGAAAGAAATCTCAATGAACATAGAAGACGCATTAAGCCAAACTGACAAATTAAAGAGGAGTAAATCACCTGGACCAGATGGCATGTGGCCTAGGGTACTGAAAGAACTGAAACATTAAATTGCTGATTTGTTGTTATTGATCTGTAACCTGTTGTTAAAATCATCCAGTACATGAATATTGGAGGATGGTCAATGTAACACTGACGTTTTAAAAAGGGTTCCAGGGGTGATCTGGGAAATTACAGACTGGCAAGCCTGACTTCATTGCTGGGCAAAATAGTGGAAACACATAGACCAACATGGCTTAATGGGACGGAGTAAGCATGGATTCAGCCAAGGGAAGTCTTGCCTCATTTCTTTAAAGGTATGAATAAACATGTTGATAAAGGTGAGCTGGTTGATGTACTGTATCTAGATTTTCAGAAAGCTTTTGAAAAAGTTCCTCATGAAAAATTCCTGAGAAAATTAAGGAGTCATGGGATAGGAGTATGCAATAGGAATTGGTTATTGGAAAGAAAACAGAATGTAGGGTTAAATGGCCCTTATTCTCAATGGAGAAGGGTGGCTAGTGGAGTGCCACAGTGATCTGTACTGGGTAACATAGTAACATAGTAGATGACGGCAAAAAAAGACCTGCACGGTCCATCCAGTCTGCCCAACAAGATAAACTCATATGTGCTACTTTTTCTGTATACCCTACTTTGAATTGTACCTGTCCTCTTCAGGGCACAGACTGTATAAGTCTGCCCAGCACTATTCCCTCCTCCCAACCACCAGCCCCGCCTCCCACCACCGGCTCTGGCACAGACCGTATAAGTCTGCTCAGCACTATCCCTGCCTCCCACCACTGGCTCTGGCACAGACCGTATAAGTCTGCCCAGCACTATCCCCGCCTCCCAACCACCAGTCCCGCCTCCCACCACCGGCTCTGGCACGGACCGTATAAGTCTGCCCAGCACTATCCCCACCTCCCAACCACCAGTCCCGCCTCCCACCACCGGCTCTGGCACGGACCGTATAAGTCTGCCCAGCACTATCCCCGCCTCCCAACCACCAGTCCGCCTCCCACCACCGGCTCTGCCACCCGATCTCGACTAAGCTCCTGAGGATCCACTCCTTCTGCACAGAATTCCTTTATGCTTATCCCACACATGTTTGAATTCCGTTACCGTTTTCATTTCCACCACCTCCCGCGGGAGGGCATTCCAAGCATCCACTACTCTCTCCGTGAAAAAATACTTCCTGACATTTTTCTTGAGTCTGCCCCCCTTCAATCTCATTTCATGTCCTCTCGTTCTACCGCCTTCGCATCTCCGGAAAAGGTTCGTTTGCAGATTAATACCTTTCAAATATTTGAACGTCTGTATCATATCACCCCTGTTTCTCCTTTCCTCCAGAGTATACATGTTTAGTTCAGCAAGTCTCTCCTCATAAGTCTTGTAACGCAAATCCCATACCATTCTCTTAGCTTTTCTTTGCACTGCTTCAATTCTTTTTACATCCTTAGCAAGATAAGCAAAACTGAACACAATACTCCAGGTGGGGCCTCACCAATGACTTATACAGGGGCATCAACACCCCCTTTCTTCTGCTGGTCACACCTCTCTCTATACAGCCTAACAACCTTCTAGCTACGGCCACCGCCTTGTCACACTGTTTCATCGCCTTCAAATCCTCAGATACTATCACCCCAAGATCCCTCTCCCCGTCCGTACCTATCAGACTCTTCCCGCCTAACACATATGTCTTCCGTGGATTTCTATTCCCTAAGTGCATCACTTTGCATTTCTTCACATTGAATTTTAATTGCCAAACCTTAGACCATTCTTCTAGCTTCCTCAGATCCTTTTTCATGTTTTCCACTCCCTCCCGGGTGTCCATTCTGTTACAGATCTTAGTATCATCCGCAAATAGGCAAACTTTACCTTCTAACTCTTCGGCAATGTCACTCACAAATATATTGAACAGAATCGGCCCCAGCACCAATCCCTGAGGCACTCCACTACTCACCTTTCCCTCCTCTGAGCGAATTCCATTCACCACCACCCTCTGGTGTCTGTCCGTCAACCAGTTCCTAATCCAGTTCACCACTTCGGGTCCTATCTTCAGCCCATCCAGTTTATTTAGCTCGTCCCAGATTCAATTCTCCTGTCACCCAATCAAAGAACTCAATGAGATTTGTTTGGCACGATTTCCCTTTGGTAAAACCATGTTGTCTCGGATCTTGCAACTTATTGGCTTCCAGGAAATTCACTATCCTTTCCTTCAGCATCGTTTCCATTACTTTTCCAATATCCGAAGTGAGGCTTACCGGCCTGTAGTTTCCAGCTTCCTCCCTATCACCACTCTTGTGAAGAGGGACCACATCCGACGTTCTCCAATCCCTCAGAACCTCTCCCGTCTGCAAGGATATATTAAACAAATCTTTAAGAGGATCCGCCAGAACCTCTCAATATCCTGGTGTGGATCCCGTCCGGTCAAATGATATGGAAATCAGAAAGATAAGTGAGGTGATTAAATTTGCAGATAATACAAAACTATTCAAAGTTATTAAAACACATGCGGACTGTGAAAAATTACAGTAAGACCTTAGGAAATTGGAAGACTGTGGCATCCAAATGGCAGATGAAATTAAATATGGACAAATGCAAAGTAGCGCACATTGGGAAAGAATAATCCAAATCATAGTTACTTGATGCTAGGGTCCACCTTGGAAGTCAGCACCCAAGTAAAAGATCTAGGTGTCATTGTACACAAATAAATAAGAGTAAGAATACTATAATGCCTCTATATCACTCCATAGTGCGACCTCACCTTCAGTATTGCATTCAATTCTGGTCAACATAACTCAAGAGAGATATATCGGAATTAGAATAGTTTCAAAGAATTAGAATAGTTTCAAAGAAGAGTGGTGGAATACAGTATGTCTATACGCTAAATATGAAAAAGCTGCTGCTGAGAAATGTGGTTCCCTTGTAGCATTTAATAAAACCTGGTCTCCCATACTCAATTACTCATCCAATCAACATTAATTATTATAATTCAAGCATCTATAAATGGGTACTAATTACAAATATAGGAATAATTTCTTTTCTTCACCTCTAACATTTAATAATATGTTTACTCCTATAGTTATAATTACCTGTAATGTAACAGCATCAGGGATTCTAGAGATGATGTAAACACTGTCCATAATTTTTCTATAAGTCAGTGTACATGTTCTAACTTGTTAAACTGTTATTAAGTCAATGGTACTTAATTTCCTTTTTTATTGTTATATCCAAATTAATAAAAATGATTGAACAAAAAAAAAAAAAAAAAGAAGAGTGGCCAAAATGATGAAGGGGATGGAACTCCTCTTATAGGAGGAAAGGCTAAAGAGGTTAGGGCTCTTCAGCTTGGAAAAGAGACGGATGAGGAGAGATATGATTGAGGTCTACAACATCCTAAGTGGTGTAGAACTAGTAAAAGAGAATTAATTTTTTACTCTTTCAAAAAGTACAAAGACTAGAGGTCACTCCGTGAAGTTACATGGAAATACTTTTACAACAAATAGGAGAAAATATTTTTTCAGTCAAAGAAAAGTTAAGCTCTGGAACTTGTCAGAGGATGTGGTAACAATGGTTAGCATATCTGGGTTTTAAAAAGGTCTGGACAAGTTTCTGGTGGAAAAGTCCATGGTCTGCAATAGAGAAAGACATGCGGGAAGCCACTGCTTGCCCTGGGATTGGTAGCATGGAATGTTGCCACTGTTTACGTTTCTGCCAGGTAGTGGCATAGCTATGGAGGGCCATGGGGGTCTGGGCCCCCCAAATTGGCTCTCTGGGATCCCTGGTTTCGGTGCTGGGGGGTCCTCAACTCCCACCAGGTAAAGCGTTTGTCCAGCGCTGGTCTCCAGCTCTCTGCAGCATTGCCTGCCCTGCTCATCCCCTCATGTCACATGCATGCTCATTTTAGTGAAACTGAGCATGTGTGACAATTTGCGCATGTTCAATTTAATTAAAACGAGAATGCACACGATGTGAAGGGAAGAGCAGGGCAGGCAATGTGACAGAGATTAGCGCTGGACAAATGCTTCAGCTGGCGAGGGTTGTGGACCCACTCCAGCCAATGTATGTGAGGCGGCAGCGACGGCTGCAGCAGTGGAAAGGGGGAAGAGGCAGGGTGGGGGGGGCAAAATGTTCCTTCACTTTCGGCTCTGGACTCCCCCCCCCCCCCACACACACACACACATCGAGGTTTGGCTACGCCACTGCTGCCAGGTACTTGTGATCTGGATTGGCCACTGTTTGAAAAGGGATACTGGGCTAGATGGACCATTAGTCTGACTCAGTATGGCTATTCTTATGCTACTTTTTTTTTTTACAGACACCACAGGCTATACTAGGGCTGGTCTGAACCGATTTCAAATTTAAGGTTTAATAACGTAATCAGTTTTGGAAAGGAGAGTTATATCTACAGGTATAACAGCTGTAACATGGGGAGTAATATTATAACAGTGAGCTTATGTTCAAAGTCTGAAAAGCATCCATTTTAAGTCTAACTTGTCAAATGAGGAATCTGAACATCAATAAGACTGCTGCTGAATAAAACTCAGTGGTGAAGAGATTTATTACTGACCTGGCCATGCCCCTCCCATGGCCATGCCCCCTTTTTAGTTACACACTAAATGATCTGCACGCACATCTTTATAGAATAGCGCTTAGCAAGATGCACGTATAAATCCTAATTGGAGCCAATTAACTGCAACAATTGCTTGTTAACACCCAATTGTTGCTAGTTATCATCTCATTACTCAAAATGTGCATGCCCACATTTGGGCACACAATTATAGGTGCCATATATAGAATCCAGAGGAATGCCTTTTTTTCACTGCTCCTGCACTCTGGAATGCCTTATTATTAGAACATAAGACTAGTCTACTGAGTCAGACAAATGGTCCATCTAGCCCAGCATCCTGTTTCCAACAGTGACCAATTCAGGTCACAAATACCTGGCAGAAAGCAAATAGTAGCAATATTCCATGCTACCAATCCCAGGGCAAACAGTAGCATCCCCATATCTGTCTTAATAGCAGACTGTGAACCTTTCCTCCAGGAACTTATCCAAACCTTTTTTAAACCCAGATACACTAACCACTGTTACTGCATTATCCCACAAGGAGTTCCAGTGCTTAACTATTCATTGAGTGAAAAAATATTTCTTCCTATTTGTTTTTAAAGTATTTCCATGTAACTTCTTTGAGTGCCCCCTAGCCTTTATACTTTTGGAATGAGTAAAAAATCAATTCACTTCTACTACTTCTACACCACTCAGGATTTTGTAAACCTCAATCATATCTCTCCTCACCCATCTCTTTTCCAAGCTGAAGAGCCCTAACCTCTTTAGCCTTTCTTCATACGAGAGGAGTTCCATCCCCTTTATCATTTTTGTCGCTCTTCTTTGAACCTTTTCTAATTCCACTATACCTCTTTTGAGATACGGCCACTAGAACCGAACGCAATACTCAAGATGAAGTTGCACTATGAAGCAATGCAGAGGCATTATAGTATTTTCGGTCTTATTTACCATCCCTTTCCTAATAATTCCTAGCATCCTGTTTGCTTTTTTGTCCACCACCACACACTGAGCAGAAGATTTCAACATATTATCTACAACAATACCTAGATCTTTTTCTTGGGTGTTGGTCCCTAGCATCAGGTAACTATGATTCGGATCATTCTTTCCAGTGTGCATCATCTTGCGTTTGTCCTCATTAAATTTCATCTGCCATCCACAGCAAACTATCCCTAAAATGTCCCCCCCCCCCCCCCCCCCACACACACACACCACCCCGATATTCAAAACCATTTAACCAGCCAGGAATGACACCTGGCTGGTTAAATGGCACATAGCCTGTTATCTAGCGGGGGATAACTGGCTATCCCCTGCTGAATATTCTCGGTTAGCAGCTAGGAGATAACCGGCTATCCCCGGATATTCTGTACATAGCCGACTACTGTGGGCCACTTAAATAGCTGGAACATCTTTGCCTGTTTAAACTTAACTGTCTATCTCTGAATATCAACTTAGCCGGTTAAGTTTAAACTGGATATTCAATGCCGGTCACCAGAAACAGCCTGTCATTGAATTTCCAGGCTGACCGCCGACCGCGAGAGTTAGCCCGGCTCCCTCTCGTGGTCTGATTATTGTCCCCTTATGTCTGCAATTAAAACCTGAGTATTCCAACAAGCTTAAGGCATATGGTTTGGGTAAGTTCTTGTTGTCCTTGATCACCTTGCCCTGGCATATGTTTGCTGCAATTGATTCTTTGATGATGAATGCCTATCTCATATCTTTTAGAGGAGATCAGGTGGCAATGCTGGTAATTGGGAAGCAAAACCAGTGCTGGGCAGACTTATACAGTCTATGCCATGATCATAACTCAATAAGGGATGGGCTGAAGTGTAAATTTTAAGGGGCTTTGATGTTAGCTTCAGAACTTTTAGTACAAGAACAGTGCTGGGCAGACTTTTACGGTCTGTGCCCTGAGAAGGACAAATCAAACTCAGGAATACATATAAAGTATCACATACCATGTAAAATGAGTTTAACTTGTTGGGCACACTGGATGGACAATTCAGGTCTTTATCTGCTGTCATTTACTATGTTAATATCCTGCTTATTTTTAAAGGAGAAGAGCGGCCATCTTCCGACACAAATCGGGAGATGGCCGGCCTTCTCCTAAGGCCGGCCAAATCGGTATAATCGAAAGCCGATTTTGGCCGGCTTCAACTGCTTTCCGTCGCAGGGATGGCCAAAGTTCAAGGGGGCGTGTCGGCAGTGTATCGAAGGCGGGACGGGGGCGTGGTTAACAGATGGCCGTCCTCGACCATAATGGAAAAAAGAAAGCCGGCCCTGACAAGCATTTGGCCGACTTTACTTGGTCCCATTTTGTTCACGACCAAGCCTTGAAAAGGTGCCAGAACTGACCAGATGACCACCGGAAGGAATCGGGGATCACCTCCCCTTACTCCCCCAGTGGTCACCAACCCCCTCCCACCCAACCCCCCCCCCCAAAAAAAAAACCATTTTTTTGCCAGCTTCTATGCCAGCCTCAAATGTCATACCCAGCTCCATTACAGCACTATGCAGGTCTCTGGAGCAGTTTTTAGTGGGTATTGCAGTGCACTTCAGGCAGGCAGACCCAGGCCCATACCCCCCTACCTGTTATGTTTGTGGAGGAAACAGCGAGCCGTCCAAAACCCATCAGAAACCCATTGTACCCACATGTAGGTGCCCCCTTCACCCTTAAGGGCTATGGTAGTGGTGTACAGTTGTGGGGAGTGGATTTTGGTTTTTTTGGGGGGGGCTCAGCACACAAGGTAAGGGAGCTATGCACCTGGGAGCAATTTCTGAAATCTACTGCAGTGCCCTCTAGGGTGCCCGGTTGGTGTCCTGGCATGTGAGGGGGACCACTGCACTACAAATGCTGGCTCCTCCCACGACCAAATGGCTTGGATTTGGCCGGGTTTGAGATGGTCACCATTATCGGTGAAAACCAATGTCGGCCATCTCTAAGGGCGGCCCAAATGTTGAGATTTGGCCGGCGCCGACTGTATTATCGAAACGAAAGATGGTCGCGCATCTTGTTTCGATAATACGGTCGGGTACGCTGCTTTACGGGGCCAGATGGGTGCCCTTATAAATGGGCACCCCCGTTCGATTATGCTCCTCCAAGTTACTCATTTTGTAGGGTTTAAAAAAAATTTTATATGTAGCCTGTACACTGCTTTCTCCTGCCCGTCAGTTAAAGTGGTATAGTAAGTTTTAGATAAAAAATAAACAAAATAAATATTCTGCCGCACTTAACCGGATAGTGCTACTGAATATTTCTTCTAACCACCTAAGCTGAAACCAGCTCCAGGGCCAGAGTCAGAACAGAGTTGGCACTTATATCCAGCAGCTCCCCAGCGTAAGTACATAAGTGTTGCCATACTGTGACAAACTAAAAGTCCATCAAGCCCAGTATCCTGTTTCCAACAATGGCCAATCCAGGTCACAAGTATCTGGCAAGATCTCAAAACAGTACTGTATAACCTCTAATGTTTCTCTTATATATTGGCACCAAATTATTTTTCTATATGTATAACTATGGTTCTGTGAAGTGCATTGCAGAATATTTTAGCTGTAAAGTTCAATATTTCCTTTTGAAGAAAAGGGGAAAAAAGCCTCAGCAGAAAGCCCAACCAACCATCCAAAAACAACGTTGAAAAACGACGTGGGTGGAAAGAAATCAATGGGCAGTTTAATCTTCACGGGCTCCAAAAAAAACCCTTCTAACTCCAAAACTGTAGTGTAAAAATGCTGACTTCACAGAACTGACTTCAAGTGGATCCCCAAACATGGAAACAATTTTTACTTAACTTTATTATCAAGTAGAACAGGTAATGTGCAAGTGGTCAGTCTATCACACCGACTTTGGCCAGAGTTTCGCAATCAGCTGTCTGAAGGCATAGAGGACCATTGATATGAGGCACATTTAGCCTTAGTATAATGGGATCACCAAGATCTCAAAAAATGGATTTCCTCCTTGGCTCCCTGGGGAAAGAGCCAATCAAAAGGCCACTTAGCTGGCCAGTCATGATGAAATATGGGCTGATAGGAGAAGAAATGGGGCTGTGGGCAGGAGAAAACGCTAGAAGCAATCAAATTTATTAGCCACTATTAATTTTTAAAATTGCAGTTAATAAATTAATGCATTCATCACAACTAATATCATCAACAGTTCAACTTTCCTACCATATAATGATTTGGAAATCCCTTGCATTCCAGACTAAAATAGATAGAGAAAACCCATATTTGTTTGATTTTCTTATGATACTAGCTATGTGTCAAGCAATCTCAGACTTATTCTTTGAACTGTGAAGTCCCTCAGGGATCTATACTTGTGACATCATTATTCAACATTTATTTGTCACTTCTCTTGTTTGTAACATTTTTGATGTTGTATAAAAAATGTCCACACACTTTGGACCTATTGGTCAGTGGAAGTAAATGAATGCCTTAGAGGTTCTTTTACTAAGTTGTGGTAAAAAGTGGTCTTTGTGCACTCTTATATGGGTTTTTTCCATGGGCTAAAGCCATTTTTACCACAGCAGTAAAATGGATGATTTTCCATTTTTGGTATTAATGGCCCTGTGCTAGTGTTGCCATACTAATAAACATTAGTGTGTGAGAACTTACTGCTAATTGTTTTCTATGTGGCACAGTCTCACTCAGTAATTCTGTGCTAACCAGTTAGCACACAGTAATGTAAACAAACTAACTGATTAGCACAGGAACGCCCATTCTCTGTCCCCGTGACTCACCCCTCCAACAAAAATTAACAAACCATTTTAAACAGCTATAATCACAAGCTAGTACTTACTGTAGCTTAGTAAAAAGACCCTATCAGGCTTATTTTCGAAAGGGATCGCCGGCGATCTTCCGACACAAATCGGGAGATCGCTGGCGATCTCTCAATCCTGGCCAAATCGGTATTATTGAAAGCCGATTTTGGCCGGCCCCAATTGCTTTTTTGTTGCGGCGCCGGCCAACCTTCAAGGGGGTGTGTTGGTAGGGTAGCGAAGGCAGGAAGGGGGCGGGGTTACAAGATGGCTGGCTTCACCTTATTATGAAAAAAAAAAGGCCTGCTCGAACGAGCATTTCACCGGCTGGACTTGGTCCATGTATTTTTAGGACCAAGTCCCAAAAAAGAGCCCCAACTGACTAGATGACCACCGGAGGGAAGCGGGGATCACCTCCCCTTACTCCCCCAGTGGTCACCAACCCCCTCCCACACACAAAAAAAAATTAAAACATTTTTTGCCAGCCTGTATGCCAGCTTCAAATGTAATACCCAGCTCCCTGACAGCAGTATGCAGGTCCCTGGAGCAGTTTTTAGTGGGTGCACTGCACTTCAGGCAGGTGGACCCAGGCCCATCCCCCCCTACCTGTTACACTTGTGGTGGTTAATGTTGAGCCCTCCAAAACCTCCCAAAACCCACTGTACCAACATGTACGTGCTCCCCTTCACCCCTTAGGGCTATGGTAATGGTGTAGACTTATGGGCAGTGGGATTTGGGGGGCTCAGCATACAAGGGAAGGGCGCTATGCACCTGGAAGCTAATTTTGTTTTTGTTTTTTAAGAGATTTTAAAGTGCCCCCTAGGGTGCCCAGTTGGTGTCCTGGCATATCAGGGGGGCCAGTGCACTACAAATGCTGGCTCCTCTCACGGCCAAATGCCTTGCATTTCGCCGGGTTTGAGATGGCCGGGTTCGGTTTCCATTATGGCTGAAAATTGGAGCCGGCCATCTTATCTAAACCGGTGATCCACCGGCGATCCTGTTCCAAATCCGGCGAGCGATTTGGCTAGCACCAAGCGTATTTCGAAAATACACTTGGCTCTGCTCGCGGAGCCGGCCCCGAAGATGGCCGGCCATCGATTTGGTCGGCGCCGTTCGATTATGCCCCTCCATATGAACTACTGAAGCTGCATACAAATTCAGCCACATGTAAGGAGGCTGACTTTCAGAGAATATGGTAAAGGTGGTTAGCTTAGCGGGGTTTAAAAAAGGTTTGGATGGCTTCTTAATCGAAAAGTCCATAGACCATTATTAAAATGGACTTGGGGAAAATCCACTGCTTATTTCTGGGATAAGCAGCATAAAATGTTTTGAACTTTTTGGGGATCTTGCCAGGTATTTGTGACCTGGATTGGCCACTGTTGGAAACAGGATGCTGGGCTTGATGGACCTTTAGTCTGTCCCAGTGAGGCAACACTTATGTACTTAGTGGCAGTGCGGGGAGAGAAAGGTATAAAAACTGATTTTGTGGTTTCTGATTTTGTCTGAAAAGAAATGTTCATTAGAATCGGAAGTGAGCGAACTGAAATGCAGCAGGATGTATGATCACTTGCTGGGTATGATAGAAGCTCTGTTTGGAGGTATTCAGCACAATTGGTGCAAATACATCTAAGAAGCAACTGCAGTGAAAAAAGAAAAGGGCCCAATATTCAGCCGGCAGGAGGCAGCCTGCATAAGTGCTGTGCTCAGTGCTGACCCTGGATATTCAATGCTGGGCTGTTTCCGGTGACTGGTGTTGAATATCTGGGGGGTTTTGGGCCAGTTTAATTTAACCAGCTATGTGAATATTCAGCACTGGCCAGTTAAGTTAGTACTGGGCAAAGTATTTATGTGGCCCGATTTGCCTGGATAGCCGGCTAGCCATTAACCGTGAATATTCAGTGGAGATAACCAGCTATTTCCCATTGAATATTGGTGGTTAGCCAGCTAAACACTATTTAACCAGCCAGGTCGTTCCTGGCTGGTTAAATAGCACTGAATATTGGGGGGGGGGGGGGGGGGGGGGGGGGGGAGGGAGGAGA
Source organism: Microcaecilia unicolor (assembly GCF_901765095.1). NCBI lineage: Eukaryota > Metazoa > Chordata > Amphibia > Gymnophiona > Siphonopidae > Microcaecilia > Microcaecilia unicolor. Next base: position 638,888,868 of record NC_044031.1, read on the forward strand.
GAACAGAGGACCAACAGAGCAATTATTGACAGAGAAAGAACGGACAGAAATTAAAACTCTGGAATACCAGAAGAGAGAGATGAAAACATAAAGGCAAAGTTGCAAAGAAGAACTTGAAATATGCCAAAAAGTGAGAACTGAACCCATCATGAACAACATACACAAGTGCTTAGAAAGCAGAGAAATTGAGTGACAGATGGGGGAAATGGAGTCCCTGGAAATGAGTCTGTGCACCATGTGCTCCACTGGAGTGAGGACCAGAGGGTCCATATCCAGCAGCATGTCTCCAGCCTTACGCTTCAGATCCCTCTTCAGCTGGCTCCTTTTTTTTGGTAGTCCTCCACATCTCCATTTGTGTGGTAGAGCGCATTTACCTTGGGCATATGGCCTCTCATTCCCAGGATGGAGTTTGGCAATGTTCAGCATCCTGTACCTGAATCCTTGCCCTGGTCCTCATGTTCAGTAGACCCTGAGGCCGGGGCCCTTGGCCTAGCTGTTGGATTTCCTAAAGCTGCTGCTGAGGGCCACACAGGATCAGCTTGTTTTCCACCTACCATTTGTGGTAGTAGTCCCTCTGGGGGCCTCACCAGTCCCAGTGGGAGGGTCATGTGCCTGCTGGGGGGGGGGGGGGTAGTGCACTGGACAAGGCCTCAGTGTGGCCACTGTGCCTATACTATTCCCCTTCCCTCTGTTGGAGGTAAACTGCATAAGTGCCACGATCAGCACTGACAAAGGATATTCAATGCTGAGCCTTTTCTGTTGATTGGCCCTGAATATCTGACTTTTTTTTTTGGTCAGCTCAAACTTAACTAGCTATGCGAATATTCAGCATTGGCCAGTACAAGATAGGACTGCTATTTAAGCAGTCCAATTTGGCTGCTAAACTTAGCCATCCAGCACTTGAATATTTGCGGATAGACAGCTAACTGGCTACATCCTACTGAATATTAGTGCTTAGCCAACTAAATGCTATTTAACCGGCCATGAGCTATTCCTGGCCAGTTAAATAGTGGTGAATATTGGCTGGAGAGTAAGCTCTAGTCTGTGCGATGGCAAGCAAGATGTGCTGGTTTGTACCTGACTGGTCACTGTTGTGAGACACATGTACAACAGTTCCTTTCCCTCCTCATGTATGTATCCCCCATATATCTGTATATAGTTTGTTCCTTCCCTCACCTCTAATTTCATAAGTCGTTTAAATATGAAAATATGTAGATAGGAAGCAGCTGTTTGCACATCTTTCAAATCCCTCAGCCATGCTGGTTGAGGGCATGGCAGCATGCTGAACAGAAAGTCTAGTCTGAGCACTACCTTGGCACACCTACTGGTTGGTACCAGACTGGTGGCTAGTGTGAGACAATACACCTTTACTTGGATTAGCTGTATGAAGTCTGCCAAATGGGTGTGGAAATGGGTATATGGGGCTGGGCTCCTGCTGCAAGCTGTTAGGTACAGACAGGGAAATGGTTAAAGTAGACCAAATGTGGCCTTTATCAGTAGCTGCTGTCCCCCTCCTAGTGGCAGCAGTGCAAATGTATACCTATCATCTTTGTGAAATGACATCTGTGACGGGAACTTGGTTCCAGGATCCAGCATGGAGCTGGACTTGGGGCTCAGAATGCTAATTTTCCACCAGTGCTTATGTCACATACCATCCAGCCCCATTAATCCCAGTTGTTCCACAGACCAGATATTTGTGGGCAGGATTATGCACAGATTGTGAACCCCCAGGGGACAGATGGCTACAGAGGGCAATGGTGATGCAGGTGGGCAGTCAGCCCTATACTGTGACCCACGATGCTGTTTATTTGAACAACTTTGTTTTCTCATGTCCAGGTAACTGTAGCTAAACAAGGGGATAATCACATTGGCCATTTCAGCTGGACACCCTCTCCCAAATCCCCAGAGGGGGGGCTTTTCCTAAGACATTAAGCAGGTCCTGGGGGCACTTAGATGGTGAGGAGATGGGTAAGGAATATGTCTGAGAGAGATGTGCAGGCAATGTTGCCAGTAGCTGCACATCTCTCTCAGGCAGATTCCTTGCTCATCTCCTCACCACTTGAGTGCCCAGGGCACCCCCAGAAATGATTTTCCTAAAAGAAGACATGCCTGTAAATGATTTTCCTAACAGCAGCTTTGACTTCCTGGTTTCTCAGGCTGTAGATCAGAGGATTTAACATAGGAATTACCACTGTGTAGAATACAGAGACAATCCTATCCTGCTCCAAGGAATAACTTGAAGTGGGTCTTAAATACATGAAGAGGACTGTCCCATAGAACAAAGTGACACTGGTTAAATGGGAGGCGCAGGTGGAGAAGGCTTTGCGTCTTCCCTCTTTAGAGCGCATTCTCAGGATGGTAAAGAAGATGGAAATATAGGATACAAGTATTACCAAAATTGAGGAAAAAGTTACAGAGGCAACAAAAAAAGGAAGCACAACCTCATTGATGTGTGTGTCCGTGCAAGAAAGTTTCAGCAGTGGGAGGAAATCACAGAAGAAATGGTTAATCTCATTGGAACTGCAGAAGGATAATCGGAAGGTTGTACCCGTCTGTATGAGGGAATACAAAAAGCTTGTAAAGTAACAAAAGATCACCAGCTGGGTGCAGAGTCTTCTGGTCATAATGACTGGATACAGCAATGGGTTACTTATTGCCACATATCGATCGTATGCCATCGCCGCCAGGATAAAATTGTCTGTGCAGGCAAATGCAACAAAAAAATACAACTGTGCTGCACAACCCAAGTATGAAATAGTTCTTTTCTCAGACAGAAAGTTGACTAATGTTTTTGGAGTAATGGTAGAAGAACAACCTAGATCAACAAAGGCCAAGTGACTGAGAAAAAAGTACATAGGGGTGTGAAGGCGAGGGTCCAGGTGAATCAGTAGGAGGATGCCTAGATTTCCAAGAAGGGTCACCAAATACATTCCTAAAAATACCACAAATAGCAAAGTCTTTAGGTATGAAACATTAGTGAATCCCAGGAGAAGAAACACAGTTATCGAAGTTTGATTTAGCTCGGTCATTTCCTTATTTTGATGTGAACTGGAAAAAAAGAAAGAAAAGAATGACGAATCTATTTAAAAAGAATCATTTATGGTATTTGTTTAAGTTAGGGTTAGATACTATATATTCAAAGGCAGTATGATTTTTTTTAATATATCGCCTGTAAGCCATTAAGTGGTGTGCATTCAGGTACAAGTAGGTATTTACCACAGGTTCCAAGTTATGCAATGGGGCCTAGTTACTAGTGACACATGCTAAAACAGAAGCTCTTTAGTTTATCTAGCCCTTAGCGTTGTCTGCGGTGATTACCTGTATAGCAAATTCATTACTCTTCCCTTCGTATATATACAAGCCTCATGTATATTTTCACCAACCCTTACTGGTGATAGAATTAAGAGCATGTATTGGTTTTATCAGATGTCCCCAAATTTAGAGGTCTTTTGCGGAGAGACTTTTTTTTTTTTTCAGTTCAAAATTTGTATCAAATGCAGAGTCATGTTGGAGGCGTAGCGAAGGTGGGACTTGAGCGCCTAACACTTAGACGTCCTTCATCCATAATCTTTAAAAAAAAAACACAGGTCGTCCCTGACGAGCACTTGCATGTTTTCACCCGGGTCTCTCTCTGTCTCAACTCAAGTTCAACACGTGCAGGAGATTTGCTCAAGTTGTATGTAGTGAGTCTTCCAGGCACTGCCAGACCTTGGCATCCACAGAAGAGAACTGCACAGAGGTGAGCTCAGCTGACTACTTTTATTTTTTATATGTGTATAGGCAGTTTATTTCTCTCATGGTGGGAACTGGCTGTTTGTGAGCTGTTTTACTGCAGCTAAAGCATTAGCATACCCACTTGATTATTTTGTTGAGGGCATTGTGCTGTTTGGGTGACCAATAATTCTCTCTATTTTTGTGTGGAAAAACTTAGTTTGTTTTATGTATTTATTGCCCTTTTTCTAAGATTCAGTATATTAATGAGTGAAGAAATATTTTCTCTGATTCATTTTAAATGTATTTCTCTGCATTGTGTGCCCCCTGTCTACTCCACTCAGTACTTTATACTTCCTTTTTTATGGGGATGGGCAGGGATGGAGGAGATCACTCACGGGGACGGGCGGGGATGGAGGAGATTACTCAAGGGGATGGGTTAGATTCTTGCAGGGATGGGTTTGATTCTGGCGGGGATGGGCGGAGATGGGTCGCATTTCTGTCCCCGTGCAACTCTCTAATTTTATTTTTGTTACATTTGTACCCCGTGCTTTCCCACTCATGGCTCAATGCGGCTTACATGGGGCAATGGAGGGTTAAGTGACTTGCCCAGAGTCACAAGGAGCTGCCTGTGCCTGAAGTGGGAATTGAACTCAGTTCCTCAGTTCCCCAGGACCAAAGTCCACCACCCTAACCACTAGGCCACTCCTCCACTCCTACCCACCTGCCTGTGTGGCTCTCTTCCACATCAGTCTCTGTAGTACACTGCGCTCCTTGTCTTCAGCTCTGTACCGTGTACAATGACATCTGTGGCTTGCCTGCCAATCCCATTCCTCACCATCTCATTGCTGGGTCTTTGCCTGTGGGGCCACATATATGAATGCTGAAAAACAAAAGCGGGTTATTTTGACGAACACACTTCCTCCCCTTTTGCTATGCAGGTGATGACAGCCAGTCGGAGGAAGAAGCTGGCCCTAGTGGCCACCAGCCCCAGCACACAGAGCAGCAAACCAGTGGGCCTGCACAAGAAACCACACAGGACCATGGGGTGGAACCACAGGACCCAGCAACAGCAGCGCCAGCTCTCCCTCCACCACCAACAGCAGAGGCTCTCCCTCCACCACCCACAGCAGAGGCTCTCCCTCTACCACCCACAGCCTTTGCTGATGGTGGCACTGAAGAAGAAGCTGAAGATGCAGAAGGGGGGGCACTTCCTCAGCAGAGGCCATCCAGCCAGAGGCAGCTACTGCGCCTCGCCACACAATTGCTGGCCCAGAATGTGCACATGGAAGACTACCGGCGCCAGAAATTGGAGCTGCACCGGGAAGCGCTCCAGGCCCAACAGGAAGCAGTACAGGCCCAATGGGAAGCGCTCCAGCCCCAACGGGAAGCAGTACAGGTGCAACAGGAAGCAGTAGAGGCCCAACATGATGTGATACAGGAGCTCCAATGGCTGGAGCACAACATCAAGGGCCTACACTGTGACCTGAGAGCACCTAATACAGCCCTGATGCAGCAGCAACAACATCTGGCGTCAACTTCCACCATTGCACAGCAACCACCTGCTAAGAAGTGGAGCTTGAGATCCTCAGCCCCCCCCCCCCCCCCAGCCACTGGTCCAGCAGCCACCACACCAGCTCCCCTTCTGGGTCCTGTGCCAGGTTGCAGGGCAAGCTACAGAGCACAAGGTGGCCGGACTTCCACAGGGCAGCCGAGGCAGCAGGCTGCCTTGTGGACACAGAGGAGGAGAGTGGGAGCTCATCAGAGGACTCTCAACAGAGTTCCCCTGCAGCCTCAGCTGCAAAGGAACACGGTGAGAGGGGTAGGAGGGGACGGGGCCAGGGGAGGGGCGGAGAAAGTGATGGAACATGCTGGGGGGTGAGGGTTGGAGAGTGGAATATGCACAGAGAGGGTGATGGTGGTGGTGGTGGGGGGGGGGGGGTGTTGGTGTGTAAATACTGTGTGTGATATAAATAAATGTCAACTTACTCTCACAGAAAACTTGTCTCGATCAGTCTTTGCCTGGCTCTGACTCCCAGCTGGTGTGCACTCTGCTCTGCTCTGTGAGCGGGAGGTGGAGGGGGCTCCTCATCCTGTTCCTCTGGGGCCTGCTGCTCTGGTGGCTGTGGCTATTCTGAGAGGGCCTGTCCTCTGCGCATTGCCAAATTATGTAGCATGCAGCAGGCCAGAAATATCTTTGCCACCTTTTGGGGGCTGTACAGGAGCTCCCCTCCAGAACGGTCCAGACATCGGAACCTGTTCTTAAGTAGTCCGAAGGTGCGCTCAATGATGCCACGGGTGGTCCGATGTCTACTGTTGTAGTTCTCTGACCTTCTTTGTGGGTGCACTATGGGGGTCATGAGCCAAGTCCGCTGTGGGTAGCCTCTGTCACCTTTGGAGAGAAGAAGCAGGATGAGAAAGATGAGTGTGTATTGTTTGGAGCGGGTACCTTGTGGAGGTGGGGGGGAATAGTGGGTTCTGGAGTGAGCTGGAGGGAGACAGTGCTGAGGGTTGCCTGTTGGAAGAGGTGTAGTTTGGGCAGATCCATGCTGCACTTACCTAGGAGCCATCCGCCGGTGATCTCCCCTCGCTCAAACCTGCGGAAGATTCCTGAGTGCTTCAATATATAGGCGTCATGGGTGGAACCTGGGTATCGGGCACACACATCTAGAATCTCCCCCTGGGCATTACACACAACTTGCATATTCATGGAGTGGAATGCTTTCCTGTTCCTATAAGTGGCCTCTCGTGCCCAAGGGGGGGTCTGAGTGCGACATGTGTGCAGTCAATGGCGCTTATGACCGAGGGGAAGTGAGCTACGGCGTAGAAGTCAGCCATGCTGTTCTGCAGGGCCTGGGGGCTGGTGGGGAAGGTGATGTACTCAGAGGTGTGGGTAAGGAAGGTATCAAGGAACTGGGTGAGGCAGTTAGAAATGGAAGGCTGGGTGAGACCCGTGTTCACAGCTAGGACAGACTGGAAACTCCCAGTGGCCAGAAAAGAGAGAGAAGCAGTGATCTTTAGGTGCACAGGGATGGGGTTGTTCCTACAGGTCCTGGGCTGCAGGAGGGGTTGGAGCTGGTCACAAAGGTGCTGAATGTCAGCCCTATCAAAGAGGTACCTAGTGAGACACTGCAGGTCAGTTAGGTCTAGGAAAGTGCTACAGGGCCTGAAAACTCTGGGGTGTGCGTACCTCCTGCGGTGCCTCCCTTCTTCCTCCAACATGTAAACCACCTGTGCATTTTGTGCCTCCATTTCCCCACACTAGAGGTGCAATGCAGTGCCACCAGTGCTCACCTCTCCCTACCAACTTGGCAAAACACAGCAGGAACAAACAGAAGCAGACACGCACTCTCCCACCACCAACAAACAATGCGGTCACACACAGCAGAGCCACATTGCAAGCACTCCTGCCACACCCTCTAGCCACTCACTCTCCAAGCAGCAAAGGACAGTCTTCACAAACACGCTGCAGCAGTACACAGGACAAAGAGACAAACAGAGACTACAAACAGGTAAGGGAATGAAATATGAACTTGGGGACAGTGAATGGAGAATGATGGGGGGAGGGGATGGGGGAGATAGAGGAAGGAGTAGTGGTGTCTGGATTTGGGGGCTAGAAGAGGTAGGGAAAGCTGAAAAGGTAAAACACAAATGAGGCAGGTGAGGATGAAAACGTTCTGACTACGGCACACAGACAAAGATAACAGGTACTCAACAAACTCTCAGCTTTCTCTGCAAGCAACGATTCAGCTTTCTCTCCCAACAACGCTCTCGCCACTCTCCAACTGCACAAAATCACTAATGGGTCTAAAGACAACTTCCCCCTTACTCTGGTCGCTTTTATTTCAGTTCTAATTAAGAACGCTCATGTTCCAACCCATGCAAAACCATTTCTTAAGCTGTTATACGTTGGGGGCGCACATCACATAACACCGCCCATAACACGCCCCTGTGGAGACGACCATAGATGGGCGTCCTCGCGTTGAGGACGCCCTTATGGCCCGGTTTTGATTACTGCATTTGGGCGACCTTCTTTCACGGGGATGCCCATGTACCTGTTGTGTCACTTTTTGGACGCCCTTTTCTTTCGAAAATGAGCCACATAACTCCCAAGAATTAGGATGTTCATTAGATAATGAGATAAGTGATCCGTTGTTATGGCTAGACTCACTGAAAACTCAGCTCAGCTGTGGTAACAGCTTATACTGAACTCTCCTTTTGTTCCCCTTTTCTCAATTAAGTGTTGTTTGCAGCTTTACGAGTGTGTAAATTCTTTTGGATTTCCCTATACATCCCTTATACAGGGATTGACTATTGTTTATTTTTGCAGTTTGAATATCTCTCCCTTGGGATTCTATAGTTGATAGGTGTTAATAGAGGCTGCAAGTGTAAAATTATTTGTTCGGTCAATATTTGTATTGTATAGTGTTTGCACTTGGCAGTACAGTGAAAAAGTCAGAGAAGTTTCTGTTTGGTTGTTACCTTTGTAAGAGAGTCAGAGCCTAGGTACATTCCCCTTGGAAGATGTGCTAATCCCAATGAGACTCCAAAGCAGTCACCAGTGTTCCCTAGACTTGGGGCATGTTAGCAGTACCTTGTCTTTTCCAAGAGTATCTAGTTTCACCTTCTCTGCAATGGGATGCTGTGGCTTGCCTACGGCACCTATTTTACAAAAGTCTGCTCTCCCAAATGTCAAAACCTAGCTATGCCTCTGCCTGTAATATTCATGAAAATGCCCTTAACATTTGAAACAGAACCAGTTAACAAGCTTTCAGTCAACGAGGGCTTGGGCTAAATTGTGTGTAGAGCTAAGAGATTTCTGGAATTGTTCATTTAAAATGAAACTCCATTCTCCTCTCTGTTTTTATAAAATGCTCAGTGACATCATAATAGAATTTCATATTTGACTTTAAAGTCAGGAGTAGATCTTTTTCAAGTGATAGTTTTGCTAAAGATGAAAGTCTTTTGTATTCCTGCAATAGCTTTTAATTCTTTTTAAAGCAGAGAAAGATCTTTCCACTGTAGCTGTAGAGCTCAGAATTGTAAGAACCAGTGTACCAAGTTTGTAACTTTCACTGAGGCCAACAGAACCTAGCCCAATATCTCTTAGTATTTTATGAATTTTTGTGTGGATATTTACCATGGAACTCTTTAGATGAATCATGGGCTTCAGCTCTGTGGGAGCTAGGGCACCCCCAAACCAATATTCTTTACAGCACTCCCCAGACATCAGAGCTGAAATCTTCAGGATGTAGCAAGGAGGTTTAATGGCAGGAGATGGTGGGAGCATGCTTGGCCTATTATGTGGGATGAAGCCAGTAGGCGGAACTTGTTGCCATATCACTTACATTGTTTTGAGTGTACCAAGATGGTGGTGGCTACATTGGTGAGAATAAAAGTTGGGTGGACAGGCTTCAGCCTTGTGACGTCATGCTGTCTCCTGTCATTTAACCTCCTTGGAATGTAGAGCTGCAGGGGAAAGCAGGAAGGAAGGATGTGTCTCCTGAGCTACTTCTCCTGCCTCCCCTTGCAGCCCATTGGTCAGACTTTCCTTATAGGGTTGCCAACTGGCTGGTTTCAAGAGAAAACCCTTTTTTTTTTCCATGGTCTGGCAACGATCTCTCCCTTCTCTCCCTCGGGTCCAACAGTTGAACTCTGTGTACCTCTCCCCTCCAGACAGCTCCCACAGGTTTGGTAGCATAGCATAAGCATCTCATCTCTCCTCTCCTCTCTCCTGTGGTCCTCCGAAGCAATGAGTCACTGGCAGCTGGGCTTCTCTTTGCTGCTGTTCCGCCTCCTGTGATGCAGCTTCCTGTGAGTGGGACCGCAGCAGAGAGATGGTTCTGAGGCTGTCGGAAACAGCATGTCTTTCTTACTCGCTGCTGGTGCCTTACAGCCTTTCAAGAACTGCGGAGGGAGCAAGAGAGAAGTGGTGCCAAACATGGGGGGGGGGGGGGGGGGAAGACTGGTGCCTTATCGTCTTCAAAGGACAGTGGGTGGGAGTAGTAGAGGAGCAGTGCCAAATATGTGGGGAAGGGGATGGGTGGGAGAGGAAGAGAGAGAGATGCCACACACATAGGAGAGAGAGAGAGTATGGACCCACAAGGAGGTGGGGCAGGGTAGAGGGAGAAATGCCAGACCTGCAGGAGGAGAAAGAGAGATGTCACACACATAGGAGAGAGAGAGAGTGTATGGACCCACAAGGAGGTGGGGCAGGGCAGAGGGAGAAATGCCAGACCTGCAGGAGGAGAGAGAGAGATGTCAGACTGGTGGGGAGAGGAGAGGAGAGTGAGAACAGAGGGGGGTGATATACCGGACCAGGGGAGAGATGTTGTTCTCCAGGAGGGGAGGGGAAGAGAGAGCAAGAGACTGGACTGGGGAGAGCAGAGAAATGCTGGACTCATTGGGGGGGGGGGGGGGGGGGGAGGGAAAAGAGAGACAGACCAAACCAGACTAGAGAATGTTGGAATAGAGATATGGGTGGACCAGCTGGGAGTGGAGTGAACACAGAGAGAGACTGGACCAGGGAATGATGAAAGAGAGAGAGGGACAGATGCTGGACCAATATAAGGATGGAGGGTGTGATGCCAGATGGGGGGAGGGGAGAAAAAGAGACATGCTAGCCCCAGTTGAGGGGTGCGGAATAAAGGGTATAAACTGGACAAGGGATGGGACAGAGAGAAAAAATGCTAGGAATGGAGGGTGCATAGGGACGGATACAGAGGTACAATGCTGGACATATAACTTTCACACTTAAATCTCCTCCCTCCCAGTCCCGTCCTATCTTATCTAATTTATCTAGGCATCTTCACGATATTGACCCTTCATCTCTATCCTCCCATGTTTCAAACCTCCTCTCTAATGTGGCACCATCCACGTCTGTCAACGAGGCTGTTTCTTCTTACAACAATACTGTATCCTCTGCCTTAGACACACTTGCACCTTTGATGACCCGCCCTATAAGGCGTACAAAACCCCAACCTTGGCTGACTTCTAATATCCGCTACCTACGTTCCTGTACCCGCTCTGCCGAACGCCTCTGGTTGAAATCTCGGGCCCTTGCTGATTTCTTACACTTTAAGTTCATGCTGACCTCCTTCCAATCTGCTCTTTTACGCGCCAAACAGGATTATTATATCCAACTGACCAACTCTCTTGGCTCTAACCCCCGACTTCTCTTCACCACATTGAACACTCTCCAAGGTGCCCCCTCCCCCAACTCCCCCTTCATTATCTCCTCAGACCCTTGCTGAATTCTTTCACGACAAGGTTCAAAAGATAAACCTTGAATTCTCTACCTCGCCACCTCTCCCTCCACTAGTCCATTCCCCTCTCTCTCCTTCCCCTCATTCCTTTTCCTCCTTTCCTGAAGTTACTATAGAGGAAACTACACTTCTCCTTTCTTCCTGCAAATGTACCACCTGCTCCTCTGATCCCATTCCCACCCACCTTCTTAATGCCATCTCACCTGCTCTTATTCCTTTTATCAGTCACATTCTCAACCTCTCACTTTCCACTGCAACTGTCCCTACTGCCTTTAAACATGCTGTGGTCACACCTCTCCTTAAGAAGCCTTCACTCGACCCTACTTGTCCCTCTAATTACCGACCCATCTCCCTCCTCCCTTTTCTCTCCAAATTACTTGAGCGTGCTGTTCATCACCGCTGCCTTGATTTTCTCTCCTCACATGCTATTCTTGACCCACTACAATCTGGTTTTCGCCCTCTCCACTCAACCGAAACTGCGCTTACTAAAGTCTCCAATGACCTATTACTGGCTAAATCCAGAGGTCAATATTCCATCCTCATTCTTCTTGACCTTTCCGCTGCTTTTGACACTGTCGATCACAGCACACTTCTCGATACCCTGTCCTCACTTGGATTCCAGGGCTCTTCCTACCTCTCCATCCACACCTTTAGTGTTCACTCTGGTGGATCCTCTTCTACTTCTATCCCTCTGCCTGTCGGCGTACCTCAGGGTTCTGTTCTTGGTCCCCTCCTCTTTTCTATCTACACTTCTTCGCTTGGTTCATTAATCTCATCCCATGGCTTTTCCTACCATCTCTATGCTGATGACTCCCAAATCTACCTTTCTACCCCTGATATCTCACCTTGCATCCAAACCAAAGTTTCAGCGTGCTTGTCTGACATTGCTGTCTGGATGTCTCAACGCCACCTGAAATTAAACATGACCAAAACCGAACTTCTCATTTTTCTCCCCAAACCCACCTCCCCACTCCCCCCGTTTTCTATTTCTGTTGATGGCTCTCTCATTCTCCCTGTCTCCTCAGCTCGAAACCTTGGGGTCATCTTTGACTCTTCTCTCTCCTTCTCTGCTCATATCCAGCAGATCACCAAGACCTGTCGTTTCTTTCTTTACAACATCCGTAAAATCCACCCCTTTCTTTCTGAGCACTCTACCAAAACCCTCATCCACACCCTTGTCACCTCTCGTTTAGACTACTGCAATCTGCTTCTTGCTGGCCTCCCACTTAGTCACCTCTCCCCTCTCCAATCGGTTCAAAACTCTGCTGCCCGTCTCGTCTTCCGCCAGGGTCGCTTTACTCATACTACCCCTCTCCTCAAGTCGCTTCACTGGCTCCCTATCCGTTTTTGCATCCTGTTCAAACTTCTTCTACTAACCTATAAATGTACTCACTTTGCTGCTCCCCAGTATCTCTCCACACTTGTCCTTCCCTACACCCCTTCCCGTGCACTCCGCTCCATGGATAAATCATTCTTATCTGTTCCCTTCTCCACTACTGCCAACTCCAGACTTCGCGCCTTCTGTCTCGCTGCACCCTACGCCTGGAATAAACTTCCTGAGCCCCTACGTCTTGCCCCATCCTTGGCCACCTTTAAATCTAGACTGAAAGCCCACCTCTTTAACATTGCTTTTGACTCATAACCACTTGTAACCACTCGCCTCCACCTACCCTCCTCTCCTCCTTCCTGTACACATTAATTGATTTGATTTGCTTACTTTATTTTTTGTCTATTAGATTGTAAGCTCTTTGAGCAGGGACTGTCTTTCTTCTATGTTTGTGCAGTGCTGCATACGCCTTGTAGCGCTATAGAAATGCTAAATAGTAGTAGTAGTACTAGAGGGTAAATGGAGAACATTGGGAGAGGACAGACAGGGACATAGAGGGAAGATGTTGAACAGGATGAATAAGGGACACAGACAGAACATGGATGGTGGACATGGAGCAAGATGAAATATGAAATGGACTGGAGACCCAAACAAGAGAAAAACAGGAGAGAGTCACTGGGACCAAAATAAATGGAAAAATAAAATACTCAGACAACAATTTTAAATGCATTTCTTTGATATCTTAAATCTCAGTTTCTATTCCATTAGTACTGCTGTAAATGCAAGTCTGACTTTTTGAGGGTTCCAGTTCAGTTTTTTTGCCTTCATATCTGTATTATTGATGTGTGGTCCCTTGTTTAATATTTGTTGAGAGTCTGTCTGTTTTTTGTGCATGTGATCAAGGTATGTTATTCTCCTTGCAGGTGGCTTCTGTGAGGTATTTAGTTAGTGTTTAGCTAACCGTTTTAGCTAGCCGTTACATCTAGCTCCATCCCTGGCCGCCTTCAAATCCGGGCTTAAGGCCTACCTATTTGATGCTGCTTTTGACTCCTAACTTGTCACTTGCTCGTAACCTTTATCTTGTCTTCCTCGCTTCAATAGTCCCTGTCCCTATCCTGCTTATAATCGAAAGAGAAAAACGCCTATATTGCGACCCAAATCGGGAGATGGGCGTCTTTCTCCCCTGGGCACCCAAATCGGTACAATTGAAAGCCGATTTTGGGCTTTTCGAACTGCAATCCATCGCAGAAATGGGTAAAATTGACGGGGGCGTGTCGGAGGTGTGGTGAAGGCGGAACTGGGGCGTGGTTATCGGCCGAGCAGAGATGGGCATCTTTGGCTGATAATCGAAAAAAAAGGCGTTTTTACTGCGATTTTGGGTCACTTTTTGTGGACCCTTTTTTTTCACGAACAAGTCCCAAAAAAGTGCCCCAACTGACCAGATGACCACTGGAGGGAATCGGGGATGACCTCCCCGGACTCCCCCAGTGGTCACTAACCCCCTCCCACCAAAAAAACCCCACTTTACAAACTTTTTTTCCAGCCTCTATGCCAGCCTCAAATGCCGTACCCACCTCCATGACAGCAGAATGTGTTCTATCCTGTGACTGCCTGTCCCTGGTTCTGATGTGGCTCTCTGGTGAGTGTGACACCTTTTCTGTTATGCGCACTGCAGAGTCACATCAGCAATGCATTGTGGTGGGTGTATGGGTATTGGGCTCCGTGATTCCAGTAGCTTGTGGCAAATGCTCACGATGTTGGTAGTTGATAGGCTCTACTCCCATGGTGCTTTTCCCCCTGCTTACTGGGTCAGAGTGTGCCCTGTTTTGTTTCCGGTAGTCCATGAGGTAGTGACCATTTTTGTAAGCCAGTTTTAGATCCCTTTCACGTGTTAGCCACGTTACAGAACCTAGTTCTTACCTTGAATGTGGCTGAAAGAGGGCATTGTACACCATTCTGCCAGCTCTGACCTACTGCTCATCTCAGTACCAGGGAGACTCGTTGCCAGTGGGGCACAACCTCTGATCTGCAGTTAACTGTGAGTAAGCATGCTTATTCCAATAAAGGACGTTTTCGGAGAGATTAGTCTTCAGGTGTCAACTGCTGTGCCAATGTTATATAGCAGCAACAAGTCCTAGAGGCCTGCATGTATGCAGGTCCCTGGAGCACTTTTAGTGGGTACCGCAGTGTACTTCAGCCAGGTGGACCCAGGACCATCCCCCCCCCCTACCTGTAACACTTGTGCTGGTAAATGGGAGGTCTCCAAAACCCACTGTACCCACATGTAGGTGCCCCCTTCACCCCTAAGAGCTATGGTAGTGTTGTACATTTGTTGGTAGTGGGTTTGGGGGGAGGGGGGTTGGGTGCTCAGCACCTGTGGTAAGGGAGCTATGCATGTGGGAGCGTTGTCTGAAGTCCACCGCACTGACCTCTAGGGTGCCCAGTTGGTGTCCTGGCATGTCAGGGGGGCAAGTGTACTACGAATCGTAGCCCCTCCCACGACCAAATGGCTCAGATTAGGACGTTTTTGAGCTGGGCGTTTTTAGTTTCCATTATTGCTAAAAAAAACAAACGCCCAGCTGAAAAATGTCCATTTTTTCGAAAATACGGTCTGTCCCGCCTCTTCTTGTACCCGTTTTCGGACATAGACACCCATGGAGATAGGCGTTCGCGTTCGATTATGCCCCTCCACGTGTCCTTCTGTGGTCCTGTCTGTCTGTCCTGATTTAGATTGTAAGCTCTTTTGAGCAGGGACTGTCTTTTCTTCATGTTCAATTGTGAAGCATTGCATACGACTGGTAGCACTATAGAAATGATTTATAGTTGTAGTAGTGTTTAGTTTTCTGAATAGAGGTCTGTAGCAGTATGACTTGTTCTGGTTTTATTTCCAGTAGGGAAGTATACCGGTGTTGTAGGGTGCTGCTGCCTTTTTACAGGTAGGGCTGTTATTATTTGGCTCTCTCTAGTCCCTGCTGCCCTCAAGCAGCAAGCTCTGAAAGGCTTATGGGGCCATTGCCAGTGTGATGGCTTTGCTGGCAGGTCCTAAATAGGGTGAGGTTGCCAGTGCTACCCCTGACCATTTCAAGGAAATGGAGGGTTAAGTGGCTTATGGACATTAGTGCTGCTTTATTATGACAGGTTTTCTATAGTATGTAAATGTGGAATGCGTTTGTTTTTTTCAGTTTGGCTACTGGAGCTCTGTTTCTGATATGTTGTAAAGTTTGTGACATAATCATAGAACGTATGTACATGTGACAGTTTTTTTTCCCTTGGCCAGCCAATAAACTACAAAAGAGACAGGACCAGTAGCTTAGGAGACACCATTGGTCAGACATTACTTAGCCAGCCAATAAGCTGCAGGGGAAATCAGGACAGAAGGTCGTGTCTCCTAAGATACTGGACCTGCCTCCTCTACAGCTATTGGCTAAGGAATATCTGACCAATAGGCTAATAGCAAGGAGCAGAGAAGAGCTACAGTGTGGTCATGAGATAGGCTTCCTGCCATTGGTCTACCTTAGAGAGGGGGAAAAGTGCTGAGGGGGGCCCTGGGAAAGGAGAAGGACTGAGGAAGGAAAGGGTAGACACAGGCACTGAGGGCTGGAAGACATGGGTTGTGAAGGGAAAAGAGGCTGAGAGAAGATATATAGAATGGAAAAGGGAGAACAGAGCTGAAGTGAATGAAAGCACAGGGGGGGGGGGGGGGGGGATATGGGCTCTGGTATAAAGATAAGTGGATGAGGGAGGGGCTGAAGAAAGAGAAACAGATGAGGACAGGGAGAAGTACTGTGTGGGATTCAAAGAGGAGGGGGCTGAAAGGATCAGGTTGGAGAGAAGAAGCACTAAGGGGTAAAGAGAGAGATGAAGTGGCAGGAAAGGTGAGACTAGGAAGAGAAAATCAAGAGCAAGCAAAGAAATGATAATTTTCAGGTTTTATTCTCGTGGTTTGAATCTATCAAGCCTCTCCCTGCAAATGAGTGAGCCCTAGAATCACTGGGAGGGAATGTACAATATTGCTAATTGAGTTGGGTCAGTTTTAGGTAGCTGTTGGTTTCTGCTGTTTTGTTCCAATCTTGCAGATACTGGGTAAATACGATATTTCATTAGAAGAATGGGAAAAGGAGAGGGTGTTGTGGTGGAACATGGAATACCATGAATTGAAAATCTCCATTTTAAAAACTTACTTTCTATTGGCAGCTCAGATATTGATAGGGGTTATGGTCAGGGATTAAACAGAGGGGGAATGAAGAGTAGTACTGTTTTCATTCCAAACAAAAATTAAAAATATTATTCCCCCATTATATCCCACAGGAGGTAGAAATGGTGGGGGCTCTGTTCTATATGAGCCTACAGCAGTAGCACAGCAGCAGCAGAAAGAAGTGACAGGAGACTAATGACAAATTTGGAGGGAGGGGGGAGAATGAGGCATATTTTCAAAGCACTTAGATTTACATGTTTTGAAAACACTTCTACTTATTAAGTTACATGGAGGGGCATTTTCGATATGACATCTAAGTCCGACTTTGGATGTTTTGCAAAAAACATCCAAAATTCGAATAGAAAAGGTCATTTTTGAAAAAGAAAAATGTCTATCTTTTGTTTTCGAAAATACTGTTTCTAACAAGGTTTTGTGCTTTGGACATTTTGTTTTTTTTGGTCCAGTTTCGAAAAGAAAAAAGCATCCAAGTGAAAAACATAGAAAATCAAGCCACTGAGATGTAGGAGGGGGCCAGCATTTTTAGTAGACTGGTCCCCAAGACATCCTAGGAGATAAATGGGGCACCCTAGGGGGCACTGTAGTGGACTTCAAAAATATGCTCCCAAGTACACATCTCATAGTTGCTCCCTTATCTTGTCTGCTGAACCCCACAAAACCCACTGCCCACAACTGTACACCACTACAATAGCCATTATGGGTGGAAGGGGCACCTATATGTGGGTACATTGGGTTTCTGGTGAGTTTTGGAGGGCGCAGTTTCCACCACATATGTGACGGGTAGAGGGAGATAGGGACCTGAGTTCCCCACTCCATGGTGCACTGCACTGACCACTACACTACTCCAGGGACCTGCATGCTGCTCCAATAGACCTGCCTCTAACATTTGAGGCTGTCATAGAGGCTGGTAAGTCATATTTTTATTCACATTGTTGGGGGGTGGGAGGGGGTCAGTGACCACTGGAGGGGTATTAGGGAGTCACCCCTGATTCCCTCCAGTGGTCATTTAGGGCACTCTTTTGTACCTTATTCGTTATAAAAACAGGTCTAGCTCAAAATGTCTTAGTTTTAGACCTGGACGGTTTTGTTTTGTTCCATTATGGCTGAAAAATGTCCAAGTCTTAGGAACGCCCAGATCCCACCCATAACACGCCCCTGACACGCTCCCTTGTGTTTTGAACACACTTATGATGGACTTCATAGAAAAATGTCTTGAAAACATTTTGAAAATATCAATTTTGGACATTTTTGTGAGAAAAACATCCAAATGCTGCTTTATGCCACTTTTTAGACATTTTTCTGGTTTGAAAATGAGCCCGATATTAACCTATGGAACTTTGTAAGTCTAATGCTTTGAAAATGATGTATAATTTCACAGACTCTTGGGCTCATTTTCGAAAGAGAAGGGTGCCCATCTTTTGACACAAATTGGGAGATGGGCGTCCTTCTCCCAGGGTCGCCCAAACCGGCATAATTGAAAGCCGATTTTGGGCGCCCTCAACTGCTTTCCGTCGCGGGGACGATCAAAGTTCCCGGGGGCATGTCTGAAGCATAGCGAAGGCGGGACTGGGGCGTGCTTAACACATGGGTGTCCTCAGCCAGTAATGGAAAAAAGAAGGGCATCCCTGACAAACACTTTGGCGACTTTACTTGGTCCTTTTGTTTTATGACCAAGCCATAAAAATGTGCCCTAAATGACCAGATGATCACAGGAGGGAATCAGGGATGACCTCCCCCTACTCCCCCAATGGTCCTAACACCCTCCCACCCTAAAAAAAATTTTAATATTTTTTCCAGCCTCTATGCCAGCCTCAAATATCATACCCAGCTCCATGACATCAGTATGCAGGTCCCTGGAGCAGTTTTAATGGGTACTGCAGTGCACTTCAGGCAGGTGGACCCAGGCCCATCCCCCCTACCTGTTAAACTTGTGGTGGTAAATGTGAGCCCTCCAAAGCCCACCACAAACCCACTGTACCCACATCTAGGTGCCCCCCTTCATCCCTAAGGGCTTGGGTTTGGTCGTTTCTGAGATGGGCATCCTTGGGTTCCATTATCGCCGAAAATCGGGGACAACCATCTCTAGGGATGACCATCTCTAAGGTCGACCTAAATGTTGAGATTTGGGCGTCCCTGACCTTATTATCGAAGCAAAAGATGGCCGCCCATCTTGTTTCGATAATACAGGTTTCCCCGCCCCTTTGCGGGACGTCCTACGAGGACGCCCTCAGGAAAACTTGGGCGCCCTGTTCGATTATGCCCCTCCACGTGTGTTTCTTGGTTTGGCTCCCTAGGTAAACATATATTTGTGGGCCCCTCCTACCAGGGAACCCATCCCCCACCATCATTTCACCTGTCCAGAAGTAGCAGCAAAAAGCACACAGCCTAACTGTTGGATATGATAGCATTATAGTTTGTGAGTGAGCATGGGGACTATGCAAACACATGCTTAATGGTTAGAGCTGGAGAGCTGCCAAGTTACCCAGTTCCAGGAGGGAATTTTGAGCCAGTCCTGGACTTCTGCAACCCTATCTTGGTACATTATGGGACCTGAAGTACTGATTTCAGTGGTGGTATCGGGGACTACAAATAGAGCACTGAATTGGGATATAAGTTCAAAAATAAAACTGCATAATCTACCTCAGGCTACTTATGTTGTACCTTAAATCTATACAAATGCCAATAATTTATAAAATGTGTATGAATGTGCTCAGTCCATTCCCATTACAACCATTATGCTCCCAAGGGAACATGTGATTGTGTCTGTGTTGGAACCATCATGGCACATAGAGTGTTCCACCGCCTTTACATGTATGCACATACACTTCCAGATCTTTAAATATCTAGACTTCAATACTTGACATGATGTTATGTTATACCATAAATATACTAATAAACCTTATATAGCACACATCTAATCATAGCCTAGTTATAACAAGCTAGCACCCATGCCCTGATCTCATAATACTACAACACATGAAACCCCACATGTAAAACACCCATATCATAAACAAAAATAGAAAACAATTAATAGTCACTTCCCTTGAAGGCACAAACGTGCTCGTGCGTGTGAGTTTAAAAATACTGGTTAAATCCAATTCCACTCTTCATAATGCTGCATCAAACAAACTCCCTTTGACTCTAGCCAAGTTTCGGATGTCTTCATCAGAAAGGGAACTGCAATAATGACAACTCGATTATCAAACCTATCTTCCCCCCATGTACTAGGAAATACTTCAAATAGACCAAATTTATTTACTTACAAAAACCATTACAGCTTCAAAGTTCATTGTCGACCACTAACCCCGAGCGGGTTAGCTTCTGGATACCTCCCTCTTACAGTCCAGGGCGGGTGACGTAACACTGCATCACACCGCTTAAATGCCCAAACGGGCTTGCCTATTGGCTCCTGCAAAAAGCAGAACTCGCGCCGGAAGAATCCCGGATGTAATGGAAAAACCAATCACACACAATGAAAAAAAAAAACTCGTACACATCACAGCCATTCCACCTCTCTATTTAGTCCACGGGGATGCACAGTGTCCCACCTAAAAATAAAACGTTCCTTAATCGTAAGGATTTCACTAAGATTACCCCCTCTACGGAGAACTACTTGGAGGAGAACAGTATACTTCAACTTAGAAATTTGATGATTAAATTCGCTCCAATGCTCCGACAAGGGGGCTTCCTTTCTCTCTGTACAAATGTTACTAATATGTTCTCCAATATGGGTTTTGATCTTTCTGGTCGTATGCCCAATGTAAAACAATCGACATGGGCACCAAATACAATATACGACCCCACTCGTATTACAATTTGTTCTCTGATGCATGTGAAACTCCCGACGATTATTGGGGGAATGAATCATATTGCCCTCATGGACATACTGGCAGTACTTGCATGTTTCACATTTAAAATGCCCCGATTGAATATTATGATCTAATTTGGAACCTGAAAGAATCTCCCCCAGGTTCCTCCCCCTCTTATACGCAAAGCAGGGCAAATCTTCAAAGGGGGCATGAACCTGCAAGACATGCCAGTGTTTACATATCAACTGCCTAATGGACCCAGACATGTTCGAATAAGGTAACATAGAGGCATATTTTCAAAGCACTTAGCCTCCCAAAGTTCCATAGAAACCTATGGAACTTAGCCTCTCAAAGTGCTTTGAAAATATGCCTCATAGTAACATAACATAGTAGATGACGGCAGAAAAAGACCTGCACGGTCCATCCAGTCTGCCCAACAAGATAACTCATATGTGCTACTTTTTGTGTATACCCTACTTTGATTTGTACCTGTGCTCTTCAGGGCACAGACCGTATAAGTCTGCCCAGCACTATCCCCGCCTCCCAACCACCAGCCCCGACTCCCAACCACCGGCTCTGGCACAGACCGTATAAGTCTGCCCAGCACTATCCCCACCTCCCAACCACCAGCCCCGCCTCCCACCACCGGCTCTGGCACAGACCGTATAAGTCTGCCCAGCACTATCCCTGCCTCCCACCACCGGCTCTGGCACAGACCATATAAGTCTGCCCAGCACTATCCCTGGCTCCCAACCACCAGTCCCGCTTCCCACCACCGGCTCTGGCAGACCGTATAAGTCTGCCCAGCACTATCCCCGCCTCCCAACCACCAGCCCCGCCTCCCGATCTTGACTAAGCTCCTGAGGATCCATTCCTTCTGCACAGGATTCCTTTATGCTTATCCCACACCAAAGATTTTGTACCCTCATAAACCTTAGGCTGCAAAAGCCAATGCCGTTCTGCATTGGAAGCCCTTTTGTATGCCTGCCGGATGACCCTACCAGGGTATCCCCTCTGCCCTCTTTGCCATCCAGGGAGCAGTATAAATATACTTGTTCTCAAAGGTAGTCATGTAAAGACAGGCTACTGACGGTTCTACAGTAGCACCCATGGCTACTCCCTTAGTCTGGTGGTAATATTGATCTCCAAATACAAAATAATTATGTTTGATGACAAATTCACTCAGCTGATTCAATAATTGAATTTTCCCACTAGAAATATGCATCAGAGACAGATATTCCGCTATAATATTCAAGGCATCATCTTGGGGGATGTTCATATATAGTGCTACGACATCCAAAGTCACTAACAAAACCGGTTTGTTGATGGGAATTTCCAGATGACTCAGAATCTCCAGCAAATGAGTCATATCCTTGATATAAGACTGCGCTTTTTCTACCCAGGGTTTAATATAAAAATCCACATATTCAGAAAGTGGCTCCAACAAGGAGCCACAACCAGACACAATGGGGCGTCCCAGCGGGTTCATGAGGGATTTATGAATCTTTGGCAGAAAGTAAATATAGGGAACACGCAGATGTTCCCTATATAGAAAATTAAATTCCCTATGTGTGATGGTGCCCACCACATCTGCCTCAGTAAGCACTTTCAAAACCTCTCCTTTGAATTGCGAGGTAGGGTCTATAGGCAAAGGTTGATAGTAATTAGAGTTGGACAACTGCTTATACGCCTCTCTGTCATATTGAGCAGTGTCCTGAACTACAACCGCACCCCCCTTGTCAGCACACTTAATGACAAGGGAGGTGTCGGCTAGAAGCTCTGCCAAAGCCTTCCTCTGTTCCCCATTCAGATTGAGACCACCCTTTTCCAAACACCAGAGACCTCCTGATGTTGAATTCTCTCATGGCCAATCGTTCAAAAGCCACAATAGAAGCATCAGGGACCCCCCCCCCCCCCCCCCCCCCCAGGGAATAAGACTGGCCAAAAAGTTAAGAAGCCTTGTTGAAGCACTCAAGAAAGAAAAGGTGTTAAGGAAATGGAGTGCTAATTTAATATAATGAACAGAGAGAATCAAATCAGATTTGAAAGGAAAGGAAGAAGTAGGGGGTGGGGGAGAGAGACAATTGAGGAGTTATAGATCCTTGACATGGAGAAAAGACAAGTCGCAGAGAACACATAGAGCAGGAGCTAGCCAGGAGCCCACACAACCTCAGTAATACATTAGAGCTTCCAAGAGAATCTATAAAAAAATAATCAGATGGATCATCAACATAAAAAGTAGAAAGATTTTTTTACAGATATGAGAACATACCCACCTCAGAAGCACAGATCCAAAACAGACGCAAGATTAAAACCTCTATCTATGCAATAAGAAATATTTTTTCTCTACATATATGGTACTTAATTGTTTAGGGATGTTTACATTAATCCAAGTGTCCTTTGAGCTTTGGATCCCTGAAAAATGTCCAAGCCCTGAATATGAAACCTTTAGACAATTCACATTACAAAACATGCAATTCCCATTATGCTCAATAATATATTCATTTTTATAGTAATTCTCTTGGCAGTAAGATTGAATGAAATGATTTAGATCATCCTATCTTTTTCTTTCTTATGTCTTTATTATATATATATATATATATATATATATATATATATATATATATATATATATATATATATATATATTTTAGTCTTAGTATTTTTATTGGTTTAATTACAGAGCAACATAATACATACCAGTGTAATAATAATAATGAACATACTTTGAAAAGTGTAAAGAAGGGGGAGAAAAAAGGGGGTAGGGAGAAACACTTCTCAACATGCATCTTTAAAGTAAGTCAGCAACAAAGACCACTTCTCCTTATACAAGACAAAGTGAGGTGATTTTTTTTAGCAAGGAATGTTTCATATCTATAAGTCTGAAACACTAGATTCCACCAGTCTTGATGTGTGGCTTGGTTCAAAGTCTTCCAGTGTGTAAAAATTACCTTCAGGGCTAAAGTAAACAAGGTGTTAACAAGCATTCATTCATTTGGGCTTAACATAGATCTAAAGCACTGGTCTTTAAGCAACACATATTTATACAATATAGGACCAGTAAAATGAAACACTTCTGTTAAAGCAAGCCATATGTCATTCCAGAATGTTTTAATACATACACACTCAAAAGTAATGTGTTTAATAGTACCTTGCTGGGCATGACAGGACCAACATAAACCGGGATTGCAAGGGTTAATTGCATGCAACCTGAGGGGTGTCCATAATGATCTATGCTAAAGAAATAGAGGGACTGTGTTATGGCAGCAGACTTGAAACATTAAACAGCGATTTCTTATCTGCTTCCAACTTTGATCTGAGATGGATTGTTGTATATCCTCTTCCCAACACCTAAGCAGACCCATACATGTACTGGGAGTTTTACTTAAAAGGAAAGTATAAACACGCGATGCAACACACCTTGCAGATTGAAGACTTTTAACTAAATTAAGAAGTTCAGGGGAATGATGCATCTTATCAATTTGCAATTTGTTTTTTTCAGCATGGAATGAAGTTGTAACTGTTGGTAGAATTGAGAATTTAGTAAGGCAAATTCGTCTTTCATAGCTGAAAACGATTTTCAGGTGTGATTATGCAAGTCAACAAAGTATCCAAGATTCCATATACCTATGTGTTGCCAGTGAGACCAGGACACTTGTTTTCTACCAATGGTAAATTTAGGGTTGTTCCAAATGGGCATGCATAAAGTAGATGATCAGGGAATGGTTAATAACTTGTCAAATGAGGACAATAGTCTATGGGTAGTGTTGATGATAGGATTAGAGGCAATTCGCTTGGGGAGCTGCATACCTACTAAATAAGAGTGTATTAAAGGGTCAATTATGGATTGCTCCAATAGCATCCATCTGGGTGGGATATCTGCATTAAAGGGGGCAATCCATTCCAGACCCTGACAAATAATAAACGCTTTATGATAGAATAGGAGATCAGGGAATTTTACTCCACCCTGTAATTTAGATAGTTTTAACTTTACTAGGGAAATTCTGGTTGATTTAGAGTTCCATAAAAAACCAGAGAGTAGCTGTTCCATCTTTCTATAAAAAGCAACCGGAAATAGAATAGGAATCATACTTAAAGCATATGTGATTTTAGGAACTACTGTCATTTTATTAGAATCAAGTCTGCCCCACCAAGTTAAATTAAGTGGGGACCAGGACACAAGGGAATTCTCAACCTTGGCAGCAATTCTATCTGAGTTAATTTTTATAGTAGTGTGAATGTCTCTATCAAAAAGAACACCCAGATATTTGATAGAGGAGGCTACCCATTTGAGGGGATAACCAGGTATTGTGAAAGGGATACAGGCACCATTTAAAGGCATTAACTCAGTTTTGTCCCAATTTATTTTATAACCAGATAATTGCGAAAACAGAAAAATTAGCTGAATAAGTGCATTTAAAGACGCCTTAGGGTTGGTAAGATATAACATTATATCATCAGCATATGCTGAGAGCTTGAACTCCTCTCTCCCCATCAATACACCAGTAATTTCATCAGATTTCCAAATAGCTACTAAAAGAGGCTTAAGCGCTAAGTTTAAACAGTAAGGGAGAGATGGGGCAGCCTTGTCTGGTACCTCTATGTAACTCGAATGAGGCAGAGAACTCACCATTGGCTACTATTCGTGCAGTCGGTCGGGAATATAACAAGTGTATCATACGCAGAAAGGGTTCGGGAAACCCAATGTGCTCAAGCACACCAAACAGATACTTCCATTCCACCCAGTCAAAGGCTTTTTTCAGCATCTAAGGAAACAGATAAAACAGGGTATTCCATAGACCAAGCGGAGTGGATGAGATGGCACAATAGTCTGGTGTTGTCAGCACCATACCTATACTTTACAAAACTAGCTTGATCTCTATGTATAACTACTACTACTTATCATTTCTAAAGCGCTACTAGACGTATGCAGCGCTGTACACTTGAACATGAAGAGACAGTCCCTGCTCGACAGAGCTTACAATCTAATTAGGACAGACAGACAGAACAGTGATAAGTGATTGGAGAATGACCTCCAGTCTACAGCTCAAAATCTTTGCATATATCTTGTAATCAGCATTTAGCAAAGAAATAGGCCTGTAATTCTGTACGAGGGTACAGACCCTATCAGGCTTCTGAAGTACTACAATGATAGCATCTAAGAAGTGACCTGTTGATGATGAAGTCAATAGCTCTTGATAGTAAGATAGCAAGCATGAGGAGATAGAATCCAAGAATGAGCTGTAGAATTCCACTGGCAGCCCATCAGGACCCGGTGCTTTAGATGAAGACAACGCTTTAATTGCAGATACTATCTCACCTTGAGTGATGGGTTGACTAAGTTGATTGATTTGTTGCTCCGAGAGGCGAGGTAGGTTCAAGGAAGAAAGGAAAGTAGAGATTTCATAATCAAGAGCCATACATTCTGAGGAATACAACGTTGAATAAAAAGATTGAAAGGCCTTGAAAATTTGAGGTGAAGAAGTCAGGGATGTTCCTGTGGGTGACTGGATCGATGCTATGCGTTGCTTAGTTTTCTTGCCTTTGAGGTAAGATGCAAGCAATTTACCAGCTTTATTTGATTCTGTATAGTAGATAGCATTTTGTCTAAATGTGATGGCGCTGGTGATATTTGACAAAATGGAGTTATATTGCATTTTGAGATTTCTGAGTTTGAATTAGAACTCTAGATGAAGATGTGTATAGAGACATTTCAAGATGACGAATTTCCTCTTCAAGATTGTTAATAAGAGTATTATTGGTTTTGCGACAATGAGCTACATACCCAATTACTTCACCTCTCAGCCAAGTCTTAAATGCTTCCCATAATGTTATATATGAGGATACGGAACCCTTGTTATTAGCAAAAAATTCAGACGATTTCTGAGAGATGTACTGTTGAAATGCTGAGTCTGTAAGCAGTGAGGTGTTAAGTCTCCAAAAAGTGGATTTCGTTTTCGTAGAAGACCAGCTGAAATCACAGGACCTGCTGCATGATCAGAAATAGATATCTCATGTACCTGGGCAGCAGTTAGTATAGGAATCAAGTCTTTGGTGCCCAGAAAATAGTCAATTCTTGAATAAGTGTGATGTGGGGCAGAGAAAAATGAGTATTCCCTGGAAGTTGGGTAGATTAATCTCCAGAGGTCGGACCATCCATTGGATTTCATAAGAGTGTTGAATGAACTTCTGACCTTAAGTTTAGCAGGTCTGCAGTTTGAAAATCTGTCCATATAAGGATCAATAGGAAAATTGAAGTCCCCTCCAATTATGGTGTAGCAAGCAAGAGCAGTTGTTCCAGAGGTATTAAGTTTGTAGAAAAAGTTAGGGTCATCAGTGTTGGGAGCATAAACATTAATGGGTATTGTGGGTTTATCCTCTAGAGTGCCCTCCAGTCGAGACCATCTGCCCTCATTATCAGTGGTATGAGAAGTTAATTGGAAGGGTAGGGATTTTCTTATAAGTGTAATTACACCATTTTTCCGGCCTTGTGCAGGACTAATGAAATATTGGTCAAACAATTTACTTAAAAGTTTGGACCCCTCATGTGCATCTAAATGAGTTTCTTGCAAAAAAACAGATGTCAGAGTAATGATTGCAATGAGCGAGGTCCTCAAAATAAATAGTAATAAAAAAAAAATGGGGTACTAATCTGGAGGGAAAAAGAAGAAAGAAGGAGAAAGACAGAAACTGTTTGCACAGTGAATAAAGAGAGATAAAATCGCATTGTGGGGTACATTCGACCAGAATAGACTCAGATAGAGAGTCTTAGCCAGCCAGAGAGAAGTCAGTATTTGGATATATATAACAGCAAAAATTAATCTATATAAATAAATCCCACCTCGAATGTTCTGAAGCTCACTCCATGGCAGTAAAGCACTGAACTCCTGTACTCTTGGTAGGACTCTTGGTAGGCTAGGGTATCAGGAACACTCACCCTCACTCATAGGCCCGCCCTCAGCCACGCACCATCTGTACATAAAAAGCAACCTCAACGTTCTAAGGCTGACTTTGTGGCTTCAGGGTTCGTAAGTTCGAAGCTCTGTAACCACTTTTAATAACCATGTATATGTGCCCCGCCCTCGCTTCAAAACGCGGTGATGTCCTGCGCGCACACAGCTTCACAACGTACAGGTGGTCTCCTACACAGACTACAACGCACTGACATCAGTGACAGCTGATTCCAAAGCAAGGGGAGGAGCGTGTTTCCCTACTCCTCCCCTTGCTTTGGAATCAGCTGTCACTGCACCAGAGCAAGTGGCATGGAGCCGCCAAACACAGAACCCCCCCTTCGCTGCATCAACACACCAAACACCCCACCAGACGAACATCCACACCCCCCTGTCCCCTCACGGCCCTGCCACCGACTTCCTGACTGTCCGTTGCCTATGTTTTTAACACCCCCGCCCTGCACGTTATGGCACCCTGTACCCTCCTTCCGCGACCCTGTCGACCCCCCTTTTGGCGGAAAAACCTCCCCCGGCGTCATGCACTACCTCTGATGACGGGGGAGCCCAACCCCCGTCAGCCGAACTCCTGCTCTCGCCTTCGCACCGTTGCTTCCTCCATTATGTCCAGTTGAAGTTCCTGTACGTGCGTCTGACGTCAGACGCACGCACAGAAACTTCAACACAACATCATTCAACAACCAACGCCGCAAAAGCCACAGCCCACAACAGCACTTCCAGGAGGAAACGCGAAGAGCGGAGCAGAAGGTGCTGCAACATGAAGGCAGCAACCTACGCGACTGGAAACGCCAACAGCGGCGCAGAAGGTGATGGAACATTAAGGCTGCAACACATTGAACAGCGGAGACGGCGGTTGGGTTCAGCGCATGTGTCAGCTCTCTCCTTCACAGGAACTCACGACGACGTACAAAAACTCCCCCCCCCCCCAAGAACCACCTCAGCTTCAAATCGGAAGGTGTGTGTCCAGGGAGGGAGGAAGAGAGGGAGACCCTCAAACTGGGAGGGGGGAAGGAAGGAATGGAGGGAGGACCCTGAAACTGGGGGGGAGGGAGAGAGGGAGGGCGGCCCGGCCCTCAACCTTGGGAGGGAGGGCGGCCCGGCCCTGAACCTGGGAGGGGGGGAAGGGGGGCCCTCTACCTCGGAGAGAGA
Source organism: Microcaecilia unicolor (assembly GCF_901765095.1). Lineage (NCBI taxonomy): Eukaryota > Metazoa > Chordata > Amphibia > Gymnophiona > Siphonopidae > Microcaecilia > Microcaecilia unicolor. The sequence goes on from NC_044031.1 coordinate 638,917,310, forward strand.
GGGGGAACCTGAACCTCGGAGGGATGGGGGGGAAAGGGACCCTGAACCTCGGAGCAAGGGGAGGACAGAGGGACCCTGCCACACACTCTCTCTCTCTCAGACACTCGCACATTCAGTCTCTTTCTCTCTCGCACAGTCACTCTTACACACACACTCGCAAACATACACACTCCGAGGACAACCTTGCTAGCGCTCGTTTCATTTCTGTCAGAAACGGGCCTTTTTTACTAGTTATCAAGAATCCTCAAAAAGTCTTCACAAATGAGATATTTAGAAGCATTTACCAAAGGGAGTGCTCCCTTAAATCATAGTGAGAAAGTTATTTATTATTTTATTTATTGCACTTGTATCCCACATTTTCCCACCTATTTGCAGGCTCAATGTGGCTTACAAAAACCTGTAATGGCGTCACCATTTCAGGAAGCATAAATACATTTGGTGGTACAAAGATATAATAATAACAAGGCTAGCATTCAATCTATTCAGTCAGTTAAAGAAAGAGGACGGTCTAAGTGAGGGAAAAGTGTTGATGGGTTGTAGTCAGTTATGGATTCTCATGGTAAGCCTTGTTGAATAGATAGGTTTTCAACGATTTGCAAAAGTTTGTTATTTCGTTAATAGCTTTCAAGTGGTTTGGAAGAGCATTCCACATTTGTGTGCTGGACACATGTTAGTTAGAGTAGTAACAGTTACCATTAGTACATATCAAGCCTTTATGCTGCCATTCTTAAATTTTAAAAGGAGCACAAAAAGAGAGGAAGCATAGTGACAGCCCCTGATGTCGACTATACTATCTCATGGCACTCTCATCCAAGAACTTTTGCAGTTCAGCAGGATCGCTATAGTGCTTGGTACTGTTTTGAAAGGTTACTCTCATAACAGCAGGATAGAGAAGACTGTACTGAGCACCAATAGCTTTGAGCCTGGGGCGTATGTCTAAGAATTGCTTCCGTTTCTGAGCTGTTGGTTTAGAGAAATCGGGCACCGGAAGTATCTTTGCTCCTGCATAAATCAGCGGAGATTTAGCCCGGGAGGCATTCAACAATAGCAACAGCTGCTCATGCCTACGAAAAGAGGCGATTATTGGCCTCGGTTGATTTGTCCCAGGGGTGGGCCTGAACGCAACACGGTAAGCCCGTTCTATTTCAGAAGTGGTGACAGTTGGGAGATTAACGATGTTAGCCAGGAAGGAGTGTAGAAACTTAATATCTTTACTCTCCGACTGTTCAATCAGACCTAAAATACGTATATTATTCCTCCTCATTTGATTGGATATATTTTCTAATTCCCGTTGTAGAAAATTTTATTGATTTTGCAATCCATTTCCTGATGGAGAGAGTCGTGAGCATACATATGATCCTCCAAGAATTCAATTCTAGCATTAAATTGGACTAGCTGAGTAGCGATTGATGCTAGCTCCGATTTAATCTCACATATGGCATCGAGGTTTTGTTTCATCAAAGCATGCAGCGCTTTGATATTATCAGCAAGGAGATCCATTTTGTCACCAGGCAGTGGCAACTGCAGGGCTTTCTCTGGCACAGAGAGGTTGATTTTATTTCTTTTAGATGCTGAGTGTACAGTAGAGCCCTCAATTCTAGTGGATTTGGATGACACGGTGCCTCAACATCGATATATAATAGATCAGCTGCTATACCGGTAGTTCAGCGAACTGGCTGGCAGGAGACAGCGCTCTACACGTCCATACTGGGAGCAGCCATGCTTAGAACCCCCATATTTTTTAATTTCTTCAGCATTTCCTTTTACAGACCCTGACTGTTATTCCTCTACAGCCCATCATGGTGATGTGCCAATAGGTCTTTTGTTGATCTGCCAGGGTATTGGGTGGCCACTTTGGAACAGCTGAAGATAACAACCTTTTGCGAGGCTGTACCTGTGGGGGTCTTGAATTTACATTTGGAGGATATTTCTGACAGAAATTGTGGCTTTTTCTACAACTTTTTAAAATGTAAATATTCATATATGTATGTAATCCCCTGGTAAACTGGGTTTGGAAATTTTCTCAGGGGATTACTAGACTGATGTAGAACTCTCCAGATTCACTGCGAAAAGGGAGAACAGCATGAATGTGAGGGTGAAGAGCCAGCCCAGAGGGAGGATTAGCAAAGAGTAATTGGCAATGGGTGTCATAGTTGGGATGGAGTTAAAAAGTTATAAAAGTGATAGGATTAGTGAGCACATGGTCTTTGGTTGCCTTCACCTCCGCCAAGACCCGTGAGGAAAGGGGGTGTTCTGGAGAGGCTCAATAACCTAAGGCTGAATATAGAGGAGGTTTTGCCAACAAAAGTGTGCCTTAAAACCCTACAACCTATTAAGATCAAGCCCGGCCCTGACCTGCGCCCAGATCAGGAATATTAAAACTTTTGTTGTGGCCCTGGTTCAGGTACCTGACCCAAAAAGCTAGCTGGTGTTTGGAAGTTTGTGGTGAGACCAGGGTTATGTGTATTTAACCTATATATTTCAATTTAGGAGTCATTAATTAGATTATCTTATGACATCAGTGGATTCATTAAGAGGAACTGTTGTGTCAGACTGTAAGTCTAGTCCATTTATATAGTCAGACTGCTATTTATTAGAGTTTATAACTTGGATTAAGATTAGGACTGGGATTGTGCTAGCCCCAAGGAGAGGTCAATTGATTAAGGATAAGAGATGATGAGGATTTGTTCTGGCTCTGGGTTATTATGGGGTTGGAGGGGCCACTAACTATCTCATTCTATAACAGAGCACTTAATCCCCCGGATTCTATTTAGTTGCGCATACAACTTAATTAGTTAACAAGCCAATCAGCGCTGATAATTGCCAATTAACAAGCTATTGACACTAATTGGCAATAATTAGAATTTATGTGCACAACTGTCTAAGCGTATCCTATAACGTGATGCACCTAAATTCTAAGTCGCATACTTGAAAAGGGGGCATGGCCATAGGCGTGGAATGGGTGGGTCATGGGCATTTCTAAAATCTATGCACATTGTTATAGAATAAATACATCTGTTCTGTGCGCAATTTAGGCATCCATATTTACACCAAGTAAAATGTGGCAAAAATGGCCACAATTAAATTCAATCACGTCAATGGGCGCTCGGTATATTCTATAAACCGCGCAGAAATTTAGGCTTTAGGTGTACAATATAGAATATGCTTAGACTTTTTTCATTTCAGCACCGATTTTGTTTGGCGTGCTATATAGAATCTAGCCCCATGTGTCTAAATGCAGCACTTACACATGGATGGAATGGGTAGATTTGAATCGCTTGTTTATTCTTTCCAAAAATACAAGGACTAGGGGCCACACAATGAAGCTACAAAGTAGTACATTTAAAACAAACTGGAGAAAACTTTTCTTCATTCAACATATAATTAAACTCGAGTTAATTGCCAGAGAATGTGGTAAAAGCAGGTAACTTTGCAGGGTTTAAAAAAGTTTGGATAATTGCCTAAAAGAAAAGTCTGTAAGTCATTGTTAAGATGGACTTTGGAAAATCCACTGCTTATTTACATAAGAACGTAAGACTAGCCATACTGGGTCAGACCAATGGTCCATCTAGCCCAGTATCCTGTTTTCCAAACAGTGGCCAAGCCAGGTCAAAAGTACCTGGCAGAAACCCAAATCATGGCAACACTCTATACAACAAATCTCAGGGCAAGCAGTTGCTTCCCATGTCTGTCTCAATAGCAGACTATGGAATTTTCCTCCAGGAATTTGTCCAAACCTTTTTTAAACCCAGATACACTAACCACTGTTAACACCTCCTCCATCAAAGAGTTCCAGAGCTTAACTATTTGTTGAGTGAAAAAATATTTCCTCCTATTTGTTTTAAAATATTTCCATGTACCTTCCTCGAGTGTACTTTTGGAACAAGTAAAAAATAGATTTTTTTTCTAGTTGTTTGACACCACTCAGGATTTTGTAGACCTCAACCATAACTCCCCCCATCTGATCTCTTTTCCAAGCTGAGGCGCCCTAACCTCTTTAGACATTCTTCATATGAGAGGAGTTCCATCCCCTTTATCATTTTGGTCACTCTTCTTTAAACCTTTTCTAATTCCTCTATATCTTTTTTGAGATACGGCGACCAGAACTGAAAAACAACTCTATAGAGCCCAGTGAAATTTGAACTCACGATTCCTGGTTTACAAGAGCAGTGCTTTAACCCCTGAGCTATGGACCCAAATTATTTCTAGGATAAGCAGCATAAACTCTGTTTAACTCTTTTGGGATCTTGCTAGGTACTTGTGACCTGGATTGGCCACTGTTGGAAACAGAATACTGCGCTTTATGGACCATCGGTCTGACTCAGTATAGCGATGCTTATGTTCTTACATAAGTACAAGCTACATGCTCAGTGGTATTCTATAAAGTGAGTGTGCAACTGCCTTAGCGTGTAAATGCAAAGGAGGAATACACTTAGGAAAAGCATGGTGGGATATGGGTGTGTCTCCCACTTAAGCACACAACTTACAGATTACTATAAGTTATGTTCCTAAGTGCTGCATTTAGGCCATAGACCTGGCATAAGTGGGTGCACCTAAAAGCCTAAAAGTACGCATGTCATAAGAACATAACAACAGTCCAGTATCCTGCTTCCAGCAGTGGCCAACACAGTTAGTAGCACCATTCCATACTACCAATTCCAGGGCAAGCAGTGGCTTCCCCCATGTCCATCTCTATAACATGCTATGGACATTTCCTCCAGGAATTTGTCTAAACCTTTTTTAAACCCAGATACACTAATGGCTGTTACCACACCCTCCAGCAACGAGTTCCAGAGCTTAACTATTCTTTGAGTGAAAAATATTTCCTTTTATTTGTCTTAAGAGTATTCCCATGCAATTTCATTGAGTGTCCCCTGGTCTTTGTACTTTTGGAACGAGTAAAAAATCGATTTACCGTATTTTTCGGACTATAAGACGTACCGGACCATAAGACGCACCTAGGTTTTAGAGGAGGGAAATAGGAAAAAAAAATTTTTCAGACTATAAGACACACTTTTTCCCTCCTCAAAAGCCTAGGTGCGTTTTATGGTCCGGTGCATCTTGTCCGAATGCAGGGCCCCCGATCTCTCCATTTTCCAGGCCCCCCCTCTGTCCCTCCCTCGCTCCGTAATTCCATTTTGCAAGGTCCCTCCCTCCCTCCCTCGCTCCATTTTGCAAGGTTCCCCCCCCCTCCCTCCCTCCCTCGCTCGCTCCATTTTGCAAGGTCCCCCCTCGCTCTCTCCAAATTTTAAAAGTTTTACCTGGTCGTGGTTGCAGCAGCAGCAGCAGCAGCAGCAAAAAGATGCACGCTGGACGCGTCAAAAAGCACTAGACATATCAAATTGCAGAATCAGAACTTTTCTACCTAAGCTTAGTTCTTTCCTAAAATTAGCTATGAGGGTGGTTAGGACAGTCTCTGTACTGTAAGCAGACCTGAACCCAGATTGAGAACTATGTAGAATAAAATAAGTTTGAAGATATTCCATCAGCTGGGATGACACCAATCCTTCCACCTTCACTAACAATGGAACGGAGGCCACTGACCTATAGTTGGATACTTCACTTCTGCTGGACACAGGTTTCTTAGGATTAGGAGTAAGGATTATTTTACCTTTATCTTTAGAGAATAAACCTTGAGACAGCATGAAAGAGAGATTTAACATTAGACAACAAATAAATAAATCTTGTGCTGACTTCAATTGATAGCTGTGACTAGGATCCAACAAACAATGTGAAGATGAGTATTTAGAAAGAAAGAATTTAACGGAATCTAAAGTTGGCTGTGAAAAGGCTGATCATATCCTATCTGTTGGTAGGCTTGTAATAGATTTCTTAAGTAAACAAAGGTAATCATCTAAGGCAGTACTAGGGTGAATTAGTTCATTATGGGGCCCTTTCACAGAGTGGTGGTAAGCCCAATGCGGGCTTACCGCTCACTCTTCCAGGACTACTGCTGGCCCAGTGCAGCCGACAGCAGTAGTCCCACCCTGAGCATGAGCCATTTCCGGGGAAAAAGAAAACCCCCAGAAACGGCTTGCGTGGTGCTAACACAGCGGTAATCGGGCATCGCCGGGCACTGCCCGGTTACCACTGGGTTAGCGCCGGAGCCCTTATCGCCACCTCAATGGATAGCAGTAAGGGCTCCCCACCACATGGCCACACGGTAGGAGTTATCTCACTGCATGACTATTTTTTTGGGCTTTTACCAGCTGCGGAAAAAGCCCCCTGCTCCATCATATGCTTGTCCATAACACATACTTATTGACAGCCCCAGGTTACTTATAGCAGACTTGAGAACATTAAAAAAAATCTTCTGCACTTGCTCCTGGCAATTCAGTGAACTGGACAACGTGTTCAACAGCATCATCAATTTTTGTTACATACCGTAATGATAATGAAAACTGATCCATTCGGCTGATATCAATGGTGGAGTCAACAATCACAGCAAAATATTTTGCAGCCTTGATTTCATTGACAATCAGTGCTATAACTTGTGATGAAAGGGAATGTATGAGATCATTTTGTATGTCAGGGCTTAGGTATGTTGCGTTTCAATCACTCATTAACAAATACTAGCTAAGAAGTGTATTGTGTTTAGCTAACAATTTAATCAGCTCCAAAAAATTCCCCTCATTTTTGCAACCCTTTTCAGGATTACTCCATGTACTATTATCGGAACATGAACCACCTGAGAATAACCAACAATAGAAGCAAAACATTGCATTTGATCTGGGTGAATATACTAACCATTGTCTATCGATCTCACAGCCACTTTTATCGTGTTTTTGTTTGTATCATAATATACTAAAGTGCCGCCCATCTTTGCCCTTAGGAAACACAAAGTTCTTTTTCACTCCTGCTTGACAAGGACCCTGTTGAAGTAATGCTCATATAAGAGGAGGTGTGATGGGTTTATTTCAAAATAAATACGGATCTGTTGGAAAGTCCACTTTTGTATCAATAATTTCACAAAGTACTGTATTAACTGTAGTTTCCTCTTCTTCCTTGTTTTCACTGTCAAATGGATCGGGGTCATGTTCTGCTATTCTTTCTTAATTTTCAATATCATCATCCGATGGGAAAAAAGTGCTGTCAGGCAGTTCTCCACAGGATAAGACGGTGCCACTTCGAGCAGAAATTAGTGTATTGAAATTCATAGATCGAGGGGGCATCTCAAGATGGCGTCCTGAGCACGTTTGTTGCCCGATCTGAGTTGTTTGCTACCGTTTCTATTGTTGAATTTCCTATTTCAATGCCTCATACTAAAAAGAAGGGGACGGTGAAAGGCCAACTGCCGCTGGCCAGAACATAGTCCCCGATTCAGCAGACGATTGATCGCTATGCGACGAGTGTCCCACCTACTGGAACGGTTGATCCCAAGCTGAGAGCCGAAGGAGGAGCGTCGGCTCTCTTGGGGATAGAGACATTTTTATCACCTCCAGATCTTAATCCTCCTCCGTGTCCTGCGTTCTTTGGGCGGAGTGCAGAGGGCCCAGCTGAATCGGGAGTCGATGGCGGTGGGGCCTTGTTCGGCAGTGCACCAGCCCAGACCGCAGGAGAAGTGATCGTGGAGCTTGCAGCTCCCATGGAGATTACACTGGAGTCTATTTGGAGAGCTATACAGGCTTTAACAACGGCAGTTTCAAAATCAGCCCAGGAAACGGCTCTTCTCGTGAGTAAAGTTGAAACTTTAACTACTTCATTGGAAAAAGTTAAACAGGACTCGATGAATCAAATATCATCTATGCAACAAGAAGTTAAAGATTTAAAATCTACTACTGAACTATTAATAAAAGAAAAAAATTTAACTTGTAGAAAAATAGAGCAAATTGAGAATTATAACAGGCAATTTAATTTAAGGATTTTAAATTTCCATATGGCTACAGGAATAAGTTCAACTGATTTCTTTAAAAAATATTTGCTGGAAGTTTTACAATATGCTTCTAAGGCTATTCCTCCGCTTAATAAGACCTATTATCTACCAATATCTTCACAGATCGGGGTAGAGCCTAAAGGGCTAGGGAATTTGCCTTTAAATCAAGAACCCCCATTAGAAATTCAAGATATATCAACTCTACTGGATGTTAGAGAAGAGACGAAGGCGTTGGGTGTAACATTTTTACTGGCATATCCATGCAAATACCTAATACGAATTTTGGGGAATAAATATGCTTTCTTTGAACCAGAACAACTTCGAACATTTTTGGACATGAAAAAGCTATCTAATAGACCAAAGGAATGAGAGATAGAACAACTGATTAAGTATAGATTAAAGTGGGAATTAAGGACAGGCCATATAACAATATTTTCTTTTTCTTCTTGTATTTTGGATCTCCTCATCTGTAAAACAGTCCCCATTATTTAGTTATTTGTGGTCTAAGGAAGAGATTGATTGTGGTTAAATAATTTCTATGAGATAATTTTCTATTGGTTTTTGTTTGTATACAATCTCTCTCTGTATTTCCTTTTTGCAAGTGAATCTTGTAAAAAGATAAAAGTGATAAATAAAATATTTAAAAAAAGAAATTCATGGATCGAGCTGTTTCTTCCTCATTTTCATTATGAGTCTCACTCTCAGACTCAGTGTTCACAGAGATTGTTGGAGCTTCAAGGCGCAGTTCACTTGAATCACCAGCAGCATCAGTTTGTGCTTGAACTGCTTCACAATTGTTAGAAATAACAGCACCAACATGTTGAGAGCTAGCTCAATGGAAAAACTCATCTATGCGCTGACACTTAGCTAGTTCTTTTTTGCGGTCCTTGTCGGCTTTAAAGTTTGACTCTATCTCATTGAGAAAGTTTCTTTTTTTGCATTGTTTGAACACATTGTTTAAAACGTTAATCAGCTTCAGATACAAAGTTTTTTAAGTGATCACACAAGCGGACTACTGTCAGTCAAGTTGGAAACCACAGGAAACAGTACGAGCACATGTACATAAGTATATAAGTACAGTATTGACATACTGGGACAGACCAAAGGTCCATCAACAGTGGCAAATCCAGGTCACAAATACCTGGCAAGATCCCAAAACAGTACAATACATTTTATGCTGCTTATTCTAGAAATAAGCAGTTGATTTTCCCCAAGTCCATTTTAAAATGGTCTATGGACTTTTCCTTTAGGAACCCATCCAAACCTTTTTAAAACTCCGCTAAGCTACCTGCTTTTTCCACATTCTCTGGCATCGAATTCCAGAGTTTAATTACACATTGAGTGAAGAAATATTTTCTCTGATTCATTTTAAATTTATTACTTTGTAGCTTCATTGCGTTCCCTCTAGTTCTAGTATTGTTGGAAAGAGTAAACAAGCGACTCACGTCAACCCATTCCACTCCACTCATTATTTTATAGACCTCTATCATATCTCCCCTCAGCCATCTTTTCTCCAAGCTGAAAAGCCCTAACCATTTTAGCCTTTCCTCATAGGGAAGCCATCCCATCCCCTTTATCTTTTCATCGCCCTTCTCTGTACCTTTTCTAATTCCACTATATCTTTTTGAGATGCAGTGACAGAATTGAACACAATGTTCGAGGTGCGGTCACAACATGGAGTGATACAAAGGCATTATAATGTCCACATTTTTGTTTTCCATTCCTTTCCTAATAATACCTAACATTCTATTTGCTTTCTTAGCCGCTGCCACATACCGAGCAGAGGGTTTCAACTTATCATCAGTGATGATACCTAGATCCCTTTCCTGGTCAGTGACCTCTAATGTGGAACCTTGCATCACACCACTATAATTCAGGTTCCTCTTTCCAACATGCATCACTTTGCACTTGCCCACATTAAACGTCATCTGCCATTTAGATGCGCAGTCTCCCAGTCTTGTAAGGTCCTTTTCTAATTTTTCACAATCCTCTTGTGATTTAACAACTTTGAATAACTTTATGTCATCAGCAAATTTAATTACCTCACTAGTTACTCCTCTCTCTAGATCATTTATAAATATGTTAAAGAGCAGTAGTCCCAGCACAGACCCCTAGGAAACCCCACTAGCTACCCTTCTCCTTTGAGAATGCTAACCATTCAGCCCTACTCTCTGTTTTAACCAGTTTTTAATCCACAATAGGACACTACCTCTTATCCCAAGACTCTCCAATTTCCACTGGAGTCTTTCATGAGGTTCTTTGTCAAAAGCTTTTGAAAATCCATATACACATGTTTGCTCACCCCTTCAAAGAAATGTAATAGATTGGTGAGGCAAGATTTCCCTTCACTAAATCCATGTTGGCTTTAAGTCTCATTAATCCATGCTTTTGGCTCACTGGTCTATAATTTCCCGGATCTCCTCTGGAACCTTTGTTAAAAATCTGCGTTACATTGGCCACCCTCCAATCTTCTGGAAAAGTGCTTGATTTTAAACATAAATTACATATACTAACAATAGTTCTGCAAGTTCATTTTTCAATTCTGTCAGTACTTGGGGATGAATACCAGCAACCAGAGGATGCAATATCCTCTCACACTGAGGATGTGTATCCAGGAGCTACTACCCAGGAGGGAAGGGTTAGGATGGCGTTGTAGTTGGTGATTCAATTAAGCATGTAAATAGCTGGTTGGCTGGTGGATGTGAGGAATGCCTGGTCACTTGCCTGCCTGGTGCGAAGGTGGCAGTCCTCATGTTCATCTAGATAGGATTTTAGATAGTGCAGGGGAGGAGCTGGCTGTCTTGGTACATGTGGGTACCAATGACATGGGAAAATGTGGGAGAGAGGATCTGGAGCCAAATTTAGGCTCTTAGGTAGTAAGCTCAAATCCAGAACCTCTAGGGTAGCATTTCCAGATGTGCTACTCATTCCACGTGCAGGGCCCAAGAGACAGGCAGAGCTCCGGATTCTCAACGCGTGGATTAGGCAATGGTGCAGAGCGGAGGGTTTTAGATTTATAAAAAACTGGGCAACATTCTGGGGAAGGGGGCGTCTATTCTGGAATGATTGGCTCCACCTTAACCAGGGTGGGACAAGGCTGCGAGCATCGGCATTTAAAAAGGAGATAAAGTACTTTTAAACTAGAACATGTGGGAAGGCCAAACGTCTTTCAAAAATGCATGGTTTGGAACAAGGTATCTTTCAAAGATATCACCAAAACAGGGAAGAGTATCCCAATGGCGAGGTTGCAAAAGAGACCACAGAAGATCAGGGGGCTCCATGGCAGCTTCTCTCTCAATCAGTTTCCTCTCCCTCCTGGTGGCTGGGAGCCACCCGGAAATCTCTCTCCCCTCTCACAGCTGGAGGGAATTATATACCGGCGATGCAGCTAAGGGACTGAGCTTCACCTCCCCTTCTCCTTCTAGTGGGGAAGGGAGTAACTGGGGTTGGAAATCCGTTCCACCCTTTTGGGGCTAACCTCCTCTCACCTGCTTGCAAGGGCTTCTGGGAATCATAGTTCGGGGATTAACTGCCCCTCTGCGGGGCCCTGAGTGCTAGCTTTGTCACATATCCCCTCCCTCAAGAAATTGCGACTCCCGGAAGCCAAAGGAAGCTTTTCCAGGGAGCCTGCAATTCTCGACAGGGCATCCGCGTTCCCCTGGAGTCTCCTTGCCCTATGCAACAGTAAAAGAGAAGGCCCTATAGACTGCCAAAGCCTCTCCAATTACACAGCCAGCCAGCCTCACGGCCCACTTCTCCTGTGGCCATTTTACTGCACTTGCAATTCGTTCAAAAGTCACTATAAAGTCCTTCACATGTTTTTTTCTCCCCTCTTTCCCAAAGACAAAAGTCCATAGTTAGCATGTCCTACCGCCCTGTAGGAGTACTCCAGAAGGATGGGGCAGCAACTTTCTGCTGCATGTCTTCCATTTACTGACGCACTTAACTTATTCCTTGGGACAGCTTCCTTAACTTCCCCCTTAGCTCTTAAGAGGGTCCCTCTTCCTTTTCAGCAAAGATAGGGATTCTTAAGAAGGCTTTATAGTCCGTGGTCCGCCTTAACACAAAGGCTCCGATCCTCAGTAGGGAACTTTCTTCTGTAACCCCTAGAAACCTTTGTCTTTTCTTTTTATGCCTCCCTAGGCCTCGATAGCTGATTTCTTCCCCCACTTTCCTAATCCATAGCTTCCTACCTTTAGAAACTATAGATTTCTGGCGTGCTTTCCTAATGCCTAATTTTCTTCTAGCATCAGGGTAACTTCTAGTCCTACCCTTCTCCTTTCTAGAGCCCTGGGCGGTACGTCTTCGCCTACTAGGCCCTGATTGGTATTTGTGGTTTGGGTATAGGGTCCTAAGTCTCCTTTTCCCTGAGACTCCTGGACGTTTCCTATCCCTCCCTTTCGGTATAGGATATCCTTTTTTGGTAAAAGACTTCCCCCATCCTCTAGGTGACTTGGCATCCTCCTGGCACCTCCCTTGAGTCCTTGTCCCCCGCTCGGGAACTCTTTCTTTACACGACTCTAAAGTGCAGCATCTGAGACTAGGATCCACCCTTTCTTCTGAGGTCTGAGCCTTTCCCTCCCTTGGGCAGCCTCTTCTCTTTTCTGCTTGCCCTTCTGGGGTCTCTCAAGCCCTTTAAACAGCACCTCTCTCTGTGGTTTTGGCAGGACCCTTTCTATTCTCCCTATCATGACCCCTACCCATGGACAGGAGTTTACTTAACAGAGAAATCCCACGGGTGAGGTGCAGAGTGGTTAGATGTTCTGATCACGGTATAGGGGTTCCACGCTTTAACACTCACCACTTAGAAGTTTTACAAAGAAAAACTTGAGGAAATTCCTTATTGTATATGTCATATAATGTGCAATATGAAATGAACAAGGAATTTCCTCTGATGTTTCAAGTATTAATAATGGTGTCAAAATTGCACAATAGAATGCTATTGTTTTTTTTTCTTTGAAAATAATTTAATGCATAAAATGTCATAGATGCGCAATGAATATTTTCAGAATAACAAGTTTGACTCACAATAACTTCCAGTTCTCTTGTAATTCTACGAAAAAAATATATACTCTTTCAAACAACAATTTTCGTTCAGACCACTACTTGACACAGCATAAATACATCAGATAAGTATCAAAATCATTTCTTTTCCTCTCTACCAAACGTCTACCAATTTTAGGCACACATTAGTAAGGAAATCGATTCTTTGTGTTTGGTTCTTTGTTTTTCAGAACCAACTTTTCCTATCCAAAATGACTCAGATGATTTCCAGACTTTCAATAATTTATTTATTTATTTATTTTATTTATTTATTGCGAACATTTATATCCCACATATTCCCACCAAGGCAGGCTCTATGTGGCGTACAATGTTAGGAGAAAAGTACAACATAATAGCAGTAGTGCAAAGCAGAGGATAAAGTAGATAAGGGGAAGGGAGGGAAAACTGCAGGGGAAAGGAAGGCAGAGATGCAGAACATCAAGCAGCTGAGGAGAATGATCGATCACATAGGTAGGTCTTCAGGGATTTCTTGAATAGAATGTGATCAGTGGTCTCTTTTAACACTGATGGCAGAGCATTCCAATAACGGGGACACTGGAAGCAAAATGAAGAGGCAAAGAGCAGCTTCTATCTTAAGTTCCTGCACTTAGGATAGTGGAGATTGAGGTAGGTGCAGGACAAGTGCACGGAATTTCTGGTGAGTATTCATATATATAAATAGTTCCTTAAATTACTAGAAAAGGTGACTGCTGGAACACTTAGCTGACGCGTAGACCTTTCTTGGATGGTGGTAACTTTGGTCTTTCTTGTATGTTGGTGCACTTTCTGGTCCCGTTTCTCCTCTTAGCTGTCCCTGTGATCTGTTCTGTAATTAACTTAACAAAAATTAAAATCCTGTCTTCCTACTCGGCAGGAATCCTAAATAGGGATTTATTTAATTTTACTTTACTGTGGCCATCTACCTTACTTTAAAAGAATAAATAATTGGTTTCCCTTCCAAGAGAGTCTTCCTTATATTTGTTTCTCTAACTAGGAAGGAACACTCTTCGCCGTCTGGCAAGGGAGACTCACACTCTCACTCAAACTTCTCTTCTGCCCTCCCTTTATTCAACTTTCACCAAACATACGATTACTCCAAAACCTTTGCTAGGTAAAGGCAAAAGTCAGTGAGGATATTAACCCAAAATACGCTTACTTAAATGAAGCACCGCCAACCCCCGATGAGCTGTATACAGCTATTAACCAATTCAAACTTGGACCGGTCAGCTATACTCTTCACTCTTTCTCTCCAAACTTTTTTTTTTCTTTCTCTTAAAAACGTTTCCCCTTAGCTGAGTATAATACCAATATATAAACTGGTATTTTAAAACTGGATTAATATTTCAGAAGCACTGGCTTGTACCTCAACATGCAAGTACACGCTCCGGTTTTTCGGTATGGGCAGACATCTCTCCCTCAATCATCAGCTGTCTTGCGATTCAGCCACATGCTATGTGATTCAAACTTTCACACTGAGTCAAAACCAATTTTTCACTCTCAGGCAAAAACACTTGCCACACAGGTCTGCCTTCTTCAGTATCTTCAGTTCCTCTGAACACTGTACACAACTTTGTTTCCCCTAGCAACCAAGCTTCAGCTTGGTCACCTGATCTGTAGTCAGCAACTAGGCCCCAGTTTACAGATTGTCAGCTACCTTTTACAGTTTGGAATTTTCAAACAATCTCCATTTTGAAATCAATTTATTCTCATTAAAATCAATGGAAACAAATGGATTTTAACATAAAATATAATGTACATTTCACCATACTTAAATAAAAATTGTACCCACCCCCAGGTCACATCATCTTAAAACCAGATCATGTTTTATCTTGTTTAAAATCCATAATAGCCCCATTTTATTTATTTATTTATTTGTTGCATTTGTATCCCACATTTTCCCACCTATTTGCAGGCTCAATGTGGCTTACAATGTTCCATCATGGCATTCGCCATTCCAGAGTAAAGATACAATTGGTATTACCTAAAGAACATGTATAACATAATAGAATTAAGCAATCTGGTATCGAAAGAAAACATTCAGAATATCAGGTAAGTGGTGAAGCGTTACAGTTACTATTATTGATCATTGTGGTATGCCTTGTTGAAGAGATAAGTCTTCAGTGATTTACGAAAGTTGATTAGGTTGTAAATTGTTTTCAGGTCAAGTGGCAGTGCATTCCACAGCTGCGTGCTCATGTAGGAAAAGCTGGATGCATGTGTTAGTCTGTATTTTAGTTCTTTACAGCTGGGAAAATGAAGATTTAGGAATGTGCGTGCTGATCTTTTAGCATTCCTGGGTGGCAAGTCAATAAGGTCTGACATGTAGGCCGGGGCATATCTATGAATGATTTTATGAACCAACGTGCAGACCTTGAATGCAGTACATTCTTTAAGTGAAGCCAATGTAGCTTTTCTCTTAGGGTTTTAGCACTTTCGTATTTTGTTTTTCCAAATATGAGTCTGGCTGCAGTGTTTTGGGCTGTTTTAAGTTTCTTAATGATTTGTTCTTTACAGCCAGTATAGAGTGCATTGCAGTAGTCTAGATGACTTAGCACCAATGACTGTACTAGGTTGCGAAAAATGTCCCTCGGGAAGAAAGGTTTTAATCTTTTGAGTTTCCACATTGAATGGAACATCTTCCTAGTTGTATTCTTCACATGGCTTTCAAGTGTGAGATTTCGATCAATGGTAACTCCAAGAATTTTCAGGGTGTCTGAAACGGGAAGGGAAAAGTTTGGTGTGGTTAAGGTGGTGAATTTACTTGTGTTATATTGTGATGTAAGTATAAGACATTGTGTTTTTTCAGCATTAAGTTTTAATTGAAATGCATCCGCCCATGAATGCATGATTTGGAAGCTGTAGTTGATGTCATCCATGATTTCTGTTAAATCATGTTTGAACGGGATGTAAATTGTGACGTCATCTGCGTATATGTATGGATTGAGGCCTTGATTGGATAATGATTTGGCCAGGGGTGTCATCATTAGGTTGAAGAGGGTTGGCGAGAGTGGAGATCCTTGAGGGACTCCACATTCTGGTATCCATGGAGCTGACGTATTCGAATTAGATTTCACTTGGTATGATCTTGTGGTTAGGAAGCCTCTAAACCAACTAAGAATGTTACCTCCAACTCCGAAGCATTCTAGGATGTTTAATAATATTTTTTGGCTTACCATGACAAATGCACTGGACATCTCAAATTGTAGGAGAAGTATGTTGCCAGTTGCAATTGCTCGTTTAAATTTAGTTAGAAGAGTAATTAGTACTGTTTTGGTGCTGTGGTTAGACCGAAATCCAGATTGAGAGTCATGAAGAATTGATAATTTATTTAAGTATTCGGTGAGTTGTTTGGTCACCATACCTTCCATTAGTTTGGTTACCAGAGGGATAGACGCTACTGGACGATAGTTGGTTAAACTATCTGTACTTTTCTTTGAGTCCTTAGGTATAGGAGTGAGTAGACCATTTACTTTATCCTTTGGGAATAGTTCATTTTGTAACATATAATTCAAATGCATCGTTAGGTCTGATATGAATTGTTGAGGGGCAAATTTTATAAGGTTGTTAGGACATATTAATTAATTAAGATGGCCGACAGGTAAGGAGCTCCAGTGGGCGAGCTCTGAGACCCCGAGGAAGTGGACCTACCTGAGCCATCCTGGACCACCCGCGACCGGACCAGAACAGACCGGAGCTGAATGGCAGCCGACTGGTGACACACCAGAGGACCGGGAGGATCCTGTTGAGCTCCAGCACGAGCCAGCGAGCGATCCGGGTTAGGCCGCGGCCATCAGCTTGCCTCGTGGCCAAGGCGGGTCCCGACCGGACGAGGCCCAGCTATGCCGGGGTCGGACGACCTAGTTGGCTGACGACCTTCGCGGGAGACCAATGCGAGGCCTGCCCTCCCTGAGTCCGAATCGGAGTGCTGCGGAGAGACCTCGGAGCCTCGTGTGCGCCCGAGAGGTGTGCGACGCGAGGAGACGCTAGATCGATCCGAGGTGAATGGAGCGCTACATGGTCAGCCACGCACCGGATCACAAACCCCTAGGCAGATTGAAACTACCAGGGGACCTGCCCGAGTACGGCCTTCCAGCGCGGGAGACGCTCGAGCCAAGGACCCAATGAGACTTGCTGCTGCTGAGCTGCCTGCGATTTTGCTGCTCTGCTTGCTATGGGATGCCTGTGATTCTGCTGCCTGCTGTGAGTGCAATGGGATGATGGTCACACGAAGACCCGATGGAAACTGTTGTTGTTAGGCTGCCTGTGATTTTGCTTGCTTTGCTTGCTGCTAGGATGCATGCAACGATGCTTGCCTTGCTTTGAATGCGCTGGGATGGTGGCTGGATAGAGCTACATGGAGACCCGATGGGAATTGCCGCTGTTGGTCTACCTGCAATTATATTTGATTGCTTGATGCTAGGATGACTGAGATTTTGCTTGTTTTGCTTTGAGTGCACTGGAAGGATGAATACACGGAGCAGTGGAAATAGTTAGCCTTCTGCCTTCAATGAACTAGATAGACTCACTTCCAATACAACCTTTGTATGCTTTGCCTGCTTTGTGCGCTATGTCTGCTTCGCTTTGATTTAAGTGCACTGGGATGACGGCTACAAAGAGAACTGGAAACGAGTTAGGCCCTGCCCACAATGAACTAGGAAGACTCACTCCCATTACAACCTTGTTTGCTTTGTTTGGTTGCTCGCTTTTTTGCTTTGATTTGTTTTGAGTGCTTTGTTTGGTTGCTCGCTTTGTTTGTTTTGCTTTGTTTTACGTGCACTGGGATGACGGCTACAAGGAAGTGGAAACAGGATTAGTCTACTGCCCACAACGAACTAGATAGACTCACTTCCACTACAACCTAATAAACCCTAGCACTAGTTCATAACAGGAGCGTAGCCAGCTGGCAAATTTAGGGTGGGCCTGAGCCCAAAGAAGGTGGGCCCGAAAACTCATCTCTTCCCCGCCCTCCTCAGCCCCCCTCCACTGCTCCCCCTGCCTTCCTCCGCCTCCTCCGGTGCTCTCCCTGCTCTCCTCTTCCCAATAAAACTAAAAGAAATACCTGAGCAGGTGGGGGCTCTACAAGCTCCACCAGCAGAAGAAGATCTCCTCCCGGCAGAAAGAACACTTACACCCTGGCCAGGCTCTGCGCATGTGCGAGGTGTGGGGCAGCAGTGGCTCAGCAACACAGCGCAGAAGCAGACCTCCCACCTCCAATCTACCGATCTGTTACCCCGCCACGAGTCGACGCCGAAGAAAGCGGTTGTGTAACGGCGGCAGCATGCGGCTCTGCTGCAAACGTCCGGCGGGGTGGAAGGGGAGGGAGCAGGCCGGGAGGGAAGAAAACCTGCGCGGCGCGCCGGCGGGTGGCTGAGAGGAGGGAGCTGAACTCGCGCTTTTTCATTGGCTGAGTTGCACCGTTGCTGGGTGGGCCCGAGCCCAAAGTGGGTGGGCCCAGGCCCACCCGTGGCTATGCCCCTGGTTCATAAGATTATATGCTAGGTTACCTATGAATCTGCTTGCTTTATTTTGATTAGCCTGTTGCCTGCAGCGGACTAAATAGACTCACTCCTATCACAGCCTATTAAAACCCCTAGCAATAGCTCAAAGACTGACATGCTAGGCTGCCAGGGATCTTGCTTGCTTTGTTTTGAGTGTACCGAGATGACGGTTACACGGAGTAGTGGAAATAAGAAGGACCCGATTAGCCCTCTGATTACAGTGAATTAGACAGACTCACTTCATCTACAACCTTAAATGTTTAAATGTTGATACGGATTAATGTTATTACCGCTTGATGTTAAGATTGCTTAACGTGAATACTGCTTGAAATTATATTCACTCACTACTTAATTGCTCACACTGCTTGACGTGTCACTGCCTAATGCTGACACTGCCTGATATTACTACAAAATTCCACTCACTAATACACTCAAGCATAACCTAACATCACGAACCAAAGCCAACATGAACACCAGTAAATTACTCACGATAATCTACTTCCTTCCCCTAATCTACCACTCATGGACCACTCCCAACCTAAACAACAACCTATCCACAATACACAAACCCTACAGACAACCCATCTACAACTCACCAGACCAAAAGAACAATAACCAACTAAAAGGGAAAACAAATATATACGGAAACAACCAACAGAAAGGGAAGAAAGGAAACAACAAAACCAGATACCAAGAAAACAGGCAATTAATAAAAATAAACACATCTAAGCCCCAAAAGGAGCCTTACCATTCAATACAACTGGGGTACGTAAACGCCAGATCAGTAGTAAACAAAACAGAGACTATAACAGACTGGATTACTACAGACAATCTTGACCTTCTATTCATCACAGAAACTTGGATCCACGACCTTAAAGACCCCATAATCTTAGATCTATGCCCACCAGGATACAAAATTACCCACTGGACAAGAAATGGAAAAAGAGGAGGAGGTATGTTAACCCAATCACTAACTGAACTGGGTAAATCTTCTTGAGGCTCAAAATATAAGTCAGATGGTAATTTTGGTTCACTTCCAAACATTAAAAAGAACAGAGAATACTTTGTTGAAGAATGTATACAGCTGTTATAAATCATACAGATTTCTGTCAAATACTCAGCCCAGTTTTCTTTCTTTTCTCTAGATAGGGTTCGTAACATCTCATGAAGAGTCCTATTGAAACGTTCACACTGCCCATTTCCCTGTGGATGATAAGGTACAGTGTATGTTTTCTTGATTCCATACATTTGGCACAGTTCTCGAATGATTTCTGCCTCAAAAGCCCGACCCTGATCAGAATGCAAACGACCAGGGGCCCCATAACAGGCTATCCAATCTTGTATTAAGACAGTAGCGGTCGTCTTCGCCGTTTGGTCAAAAGTCGGAGTTGCGATAGTGTATTTGGTGAACAAATCAGTTAACACCAAAACATTTTCTTCTCCGTTTTTACTAGGTTCCAGTACTGTGAAATCTATTGCCACAGTCTCTAAAGGTCGTGTTGCAAAACAACATGTCAAAGTGGCTCTGTCCCTCCGGTCTCTTGCCAAAAGACACCTTTTACATTGTTTAATCCAATATTCTACATCTTGTTGCATGTTCACCCAATAGAATTTATGATGAAGTAATGTAATCATACTGTTTTTACCTATGTGACCAACTTGATCATGTTTTGCAAAAAGCAATTCGGACTTTAGTTCTTGAGGGACCACAAACTGTAAAATTTCTTCTCCATCTCTTGGACTCACTATCCTCCGATATAGAATACCTTGCTCTAAAACTAATCTAGCACGTTGTTTCCTTAATTTCCAGCTTCCTTTATTGGTAGGTTGTATATCTGTGCCCCCACTAACTATTGCTTCTATAACTGAACCTAATGTCTTATCTTTCCGCTGCAGTTGCTTTAACACTGATGTTGACAGAATGAATTCTTCCTCTACTAAAGGGATTTCATTGTTAGCATGAACAACTGCTACGTGCCCCTTTCGATTAGTTGTCTCAAACTGTTTTTTAATTTCCTCTGTTTCCCTAGGGAAGGCCACTTTATTTTCTTCGCTAATGTTTTCCAACCTGGATAAAATATCCGCATTTAAATTGCTCCTCCCTGCTTTGTACTGCATCTCAAAGTCAAAACTTGCCAGCTCAGCCAACCATCTTTTACAGCCTCCACATTAGCTGTTTGTAGGTATTTCAATGGATTATGATCTGTTTTTACTATAAATCTTTTATATAACAGATATTCTCGGAATTTCTCTGTAACAGCCCACTTAAGTGCCAATAGTTCTAATTTAAACGGACTATAGTTTTGATCATTCTGCTCTGTCTTCTTCAACCCACAGCTGGCACATGCGATTACCCGTTCCCGTCCTTCCTGTTCTTGGCTTAATACTGCACCAAGGCCTTTAAAGCTGGCATCAGTTGTAAGTATGAAAGGCAAACTGAAATCAGGGTACACCAACACAGGGGGATTCATCAGTTTCTCTCTCAAAGTGTCAAAAGCAACTTGACATTCTTCAGTCCAAACTATTTTAGACGAATTATTTTTTTTTCTTTTCTCCAGTTAAAAGAGTATGCAATGGGTGAGCAATCTGAGCAAATTGTTGAATAAATTTTCTATAATAGCTAACAAAACCTAGAAATTACCTCACTTCTTTAACAGCTTGAGGAATAGGCCAATTTTCCAAAATTCGAATCTTATTTCTGTCTGTAGTGATCCCTTCTTCAGACACCACGTGTCCCAAATATTTGATTTTCCTTTGAAGCAGTGCACATTTTGAAGGTTTTAGTTTTAACCCATAATTAGACAAGTGTTAAAACACTTTGTCTAGTCGTCTCATATGTTCTTCAAAAGTGGACGAAAAAAATGGTATATCATCCAAATAAATCAGCACAATGCCCATTATGTATTTATCCATTACTAACTCTATCAGTCGTGAAAATGTAGCTGGAGCATTGCTTAAACCAAATGGCATCCTATTCCATTCATATAGACCAAACGGGGTGGTAACTGCAATCTTACACTTGTCTTCCTTTGACATAGCTACCTGAAAGTATCCGAATGTTAGATCTAAACTGGAGAATAATTTAGCTGTACCTAACGCGTCTAAGCTCTCATCTGTCCGAGGGAGTGGGAACGCATCTCTGATCGTGACCTGATTGAGTTTTCTATAATCCATGCAAAAACGCAGACCTCCATCTTTTTTTCTTATTATAACTGCGGGCGATGTCCAAGGACTACTGTTTTGTAAAATGTTTTGTGCCACTAAATCCTGGATCTGTTTCTTGAATTCCGCAAACAGATGTGGCGATACCCACCAGAAAAGCTGTTTGATAGGGGGAGTAATTCCAGTATCTATTTGATGTTCCACCGCATCCGTGAAACCAATATCTTGGTCATTCTTTGAGAATATCGCCCTATGCTTATGTAGTATTTTGTTAAATTCTATCCATTGAAAGGGATTCATCGTAGACCAATCTACCTTTAACTCAGGTAATACATTCAGACTATCTATTTGTGGCTTCACCTTTACAGTAGCAATTCTCACTACCACTTCAGAATGTCCCTCATTCCACTGGAATTCTAACTTCGGTTTTTCCATAGTCTGTATCTCCGCCGGATGGTATACTCACGCAACTTTGGCTCAGGGCCCTAACTGAACTGCTTCTGTACTGGTTTTTAGAAATCGTATTGGCACCTTCCCTTTTTCTGCTTTTGCTAAATTTTTTGCCACCAATAATCCTCGCGGCATAGTTAATTGTTAAGCTGGCTCTATGGTGACATAGCAGGAATTCAACGCTGAGTTTGTGGCATATCCCCAACATTACCACCTCAGTTAAAGGTGGAACCAGACAGCAGAAAAAGGGGGTGTGTCAAGATGGCGGCACGCTGAGGTCCATCAGCTGAGCTCCTCTGTGTTTGCGAACAACTCTCCTCTATTCTGCTATGCCTCATACTAAACAAAAGGGGATTGTCAAAGCAGTTGCCTCGACTACAAGGACGTCTTCCCCGCATCAGCAAACGATAGAGCGGTTCGCCACGAGGCCATTTATCCCATTAACCGAGAGGGGCCCTGCTGTTTCTGAGGGGGGAAGAAACCCTGAGAGACTTGGGGCTTGAAGTTTCACTCTCCCCTCTGGTGAATCGTCCCCCACCACTCCCGGAAGACCGTCTCCTCAAACGGGTACCGCCAGATACGGAAGTCGGTGAAGGTGGAGCCCTAGATCGAGGATTGAGAGAGGTGACTGCGGAAGGAGGCCTGGAATCTAAAAAGTTTCAGGCTGAGCATAGCACTTAGTTACAGAAGCCAGTGACGGTGACTCTGGAGAGCATATGGGAAGCTCTCCAGAAAGTGGACATGACGGTTGCCAGATCTGCTAAAGAAATTACAGAGCTTGTGAGTACAGTTGATAATCTTACTCTTTCTTTTAACACCATTAAGCAAGAAACAACTGAACAATTAAATGCTCTCAAACAAGATGTTTCGCAATTACAAGGAATATCGTCTGCGGTAATGAAAGATAACTCTGTAATCCAACGTAGACTTGAACAAATAGAAAATTATAACCATAGGTTGAATTTATGATTTCTGAACTTTCCCAAAGCGATGGGGATTAACCCGCTTGAAGCATTTAAAACTTATCTCCAAGAAGTATTAAACTTTACCCCAGAAACTTTACCTCCCTTGAACAGAAAATATTATATACAAGAAAAAAAATCTGCGGAGAATCCCCTGGAAGCTTTACCTAGTGAAAATAGAAAAGAAGCATTGAATATTTCAGAGATACTAGATACAACTTTGAACATGGAGTCTGAAAGAATGACGCTTATTGTTTCATTCATATTTCAGCAGGATCTAGAAGCGGTAAAAACAAATGTACTTTAAGAAATTACAGTCTCTTTTTCGGGGAAAAAAAGTTTGGATGTATCCGGACATTACTAAATAGACACAAGAAAGGAGGAAATTGTTCCTCCTAATGAGAACTGAAACATCAGCTTTGGGGGCGTCTTTTTATCTCAATTACCCATGTAAGTGTGTTATTAAATATTTGGGTTTAAAATATATTTTTTACCAACTGGAACAACTGAAAGCATTTATAAATTTGAAAAGAATTGGACAACCGTTAATCTCCAATTAGACGAGTATAATTAGTTGTGGGACAAGTATCGTGCTAAGCAGTTTGAATGTGGACACTTTACTTTGTTCTCTTTTTTTTTTAAGACTACACCCCCTTGTGTCAGTGGTCTAAAGAAGAGTACCTTTATTTTTTAATAATTTACCTGTTTATATTTGTTCCTATCTGTATTACCTGTCAAGTGTGACAACTTGCTAAAATTAAAAGAAATGTATTTAAAAAAAAAGGTGGAACCAGACAACATTGACTCCCCAACAGCTTAACAAACCCCAGAGGTCCTTCTTGTTGGGCTAATTGTCTCTGCTTCCCTACTTGTGCAGCAATTTTTGCAATCATCGTTTTTTCCTTCATTGAGCTCAAACAGGTCATCTCTTGAAGCCAACCCTTAATGTGTTGCAAGACATTTGTCCCAATGATCCCAGGTATTTTTTCCTCCTCTGACTGTGCATCCCAGGGATCATCCCTGATGATAAAAACTCCGGTTTGTGGAATTTTCTGCCCAAAACACTCCACCTCAACTTCCAAGCAACCCACGACTGGAATTTCCAAACCATTGGCTGCTGTCAAGGTTATCCAACCTGCATCCTTCAAACATTTTCCTTCTGCCAAATTTCAGTAAAAGAAGGTAGCCGTTAAAGTTTTCACAGCAGAACCAGTATCGATTAAACAGTGGACCAGAACACCACCGATCCAAACCTCCACTACTGGTTTGGGTCCAACTGCATTTTTCTTCAATCCATTCAAAGAGGACATTTCATCTATGACGACCACCTTCACCCCCCCCCCCCCCTCTGGAGGTAGAAGGTCTTGGGGACTCTGTTCTTGTCTCCGCCTTGTCCTCTTCCTTTCGCACCACTGTACGATGTCTCTATGACATATTCCTGATTTCTTGTCGTTTTTCCTTTTTCATTTTCCACTAATCTCTCACTCTGACATAACCGGCTAATATGCCCCGTCTCTTGACACTTAAAACAAATTATGTCTTCTTTGTTATACCTTCTAGATCCTCTCCAATCCAAGGGTCTATAACTCCCACTCTGGCGGTTATCATTCCCTCTCCACCTAAAAGACTCTCGCCTTGAATCTTCCTCTCTATCCCGTATTACTTGGAATAGTTCTTGTTGTTGTAAACTCAGACTCTTGCCCACCTTATCTACCGCCTGTGTGAGCTGTTGAATAGCCAACAGTGTCTGGTCTGATTCAGCTGAAGTAGCGCTCACAATCCCCTCATTTCTTCGTGATAAAATCAGTAGTTTATTCCGATCCCCATCTCCAAAAATTCTCTCCTCTTCCTCAGCCCCTTCAATAGCAGCAGCTAGTAATTCTTGAAAAGTAAAACTTGGATTTTCTTTATTTTTCCTCTTCATCTCATGATGTAGACTGTCATTTTTTAAACCCATTATTAGTTGATCTTTAAGCGCATCCTCCACATCCAGGATTGCCTGTGGCTTTCTGGCCAAAATTCTATTCATCCTCTCAAACAGGTCACAGCCTAAAGTATGCACTGACTCCCCGGGTAGATGTTTCCTACCATAAAATTTGTGTTTCCTTAAATTCAAAGGCACTCTGTCTCCAAATTCCTTCAAAAGACTCTGGAACATATCCTCCACATTTCTCCGGTCCCCAGTGTATAACTTCATCACATCACTCGCTGCTCCTTTCAAGTGATCTTGAACCACTTCTCACTGGTCTTCTGATGGCACGCTCAAGATTTTCAATGCCAATTTAGTCATTTTAATCCATTCTTCCACTGTTGGTTCCCCCACCTTCAAAGGCTGCCCTGAGAAATCCAATATTCGTTTATCCCGAGGTACATACAAGGCAGGGTAACGCATACTTTCTTCTGGGCATGAGAAACTAGCTTCTCCTTGACCTCCCCGAAATGTTCGAATTAACTCTGCCTGTTCCCCAGTCAGTCTCTCTTGCTCCACCAAACGTTGGCGCAGGCTCTCTATCTCAGCTCTCCAGTCTTCCATGGTTCCGGCCCACAATGATTTCTCCAGGAAAACAGGGTTTTACACACTTATTTGGTTCCAAATGAACGTTCCACCAGCTTCAGGAACAAGGGCAAATGTGTCCTTTTGTTCCATCCAGGAAAAAAAGTAAAAAAAACGTTGTTTAGAATGTTCAGAAAATCCTGTCACCATGATGCCATTTGTAGAAGTCCCACGGATGAGGTGCAAATAGAGTGGTTAGATGTTCTGATCATGGTATAGGGGTTCCACTCTTTAACACTCACCACTTAGAAGTTTTACAAAGAAAAACTTGAGGAAATTCCTTATTATATATGTCATGTAATGTGCAATATGAAATGAACAAGGAATTTCCTCTGATGTTTCAAGTATTAATAATGGTGTCAAAATTGCACAATAGAATGCTATTGTTTTTTTTCTTTGAAAATAATTTAATGCTTAAAATGTTATAGAACCGCAATGAATAATTTCAGAATAACAAGTAAGTTTGACTCACAATAATTTCCAGTTCTCTTGTAATTCTACAAAAAAAATATATACTCTTTCAAACAACAATTTTCGTTCATTCCACTACTTAACACAGCATAAATACATCAGGTAAGTATCAAAATCATTTGTTTTCCTCGTTACCAAACGTCTACCAATTTTAGGCACACATTAGTAAGGAAATTGATTCTTTGTGTTTGGTCTTTGTTTTTCAGAACCAACTTTTCCTATCTAAAATGACTCAGATGATTTCCAGACTTTCAATAATCAGGTAAGTATTCATATATATAAATACTTCCTTAAATTACTAGAAAAGGTGACTGCTGGAACACTTAGCTAACGCGTAGACCTTTCTTGGATGGTGGTAACTTTGGTCTTTCTTGTATGTTGGTGCACTTTCTGGTCCCGTTTCTCCTCTTAGCTGTCCCTGTGACCTGTTCTGTAATTAACTTAACAAACATTAAAATCCTGTCTTCCGACTCGGCAGGAATCCTAAATAGGGATTTATTTAATTTTACTTTACTGTGGCTATCTACCTTACTTTAAAAGAATAAATAATTGGTTTCCCTTCCAAGACAGCCTTCCTTAAATTTGTTTCCCTAACTAGGAAGGAACACTCTTCACCGTCTGGCAAGGGAGACTCACACTCTCACTCAAACTTCTCTTCGGCCCTCCCTTTATTCAACTTTCACCAAACATACGATTACTCCAAAAACTTTGATAGGTAAAGGCAAAAATCAGTGAGGATATTAACCCAAAATACGCTTACTTAAACGGGGCAAGCACCGCTAACAGGTATACCAACCCCCGATGAGCTGTATACAGCTATTAACCAATTCAAACTTGGACCGGTCAGCTATACTCTTCACTCTTTCTCTCCAAACTTTTTTTTTTCTTTCTCTTAAAAAAGTTTCCCCTTAGCTGAGTATAATACCAATATATAAACTGGTATTTTAAAACTGGATTAATATTTCAGAAGCACTGGCTGGTACCTCAACATGCAAGTACACTCTCCGGTTTTTCGCTACAGGCAGACATCTCTCCCTCAATCATCAACTCTCTTGCGATTCAGCCACACGCTATGTGATTCAAACTCTCTGAGACAAAACCAATTTTTCACTCTCAGGCAAAAACACTTGCCACACAGGTCTGCCTTCTTCAGTATCTTCAGTTCCTCTGAACACTGTAAGCAACTCCGTTTCCCCTAGCAACCAAGCTTCAGCTTGGTCACCTGAACTGTAGTCACCAACCAGGCCCCAGTTTACAGATTGTCAGCTACCTTTTACAGTTTGGAATTTTCAAACAATCTCCATTTTGAAATCAATTTATTCTCATTAAAATCAATGGAAACAAATGGATTTTAACATAAAATATAATGTACAATTCACCATACTTAAATAAAAATTGTACCCACCCCTAGGTCACATCATCTCAAACCCAGATCATGTTTTATCTTGTTTAAAATCCATAACAGCCCCATTTTACAACCTTTTTCCCAAACTACCATCCAAAACCCCAAGGAACTCCACCAAATTTTCCTCAAAAGTTAATGAACATATAGCCCCCCCTTACGTCATCGTCGGAAATTTTAAACATGCCCTCAGAGCAGCGCAGGACACTCCGCACCGATAATACCCCCAAACTCATCTAAACTGAATATTAAAATTTTCCAACGGCTCCATCTTCCTAAAGGAACCCCATCAGACCCCTCCGACCATAAAATAAAAATTTTAAATTATCTAGGAAAAACCCGACAAATAATACCGACAAAATTCAAAATATGAAACTAAATTATAATAAGGCCATAGAACCTTTTTTATCTTGACCCTCTGACATCCATCCTGCGGTCATTCAGCTTCCTTCTAGTCCTGGTCACCTTCTGATTTCCGAAAAAAAAAAACCACGGGAAACTCAAGGCCCAAGCCTCATTTTCCCACCTACCAGAGCTCCCGGACCTGTTCTTCGCGCATGCGCCAGATACAATGTGCATATGCAACACAGGCCCGGAAGCAGCCAGATTCATCTCTCCCCGGTTCCCCTTTTTTTCCCTCGCAGTGGCGCGACACTTGTCTCAACCGCAGCCGCTCCCGCCTCCTCCAGCTTCTCTTAGCCCCAGGACTTGCTCCGGTCCCCAAACAGAACCCAAAACCGCCGGAGCAAGCCTGGAGCAGGGTAGCAAACGCCAGACTGCAACAAGAAACCCCCGGATGGGCCCAAAAAAAACCGGCCCGAAAACCGTTGGACCCATAAAACCACCGGGATTACCCTAGCGCCCAGGTAAACCCCGAAAAAGGGGCCACCTTTTATATATATTTTTTTCAACCCTTTACATTAACTTAACCTCTCCTGGGTGCTCCTTTCCCTTAAGCCTTTCTTGGAGGTATACAATGCTGGATTTTGCTTCTTGGAGTTCCCTTAATCTTCCTTGCCCATCCTGGAAGAGGACATCTACTGCTAGGGTCAACACCCTGCACTTTTCTTCCAGGGCCTCCCTGCATCTTTCTGCCCTTTCTGGGGTTTCCTTGGCCTGCTGTCTCTCTACAGCCCACTCCGCTGCCAACTGAGCTTGAACCTGTTGTAAGTTATTTAGCTGAGTTTCGAGCTTACTCTGGGTTAGGTATCCAACCTTTCCCTGGGCTTCCTGCATCTCCGCAAATAACCCCTCTATCCTTATATCTCTTATGCATGTCCTCTATTTGGACCACCTTCTCCCTATTAAGCTTTGCCAGGTCCCTGACCTCAGCTCTCCCACAGCTTTAACATACCCCTGCTGTACTTCCCTCAGTTGGATTTCCTGTTGGCCCTTTAATTCTCCCAGCCAAGCCTTTACCTGGGTCAAACTCCCTTTCAGTTCTCCTATAGCTGTTTGCTGTAGTTTACCCATCTCCTTAATAATTTCCTCCCTCTTGGCCAACTCCACTTCCTTTTGCTTCACCTCCTGCTTGGCTTCTTCTAATTCTGCCCTTGCAGAGGTGACAAGCTTATTTTCCCTTTGCTTCTGGAGTAGAGCCAAGGCTTGCTGTTCCCTTATACTTTCCCTTAGGGCCTCCTGCTCTTTTTGCCATTCTTGGTGAGCTTTAACTAGGGTTACCCTCTGCTCTTGGTCTTGTTGCAACTTGTCTGTGAGGTCCCTTATCTTCTGCTCATTTGTGGACTGCAGCTTTGCTAATAGGGTCTTATTTAAGTCTTGGGTCTCTTTCAGAGTAGCTGTAAGATGGGCTACTTCTGCTTCCTTTTCCTCCCTTAGCTTACATTCTGTGAGCAGTTCAGCCCTAACTGTGGCTAGCAGTGCCTCACAGATTTCCTTCTGCTTAAGGGACTCTGCCTGTTTGGCCTCTAAGGCATGCACTGAAGCCGCCATTTCTTTCCTACATGCTGACTCGAATAGGACCCATTTCTGTTCAGTCTCCCTAAGACTATTTATTCTCCATTACCTTGCGGGACTCCTCTTGCTGCCGTATATTGCCCACTAAAGTTACCATCAGTCCCTTATTTAGTTCAAGGACCTCCCTCAGACATTGCTCCGGGTGCCTATAGGTTTTCCCCGGTTTACATAGGGCCTGTAACTCCCATTCTACCTGGCCAAAACCTTCCTTAAGGGATTTCAACAGCGGGTTCTCATTCTCTTTTTGGACTTCCTCCTGGAGTTCTGGAGTTTCCTACCAAACTCCGGGCCATCTTTGGGAAATTCCTTTAATCCCATCTCCAGAGTGATAGGTTTATGTCCCCCTACTCCCTGGGTTTTCCAATATTTCTCCCTTGGGGTAACTCTCCTTGGTTCCCCACCACTTGGAAATACTGTCAGTTCCTCACTGTAGAATGGGCAGCCTACTTTTTCTCCAGCTGTTCCCCCCCCCCCCCCCCCCCCCCCCCCCCCCGTTTACAGTGTACATTTACTTCCCCTTCCTTGGGTTCTCTTTCTACACAATCAGGACTACTTTTCATCCTCTTACCCGGGAAGTTCTCACCTGGGCCTACACCCCCTTTCACTTTCCTAGAGGGTTTACCCTTCTTACCAGGTCTACTACTGTCTTGCAACTGGGGTTTTCCTTCCTTGTCCGGGCATCCATCCTCCCTCTTGGCACTTTTCCGGTTTGTGGCTTCCCCTCTCCTTGGGACATTGGGTGCTCTCCCTGCAGCGGGTTCCTCCTGACCCTCTTCCCTGCAGACACCTCTTTCCCTTTGGGTTCCCAGCCTAGCTGTGAAGCCTGCCCCTGAGGAATGGGTCACCTCCCGACTCCCATGGCCTTGGGGCTTCCTCTTGCCTGCCATGTCACTTAATCCCCACCGACTGTAGGATTTCTTCTTTCCTCCCAATCTCCCAGTTCACCCCCAGAACTGGATATTGCCAGACACCACTCTCCAACATGGCCTATTTCCCCACAGTGGTAACATACTGGCTCAAACATTTTTCTTCTCCTTGGGGTCCTGTCTTCCCCAGACACCCCTTCATGCTTAAGCATTGTCCCACCAGTCTCTTGACAAAGTCTCCCTCCAAGTCCCAGAACCTGGATCATGGTGTCCATCTCTGCCATGTCCGTTCCATCTGTGCTTGACTTGAGCTCCAGCTTCTCTAGCCTCTGGACCTCTCTCCGGTCTGGGCTGTCTCTTCCTTCCTATGGCTCCGACGTCCTCCTCCACCGTCTGATGGGTTGCAGCCTGTAACACAAGGATCCAAGTGCGGACTGCCTGTTTCCTTGGTCCTACACTTGCGCTACTTCTTGGAACTCATACCAGAAATCCCACAAGAACAAGCCCTTCTACAATTTACAGGAACTGCGCTTCTCAGTTTACTGGATCCTCCCTCGCCTCCCCCCTAGGTACCCTTTACCTGGGTAGGTGAGTAATGCGCCTTTGTCAGCGTTGGCCCCCTCGACGGGCTTCAGGAATCGCCAGGATGCCCCCACCTCACTCTTTAGGCTCATAGGTTTCCAGCAAAGAACCAGACTGCCATATGGACTTAGGACCAAAGTGCTTTGTTCTCAATTCAGTTCCACTGTCAAAATTGAATTGCAGTTCACAAACAGGGATCAGGCCAGGTTCAAAACTCCAGCCAACATTCAGTTCCTTAACAGTTCAGGCCCACTTCCTTTGCACTACCTCCCCCATCCCTCAGAAGGGCTCAGTCAAAGTTCAGCCTGCTGTTCTATACATCCCCATAATTCAACCCTTTCACAAACAGTCTCTTCAAAGGAAACCAATACCTCATGCCCCTGCCCTCTTCACAGCTCCCAGGAGGACCCTGTATCAAACAGCGCTGGCAGCTTGCCTCCTACCTCACAGCACCACACCCCTGTGGCTTCTCACACTGCCTTCATGTGCTGGACAGGGCTACATCTACATTCTCCCAATCCATGGCAGCTTACTCTTCCCCCCCCCCCCCCCCAGGGAAGCTTCAGTGGCAGGCCCTTTCCATCCTCCACCTACTCCGTGGCAGCTTTCCTCTCCCTCCTGGTGGCTGGGAGCCACCTGGAAATCTCTCTCCTCTCTCACAGCTGGAGGGAATTATATACCGGCGATACAGCTAAGGGACTGAGCTTCACCTCCCCTTCTCCCTCTAGTGGGGAAGGGAGTAACTGGCTCACCTAGCACTGAGCCACTGCACCCCCTGCTGGGGTTGGAAATCCGTTCCACCCCTTTGGGGCTACCCTCCTCTCTCCTGCTTGCAAGGGCTTCTGGGAATCGTAGTTCAGGGATTAACTGCCTCTCTGCGGGGCCCCGAGTGCTAGCTTTGTTACAATATACTTCCCGTGGTCTCACACGCTGTACAAAATTCAATGGTAGACCACAGGTTGCCCACCCTGGGATAGTAACTCAATATAACCCTAGTAGCGCTTTAGAAATGCTAGTTAGTAGTAGTAGTAATATAAACCTTGCACCTCCAGTTCTGTGTATCCCACTTACAACTCACCATAGAAAAAAATATTCACCAATATACCTACTATTACTACTACTACTACTACTACTTAGCATTTCTATAGCGCTGCCAGGGTTACGCAGCGCTGTACAAGTTTAAACACGGGGAGGGACAGTCCCTGCTCAAGAGAGCTTACAATCTAACGGTAACAGACTACATAGTCAGTGTAGATAACAGGAATGGGGAAGGTGGTTAGGCGCCAAAAGCAAGGGAGAAGAGATGGGCCTTGAGTAAGGACTTGAAGATGGGCAGGGAGGGCGCATGGGAAACTATTGGGAAACTAGAACAAGCTGTACTGTTACAGATTCCTACACAGACATGCTAGCACAATCCTTCATCTTAGTCGCTCATACAGAACAAGGATAGATCCTCACCTGATGTAAAATAGGGGGACCACAAAAAATATACACAAAAACTAAAATGGTGAGCCCCTCCCCTCTATCCAAGAAAGCTAGACTCTATAAGCAGTGCAATATCGGTACACGAGAAACAGAAATGCATTTTCTCCTGTACTCTACAAAATACAAACACAGAAAAGATATACATTTTCCAAAAAGGGGCACACCTCAATCTTTAAAATGTATTAAATAACTAATAAAAAAGGCCTGTTTCCAAAACAAATGAAACGGGCGCTAGCCAGGTTTTCCTCGTAGTGTGTGTGTGAGAGTGACTGTGTGAGAGAGAGAGAGTGACTCTGACACACAATCGCACAGTCACTGATTGTGTCTGTGTGGTTGTGCATCTGTGAGTGTGTGTGTTTCAGAATGACTGTGTGCGAGTGCATATGTGAGACACAGTGAGTGTGAGAGAGTGAGTGTGTTACCCCCCTCCTACTCCTCTCTTCCCCTTTGCCCCCCCCCTCTCTCCCCCCCTCTTATGATAGCTAAAATAGCATCCCTTCCCTTACAGGCGAGGGCAGGGCAAACACTCATGCGCAAACTTTGATCTACACCACCACAGGTTTAGAATGTTGGGACTTATGGAGGCTTCATTAGAATGTTGGAGGTGCGTTTTATATATAGAGATAATTTTTTTATCTTTGTTGTCTGGGTATTTTTCCCCTAATAGGACTGGTCTCAGTCTCTTTTCCACTTTATTGTGTCAGTCTGAGTCTTCTCCAAAATATTATCCAGGATTGCCTCACCTATGCAGACACAGGAATTTGTATCAGAAGAGGCGAGGCACAGCAGAAGAACACTTTGGGGCTAACCAGAGGCGGCCTGCTTTTCTTGCTAAGCCGGCAACTGCAAGAACAGTGGAGGACTGCTAAGGGGGAGGAGGGAAGGCCGAGAGAGATACTGGACCTCAAGGGCTGGGGGAAGAAGGAGAAATACTGGCATGGGGGTGGGGGAGCTGGACAGGGAGTAATGAACCCTGTTCTGCTTCTCCCCACTTGCAAAGTATATAATGTACTGAAACTAGGTGGCAAAGAGGTGTATCAAGACATTTTTTTGAGGGTGGCACTTGCCACCCCATAGCGACACCCACTGTCCTCTGTTATTCTTCTCATCAGCCCATGATTTTTTTTTTAAGGTCAGAATGGTGCAGGAATATCAGTTTCAAACAGGAAGGGGCAAATAGGTAGGTCCACTGAGAATCCTGCAGAACTTGCTTTCCTTTGTGACTGATACTGTAATGCTGAGGTGGTTGGCACTATTCAGAGGTGGTGCAGTTTCAACATGTGTCCATCATTTCCCTTATCCCCCCCCCCCCCCCCCCCCCCCCCCCCCCAGATCCTACATCTCCTCATTCCTCCCCTCCCCCCCCACCCCCCCGCCAAGGTCCGGTATCTCCTCCTTGTTTCTCTTGCTTCTTCCCATCAAGTCCAACATCAAGAAGTTTGAAGAAAACAGCAGATGAGATGACGTCAAAAAGTTGAAGCCACTTGTTAGTCTGTGTTTCCCCCTTCCCCGTGCAGCCATTATTTATTTATTATTTATTTATATATTTTTTTTGTACCCCCGCGCTTTCCCACTCATGGCAAGCTCAATGCGGCTTACATATACAGGTACTTATTTATACCTGGGGCAATGGAGGGTTAAGTGACTTGCCCAGAGTCACAAGGAGCTGTTATCTAGTACACTCAAAACAAAGCAAGCAAACAAACCTATGACATGCTACATCCTTGTTGTTCTTTATTGTCAGTAGCATTTTTATTTATTCTCACTTATATTTTCAAACATGCTGGCTTGTGCAACATACGAATGTACACAGAGGAAGTATCGGTTTCATCCAGGAGTTCCCAAACTTTTTCAGTTCGTGGTGCCCCCCCCCCCCCCCCCCCCTTGGCCATAGAGGTCTCTGCAGCATTCTCCGTTCACATGGGTCTCCACACTCCCCCCGTGGCCACATGAGTCTCTGCAACCCCCTCCAGCCACATAGGTCTCCAACCCCCTTGCCGCATAGATCTCCCTTTCCCTGCAGCCCTCTGCCTTCCTCAAATCCAACATCACTACCTTCCTTCCTGCAGGTCTAGGATCTCTTCCGCTTCCTTCTCTTTCCCCCACCACTGCTGCAGTGCTTGCAGTTTATATTTTATGGCCATCTGCAATTCACACAGGCACTCCGAGGCCTTCCCAGTCTGCTGCGTCTGGCCCTCTCTGATGCAACTTCCTGTTACGAGGGCTGGATGCGGCAGAGGGAGGTCCTTGCAGTGCCTGTATGAATCATGGATGGCCCGAAAATATAAGCTGCAAACACTGCAGCGGCGGCGGGGGAAGAAGCTTGAAGCAGCAGATGTCGGACCTGCAGGAGGGGAAAGTAGGGAGTGATGTGCTGCAGCACCCCTGAGAATTTGCTGCGGTGCACCAGGGTGCTGCGATGCACAGTTTGGGAAACGCTGGCTTTATCGGTTTGAGTACTAATTTGTCTACATTTTAAATCATTGTCAGGCTTATTTTCGAAAGGGATCGCCGGCGATCTTCCGACACAAATCGGGAGATCGCCGGCGATCTCATGATCCTGGCCAAATCGGTATTATCGAAAGCCGATTTTGGCCAGCTTCAACTGTTGTTTTGTCGCGGCACCGGCCAACCTTCAAGGGTGCTTGTTGGTAGGGTAGCGAAGGCGGGACCGGGGGCGTGGGCACGAGAAGGCCGGCTTCGCCTTATGATGGAAAAAAAGAGGCCGGCTCGAACGAGCATTTTGCCGGCTGGACTTGGTCCATTTATTTTTAGGACCAAGTTTGGAAAAAGTGCCCCAACTGACCAGATGACCACCAGTGGTCACCAACACCCTCCCACCCAAAAAAAGAAAACAACAACTTTTTTTGCCAGCCTGTATCCCAGCTTGAAATGTCATACCCAGCTCCTTGACAGCAGTATGCAGGTCCATGGAGCAGTTTTTAGTGGGTGCAGTGCACTTCAGGCAGGTGGACCCAAGCCCACCCCCCCCCTACCTATTCCCTTGTGGTGGTTAATGTAGAGCCCTCCAAAAAAACCCCCAAAACCCACTGTACCCACATGTAGGTACCCCCCTTCACCCCTTAGGGCTATGGTAATGGTGTAGAGTTGTGGCGAGTGGGTTTTGGGGGAGATTTGGGGGGCTCAGCACACAAGGTAAGGGTGCTATGCACCTGGAAGCTATTTTTGTTTTAAGTGCCCCCTAAGGTGCCCGGTTGGTGTCCTGGCATGTGAGGAGGGCCAGTGCACTACAAATGCTGGCTCTTCCCACGCCCAAATGCCTTGCATTTCGCCGGGTTTGAGATGGCCGGGCCCGGTTTCCATTATGGCTGAAAACAAAGCCGGCCATCTCATATAAACCCGGCAATCCTTCTGTAAACCTGGCGAGCGATTTGGCCGGCGCCAATCGTATTTTGAAAATACGCTTGGCTCCGTCCGCTTACGGCACCGGCCCCGAAGATGGCCGGCCATCAATTTGGCTGGCGTCGTTCGATTATGCCCCTCTGTGTCATTTGGAGAGGCTGATTATAGGGACTCCCCCGTATTCGTGCAGAAACGTTTTCACCTAGTAAAGGGCCACCAAAACAGACATCAGATACAGATGTGATTCCATGTGCCCCAATGAAAGGAGAGTTTAATTTTACTTTCTTTTAATTTCAGTATATTCCATCTTTATAACACCAGGCTTCCCAAAGATAGATTATAGCAACACTTACTATGACCAGTTAAGGTCAAGAAACAGGATATTCTCAGTGAAATTTCACCATCTGCATTGTAAAGAACAGCGTAAAAAAATGAGCACAAAATACAGAGATTATAACTGCTGTTTCTACCAGCTATAATAATTTTTAAGCTGTTTTAGTAATGTTTAATTTTTATTTTATGATATTTATATCTAGATATGGGAAGCTTTCAAATAAATTAAAAAGCTGTCAAATAAGTAAAAAGGAAAACAAAATCTTTTGTCCTCCATCTTTTAAGGCACTGCCTATCCAACTGGAACAGCTTTAGACTTCTTACAGATGGACCACACATTTATTTTTAATACTCTTTTCCTATTTCTTTTAGCATTTGTGATTGTTTTGGGTGAACTAAAGTCCGTATAATGGACTAGATAGGAACACCTCATCTCCTGTTTTCTTCAGCCTCCTTGTCTGACATCTCCCCTTGCTTCCCTGGCCCCTCCCTTCCCTCCTCCCTGGTTCTCCCTTTCTTCCCTCTCCCCCCCCCCCTCTGAAATCTCATTCTTGCTCCACTTACTACTACTACTACTACTACTTGACATTTCTAAAGCGCTACTAGGGTTACGCAGTGCTGTACAATTTAACATAGAAGGACAGTCCCTGCTCAAAGGAGCTTACAATCTAATTGACAAATGATAACTCCTCTTCTCTTGACCATCTTGCTCTGCGCCCCCCCCCCCCCCCCCCAACCACACAGTGTATTTTACTTCCAGCATGTCCCCTTTTAAAATTTATATTATGGGATGAAATAAAGAGTGTGTGTGTGCCTCCCCACTCTATCCCCTTTTTAAAAAAAATTTTATGGACTGAAATAAAAAGGCTATGTGTGTACCTCCCCCACCCCTCTCTCCCTTTTTTTTAATGGGCTGGATAAAAAGGCTGTGTGTCTATCAGAGGAATTTTCGAAAGAGAAGGGCGCCCATCTTTCGACACAAATTGGGAGATAGGCGTCCTCTCAGGGGCGCCCAAATCAGCATAATCGAAAGCCAATTTTGGCCATCCTCAACTACTTTCTATCGCGGGGACGACCAAAGTTCCCAGGGGCATGTCAGCAGTGTACCGAAGGCGAGACGGGGGCGTGCTTAAGAGATGGGCGTCCTCGGCCGATAATGGAAAAAAGAAGGGTGTCCCTGATGAGCATTTGGCCGACTTTACTTGGTCAAAGTCCCTGGAGCAGTTTTTAGTGGGAGCAGTGCACGTCAGGCAGGCGGGCCCAGACCCATCCCCCCCTACCTGTTACACTTGTGGTGGTAAATGTGAACCCTCCAAAACCCACCACAAACCCACTGTACCCACTTCTAGGTGCCCCCTTCATCCCTAAGGGCTATGGTAGTGGTGTACAGTTGTGGGGAGTGGGTTTTGGGGTGGGGGGCTCAGCACACAAGGTAAGGGAGCTATGTACCTGGGAGCAATTTCTGAAGTCCACTGCAGTGCCCCCTAGGGTGCCCGGTTTGTATCCTGGCATGTGAGGGGGAACAGTGCACTACAAATGCTGGCTCCTCCCATGACCAAATGCCTTGGATTTGGTCGTTTTTGAAATGGGCGTCCTCGGTTTCCATTATCGCCGAAAACCAAGGTCGCCCATCTCTAAGGTCGGCGATCTCAACATTTAGGTCGACCATCTCTAAGTTGACCTAAATGTTGGGATTTTGCATCCCTGACCGTATTATTGAAACAAAAGATGGATGCCCATCTTATTTCGATAATACAGGATGCTCCTCACCTTCGTGGCGCCGTCCTTAGAGATGGGTGCCGTTAGAGGTGGTCGTCCCCATTCAAAAATGCCCCTCCACGTGTACCTCCCCCTTCCCTCTGTCCCCTTTATTTTTTTTTTTAATTTATGGGCTGGAAAAAAAGAATGCTGTGAGTGTGTATGTGTGTGTGTGCTTCTCTCTCCAGACCACCCCCTCTCATAAGTAATGCCATACTGGGAAAAGACCAAGGGTCCATCGAGCCCAGCATCCTGTCCACGACAGCGGCCAATCCAGGCCAAGGGCACCTGGCAAGCTTCCCAAACGTACAAACATTCTATACATGTTATTCCTGGAATTTTGGATTTTTCCAAGTCCGTTTAGTAGCGGTTTATGGACTTGTCCTTTAGGAATCCGTCCAACCCCTTTTTAAACTCTGCTAAGCTAACCGCCTTCACCACTTTCTCCGGCAACGAATTCCAGAGTTTAATTACATGTTGGGTGAAGAAAAGTTTTCTCCGATTTGTTTTAAATTTACTATACTGTAGTTTCATCGCATGCCCCCTAGTCCTAGTATTTTTGGAAAGCGTGAACAGACGCTTCACATCCACCTGTTCCACTCCACTCATTATTTTATATACCTCTATCATGTCTCCCCTCAGCCGTCTCTCCTTATTTTATGGGCTGCAAAAAAAGGCTGTGTGTGTGCCTCCCCACCCCTTCCCTTTTTTTATTTTTTATCTTATTTTATAGGTTGAAGAAGGGTATATGTGCCTCTCTCTCTTCTCTCCTCCCCCCCCCCCCCCCATTTTCCTGCTGCACAGGCTAAGAAAACTGTCCAGCGATCGCATTCTTTCTGTTACCCTCCCCCCCCCCCCCCAGCCCTGAGATATTTTAGAAGCCAAAACAGCCAGTGCAGCGGAGGTGGAACCTTTCCAATTCCATCCCTGGGCCACACACACAGTCAGCCAGCCAGCACAGACATAACACAGAGCTCCCACTGTGAAATGGTCCCTTACCCCACCACAGCCAGCAGTCAGAGAAGAGCTCACATAGCCGAGGCCAAGCGCCAAACAACTGGGCTGCAGCCTGCACCATACCGGGACGCGCCTGAGGAGGACCCTACCCTCCCTCCACAGTGCTGCACTGCTTGATGGAGAATGTTGTTGAGAGAGCTCTGACTCTGAGAGGTCATTATCCAAGCATTCAGCAGTGCAGCGGCCAGTTATTCCAGACCAGCCAGCTCCTTTCCTTGTAGGAAGGTCATTAGGTATGTGGGTGGCTCAGGCTGCTCATTTCATCAGTTAGCAGCAGTTCTCGGTGCACTGTTAGGGCAGGCAGGTGACAATGACAATTCGGCACATTCCTGGCTGTTGTGGCACCATGTGCAAGTAGGAAGGCAGCAGCGCATGCACATAGGCACCTTTAAAAAAAATCCATTTGGGGGAATGATTGCTCACCCGCATTCCCCACAACCACCACCCTAGCTACTCCACTGTACATATCAATTTTTTTAATGATATGCCTTTGGCTTTAAAATCAATTAAGAAGTTAGACCAGTTTAAAAAAAATCATTGAAGACTTATTTATTTCACAATGCCTTTAATTATAATAATGATAGTTGATGAGCCAGTATTGTATAAGAATTGAATTGCAGTGGTGAAGATGACTGGATTTTTATTATTGTTGCTAATGAGATGTGTTTAATGTGTAATGGTTATATGTATTAATATGTGTGTTGTCAGAAGGCCACCACCTTCAGGCCTTCCTGCAGGTATGAACTCGGCTGACCCTGGAAGGGCCCTTACCTGGACACAGCACTCCCAGAAGCAGACTCCAAAAATATTCTTAAAACCGCTTTATTCCATCAGCAAGGCCAAGACATTTCCTCTTCCAGACATAGTCCTTGGTTACAGCACATATCACCCCTTGTTCCTTCCCCCCGCCGGCCACAGTTTCTGGATACAGTTTTAAATCACTCACTGTTTCACCAACATGGCAGTGTTCTGAACACAGTTCAAGTCATACACTGTTTCCCCAGCATGGCACCACTTCTGGACACAGTTTAAATTACTCACTGCTTCCCCAGCATGGCATGACTTCTGGACACAGTTCAAATCATTCACTGCTTCCCCAGCATGGCCAGGTTCCTGGACACAGTTCAAATCACTACCTGTTTCTCCAGCCAGGTCTGACTTCTGGCCACAGTTGAAATCATTCACTGCTTCACAGCATGGCACCTCTCCCCCCTTGAGTGGAACAGCTGCTTAACTTTTCCTCCAAGCTTTCCCCAGCCTTGAAGAAGGATTGTTATGAAGCCCTTCAACTTCTTCCCTTGTACCTGAGCTAGAGCATCAATCTCCATGGGCCCACTTCCCCAGTCATCTTGGGCTTGGATCTCCTCTCCAACCTCTTTTTCTCCCTCCCATTCCATGGGCTCCTCTCCCTTTATGGTCCCCAGCTGGTCCTCTCCCTCCTGAGTATTCCTCCTCAGTCAATCCCCCTCCTCTCCCTCGGGATCCTGGGACTTGTAGTTCCCTTGCTGCTCCCTTTGCTTGCCCCCAGGGCTTTACAGGGGTTCTTGGGAACTGTAGTCCTCGTCCCTTCTCTGGCTCTTGGGAAACGTATGCCTCCGTGGGGGCGTGGCTTCCTAGCCCCTAGGATCCTGGGACTTGTAGTTGGAATTCCGGGTATGAAACCTACCCATCTTGCTCCTCTCCCGGATCCCTTCTTCTCTAACCCTCAGGGGTTCCTCACAATGTGGAATTGTAAACCACTGAGAATTGTAGATCATTTGGTCTACAAATGTTAAAAATAAATAAACAGTCTATGATTATCTGTCACATGGCTGGGAACACTGCCCCCATCTCCCTCCTTCCTGAATATTTATAATCGCTGAAAGGGCCACACATGGTTCTTTTCCTCCCTCCCCAAACAATCAGCAAACTTTTCTTTGAGGGTGACCCTAACCCTACCCAGCCCTCTTGTTGATTTGCAATGTTGTATGCAGCCCTGCACATGAAATGCCTGGGAACCCCTGATTTATTATTAGGGGTGTGCATTCATTTTAAATGACATTGGAAATGTCAACCATATATCTCATGTTGGTACATGTCATTGGCAAATGAAAACAAGCAAAAAATAAACTTGAAATTTCATGTGTCATGAACTCAAGGAAGGTGAGCCCTTGGATTGCAGCTGGAACAGTGAGTTACTCAGACTAGGCACAGCACTAGGCAGAATACTAGGCTAAGCTGGAACCAGGAACAGAACTTGGCTAAAGCAGAAACCAGGAACAGAGCTTGGCTATAGCAGGAAACAGGAACAGGGCTTGGTTGTAGCAGGAACCAGGACCAAACCTTGGCAGGAACAAGGCTCACAGGGGCCAGGCCCTCAGAAAAAAGGTTTCAGGAACAAAGCTGTCAGGAACAGGGTTTGCAGAAGCAGGCTCTCAGGAGCAAGGCCCATAGGAACAGGGTTTGCAGGAGCAGGACTCTCAGGAGCAAGGTTCTCAAGAACAGGGTTCATAGCAGCAGGGCTCTCAGGAGCAAGGCTCTCAGAAACAGGGTTCGTAAGAACATGGCTCTCAGGAGCAAGGCTATCAGTTACATTGTATATATGTCCTATTATACAAAAAGATTTCCATGTGTTAGTTCATTCCTCTTATAGCTTTCAATTATCACATTCTGATCTTTCACCTTGTTTTAAAAAAATAAACTAGATAAAATCTGATATAAAGCTAATGGAATTCAACTTCTAACAAAGATGTTTCTAAGTCTGATTTTCTTCAGCGCTGCTTTTACGTCTTTGTTCCTGAGGCTGTAGATCAGAGGATTTAACATGGGAATCACCTGTGCATAGATCACTGAGATTATCCTGTCCTGCTCCAGAGAATAAATGGAACCGGGGAGCATGTATTTGAAGATAACAGTTCCGTAGAATAAAGTGACACAGATAAAGTGGGAAGCACAGGTGGAAAAGGCTTTTTGTCTTCCTTCTGTGGAGCGTATCCTTAGGATGGTGGTAAGGATGTAAGCATACGAAAGAGAGATGATCAGAACTGTTGTTAATGTCACCATGGCCACAAAGGTGGGGAGCACAACATCATTGATGTATGTATTGCTGCAGGAGAGTTTCAGCAGAGCTGGAATGTCACAGAGGAAATGGCTAATCTCATGAGATGCACAGAATGACAGTCTAAAAGTGGAACCTGTCTGTAATATGGAATATAGAAATGCCCCAATATAGGAACTAGCAACCATCTGGCTACAGAATGTCTTGGTCATAGTAACAGCATAATACAGAGGTTTACAAATCGACACAAAACGATCATATGCCATAACTGCCAGCAGGAGGCACTCTGTACACCCAAGTGCATTAAAAAAATACATTTGTGTTGCACACCCAAGGTATGAAATGGATTTATTCTTTGAAAGAAAGTTAAACAGCATTTTTGGGGCAGTGACGGATGAATAGCAGAGATCAACGAAGGCTAAATTGCCAAGAAAATAGTACATGGGGGTGTGAAGGCGAGGATCAGTCTTGATCACTAAGATGATGCCAAGATTTCCCAGCAGGGTTGTCATATATATCACCAAAAATACTACAAATAGTACAATCTGCATATGTGGAGAACTGGTGAATCCGAGGAGAACAAAGTCCCTCAACGAGGTGTCATTTCCATCTGCCATGTGTAAGTTTGAAGCCTAGAATGAGATGCACAAATCAATAAGGACCAAAGGATAAAAAAAACAGAACAGTCCATAACAGTTGACAACAGGGAAAATCTAGAAGCCATATATAATTACTGTAGAACTGCTATTGAGAAATACGAATTAACATAGGGATCCTTTTGCTAAGCTGCAGCAAAATTGGGCTTAGCACACCCTTATGCAGGTTTGTCCCACAGCTGTAAAATAGCTGAATTTCTACTTTTTGTATTAAAGGCCATGTGCTAATGTTGCCATTAGTGTGGGCCATTAAAGAAAGTTTACCACATGAGCTCTTTCCACAAACCTTTCAGTAGGAGGTAATCGCTCACGTGGTAATCCTGCGCTAACCAGTTAGCGTGAGCTAATGTGGATGTGCTGTTTAGCAGAGTAATGTGGTCTCTCCACTCCCTTGACATGCCCCCTCCAAAAAAATACACATTTTATTTAGCACATGGATTGGCATGCACTAACATGGCAGTTACCTTAGGATACGTGAGTGCATCCTACGCTATGCCATTTTAAGCTGCATTAAGCTTGCATTAGCACCTAACACGGTTTAGTAAAAGGATCCCATAATTAAATGAGATGGTAAATATTTAACTCCTCTTTTTTCTTCTTCTTTTTTTTAGAGAGGGCGGTTGTTTACATTTTCTGGTGGACATTTTTGATTAGTGTTTTCTAGGGTTTTGAATGAATCAACTGCTTTTTTCATATATGAAATACATGGCTTAAAAGTGGTTGATCAGCTATTAACTCAGTGGTCAATTTTTAAACAATTAGAAATTCAAAATCTATTTTGAATCTATTGCAAGTGGAGTGGAGGAGTGGTCTAGTGGGTAGAGCACCAGATTTGACATCCAGAGATGGCTGGTTTAAATCCCACTGCTGCTCCTTGTGATTTTGGGCAAGTCACTTAACCCTCCATTGCTGCAGGTACAAATTTAGATTGTGAGCCCTCCAGTGCACCTGAATGTAACTCACCTTGAGCTACTACTGAAAAGGTGTGAGCAAAATTCTAAATAAATAAACAAGTTGCTGGTTACCTTAATACTAAGAAGGAAATATTTTCACAGGAAGAGCAATGAATCCTAGCTCAATCTGTACTCTATGAACTTCTTTATCATTTTAACTAGATTACCATGTGAAATGTATTGGCAAAAATTTCAGATAATACCCTGCTGTACAAAACAAGCACGTAGTATGCATGATATCTGATGTTTCATACTCAATTTGAAGTTAGAACTTCCAGTTTCAGTAATAGTTTTATTCTCGCAATGATAATCTGGGGGACAGCACATGAAATGGAGGTTTCTTAATCCAGACATCTTCACTCTTACTGCTGGGTAATTTTATAGGACTATTATAAAATTGCATCACTGCATATCAGCAAAAAAAAAAAGTATACACAAACCTCCTCATTCTATATAACTTGGTGTCTAATGTTAGGGGCCAGGTGCAAC
Source organism: Microcaecilia unicolor (assembly GCF_901765095.1). Taxonomy (NCBI): domain Eukaryota; kingdom Metazoa; phylum Chordata; class Amphibia; order Gymnophiona; family Siphonopidae; genus Microcaecilia; species Microcaecilia unicolor. The sequence continues at coordinate 638,961,238 of NC_044031.1, forward strand.
ATATCTTATAGAATTATAGCCATTATAGGGTAGATTCTGTATAGACCCCCATATGTAGGTGCAGGGAAAGTGGACATTAGGTGGCTATTCTAGCCGGCTAACTGCTAATATTCAGCAGGAGATAGCTGGATATTTCCGCTGAATATTCACGGTTAGCGCATAGCAGCTAACTGGGTATATTGTGCAATACAGCCGGTTAGCGCTAATATTCAATGCTGAGTTTAGTGGTTAAATAGGACCATATAAATAGCAATCCTATCTTTAACTGCTAGGAACTTAACCGCTTAATGCTGAATATTGGCTTAACTGGTCAAGATCCGGCAGCCAAAAATGAAACCAGGGGTCAGCACAGACCATGGCACTTATGCAGGCTGCCTCCCACCGGCTGAATATCAGCCCCTTAGTACGTAAGTATAAGGGGCACACTCGTGGGTGGAGAATGGGCAAACCATGGGTGTGTTGCAAAGCGACACGTGTAATTTATAGAATAAAACAAGTGCTAACCATTGACCTGTCATAAGTGGGCGTGCCTATATTTTGGTATGCTAACATGGCTTTGCAATAATATTCTAATATGACTTAGGTGTGCCCTGAAACCGTTATGCAGTTGGCACTAAGCGCAACCCATTCTGGTGTCTACAACTTGCTGCCAAGTTATAGAATTGCCCCCAAAGTTTGCAACTACAATAGAATCTCAGTTATCCAACCTTTGCTAATCTGACCATCCACTTTATCTGACAGACCTCCCCCCTCCCGTGACATCATTGTGATTATTTCTATTAAAAATGCTTGTTTTAGACAAGCACATATACAGTAATTATGTTTTAGCACTCCAGCCATGCTGCAGAATGTACTCTAATGTTGTTAATAAACAATTTATGAAAATTGGAAACTCTATCCACCCAATATTTAGTGCTATTTAACCGGTCAGAATGGATGCTGACCGGTTAAATAGCACTTAACTGGCTATCCACTGATATTCAGCGGGAGATATCCGTCTATCCTCCGCTGAATATCTGCTGTTAGCAACTGGCAGATAACTGGTTATATCACATGATATAACTGGCTATCTTCCAATTTTTAAACCAGATTTGGCGGTCATATTTGGCCGCATCAAACCTTGGTATATCTTTGGCCGGTTTAAAGATAACCGCCTATATCTGAATATTGACAACACAGCCAGTTATTTTCAAACTGGCTGAAAAAAAACCCCGGATATTCAATGCCAGTCACTGAAAATGACTATCCGGGTTCAGCGCAGACCACGGGAGACAAACCGGTTATCTCCCATGGTCTGAATATTGGGGCCTATGCCTTTGTTTATGCATTGTTTGAAAGGCTTATGCATTGTTTTCCATATTATTCGATTTTTCACTTATCAGACAACTGGTCAATCCAGTTTACGTCGCATAATTGAGATTCTACCGTACTTATATGTGATCTGCATATAGGGATTCCTGTGGCCAAAGGAGACAATATGATAACTTGACATTTCCAATTAGACACCAGAGGGTGCACAGTAGGAGCCTCTTCTATAAAGGAATTTAGGGGTCCTTTTACTAAGCTGTGTAGGCGCCTACATTACTACTACTTATCATTTCTACTACTTATCATTTTTAAAGCACTACTAGACGTACGCAGCGCTGTACACTTGAACATGAAGAGACAGTCCCTGCTCAACAGAGCTTATAATCTAATTAGGACAGACAAACAGGACAAACATGCCTACAAGCGCCCAACGCATGCCAATTCGGAACTACCATCCAGCTACCATGTGGCCCGGTCAGTAATTTTATTTTTTACGCGCGTCCACTACGCATGCTTGAAATTTCCCGACATACGCCGCTAACCAGGCTGTAATCAGCAGTATACGCGTGCTGACAATATACCACCTGGTTAATGCATGAGACCTTACCGCTAAGTCAATGGGTGGCGGTAAGGTCTCAGGCCAAATATGGATGTGCACCAATTTTTATTTTGCCGCATGTCCATGTTTGGCCCCCCCAAAAGGGTCTTTTTTGCAGGTGTGCTGAAAAATGGACCTGCACGCGTCCAATATACGTGTCTACACCAGCGCAGGCCATTTTTCAGCACACCTTAGTAAAAGGACCCCTTAGGTACCTACTTTCCTCTATAGAATACTAGTGTAACATTTAGGTGATCATACTTATGCCTGCCATTGATTAAGTATGAGCACCTCAGTATGGCAGGGACACACATATCTTGCAATATTTTGTAAGTTATGCATGTAAGTGAGATTCTCACCTATGCTGTGCCTCATGTACACCTCCCCCCCTCCTGCAAATGCATGCTATGTAAGTTAAGTGAGTATTTTCAGAATAGCCTTAAATGCTGTGCTAGCATTTACATATGTAGGTGCAGATATGGGCATTTCCTGCAGAGGATCATGCTAAAGTTTTAAAAGATCTAAATATAAGAGTAGACACCCCTCTGCTCCAGTCACCATTCAAGGAAGATCCCTACTGAGAGAACTTTTCCAAAGTACTGATGAGTGGGATGTTCCACTGGCACCACAAATGCGACAAGAATGAGAGAAATGGAATCATTCTCTAAAGACTCTTGAACAACTACACATCCCATGCACTTACGTCCCTGCAGCATTCTGTACTGCCTCTCACAAAGAAATTTGCATCTTCTCAGACACTTCTGAAAAGGCCATAGCTGCAGTGGCCTACTTGAAAGCTGCAAACACAGATGGGCTATCTCATGTGGGATTCATCTTTGGCAAAGCCAAGTTAACACCACAACCCAATCATACCATTCCATGCTTAGAATTGTGTGGAGCAGTTTAAAAGCAGTAGAGATAGCAGAAATGATACTAAAGGAAATGGACATTCAAATAGATACAGTCAATTTTTACACTGTCAGTAACGTCATCCTGGGCTACATTTACAACCAAACCAGGAGATTTTATTTATTTATTTATTTGATGCATTTGTATCCCACATTTTCCCACCTATTTGTGGCTCACACTATGCCGTAATGGTGATCGCCATTTCCGGAATGAGAAATACAAAGTCTTATTATATTTGAAGTAAAGAAAATGATAAAAGTAAGTTATAAGTAAGTAGATATACAGTTCATTTCAGGCATTAGAGATCAAGGGTGATGCATAACATTCATTGGTGACAAGGTGATTTAGGTGAACAGGTAAAAAAAGAGTTCAGATAACTTAGTCAGGTCGGGTTTTGATATCAGGTCACTTATGAAGGATCATTATGATAAGTCTTTATGTGTATGTCAGCGACAGAGTTGAACATATACGAAAATCAACATGACCAGAACAGTGGCATTACGTGCCAACTGACCAAAATCCAGCAGATTGCACCACCAGAGCTGTGCCAGCATGTTGTCTAATGGAAACTTGACCTCACATTTCCAGTAACAGAGAGCTCCTTTGAACTTATAGATCCTGACTTTGATACAGAGATCTGTCCAGTGATAATTCTTGCCACCAACATTGCATCTTCATCTCATCAACCAGCTGATGAAAGAGCAGACATCTACCACCAAAGTACCATCAGAGATACAGATCATCAATGACAACTTGGCATCACCCGGGAGCTTTGATACAAGACTTCTATGGAAGACAAGGATCTTCTTCAGCAGAGCCATCACTGAGCCAGTGATCCATACCACAAACAGATGAGGACACCATGGACCATAGTCCACTCCAAAGACTTTTTCTCTCTCTTTTTTGTTGTTTCTTTATGTTGTCTGTCTCTTGTTTCAGCTCCTGTGAGACTGCAAGAGAGAAGTCACCAGAGCAAGAGTGAACTGGTGACAAGCAAAAAGTTGCCAAGTTTCAAGATCCAGTTTTATTTATGGATTTTGCATGGACTTTGTGGTATTTCTAAGTTTGAGAAATTAAATAGTGGTATCTACCGATACCAGGCGGGGAATGTTGTGACCCCCATATTCATGGAGGCAGGCTACTTGTTGTTTATATATGTCATGTACTCTTCAATTGGGATAGGACTATAAAGTGATATAATTGTAGTTCTGTTGTGATAGGCTCTTCCTGAGCACCTGTCCCTGTTCCCTAGGCCTTGTGGGACTTTTCCTATTGGCTGGCCTCTTGTCACTGTGTATGTGGGCTGTAGCCCACCTCTTCTCTTCCCATTTTGGGGTTGAGAGTGTGCTTGTAGCATGGTTTTAACTGTAAGCCGACTTTGCTGTACCTCCCTTTTCAAGTTACTTTAAATAACCAAGTTTTAACAGTTTAAAAGTATTGACAGCACTCCCAGCACAGAGCTGGATTTCTCCTAGTCCCTCCATGCATGCTAGAGGATGGGGTCTAGTTGAGAACAAATTCCCAATCTGCAGGGCAGAGACTCTTGTGCACCACTACAGAACTGTAACTTATTTTTCTTTCTTTGAATTCGCATTAAAGAAGAATTGGTTCAAGAGTTCTGAGTCTTCACAGTGATGTTCTATACTCTGGTTAACTGCATGCTAATCACCTGAGTAGAGAGAGCCTAACAGGAGACAAAGCAGAACAATCTTAGTGGTCTGCATTGCGATAAAGAGGAGGCGTCACTGGTTTCTCATTGGAAGAGAGCTCAACATGTTCTGCAAGATCTTAAGTTTGTGGTGCTACAAATAGTAAAACCTTTAAGAGGAAGAGATATATCCAAGATGCTATTGTTGCAGGAACATAAATTGATTTTTGAGTGGGATACCTTGTAACTGCATGACTGAACAAAGAAATAGAATGTACATCGTTATAAGGAAAATGCACCCCTAGTGAAAAATTCCGTTTGAGTGTTAGTGCATGCGTGAGGATGTGATGATAACTGTGTAAGAACGCATGCTCGGGGAGATTTAAATTTAATGGTGTTTTGCCATTGATAGCAGCCAATTTGGAGAACTAGAAGCATTTTCGCTCCTGAAATTGAATTAAGATGAAAGTTGAGATTTTGTAGAAGATATTGATTTTATCATACGTAACTTTTAGGAATCCCCTGATGAAGTCTTTAAGGCGAAACGCAGATCCGAGTTGAGAAATATGAGCAGTGTCACTGTAAATACTCACGCTGGAAAAGAGAAGAAATAATTTGCGAACTGAGCAGCTTTACTAACACAGGGCATTGGAATGCTCTTAAAGAAAAGATAAGTGGTTTTATTTTTGAGATATGGTTATACTGAACTTTTTTCTCTCTCTCCTCTCTCTCTCTCTTTTTTTTTTTTGTTATACTGTTCATTATGGACATGTGGGATAATAAAGAGTGACCGTTTGGCAAAGAGAAAGTCATATGGTGATGGTCATAATGTTTTCTGAGCACAAATACTTTATAGCACAAACAGCACTTAGCTTTACAGCTCAATAGGGTGGGAAAACTGAGGTGCTGGCCCTGCCCCCCGTGCTCGGGTCCAGGTCCAGCATCTCTCCTCCCCCCTGCACCCGGATACGGGCCTGGCATCTCTCCCCTCCCCCAGCTCCACATCTGCCCACCAGGTCTTCCGAAGGCTGTAGCGGGTCACAGCAAAGACAGCACTGAAAGCTGCCCCTCCAGCTGGTGGGGCCTTTCCTCTACCGCATCCCACCCATAGGAACTTGCTTCAGAGTGGCAGGAGGAAAGGTCTCGCCAGCTAGAGAGGCAGCTTTCAGTGCTGCTTCTGTCACGACCCGCTGCAGCCTTTGAGTGACCCCTCACCCAAACTCCCACAGCAAACCAATGTGCCATGGCAGTTGAAAATCATTGGTCTAAGTTATAGAATTGTCCCAATAGTTTGAGCGGAACAGATGTGAAATTTTAGTGTATGCACATATTTTCAGAGCAGGTATAAATGTGTGTCAGCATTCGTATACTATTGGAAATCTATTTTATAAAGACACATTGGTGCAGTTCTGGATTTATTTATATTTGGCTCATGCCTTTTCATTTGTAATTCAAAGCAAGTTATATTCAGGTACAAGAGATATTTCCCTGTCCATGGAGGGCCTACAATCTAAGGAATCAATAGTTAAAACAATTTAACCAGCCAGAAATGGCTCCTGGCTGGTTAAATCACTTGTTCGGGGCTAACCGGTCATTTTCAATGGCACTTAACCAAACAGCGCTGCTGAAATGTCCGGTTAGCACTGAACTCAAAACTGGCTATTTGGGGGGCATTCTGGGTAGGGTTACCATATGGCTCCAGAAAAAGGAGGACGGATTGAGCCAGCCAGGTTTTACTTCCATTGCTTTCAATGGAAGTAATTGAGCCAGCCGGGTTTTACTTCCATTGCTTTCAATGGAAAGCAATGGAAGTAAAACCTGGCTGGCTCAATCCGTCCTCCTTTTTCTGGAGCCATATGGTAACCCTAATTCTGGGGATGGAGTCAGCACTTGGCTAGTTAAGTACTGATATATAGCACTTAACCAGCCAAGGTCACTGCATAAAAGTCAATCCTATCTTTTCTCCATAGCCAGTTAGGTGCTGAATATTGCACTTAACTGGCTATGGTTTAACCGAAATTCAGTGTGAAACCTGGACATGGCCTGGCATTGAATTTCCAGGCACAATAACACTCACAGCAAAATGATGAGTGCTGCCGGCTGAATATCGACCCCTTGGTTTTTACCCAAGGCAACAGAGGGTTAAGTAACAAGGAGTCACTATGGGACTTGAACCCTGGCTTTCCTGGTTTTCAGCCTCCTGCTCTAACCATTAGGCTATTTTTCCAATATAAAATCTATTTAAAATCCCCCACCCAACTTACACACACACACTTAATATTTACCTTATTTGTCCCTAACTGTTCCATAGCCAATTTTAGGTTGTATTCAAGTGATCAATACAGTTTAGAAAGGATCTCCTATTTCACAGTATAATTGTATGTCAGCAACATAACTGTTATATTTTAGACCTTCCTCTCATGACTGCATGCCCAGAAGCTGATATGGCTGTTACAGAGGATGGGTGAAAGGGATGAGCCCTGTGCTGCAGAACAGACAGAATCCATTAGAAAAGTTTGAAGGACAAGGGTACGTTAGGGGCACATATCAACTGAGTTGATGTATGAGAAAGTCAGTTCCCTCACAAAAGTCTGGTAGGCTTTGTGAGTCCATAATGACTGGCTCTGCTGCGGTATCCACTGAAGTCTTTTCCAGTTAATAAGTCTAGTATCTGGCACAGCAACAGTAGCAGATGAGTAACCTAATGGTTAGCGCAGTGAATTGAAAACCTGCGGAGCTGGGTTCCATTCCTAGTGCAGCTCCCTGTGATCCTGAGTCACTTAAGGATCCTTTCAAAGGTGCAATAGTGTTTTTAGCGTGCACTAAAATTAAGTATGCGCTAAATGTTAGAGATGCCCATATATTTCTATGAACAGAATACGAAATCAACAATATCCTTGTCTCTGGTAACATAAAATATAACTACAACAAAAACCAGGACTGTAGCCACCAGAAATATATACTAATTGTCTCTCAGTGTCACAACTTGCAAAAAAAATGACATATATATATATATATATATATATATATATATATATATAATCATATTTTTGAGTACCCTCAGATATAACCCACTATTCAATGCAGACAGTAAAGCTGCTAATTAGTGGTATAGCACTTAGCACTTCTTTCATCAGGTTACTCTTAAAGTTTTTTTGGGAGGGCATTTTTTGTGTAATTCACACACCATCACCCAAGTGCTATAAATGTCATTTAACCACCTTGCAATAATAAATATCGTGAAACACTGTGTACTTAACTCAAAGTTGCCTTGCTGAAAGTAGAAACGGACTGAAAATGTCCAGCAGACTCAAATGAAGAAAGATCATGGTCTTAACCTTTGTCCCTGATGAAAGCGGAGTCGGGCAGTTTCAGGGGAAGGCGTCTGCTGGACATTTTCAGTCCGTTTCTACTTTCAGCGAGGCAGCTTTGAGTTAAGTACACAGTGTTTCACAATATTTATTATTGCAAGGTGGTTAAATGACATTTATAGCACTTGGGTGATAGTGTGTGAATTACACAAAAAATACCCTCCCAAAAAAACTTTAAGAGTAACCTGATGAAAGAAGTGCTAAGTGCTACACCACTGATTAGCAGCTGTACTGTCTGCATTGAATAGTGGTTTATATCTGAGGGTACTCAAAAATATGATATATATATGTATGTCATTTTTTGCAAGTTGTGACACTGAGAGACAATTAGTATATATTTCTGGTGGCTACAGTCTTGGTTTTTGTTGTACTCATATATTTCTATGGGCATCTCCAGTGTTTAGGGCTCCTTTTACTAAGTGAAGTAAGCCCAACGCAGGCTTACTGCTTGCTACACAGGAAGTACCACCAGGCTACAGCAGCAGCCCGGCGGTACTTCCCACCCCTAGAGAGCCATCATTTCCAGCACTACAAAAATTTATTTATTTTTGTAGCACCAGAGCATACCAGGCAGTAATAGGGCCGGTTACTGGCAGGTTAATGCAGGAGCCCTTGCCACCACCTCAATGGATGGCGGAAAGGGCTGTCCCCCAAAATGGCCACGCGGGAAGTGCTTTGCTTGCCGCGTGGCTATTTTGACCATTCCTACCCTGGAGGAAAGGAGAAACAGGGGTGACATGATACAGACATTCAAATATTTGAAAGATATTAATCCGCAAACGAACCTTTTCAGGAGACGGGAAGGCCATAGAACTAGAGGACACGAAATGAGGTTGAAGGGGGGCAGACTGAAGAAAAATGTCAGGAAGTACTTTCTCATGGAGAGAGTGGTGGATACGTGGAATGCCCTCCCGCGGGAGGTGGTGGAGATGAAAATGGTAACGGAGTTCAAAAAAGCATGGGATAAAGGGAAGGGGAAATGGGACTTGATATACCACCTTTCTGAGGTTTTTGCAACAACATTCAAAGTGGTTTACATATATTCAGGTACTTATTTTGTACCAGGGGCAATGGAAGATTAAGTGACTTGCCCAGAGTCACAAGGAGCTGCAGTGGGAATCAAACTCAGTTCCCCAGGATCAAAGTCCACTGCACTAACCACTAGGCTACTACATAAAGGAATCCTGTTCAGAAGAAATGGATCCTCAGAAGCTTAGCAGAGATTGGGTGGCAGCACCTGTGGTTAGGAGGTGGGGCTACTGGTTAGGAGGTGGGGCTAGTGTTGGGCAGACTTCTACAGTCTGTGCCCTGAAAATGGCAGATACAAATCTAGGCCGGGTGTACATATAAAGTAGCACATATGAGTTTATCTTGTTGGGCAGACTGGATGGACCGTACAGGTCTTTTTCTGCCATCACTTACTATGTTACTACCACATTTCCCCAGCTCTTCTCGCATTCACTCGCAATGCCTCTCATTGAAAGGGAGAGAGATTGAAAGCGTAACAGCTTGCAAGCCAAATGTTATTGTTGCTTCCTGTTCTAAATATTTCATACTACGACATAGAAAGAAATCAGGAAGTGGAGTTCAATCCTCATATTTATTTTTTTTTTGTTTAGAAAGTTTCACTGAATCTCAATTTGAGACCATACACTACAAACTAAAATAACATACACAAGACAAATGAGCTGCTCGGAAAGCCCCCTTGTCTTGTCTGGCCAGGACAAGACAGCGTTCTTTGCAGCACATGCCATATTCTAATAGCTATAAAGTATTTCTGCTTCGTGTAGATAAAGAAATAAGAAGTGGTACTCAAGCAAGCAGAACAAAATAATGAAAGCTTTAGATTTTACACACACCATAAGGAGACTTCAAACGTAAGTGATTTATATTTCTATACAATACACTGAAACCGAAAAGTGACTGTCGCGTCAATTTATACTGCGTAATAGATTAAGCACTTCCGCAAATGCAAACCAAGTCAATACAGAATTTCATTAAAGCATATAAACATTTCAGTACTGAGCAATTCATTGTTTTATTCAAAAGGATCCCAAATGGAGTTAAATAACATAGCTAATCCAGAATTAAGGCATATGAAAAAAACCCAAAAAAGAGAAACCCCCTGGAGATCGCCTATCTCTGCAGCTGATAACTTACAAAACCATCTACACAGATGGATTTAGCTACCTGGTTTCCAAATGGTGGAACTCAATACCAAAATCTACAAGAAGCATCACCAACTACCTTCAGTTCAGAAAAGAACTGAAAACCTACCTCTTCAAAAAATTCTATATCTAACCAGATAAGCTACCGATGACCTCTTTATGGTCTAAATGTAGAACACGATTGGAATTTTACCTAACATTTGTAATTTCAAGTAAGCCACTCTGAATTTCACCTAACTGTAAATTGTAAGCCACTTTCAACTGAAACTAGTTTTTAGATAACAGTGGGATACAAGAATGCATAAATAAATTTATTTATTATTTATTTATTTATATTTGTAGCCCGCACTTTCCCACTAAAACCAGGCTCAATGCGGCTTACATAGTAATAGGTAACACAGAATTTTGTTATGTAAAGTAGGAAATTAAGTATAACATAATAGAAGGATGGATGGGTAGTAATAGGATGGGTAGGTAGGTAGAGACAAGTGATAGAGAGAGGAGGGTAAGGTGGGAGACAGAGTCTGGGTCAATGTCGTTTTCTCTTCAGTATATGTAAGGTAGATGGGTTCATGAGATTAATCTGGATCTTTTGGGTAGGCTTGTTTGAATAGATGGGTTTTTAGTGCTTTTCTGAATGGTAGGTGGTCATGGATTGCTCGGATAGGTCTAGGGAGAGCGTTCCATAGATGGCTGCCCAGGAAGGAGAAATTGGATCCATAATAAGTTTTGAACTTGAGACCTTTACAGCTGGGGTAGTGCAGGTTGAGGTACTTTCGTGAGGATACAGACATGTTTCTTGCTGGAAGGTCGACCAGATTTATCATATAGTTCGGAGATTCTCTGTGTATTATCTTGTAGATTAAAGTCTGGGCTTTGAAATTGATACGTTCTTTGATTGGGAGCCAGTGCAGTCTTGCATGGAGAGGAGTTGCACTCAGGCGGTCTGAAGTTTTTTTAGGATATAGGCTTTGTAGCCTAAGAAAATACTGTTGCAGTAATCAGCATGGGTAAGTACCGTGGTTTGCACTAAATTCTGGAATGTTTTCTGGGGTAGATATGGTTTTACACGTTTCAATATCCAAATAAATCAGAGTAACCTTAGCTACTTTCAGCCGGGGAAGTACAATGAAGCATTAAGCACACCACACCTAACAATCAATTCATCATGCCCAATGACCCATGCTTAACAAGCCTATAGGTGCTGGATTCAATCCAGAAAATGTTAATCAATTAATGCATCAACCACTCCAACCTATCCCTAGAAACTTTATTGAACTGTTCCAATTCCTTCCGATCATCCCCAAGTCAACTACTCAAAGTCAATAAACTTTAACTTAACCTTTAAAATTATATCCTTGGTTTCAAAATTCACCACCAAATCCTCATCCTGAAGCTTCTCTGCCCCTTTCTTGTCCTTTTCTCAATAATATTTGTACCACTTTGAACAATTCTTAAAACTTACTCACTGTTTTCTTAGTCCTTTGTGTATATACCTTTTTATTCTCCCAGCTAAACATTATACAAGTGTAAATTAGTTTTCCTTCTTCAATTCAATTTTTCCTCTTGCTTTCTTGTTTTCCTTTAAATCCTCTCCAATTAACATACTACCCATTTTTGCTCTCTGTTCCTTCATAACCCAATTATTATGTTTTTATTTACTTACCACTCTATCAACAATTAGCTGTCTTACTGAAGACCGAACATAGTTCAAGGCCACTATCTATGTAGAGAATCACCTTGAGTCAACATAGACTCGATGACACTTAACAACAACCTGCGTCAAGCACATTCTCACTGGCACCACATCATCTAATGCTTGATTTACTTTCTTACCATTTTCCCCAATCTCTGACCCTTAACTGCCACTGTTACCCATTTATCCACATCCATTTTTCCTCTAGTCTCCTTAAATTCCCTGTGTCCATACCCCCTCCAAACCTGCATTCATTGACTTCCTAACCAGAAAAAAAGATCACATAATAGTCCTGCTATGGAATAACCCACAGCTCTTCTATTCTAAACTCCCCTCTCGTATTGACAAAATCTGTTAGAGAAATCAAATCCAAGGTGTGCCCACCTTGATACATAACCCCTCTACTAATTATGCCAATTCGCCCATTTCTAATGCTGACAAAAGAAAACCTGTCTTCTCCTCATTTCAAACATCTACATGTGCATTAAAATCCCCATATTTAGATACTCTAATCTCCCATCTGATTTAAACTTCCCAACTTATTCTCAAGACCATTGCTTTATATTCAGTTGCCAATAAAAACAACCATATGTCCAATCTATTAGAGACCCCAAAGTGCCCTAATAGAGGGAAACTGTATGGTATAAAAGGGCATTTACAACTGTTTCCTTAATTATCTTAAAATGAAGCAAATTTACAATTATTAATCTAAAAATAAATAAGTTTTAAGTGTCTTTTGAAAAGATAAGACAAAACTTGATGGATTTGATATGGAATATTATTCCAAATTTTAGCACTGTGGTAAGTGAAAGTTCGTTCCCAGATAGACTTTAAACATAGTTTTAAAAAACCCACAACCTACACCACAAGAGGCCAAATTGACCCAGCAATATTCTGGCAACAGATGTACAATAATGATTGGATGGCACAAACAGATTCCAAACACTTTCTATCAAACTGGGATGACATATGTAAGATCACATTGGACATAATAGCACCACTACAACAAAGAACTACACGTAGACAAAACTCAATACCTTGGTTCAATGAAGAACTGAAATCACAAAAAACACAAATTAGGAGACTTGAAAGAGCATGGAAAAAAATGAAAGACGAATCTACACTCAACACATGGAAACAACAGCAAAGAAAATACAAATACTCAATAAGACAAACCAAAAGAGCATACTACAAAACCAAAATAGGGCCAGACTACAAAGACATACATAAACTCTACCAACTCATGAATAAATTAACAGACACCACACCGGTGACCACAACCAGCACAGACATACCATCAGCAGACAACCTTGCCAAATACTTCAATGAGAAAATTATAAAGCTACGATCCACGTTACCACTCAATACCATAGATCACGAAAAATTTATGGACTGCTTGGACCCAACTCCCGGTGAATACCCAGCAGATCGCACATGGAATAACTTTGATCTGTTGACCGAAGAAACCATTAAACAAGCAATCAATAAATTTTCCAAAACTCACTCCAAACTGGATATTTGTCCCAGCAACCTCATAAGGCTCACCCCCAAACGCTTCATAACCGACCTGACATCGCACATGAATTACATGTTGCAACACGGACTATTCCCCAAGGACAAAGGAAATATACTACTTACCCCCATACCCAAAGACCTAAAGAAAAAATTAAACGACACAACCAACTATCGACCAGTAACATCAATCCCCCTGATAGTCAAACTAATGGAAAGTATGGTATCCAAACAACTTACCAACTGCCTGAACAAATTCACCATACTGCACGAATCACAGTCAGGATTTCGATCCAATCATAGCACTGAAACAGTGCTAACCACTCTCATAACCAAATTCAAACAATTAATTGCAACGGGAAACAATGTGCTCCTCCTACAATTTGACATGTCCAGTGCGTTCGACATGGTCAGCCACCAAATACTCTCAAACATCCTGGACTATTTCGGGATTGGAGGAAACATACTTAGATGGTTCGAGGGCTTCCTAACAGCAAGAACCTATCAAGTGATATCAAATTCAAAAACATCAACACCATGGAAACCTGAATGCGGAGTACCACAAGGATCACTGCTGTCGCCTACTCTTTTTAACTTAATGATGATACCATTAGCCAAATCGCTATCCAACCAAGGACTTAACCCGTACATTTATGCAGATGATGTGACGATATACATTCCGTTCAAAAAAGATATAACCGAAATCACAAACAAAATCACACAAAGCCTCCAAATAATGAAGTCATGGGCGAATGCATTCCAGCTAAAGCTGAACGCAGAAAAAACACAATGTCACATCCTGTCCTCACAATATAACACAAACAAACCCAATACCATAAACACCCTGGATTACACTCTCCCAGTCTCAGACAGCTTAAAAATTTTGGGAGTCACAATCGACTGAAATCTCACATTTGAAGATCATGCGGAAAATACAACAAAAAAAATGTTCTGCTCAATGTAGAAACTTAAAAGAATCAAACCTTTCTTCCCAAGGGAAGTATTCCGCAGCCTAGTACAATCAATGGTGTAAAGCCATCTAGACTACTGCAATGCCATTTATGCCGGATGTAAAGAACAAATCATCAAGAAGCTTCAAACCGCTCAAAATACAGCAGCCAGACTCATATTTGGGAAAGCGAAATACGAAAGCGCCAAACCCCTATAAGAGAAACTACACTGGTTCCCACTAAAAGAACGAATTGCGTTCAAAGTCTGCACACTGGTCTACAAAATTGTTCACGGTGAAGCCCCGAACTATATGTCAGACCTTATAGACTTGCCTACTAGGAATACAAAAAGATCAGCATGTACATTCCTCAGTCTCCATTACCCTAACTGCAAAGGGCTAAAATATAAATCCACATATGCGACCAGTTTCTCATACATCTGCACGCAGCTTTGGAACGCACTACCGAAGACAATAAAAACAACGCAAGACCTAACTATCTTCCGAAGGCTACTGAAAACAGATCTGTTCAAGAAGGCATACCATAAACATCCAGCTTAAATTCTAAATAATAAGACTTTACACGACATAGACATACTGTAACTGGAATCCTATCACTTGACTGATTAACCTCTTTGCCATTAACAAATTAACATTACCTCTCCAAACTTTATGTCGAATATGGTCACTACATAGCCGATGATCTAATGTATGATACAACCCAATTTCTCTCAGGAACTTTCATGTATTACCATAATTTATTCTTCTTTACCATCTATTGCACATGATATATATGTTAGGCTAAATGTATGTTACCATGCATGTATGCAACTTAACGCATTACCACTTGTAATCTGTTATCCGAAAATGGCAACCGCCATTGCGGCAAATGTAAGCCACATTGAGCCTGCAAATTGGTGGGAAAATGTGGGATACAAATGCTACAAATAAATAAATAAAATTGAGGGAAAATCTAAATTCAACCTATGTATACTTCTTGAATTTGGCCTATTCATAGGAAATAGCAAAAGTTGTACTATATTTTCTGAATTAAGTCCATGGAAACTTTTAGAAACCATACCGGCTATTTTAAAATGGAGACGCGTGTCTATTTTAAGCAAGTGTAGTTTGTTTAAAAGTGGATTTGCTTCATGAAACTTCCCTAACGAAAAAATAAGCTGAGCAGATGTAGTTTGCAACAGCTGCAATTTCCTATGGGGGTCCTTTACAAAGCAGCGCTAGCGTTTTTAGCTCATGCTACAAATCATCTGGCGCTAAATGCTGAGATGCCCACTATATTCCATTGGGCATCTCAGCATTTAGCGCAAGCTAAAAACACTAGCGCTGCTTTGTAAAACACCCTCTATGTAATTTCAAAGAACGCAAACAATACAGAGAATTGAGGTAATCCAGGTAAGGAATTAGAATGGCCTGAGCAACAGTTCTGAAACTCACAGGACTTAATGATGATGTAGCTCTTAAGTGACACAAATGAAAGAAAAATTTCTTTGTAAATTCATTAATCTGAAACTCAAAAGACAGGTCTGAATCTAGCACAAGAAGCTCAGTCTTGGTCATGTTTAGTTTCAGATGGTGGTGAGGCATCCAGGTAGCAATGTCAGACAGGCAGGCTACTACTAATACAAATCATTTCTATAGCGCTACCAGACATATGCAGCGCTTCACAGTTGAACATGAAGAAAAGACAGTCCCTGCTCAAAAGAGCTTACAATCTAAATCAGGACAGACAGACAGGACAAATAAGGGAAAAGGGTAGGACAGACAGATAGGATACATAGGGAAAAGGGAACTATTGAAGAGAGGAAGACAAGATAAGGGTTAAGAGTAGGTGACAAGTTTGGAATCAAAAGCAGCATCAAACAGGTAGGCCTTTAGCCCGGATTTGAAGGCGGCCAGGGAAGGAGCTTGACGTAATGGTTCAGGAAGTCTATTCCAGGCATAAGGTGCGGCGTGATAAAAGGAACAGAGTCTGGAGTTAGCGATGGAGGAGAAGGGTGCAATTAGGAGAGATCTGCCTAGTGAACGGAGTTCCTGGGAAGGAGTGTAGGGAGAGATGAGAGTGGAGAGGTAGTGAGGGGCAGCAGGGTGAACGCACATTAGGTCAATAAGAGGAGCTTGAATTGTATACAGAAACGGATTGGGAGCCAGTGAAGAGACTTCAGAAGAGGACTGATATGGGCATAGCGATTTTGGCGAAATATTAATCATGCAGCAGAATTTTGATACTTGGGCCTGGATTCCTGCTGAGATTTCAGGTGTAGAGAGTAGATCTGGGAGTCATCAGCATAAAGGTGATACTGAAAACCATGGGATGAGATCAGAGCGCCAAGGGAAGAAGTATAGTTGGAGAAAATAAGCGGTCCCATGACAAAGCCCTGAGGTACACCAACTGATAGTGGGAGGAGGATCTGCCACAGTATACATTAAAAGTGCAATGGAAGAGATAAGAAGAAAAACAGAAAAGAACAGCCCTGAAATCCAAGTGAGGACGGTGTGTCAAGGAGTAGGTGGTGTTCAACAGTGTCAAAAGCAGCAGATAATTCAAGAAGGATGAGTATAGAATACAGACCTTTGGATCTGGTCAAGAGCAGGTCATTGCCTCAAAAAAGGCAACATTAGCAGAACAGAGGCCACAGTATTAAATACCCAGAATAAGCCTCATCTCGAGAAATCTGCAGTATTACACCCATATCAAGCCATTCTGCCAGCAGAGACATGAAGTATTATAGACGTGAGAACACATAATCCTTACAAACACAAATCTTCGAATGAACTCCACTTACTATCATACCCCTGCAGAGTTACAGGTTCAAGAACAAGTTCAGCTTTCCAGCATACACTTATGATATTACAGGTATAAATAAAGTGCAAAAAGCTCATCATTTCAGAGGAAGAATGATCTAGAACAATAGGTCACACCACGAGTCTGCAAAGATTTAGAGTCAAAATCAGAAAATGTTTCTTCCTGGAAAAGGTGGTGAATATAGTAAAGATCATACAGCCATAGCAAAGGAGACAATGATCACATGGTTGAAACTTGAAAATAAAGGCCTTTATTCACATCCACAGACTCAACATGGGCCTGTGTTTCAGCCAAACGGCCTAATTCAGGAGTGTCTTTTGAATGTTACTCTATTGTATAATCTTAATGTTCTCCATAATAAATTATTAGTAGTTTTGTCAACACGCATCATTTATAGAATTCAGGAGACGATACATTATTCAGTCCAGAACAAAAGCTACTTACCAGCAGAGAGCTGTTTATTTTGATCTGGAGGGTCACCAATAGTAGCCCCTATCAAATAAAATAGCCACTATGGTCATCATACACTCATTACCACACAGAGTTGAAATGATACAGACCCAAGAACAATGCTCCTTACCAATACTGACCTGCAGTATTACTGACCGTAGAAAAAAATAAATTACCAGTACAGACCTAAAGGTATTACAGATGTCACACAAACATCACCTTCCCAGTACAGACCTGAAATATTACAGACCTCAAACTTCACCTTCCCAGGACTGACCTGAAATATTACAGATCTCAGATAAACCTCATGTTTCCAGGACACACCAGAAATACTAGAAACCTCAGACAAACTTCATCTTCCAGACCCGGACTTGCAATATTACAAGCCCCAGAAAAACTTCACCTTCCCAGCACAGACTTGCAATGTTACAGACCTCAGACAAACTTCACCTTCCCAGCAACATCTTATGGTACTGCAAATCTCAGAACATATTCTGCAGTATCCTTCTGATCCACAGAGATCTGCAGTTTTTCACATCGTTGAATAAACTGGCCTTTCCAGTACAAACCTGCCATATTACAGCCTTTAGAAAAAGCTCATCCTATCAGGACAGATCTGTATTTTTATAGACCTCAGAAGAAATATATCTTACCATCACTTACCTGCAGTAATAAGTTCACAAAAGATGCTCTTGCATTCATTTTTACAAACATCAAGACAAGCCCCTCTTACCACTAGACCTGCAGTTTTGTAGGTGTCAGAGTGAATACTCCTTACTACCACAAACCTGCTTTATTACTGATTCCTTCCCCCCCCCCCCCCCCCCCCCCCCCATCAACCTGGACTTACATTGTTCCAGATGTGATGGCAAGCTCAGGTTAGAAGCCCAGACCCAAGAACAAACCCACCTTAACTGCAGTAAGTCCACAAATGAAATAAATGTGATCAACATGCTACAGTGGTTGGAGAGTGTTTCGTTGTTTTATAGTTTGGATCCCTTGCTGGTAATTTCCTCTAAAATATTAAAACTATACTTTTAGATTTCATCTTTTTTATCAGCTTGATTGTAGCTTTGCAGTTTGAGGTCTACAGACTGATTGAATGAAGTTTCTGAGCTCTACAGACTGGATGAAGTTTCTCTTCGTTTATCAGGACATTATGAAGTGTTTACAGTGAAATGTTTGGAGACTTGGGGGCATCCAGTTTTCCCAGAAGCACCGGCGTATTCTCATTTCATTATTTGAAAATAGTTACTGTACACAGAACCTCATCTCTAGGGGTTAGACACTAGAGTACTAAGAAACCTTTACTCTATAAGCCCTTGTGTCCAGCTTCTGTGAATTTCCTGTGCTTACTCAAAAACATATTTTGAGGCTAAACTGTAGAAAGGTTGCTGGTTATATAATTTTAATATTTCTACAGGCTATTTAATAGTACAAGATTAGAGATTGGCCTCAGAATAGCAAAATCTCTGATTTAAATCTGATTGTATATTGCTGGGCTTGGTAGAAATTAGATATTATCACTAGTAACATAGTAAGTGACGGCAGATAAAGACCTGTATGGTCCATCCAGTCTGCCCAACAAGATAAACTCATTTTACTTGATATACGATACTTTATATATATATACCCGAGTTTGATTTGTCCTTGCCATTCTCAGGTCACAGACCATATAAGTCTGCCCAGCACTCTTCTTGCACTAAAAGTTCTGAAGCTAACGTCGAAGCCCCTTGAAATTTACACTCAAGCCCATTCCTATCTATTCATTCACAATCAGGGTGTAGACTGTAGAAGTCTGCCCAGCACCGGTTTCACTTCCCAATTACCAACGTCGCCACTCAATCTCTGCTAAGATTCCTTGGATCCATCCATGGTAGTTATACTTAGTTTTATTTCTTTTAAGTATGCAGTGGTACTACTAATACTACTTATCATTTCTATAGTGCTACTAGAAGTATGCAGCGCTGTACACTTGAACATGAAGAGACAGTCCCTGCTCGACAAAGCTTACAATCTAAATATTTATTTATTTATTTGCTGCACTAGTATCCCACATTTCCCACCCATTTGCAGGCTCAATGTGGCTTACAAAATGTTACAACAACATCATATTAATAGAATAAGAATTTCAGAATGTGCTCCCCCCCTTATTATATTATCAGGGCTTTTTTGAGGGGGTACTTGGGGGTACTGAGTACCAGCACCTTTTCCATTGTCTGCTAAAATTGACCCTTGGCCCCCAAGTTTAAATGAAAGAGCTCAGGCTCTACACACCAATTCTGCCTTGTCATAGGTTCTGTGACTCCGTTCGCTGGGTAAATATCTCCTGTCGTCCACCTTCTCCCCCACTGCTAACTCCAGGCTCCGTTCCTTCTATCTCGCTGCTCCCTATGCCTGGAATAGACTCCCTGAACTGGTACGTCAGGCTCAGTCTCTGGCTGTCTTCAAATCTAGGCTTAAAGCCCACCTCTTTGCTACTGCTTTCGACTCCTAACCATGACTCTCTTACTCAGTACCCTCACTTATTGCCCTATCCTTTATCCTCACCTCTTTATTCCCCTAACCCTAATTGTTCTGTCTGTCTCATGTCTTATCTAGATTGTAAGCTCTTTGAGCAGGGACTGTCTTTTTTATGTATGGTGTGCAGCGCTGCGTATGCCTTGTAGCGTTATAGAAATGATAAGTAATAGTAGTAGTAGTAGTGACTGGTTGCAGGGGGCCTGGCTATTCTGGAATGGGTCCCTCAGTGATCACCCCACCCCACCCCAGAAGGGTGGCCTGGCATTTGAGTACTGGCTCCTTTTTTGCTAGAAAAATTGTACTGTATATTATATACATACCTGCAGGATCACCTGGTCTTATAGGAAGGAGGAACTCTTTCATAACTGGGGTGCAGTAAAGTGTTTTAATGCATACAGGATTGGAGATTGGTTTCACATCAAACACAATACGCAAATCTTTGATTCTTTAGTGACCGCTTACCCTGCCCCTCAGCCCACCCACCCCAAAAGTGGCACTTCCTATATACTCTGCCTAATCTACAACCCATCTGCTTCAGTCGTCTATCTAATCTGCAGCCTATTATGAGAGGAAATCATTGCTAGTTGAGGTTATTTTTGAACTGTCTAATTTTCTATCAGGGAATCTTCCTGATTTTAAATAAAAGGGTTTTTTCTGTTATATTATTTTCTATAACTTTAACAGGAGAAGATTAGTTTAGTTTAGCTCTCATCTTTTACAAAGCTTGTTTATCAGCTTAATCTAGGGTTTTCTTTTTACTTCCACTTCAAAAGGGGGAAAACAAACAAATTATACTCTTTACATAAACTTTTTATATTTCAACACTTTATTGATGACATTCAGTACAGAAATCTCCGCCTGCGTTCCAAATATCCAGTAATACAATCCAAACTAGATAAACAAATAAACAATGTACTACTAACTGTCATCAAGATTTTCATATGAACTCCCTCCCACCCTCCCACCCTCCCTCATTTGCCCCTCCCCCTCCCCCCCCCCCTCCCTGAACTAAGCATCACAGGCATTCAATCACACAGTCTTGTCTGAACATGTGCTTGGATTCAAGAGTCTATTTTTTGCTTTCGGTTGTAGGGTATCCCAAAATTTCACTCAGATTTTCTCCAAGTTCTGTCCCTCCCTTGAGGATAAATCTGCAACTCCGCACCTCTCCAATCTCAGAAGTTCGATCATCTGTGTCCTCCAAACCCCAAGAGAAGGAGCCTCGCTCTCACACCAGTGCAGCAGGATGACCTTTTTTCCAATCACTACCGCTCTGTGCAAAAATGGAGTAAGTCCCGGAAGGACGGGCTTTGTGCATTTAGATATCCCAAAGAGTAGCAATGGTTGTCTCTGTATTGTACCACAGCCCCAATAGCGCTTAACTTCAGCCAGTACGTTGGACCAAAACTGCACAACCTTAGGGCAAAGCCAAAACATATGTCCAAGTCCTGCAAGAGCATGGCCGCATCTGGGGCAAGCCCCAGTGCTACTGAATCCTGCTTTAAATGCCCTTGCTGGTGAAATGTACAGCCTCAGCACAAACTTGTATTGAATCTCCCAGTAACGGGTGTAGACAGAGGTGCGCTGTGAGGAGGATACAAAGGACTGCAGCATCTCCTCCGACACCTCCACTGCCAGATCCGCTGTCCAAACCTTCGCTCTACCACGATAATCAATGTCTTCTGTCGTACCCTGAAGAAATCTGTGATGGAATCTCAGAGGCACCGCATTCTGGGCCCCTAATGTCAATGCTGTGTTCAAAGTGTCCTGTACGTCCTCACTCAGGTTAATCCACCCCAGCGCTGCCATATAATGTTGAATCTGTAAGTATGCAAAATGATCAGTCCCTGGCAGGCTGAATTCCTGTTGCAGTTCCGCGAAGGGCCGCACCCTTCCATCATCGGTAAGTAGTTGATTCAGATAACAAATCCCTTTCGCTCGCCAACGAGCGAAGGTCACCGACGAGGATCCCTCAGGAAAATCCGGATTATGATGTAAAGGCAAAAAAGGTGTCACTGTCCATTTGAAGTGGTGCCTTTTACAAAGCCATCTCCAGGCTGCCGTCGCCGACAGAACCAAAGGATTATTCCCCAATCTAGACACTATACCCCTACCTGATGCATGCAACCACCAACCCAAGTGCACAGTGGGAGAGAGAGACCGCTCAATTTATATGGCCGAGAAGTCCTGACACCCAGTCAGCCAGTCTCTTATATGCCTCATCGCACTTGCTACTGTCAGATACCGTATATTAAGTAGACCCATCCCACCATGCGCCCTCAGCTTTTGTATGATGTACAGGGGTAACCTGGGTTTCTTCCCCCTCCATAAAAATGTCTGAATCATCCTACCCAATGTCCTTTCCTCCCTCCTTCTAAGGTATAATGGTAACATCTGGAACCGGTAAAGCCACTTTGGCACTATCATCATGTTAGTTAGGCCAATACTTCCTGACAGGGTAAGTGGGCATGTCCCCCATAGTTGCAATAATCTCCGAGTATCAGTCAATACTGGAAGCACATTGACTTCATATAACCTTCCCAAATCTGCGGGTATAATCACTCCCAGGTATCTTATCTGTCCCTCTGCCCATTGTAGTGGGAATGTATCTCCCCAGTCGCGCCGCAACCCCGAGTCTAATGGCAGCGCCAGTGACTTCATGAGGTTCAGCCAGAAACCGGACAGACAACCATATCTGTCTATGGTCTGGAGGAGGTGTTCCAATGAGGTCCTTGGATTACTCAGCAGCAGCAACAGGTCGTCAGCATAGGCCAACACCTTTATCTCATGTCTGTGAAATCTTATCCCTTGTATTTTCTCATGCATGCGAATCTCACATAACAGCGGTTCCAATGTTAATAAAAATAACAACGGGGATAGCGGGCAGCCCTGTCTTGTCCCTTTCCTGATGTCAAACCTCTCTGTTCTAATCCCATTAACCAACACCATGGCACGTGGCTCAAAATATAACGTGCTGATTGCCTGCTTAAACCACTCTGGGAGTCCTATCCAGCATAATGTTTCAAACAAAAAGGGCCACAGCACCCGGTCGAATGCCCGTTCTGCATTGAGACTCACTGCCATCCTTTGTTTTTTAGTATCAGGGTCAGCTAACATGCCAGAATGAATTTGCGCACATTTATAACCGACTGGCACCCCCGGACAAAACCAGTCTGCTTGTCTTTCACTAACTGTGGCATCAGTGGTGCCAACCTGTCCGCTAGGATCCGTGACAAGAGCTTAGCTTCTACATTAATTAATGAAATTGGCCTGTAGGAACTAGGGTGCAGTGAATCTCTCCCCTTCTTTGGTATCAGACTTATAAGGGCCGTGTTTGCATGCAAAGGGAATCGCCCAGTCTCTATTACTGTATTAAGATATTCCGTTAGGGGTCCTAGTATTTGTGACTTCAACAGCTTATAAAATTCACCAGAGAGGCCATCGGGCCCCAGTGTAACAGGCCACATTAACTCCCTGCCCAGACTATACCAGGGGTTAAAGTGGCCTAGGCCAGAGTATACCCTGGGGGATAAACTGGCCTAAAGGCCAGACTATATCCCCCTAGGCCAGAATATACCCCGGAGTTTACTCTGGCCTAGGCCACAATATACCCCGGAGTTTACTCTGGCCTAGGGCAGGATATACCCCTCCAGGGCAGAATAGAATATACCCCTCCAGGGCAGAATACACTATCTATGCCCAGGGGGATAAAGTAGCCTAGGCCAGAATATACCCCCCCCCCCCCCCCCCAGGGAAGAATATACTCATTTTTGCCTTGGGGTATATCCTGCCCTAGGGGGTACAGCCTAGGCCAATTTATACCTAGTAACATAATGTTTAATTAATTTGACTGTTCATAATATAATAAAAGTCATAACGTCCTGAAACTTCATCTTCTAAGACTAGGAGCTCCTCACTTTAATATAAACGTTCAAAGTTAAACACTGATAACAACATCAAAATGATCATGCTTGTTTTCAAGATAAAGTGCATGTTCTGTTGTTGACTGCAGATTGAAACTTGCGGGATAGGTCAACCAATCCA
This sequence comes from Microcaecilia unicolor, assembly GCF_901765095.1. Lineage (NCBI taxonomy): Eukaryota > Metazoa > Chordata > Amphibia > Gymnophiona > Siphonopidae > Microcaecilia > Microcaecilia unicolor. The sequence goes on from NC_044031.1 coordinate 638,985,238, forward strand.
TGGAGTCACCAACTTTTGTGTGGATGACAATGTCACAACTCAGCAGATTTGCTGTGGCCATGATCTCTGCATCAGTTGCCCATACTCCATCACGGGAGATGCCAGAGATGTTCACATATTCATTCACCTTTTGGTTCAAGTAGTCCTGTAGTTTTCTTCTCAAGTCATTTTTCATGTGGTGAATGACTTTCTTTCTGAGCAGGGAGTGGTTGTCCTCTGTTCCTGTCAGAAAGTAGCTGATGGCCCGGAAGTAGCAGTTGCCATCACCTTTGGTTTTATATGTACGCCGTGGTTGTCCAAGGTCCCTTGTGCATCCACAATACACAACCTTACCAAATGTAAGGCCAATAGTTGTGCTAAGATACTTTCTTTCTGAACTTGGTAGTGGGTTGAAAGTTTTGGTTTGCTTATGTTTCTGTGCAGCAGAGTCACTGAGACAATCATCAGAGGACTGAGGTGGTGGAGTAGTCTCTTCATCCTGGTAAATCTTAAGGTTGCTGGCATGGTAGGTGTTCTTCAGTATCTTGCCAGTCTTATTGTTCTTAAGTTTTACTCGTCCCTTGGTCAAGGATTCCACAACAAAGTAGGGTCCAATCCAGCGTGGTTCCATCTTTGAACCCATGCGATGAATACGTTGCTTATTCTTGATGTAAACGATGGTTCCAGCAGTGATTTCTTTTTGGCTGTTGGGTCGATGGTCAAAGGCACGCTTCTGGTGTTCCTGGGCAGAGTGAATGTTGGTACTGACAGTTGAGCAGAGCTTTTTATGAATGGTTGTCAGTGTATTTAGCACATCAGGTTTGGCATCATCTGAAAGGGACATGGTGTCCATAGTGTCATATTCTGAGGGACTGAGGTCCATAGGAAGCTTGGCCTTCCGTCCATACATGACCTCAAATGGAGTGCACTTGGTTGAGGCATGCACAGATGTGTGATAGGCAAACAAAACACCAGGGATGAACTGGTCATAGTTGTTTCCTTGTTCATTGACAAGCTTACTGAGAGATTCCTTGAGTGTTCGATTGTCATGTTCCCGCTGGCCATTTGTTTGTGGGTGGTAGGCAGATGAAATGCGGTGATCTGTTTGAAAATGCTCCATCAGGTTGTCGATAATCGAGTTCACAAACTCTCGTCCCTGGTCACTTATGACAGTGTCCATACAGCCAAGGCGGCAAATAACGGAGTACAAAAAATTTGCTACTGACTTGGCACTCTTATCTGGAACAGCTGTAGCTTCAGTCCACTTTGAGAAATGATCAGTGGCAGCAACAATATATTTGTTGCCATTTGATGTTTCCTGAAGAGGACCCATCTTATCAATCCTGACTAAGCTCCATACTTTTCCAGGCACTGGTATACTGTTGAGTGGTGGAGCCTCCTTGCTGATTTTGGGATTTGTAACAAAACATTTTTGACAGGCTTTGACATGTTGGTGAATGTCGTTCTTCATTCCCTTCCAGTAGTAACGGACAGAGATTTTGGCTAATGTTTTATCTCTGCCAAAATGGCCACCAGAAATTGGGTTGTCATGACAGGCCTTAAGGATATTTGGCAGTTGTCTTTTAGGTAGAACCTCCTTTTCCCCATGGAAAAGAATCCCTCTGTCTGCTCGATATGGCTTAGCTGTTTGTCTGAACTGGGTCTTGGCATTTAGACGTTTCTCTGGAGGTAGATCGTAGATCCACAGGGGGTACTTTTGTTGTGCTGCAGTGTAGAATGTCAAAAGTTGGCTATACAGTTGGTCTTCCATGGTTGTCTTCCGGGCACATCAAATACCATTCTGAATTGGCGTAGAAACTCGTTGAAATTGAACAATACTGGGTCCCTCTGTTCCCACAGAGGGGTGACCCACGCTAGGGCTGGTCCGGATAAGAGAATCATCATGTATGTGACTTTGACTTGATCAGAAGGAAAGGCTCGTAGTTGTAGGTCAAACAACATTCGGCACTGGTTGATGAACCCCTGGCAGGTGGAGGGAGTGCCATCAAAGAGTGGCAGGTCAGGAAGACGGAACCCTCTAGGAGGTCCCGTCGGCTCTGGGACGGATGAAGTGGCGGCGCGGGTCGCCTGCATTGTCTGTACCTGAGTGCCAATGCAGCGGTCAGTAGCAGATCCAGGAACAGGCAAGGGTCAAACAAGGCAGCGGTCAGTAGCAGGTCCAGGAACAGGCAAGGGTCAATACCAGGCAGCGGTCAGTAGCAGGTCCAGGAACAGGCAAGGGTCAATACCAGACAGCAAACAGGAACGAATCTCCAGAGGCACTGCAACTACCCAGAGAACTGAATAGAAGCCGAAGCAAGGAAAGACTGAGAGCAAGGTCTTAAATAGGGTAGAAATTAGGCTCAATCCAGCCAGCTGAAAACAAGATGGCTGCCCCCATCTGTGACACCCTACGTCCAAATATCTCTACAGGTACTTCTTCTGGTAAACGTAAGAGGTAAGTATAAGTCTATGGTTTTATTTCACTCTCTTTAATAAGTCCCTGCCGAATCCTTTTTCAATGTGCTTGCATTAATGGTTTAAAGGATACTTTTTCCTGCTTTCTTGTATTTAGTTCTTTCTTCTCCTTTCTTTAACCATTGGGTACCATTGAAGGTGGATCACAGGAACCAGGGAACTCAATTCAGAAATCTGGGTACCTACTACTCTATTCTTAAAAAAACTCAAAAACCCTAAATGCTAACTGTCAAAATACTTTAAGTACTGTGAAGCTAAACTATTTCAGTACTTTTCTAACTAACTTTTCCCCAAAAAGAAACGTATAATTTTCAAGCCCTATATTTCTTCCCCTCCCACTTTTGATCAATCAAAAGAAATATTTGGAAAACTTTATTCCCAAATATAAAACAAGTTTAATGCTGAGCTTTGATATTAATATAGCTTTCAGCTATTTTATATATACTCTGTAATTTTATTTTTTTTCCCCTAAAACAGAGTAAATATATTCTATTTTTTTATATATATATATATATATATTTTTTTAAATAATCCTTTATCCAAAGGTTCTGCAAAGGATCTTTACTTTATAGTTCCTCTACAAATTTACTTAGTGAAAGTAAATTAATGAGCACCTCAGTCAGCACTTGTATTACATAGTACTGAGAGGGAACACTGGATGATGTGTACCAAACTAACAGTTATTTAGTTTGATTTATTAAGCTCTCTAGTTTCTAACACCACAGCTTAATCAAGCAGCTGACAATCACCATGACAGACATTACTCTAAAGCCACTAAAAAATGAGGATGGCTTTTAAAATTAAGCAATTAATCTTAGTTCACACTCCTCACACACAACAACAACTTTTAAAAAACCCAAAATCCATTTTTTAAACAGATTCTCTGGCTCAGCTGTTCACAGACCACTACCATAGGTCCAGACAGCGTCTCTCATGCCTCCCAACTGCCCAGATTTACAGTTTAGAACTTTTTCCTAACCCTCCCCGAGCTCGAGCTTCTGCCACAAGCTCATGCACCTAAGATACCTTCCAAAACACAATCACAGCATTTTTAAATCATATTAAACAATTTTTAAACAAATACATTCAAACAGCTCTTAAAACTAATACAAACATCGGTACCTTTTTATGTTTTAGAGCCCCAAAATCTTCTTTTTCATTCTGGCACGAGCCTCCTGTCCACGAGCTGGCATCTGGCTCATGCACTCCTTCTGCACTCGGCCCTCAGATCCACAGCGCGTGAAGCGCTACCTCCGTAGCCGGCCGCTTTAATAAAAATTTTAAAATGCTGGGAAAGTGCATTGGAGCCTCCTGCAACCGCGGCAGTCCAAAAACCGCTGCCACCGCTACCGAGGATCCGCCACCGCAGCAGCAGCATCGCCTAAACCCCGCATCAGCTACAGAAGAGCGCCCCTGTAACAACTTCTCCCTCCTCTCTCAGCACGGGTACGTTTTTTTTAACCCCTTCGGGGTTACATTCACACTGGCTAATAAATTTAAAAAATGTTTAACATAACATTTTCCCCCTGAAATTTATAACTTAAATTTCCCCAAAACCATCTTAATATACAACCACCCTAGAAAATTTACATTTTCAAACAATTAACAAATTTATACAATCACATACTATAATTTTCTGTTAGGAAGGCTGGCCTGTTCCCTTTGGTTACTCGTGAGGAGGCTCTAACTTCTCCTCCAGAACCAGCGGAAAGAGTTTCCCTTCCAACATCAACGTTAACATTTGATTCAGTATTGATAACAGTTTGGATAACATACCATTCAGTCGGTTTTGAAATCACTCTGTTAGCTGCACTAATAACTGTATCTGACATCTTGGGAATCATTTGCTCTTCTACGCACATTTCTATTTTAGGAACCATCTCCGGAGCAACTTTCCTGAGTTGGTCTCTATGTAAAACCTTTTCAGAACCTTCCTTGTTATTGATTCTAAAAACATTTGACCCATACACTGCTATGATCGAATACGGAATAGGAACCCCAAATATCCTCCAACTTGTGTTTGGTCTTGAAACCCTGCCTCCTAACCAGGACCCAATCACCAGGCTCCACCTCGGCTCCTTTTGTCATGCATCATCTTGTTTTTCAGACCAGCTTTTTCCGAAGCTAGATTTGCTATAGTTTGGGCTTCTTCCATTCGTCTTCTTCTCTCCAGAACCCAGTCGTCCAAATCCTGATCATCTTCCTCTGGAATATTAAACAAAGTTGTCGGCAATAATGAATTTCTTCCTAGAAATAGATACAAAGGTGTGTATCCTGTGGAGCAATGAACTGTGCTGTTATAAATTTGGGTTACTTCACAAAGATAATCGGACCAATGTTTCTTTTTCTCTACAGAGAGTGTTTTGATTAGCTGACTTGGGGCTTTGTTGAATCTATCACAACGGCTATTCGCTTTTGGATGGTATGGAGTTGTTCTAGATTTTCTAATATCATACCAGTCGCACAATTCCTTGATAACATTGGCCTCAAAACATCGTCCCTGGTCAGAGTGTATGTGCTCGGGAACTCCATAAATAGTGATCCAATATTTAATCAAGCAGTTTGTGGTAGTTCTTGCAGATTGATTCTTTGTTGGAACCGCTATTGTGAACCGGGAGAACATGTCACAAATCACCAAAACATTTTAGTATCCTTTGGAATCCTTATCCAACAAAGTATAATCAAGTGCTATCACCTGCAAAGGTTTAGTGACACTGAAACATGTCATCTGGGAATGTTCTTTCGGACAACATTCTTTGGCCAATATACAACGTGAGCATTTCCTTATCCATGCATCTACATCCTTAGCCATTTTCGCCCAATAGTATTTTTGTCTCATCGTTTTCAGCACTGTTTCACTTCCAAAGTGCCCACTGCGATCATGGTGTACTTTAATGATTTCATTACGACAGACTGTAGGAACTACCAGCTGATAAATTTGATTTCAATTTCTTGGGTCTTCTATTTGTCTGTATAATATATGGTTCCTTATAATCAAATATTTTCTCTGTCCCCACAAAGCCTTGAATTCAGAAGAGGACTGGTGAAAATTAGGCTGAACTCTGTGTTCAAGAACATCCACCATCTCAAATATACCAGGGTCCTCCCTCTGCAAATGTATAATCTCTAGGTCAGTATATATAGACTGTACCTTGGCCAACATTTTAGAACGTGGGATCCAATTATTCTTTTCTTTATTGGTAAAGACCCAAAAATCTTTATTCTGGTCTTCCTCCAACATTTCCAATTCCTCCTTAACTGGTAACCTTGATAGTATATCCGCATTTTCGTTGTTTCTTCCCGGCTTGTACTCTACCACGAAGTCCAGTTCTGCCAGTTGAGCCAGCCATCTCTGTTCTACTGCTTGCACCTTAGCTGATTGTAAGTATTTTAGCGGGTTATGATCTGTCCTCGCTATAAATTGTTTATAGAGGAGATATTCTCTGTACTTCTCCGTTGCAGCCCACTTCAAAGCTAAAAGTTCCAGCTTGAAGGCGGAGTAATTTTTATCATTTCGCTCTGATTTTCTCAGCCCCCTTCTGGCATATGCTATTACTCTTTTCTCCCCATCCTGTATCTGGCTTAATATTGCTCCCAATCCTTTAAAGCTTGTGTCAGTCATTAATATGAATGGGGTGTCGAATACAGGAAACGTTAATATAGGAGCTGAGATAAGTTTCTATTTTATTTCTTCAAATGCTGCTTGACACGGTTCTTCTCAGATGAACAGAATATCTGCTTTATGTTTCTTGGCCTTCCCTGTAAGGTGATGTAAGGGTGCTGCCAATTGAGCGAAATATTTTACAAAATGCCTATAAAAACTAGCGAAACCTAGGAAACTCCTTAGTTCTGTTTTGGTTTTTGGAACAGCCCAATTTCTCAATACTTTGGTCTTCTCCGGGTCTGTGGCTATTCCTTTTTCTGACACCACATAACCCAGAAACTTTACTTCTTTGCAAAATAATTTGCATTTGGCCGGTTTCAGCTTCAGCCCACACTGCTTTAGTCTATTAAATACCAGTTCTAGCCTTTGTAGATGTTGTTCGAAAGTGGTGGCGTAGACCAAAATATCATCTAGATACAGAAGTAGTATTTGGAAGACGTACTCTTCTAACACTGTACCCATCAATTGTTGAAAGCTAGCTGGGGCGTTACATAGGCCAAATGGCATTCTGGTCCACTCATGCAACCCAAAGGGCGTAGTTACTGCTGTCTTACTCATTGCAGATGGATCCATCCCTAACTGGAAATATCCTGACGTAAGATCTAAAGATGAAAACCATACTGCTTTCCCCAATGCATCTAATGACTCATCTATTCTTGGAAGTGGGAAGGTGTCTTTAACTGTTACTGCATTTAGTCTCCTATAATCGCAGCAAAATCTGAGTGCTCCATCTTTCTTTCTTATTACTACGGCTGGAGAGGCCCAAGGACTGTTACTTTTCCTGAGAATTCCCTGGTGAACTAGCTCAAAAACATGTTCTTTGAAGTCTTCATATAAATGGAGAGATACCCTCCTGTACGGCTGTTTAATGGGTTTAGCATCCCCAGTCTCAATCGTATGGGTTTCCAGTGTGGTGTAACCAATGTCTTGGTTATTAACCGAGAATACATCGCTATGTTTTATCAACAACTTCTTAAGATCCTCAGCCTGTTGTCCAGTAAGATTTTTCCAATCTATTTTTACATTCGGTAGATCAGATTCGTCCGACATATTCGAATTCCATTGACTATCTCCTACCGGATTTCCGACCTCTTCTAAAAAGTTCTCAGGATACAATATGGACTAGGGCTTTGATACTTCAGCTATTTGTGCTCTTGATGGAATGATGAAGTCCTTCTCCCCCACATTCAACACCCTCACTGTCACATTTCCCTTTTCAGGGTTCACTAAAGTGTTGGCCACCAATATATTTTCAGGTTAATATCCGTTTTTCGTGGCAGTCACTACCATCGTACAGGCTCTCAATCCCTGTACTTTCTGGCATTTCCCTTGTATAATCTTCTCTGACATTGAAGGAACTACTACTGGTGTTCTTCCCACTACCTTTACGTATCCTAAATTTTCAGACTTCGACTGATCAAACGTCTTCTTTCTCTGTATGGCAGCACTTATTTTCTTTATGTCTGCTATCCCTATTGTTGTAGTCAAATCTAATAAATTTCCAAAGAAACCATCCTCTCCAGATGCAGATTTAGTGTCTTTTACCACGAAAATACACCGTTCTGGCACTTTTTGCCCTAAGCACTGAACCTCAGCCGAAATACACCTGATGACCGGCAATGAAGTTCCATTTGCCGCAGAGACATTGATCCAGTTCGCATCTTGTAGACACTCTGTATGCTTAAAATGCTTATAATAGTGACTGGCTAGAATTGTGGAAACGTTTGAACCAGTGTCCACTGTGCATCGCGTTTCTACCCCTCCAATCAACAGCACAATGATTGGACTTGTTCCAATGGCTTTCTCCCGTAGAGAATCCCAATCTTGGCTTATTATCTCCGTTTCCAAAGTTTGGACTTTTGCTCTAGATTTTTCTGTATCTCCTTGCCCTTTTCCTATCGGTTTTTGTTGGAAAGTAGTGCTGGGCTGTTCTCCAGTTGGTACACTCCTTGATCGGCTTCCCAGAACTTTTTCACTCCTACAGGACCTGGCCATGTGACTGAGTTCACCGCAGCTATAACAAACTATATTAGAAAAATTTTTATAATTTGTTCTTCTACTCTCGGGTTCCACTTCCCCTCTCTGAGGCAAATATCCTCTGGAACTTTCTCCCACAAATATTTCTCTTTTTCTCTGCTGGAACAAGAATTCCTCTTGGCGCCGCTCCATTCTCTCCAACCTCCTTACAATGTCTGCCAGTGGATCCCTTTCCACCATCCCGGAAGCACCAACTGAGGTAAATGCAGCTACATCACTTTGCCCTCTTGATAGAATCCTCACAGAAGGTTCTTGTGTCCTATAAGGGTGCCGCTCTTCCTCTGCCCAATTAATAGCTGCCTGCATGACATCTTCAAACGTTAATTCCTGATTCAATTCCATCCTTCAGTTCATTTCCTTCCTCAGTACATCATCTCTCAATCCCAGAATCAATGGTTCTTTCAGGGCATCTTCTGGATTGCCTACTCGATGCGCATCTCTTGTCTTTATAGCGGCTAATTTTTCCTGTAGTTGATATGCGAATTCCCTTATGGTCTCATCCGGCCTCTGACGTCTGTCGTAGAATTCTTTAACTCTCAAGCCCAAAGGAACCTTGCCTCCATACACATAAATTAACAGTTCAAAAATGATGTCCAAAGTGCAATGTCTTTGAGAAGCTGAATATTTACTACTACTACTACTACTATTTAGCATTTCTATAGCGCTACAAGGCGTACGCAGCGCTGCACAAACATAGAAGAAAGACAGTCCCTGCTCAAAGAGCTTACAATCTAATAGACAAAAAATAAATAAAGTAAGCAAATCAAATCAATTAATGTGAACGGGAAGGAAGAGAGGAGGGTAGGTGGAGGCGAGTGGTTACAAGTGGTTACGAGTCAAAAGCAATGTTAAAGAGGTGGGCTTTCAGTCTAGATTTAAAGGTGGCCAAGGATGGTGCAAGACGTAGGGGCTCAGGAAGTTTATTCCAGGCATAGGGTGCAGCGAGACAGAAGGCGCGAAGTCTGGAGTTGGCAGTAGTGGAGAAGGGAACAGATAAGAAGGATTTATCCATGGAGCGGAGTGCACGGGAAGGGGTGTAGGGAAGGACGAGTGTGGAGAGATACTGGGGAGCAGCAGAGTGAGTACATTTATAGGTTAGTAGAAGAAGTTTGAACAGGATGCGAAAACGGATAGGGAGCCAGTGAAGGGTCTTGAGGAGAGGGGTAGTATGAGTAAAGCGACCCTGGCGGAAGACGAGACGGGCAGCAGAGTTTTGAACCGACTGGAGGGGAGAGAGTTGACTAAGTGGGAGGCCAGCAAGAAGCAGATTGCAGTAGTCTAAACGAGAGGTGACAAGGGTCTCCTTAGCCTGGCCCTTAATATGATCTTTCACGGTGTCTAATTGATCTTCCTCCGGGGTTCTTAGTATTTTTAACGCTGTTTTGGTATTCTCCACCCACTCCTCAACTGTCGGATCACCTGGATTTCTGGAAAAGCCATAAAAGTCGGGATTCTCCTTATTCTTCTTGAGGACAATTGTATTTGTCACCACCGGCATTTGGCGAACATCCATCAAACTTCTCACCATTTTCTTCAGCTCTTCCATCTCCCTTCTCATCTCTTCCATCTTCACTGGATGATTAGGAACTGGCTAGGAAGCAAAGCAGTTCAAAACCCACACAGACTTTCTTACACTTTAAAAACAAATCAACCACTTAAACAGTTGGTTCTCAAGGCTTCTTAGGAAGGTTCCCACAACAAAAGGTTCCTAAATTAGAAATAATCAATCCTGTGTCCGTAACACCATTAATAATGTGACCTCACCTCTTGGCACAATAGCTCACCCTACAAATACCCTAAGAATACTTCAGGTGAACTTTTGTGAAATGGACAGAGGTGAAGTGCAATTATTTAAACTAACCACGCTCTCCTGTTTCAAAAACAAGAGAGGAAATTAAGCTAAAATGATCAGTTGAACAAGGTTTATATTTCAAATTAACCAAATTTATTTGCTTACTAATGTTTTAAAGGTATGTCACAGCCAATATCAACATCTTTCAGAGGCAATTATCAGATAAGTATCTTTCATAAACACAGCAACACTGCCCCCCCCCCCCCACACACACACACACTCACACACATATTTAACATGTACAGCACAACAGTAATGTTTTTTTTTTTAATTCTTTTAAATTGTAAGAATTGATTCTTTGTTTGGTTGTTTTTTTTTCTGTACAGGTACTTCTTCTGGTAAACGTAAGAGGTAAGTATAAGTCTATGGTTTTATTTCACTCTCTTTAATAAGTCCCTGCCGAATCCTTTTTCAATGTGCTTGCATTAATGGTTTAAAGGATACTTTTTCCTGCTTTCTTGTATTTAGTTCTTTCTTCTCCTTTCTTTAACCATTGGGTACCATTGAAGGTGGATCACAGGAACCAGGGAACTCAATTCAGGAATCTGGGTACCTACTACTCTATTCTTAAAAGAACTCAAAAACCCTAAATGCTAACTGTCAAAATACTTTAAGTACTGTGAAGCTAAACTATTTCAGTACTTTTCTAACTAACTTTTCCCCAAAAAGAAACGTATAATTTTCAAGCCCTATATTTCTTCCCCTCCCACTTTTGATCAATCAAAAGAAATATTTGGAAAACTTTATTCCCAAATATAAAACAAGTTTAATGCTGAGCTTTGATATTAATATAGCTTTCAGCTATTTTATATATACTCTGTAATTTTATTTTTTCCCCCTAAAACAGAGTAAATATATTCTATTTTTTTAATAATCCTTTATCCAATGGTTCTGCAAAGGATCTTTACTTTATAGCAGGGGCGTATCTGAAAGTCGGCGGTAGCGGGGGCCGAAGCCAGAGTGAGGGGGCACATTATAGCCCCCCCCCCAGCTGCCGCCGCCATTTCCGACCCCCCTCTGCCGCCGTGGGTACCTTTGCTGGTGGGGGACCCCAACCCCCACCAGCCGAGGTCCGCTTCCTCCTGCCGCTGCGAGGTTTTTAAAGTTCTTCATCGGGATTCGTCCTCCGTCATTCTGTGCTGCTGTTCAAAGAAGCTGCAAGCTGAATGCAGTTTCGGACTGAGTCTGACGTCGCTGCTGCACGTTGTACGTGCAGGACGTCAGACTCATGTACAACGTGCAGCAGCGACGTCAGACTCAGTCCGAAACTGCATTCAGCTAGCAGCTTCTTTGAACAGCAGCACAGAGTGACGGAGGACGAATCCCGATGAAGAACTTAAAAAACCTCGCAGCGGCAGGAGAAAGCGGACCTCGGCTGGTGGGGGTTGGGATTCCCCACCAGCAAAGGTACCCACGGCGGCAGCAGGGGGGTCCAGGGCGAAATCTGCGGGAGCCCAGGCCCCTGTGGCCCCACGCAGATACGCCCCTGCTTTATAGTTCCTCTACAAATTTACTTAGTGAAAGTAAATTAATGAGCACCTCAGTCAGCACTTGTATTACATAGTACTGCGAGGGAACACTGGATGATATGTACAAAACTTATCAGCACACCAAACTAACAGTTATTTAGTTTGATTTATTAAGCTATCTAGTTTCTAACACCACAGTTTAATCAAGCAGCTGACAATCACCATGACAGACATTACTCTAAAGCCACTAAAAAATGAGGATGGCTTTTAAAATTAAGCAATTAATCTTAGTTCACACTCCTCACACACAACAACTTTTAAAAAACCCCAAATCCGTTTTTTAAACAGATTCTCTAGCTCAGCTGTTCAAATACCACTACCATAGATCCATACAGCATCTCTCATGCCTCCCAACTGCCCAACTTTACAGTTTAGAACTTTTTCCTAACCCTCCCCGAGCTCGAGCTTCTGCCACGAGCTCATGCACCTAAGATACCTTCCAAAACACAATCACAGTATTTTTAAATCATATTAAACAATTTTTAAACAAATAAATTCAAACAGCTCTTAAAACTAATACAAACATTGGTACCTTTTTATGTTTTAGAGCCCCAAAATCTTCTTTTTCATTCTGGCACGAGCCTCCTGCTCAGCTCCGTCCACGAGCTGGCATCTGGCTCGTGCACTCCTTCTGCACTCGGCCCCTCAGATCCACAGCGCATGCAGCACTTCCTCCGTAGCCATGCCGCTTTAATAAGAATTTTTAAAACGCTGGGAAAATGCATCGGAGCACTTTCTCCAGCTTCCCTAGTCCCACGGTGGTCCTATTTTACCTTTGGAACCGGCTCTACAGCTTAAAAGAGCCGGTTCCCTTTAAGAATGGATATCCCCGGGCCCTGTGTCGAAAATGTGCGTCTAACGTCGTCACGTTGATGTCAGATGCACTACGCAGGACTAATCAGAGCCCAGACTCCTCCCGGGCTTTTCTCTTTCCCCTGGCTCCACCTCCACAACAGCGTCGCCAACGCGCACCACCGAACAGCTGATTCCAGCTCCCCGGACGGCCCAGAAGCCCTACAGTGATCCAGACTCTCTCCTTTCCCCGCCCAGCTGGAGAGGCTGGCTGCCTCCTGCAACCGCAGCGCTCCAAAAACCGCTGCCACCGCTACCGAGGATCCACCCCCACAGCAGCAGCATCGCCTAAACCCCACACCAGCTACAGAAGAGCGCCCCTGTATCAACTTCTACCTCCTCTCTCAGCAGGGGTACGTTTTTTTTTAACCACTTCGGGGTTACAGTAGCATGCCAAAAGTGACAAGTAGTGATGTTTACATTTAGGTTTCTGTGATCTGTGACACTAACATGTACAGCAATAGGTCCAAAACATACCTAGAAGTGAGTTGTGTGGTCATATCTATCCAGCATATCAAATGTGTCATTTTCAGCACTCTTTGCATGGTTCTTGCTGTGTAGCCACATACCAATGTCTGCCCATGCTCATGTCACATGTTATTTCTTCATGCAGATGGTCAAGCAACTCAAGGCCAAGCTCCCAAGGAGGAGGAAGGCCTACAGCCAGCAGCAGGAACAGCAGCGTCAGCAGCAAGAGCAACACCACCACCAGTGCTGGATGTGGAGGGGGCAGAGGAGCTAGAGAGGCTGGATATCCCATACCCCATGGAGGTTCAACAAAGTATCAACTATTATTCAATTGCTCTTTATTCTGTATCACAAATATAAAGTTCAAAAAATCATTTAACAACAATAAACCAGATACACACACATTCACACCCCCACATTCATCCAAGCCTTGTGCCAGATCTTACTAATATATCATATGCCTCACTACCCCCATGAACCTGCCTGTCAGCTGTTATTGCAATTAACAGTTGTTTAAACAGTTGTTTCCACTTATTCATTTACATAACCTCCAGCGTTCTCCTTTTGTCCACCACGCTGTATTTGATAACCAACTTCTTGAACAACTGTCTTGTTAAACACTTCATTGGTTATGAACATTGTCCATACTGTTCATATATCCACATTCTCGATCACTAAGCTCGTTGCTACTTGCAGATAATTCTCCTCCACTCCGCAAAACCTTCAACAATCAGCAGGCTTCACTGTCATTTGGCAGGTTACAATCCTATGAAAGGAATCTCAAGGCTGGTCTCCACACAAATCCCTTTATCATACACAGTATCCCAGACTCTACACAGTCTGCGTTTCGCTACTTGAGCATCATCAGGGGTCGGGTTCAATTAATGATTCCACACATCTGAAGGATATCAGGCGACCAGGAACTCAAAGCACTTCCATGTGTTTTTTCGCTGGGACGTGGACGCATGGTGCAAGGCTTGGATGAATGTGGAGGTGTGAATGTGTGTGTATCTGGTTTATTGTTGATAAATGATTTTATGAACTTTATATTTGTGATACAGAATAAAGAGCAATTGAATAATAGTTGATACTTTGTTGAATATCCAATACAGTATTTACCCAGTATAGAGTGTTGTAAATACCCCATGGAGAAGGAGGAGAAGGAGCTGGGGGAGGATCAGCTGGGCAAGGCTGAGGGCCTCACAATACATCTAGGCCATCTTGAGCAGGCCGACACACTCCTCATGAGCACCACTCATAAAATCCTTCAGGAGCAAGGCCTGCTCAGGGAAGATGTCGAAGGGCTCAATTGGCATCTGGATGCCCTCAATGGGAAGGTGAGAGCCAGGAGGACATTTGAGGAGCAATGTCTCTCCTGCCTCACTTCCCTCTATAACAACCAAGCAGACATGCAACATGTCCTGGAGGGTATCCAGACAAACCTCTCCACCTTTCTCCCCCAGCTTCTCAGCCCAGCCACACCACCAAGTCCCTATTCTATCCCTCCCAGTGCTACAACCCCAGCCAGCCTCCCCCCACCAGGCCCTCTATCACCAGGGCCTCCAGCAGCCAGGCCTCCACTCCTGGTCCCTCCCACAGCCAGCCATCCACTAGTCGAGGAACGGGTGGGGTGGACAAGGGCATGTCTGTGGGAGGAACCTAAATTGAGGGACATCTGTGGTATATGCCTCCCACCCCAGTGGCCTCAGGGACATTGTGCTGTAAGAGACTCTGTGTCTCTCATGGACCTTGCTACACATAATGTTGCCATTGTCTTGCCTTTGGATCTTCCATCTCACGGGTGGCCTATGGCAGACGCTACCTCCATATAGAAACTTGGGTATTGGCTCTATTCTGCCAGACTGTGTCACCATAGAGAACACTGTTTTTAGTGGGGGAGAATGGGTAGGTTTTTTTTTTGCTTTTAAAGACAGTTGTCTCCACTTTCATTTGGTTACTGGGGTGGGGGGGGGGGTGGTAGGGGCGGGAGAACGATGGGGGAATGATTAATACATTGTTTTGGTTTTCATTATAGTTGGATGTTTTGTTTTGGTTTTGATTCACTAAAAATGTTCAAACCTTTTGCTGTGTTACTGTGTCTGCATCAAGTCTTCTCTCATATGCTGCCCTCTCTGTTGGGTCTGTTTCTGAGATGCCTCATCTGCATTGTCACTTTTCTCCCTGCCTCAGGTATGTGGTGCCTCAGTGCTAGGTTAATGTAGCTTGCTGTACAACTTTCACATACTTGGGTACACCTGTACAGCTACCCCCCCCCCCCCCCCATACACACACACACACACACACACACAAGATCCAGGGAATGGAACATCATTGTATTTCTTTTCAGCCTCTCCCTGTGGGTGCACAATGGGCCTCACCAGCCATTCTCCCAGGGGCTAGCCATGGTCACTAGGTTTTCCAACTGAATGCAGATTGACCTGACAAGGTTGACCCAGCCCTGGGCCTACCCCATTGCATGCAGGGACTTGTACTTCAGTTTTTCCCATTGCATTTCCCCATTGTCACTGCAAAGATGGCATCTGAGTAGGACACACCTATAGGAGCTCCGTTGCAACACCGGGATTCTTCAGCCGAGCGGTTCCATTCCCTGGCCAAGAGCAACCAGCTCTTACCATTCTACTTCTCCTCGAATGGCGCCAGTGCAGCTCAGAGCCCTGAGGACAGCAATTCCAGCATTGAGATCCAGATCCGCAGGCCGGGCGTCAGACACATGCAGGAAACACCAGTGAGCAGTGATGGCAAGGCGAATGCGATTGACCCAGCACAACGGTGAGCAGTTATAGCAAGGCAA
The DNA here is from genome assembly GCF_901765095.1 of Microcaecilia unicolor. Classification (NCBI taxonomy): domain Eukaryota; kingdom Metazoa; phylum Chordata; class Amphibia; order Gymnophiona; family Siphonopidae; genus Microcaecilia; species Microcaecilia unicolor. The sequence goes on from NC_044031.1 coordinate 639,000,909, forward strand.
ACGCAAGCGGCAGAGGTAAGCATAACTGATAAGTGACAGTGGTGGGCTCAGACACAAGCGGCAGCGAGGGGCACGGACGCAAGCAGCAACGGCAAGTGATGCTCCACACGACCACAGTCAAAACACAAGCAGAAGTGGTGGACACAGCTCCAAATTAACAGAAGCAAAGATCTCCCTCGGGAACCCGGACCACCACAACAAGCTTCCCTCGCCATAGAGTTCTCCACCATTTTAATCAACCGACCTGGCTGAATATCAACTCTGCAAGCTAAAATCCCCCAAGTAAGCATTAAGAACTGAAAGAGATTTTTAAGAGCAGTGCCTGAGGCACAGTAAAAGGGCAGATCAGAAGAAAAAAAGTAAAATTAAAAAATAAAATTGGAGCATTTGCCGATGTGTGACCTGCGCATGCACCCACAACCTTGCTGACCACAGTGAGGACCAGCATGGGGCAACAGCATGGCCAGAGAGAATGGGTCTGAGGAATCCTACAGAGAAATCACGGCCCGGAAACCACACCAAGCTGACTTAGGATCTGAAAGCAAAGATCCTGGAAATTATAGACTGGTGAGTCGTCGGTTTCGGGCAAAATGGTAGAGACTATTATTAAGACCAAAATTACAGAGCATATTCAAAAGCATGGATTAATGAGACAAAGTCAACATGAATTTAGTGAAGGGAAATCTTGCCTCACCAATCTACTACATTTCTATGAAGGGGTGAACCAACATGTGGATAAAGGAGAGCCGGTTGATATTGTGTATCTGGATTTTCAGAAGGCGTTTGACAAAGTACCTCATGAAAGACACCTCTACTCAAGAAATCTAGTCTACACCAACTTGACATTTTGTCCTTTAGATTGTAAGCTCCTCTGAGCAGGGACCGTCCTTCTTTGTTAAATTGTACAGCACTGCGTAACCCTAGTAGCGCTCTAGAAATGTTAAGTAGTAGTAGTAGTAGTGTTCTATTGTGGATTAAAAACTGGTTAAAAGATAGAAAACAGAGAGTAGGGTTAAATGGTCAGTATTCTCAATGGAGAAGGGTAGTTAGTGGGGTTCCCCAGGGGTCTGTGCTGGGACCGCTGCTTTTTAACATATTTATAAATTACCTAGAGATGGGAGTAAATAGTGAGGTAATTAAATTTACTGATGACACAAAGTTATTCAAAGTCGTTAAATCACGGGAGGATTGTGAAAAATTACAAGAGGACCTTACGAGACTGGGAGACTGGGCGTCTAAATGGCAGATGATGTTTAATATGAGCAAGTGCAAAGTGATGCATGTAGGAAAGAGGAACCCGAATTATAGCTACGTCATGCAAGGTTCCACGTTAGGAGTCACAGACCAAGAAAGGGATTTAGATGTCGTTGTTGATGATACGTTGAAACCTTCTGCTCAGTGTGCTGTTGTGGCTAAGAAAGCAAATAGAATGTTAGGTATTATTAGGAAAGGAATGGGAAACAAAAATGAGGATATTATAATGCCTTTGTATCGCTCCATGGTGCGACCGCACCTCAAATATTGTGTTCAATTCTGGTCGCCGCATCTCAAAAAAGATATAGAGGGGCATAATTGAACGAAAACGTCTATCTCCATGGGCGTTTATCTCCAAGAACGGGTCCGTGAAGGGGCGGACCGAACCGTATTTTGGGAAAAAATAGACGTCCATGTTTTATTCGACAATTTGTGAGCTGGGCGTTTTTGTTTTTCAGCGATAATGGAAAATGAAAGCGCCCAGCTCAAAAACGAATAAATCCAAGGCATTTGTTCGTGGGAGGGGCCAGGAGTCGTAGTGCACTGGTCCCCCTCACATGCCAGGACACCAACCGGGCACCCTAGGGGGCACTTTTACAAAAAAAAAAAAAAAAGGTAAAAGAGCTCCCAGGTGCATAGCACCCTTCCCTTGTGTGTTGAGCCCCCCAAATCCCCCTCAAAACCCACCACCCACAAGTCTACACCATTACTATAGTCCTAAGGGGTGAAGGGGGGCACCTACATGTGGGTACAGTGGGTTTGGGGGGCGGTGTGGAGGGCTCCCATTTACCAGCACAAGTGTAACAGGTGGGGGGGGGATGGGCCTGGGTCTACCTGCCTGACGTCCACTGCACCCCCTAGTAACTGCTACAGTGACCTGCATACTGCTGCCAGGGGGGTGGGTGCGAGATTTGAGGGTGAACATAAAAAGTTGTGAAACGGCATATTTTTGTGGCGGGTGGGGGTTTGTGACCACTGGGGGAGTCAGGGGAGGTCATCCCCGACTCCCTCCAGTGGTCATCTGGTCATTTAGGGCACTTTTTGGGGCCCTATTCGTGGAAAAACAGGGTCGAGGAAAAGTGCCCTAAATTCTCGCTAAAAACGCATATTTTTCTTCCATTATCGGCGAAAGGCGCCCATCTCTGATCGCCCGATAACCACGCCCCAGTTCCGCCTTCACCACGCCTTCGACACGCCCCCATCAACTTTGTCCGCATCCGCGACGGAGTGCAGTTGAAAACGTCTAAATTCGGCTTTCGATTATACCGCTTTATTCGTTTTTGTGAGATAAACGTCTATCTCCCGATTTGGGTCGCAATATAGGCGTTTTTCTTTTTCGATTATAAACTGGATAGTGGAATTAGAAAAGGTGCAGAGAAGGGCTAAAGTGGCTAGGGCTCTTCAGCTTGGGGAAAAGGCGGCTGAGGGGAGATGTGATAGAGGTCTATAAAATAATGAGTGGAGTTGAACGGGTAGATGTGAAGCGTCTGTTCACGCTTTCCAAAAATACTAGGACTAGGGGGCATGCGATGAAGCTACAATGTAGTAAATTTAAAACGAATCAGAGAAAATGTTTCTTCACTCAACATGTAATTAAACTCTGGAATTTGTTGCCAGAGAATCTGGTAAAGGTGATTAGCTTAGTGGAGTTTAAAAAAGGGTCGTAAAGGAAATGTCCATAGACCGTTATTAAATGGACTTGGGGAAAATTCACTATTTCTGGGATAAGCAGTATAAAATGTTTTGTACATTTTTGGGATCTTGCCGGGTATTTGTGACCTGGATTGGCCACTGTTGGAAACAGGATGCTGGGCTCGATGGCCAGTCTTTCCCAGTATGGCAATACTTATGTACTTATATCAACTCCCCGTAACCCGACACTAGCAAAATAAACATCACAAGACTCCTAGTAGGCATTTTTATCCTAACTCTGTTACCCAACACAGAAGCCCTTACACCAAGAGACAATAACAAAATACCAATACTTTGCATTTCAGTTCACACAACAAAAAACACAGCTCTTCAACAAAATAGAATACCTTCAAACAGACGGACTAACTTAACCACAAACACAACCAATGAGACACACTCAACAACAACCTAAACACAATGAACAGTGAAGAAGGGAACCAACCAAGACAAAAATCCAATCAAGCGTCAACTAGTGAAAATCATCAAAACCTAGATAACAGAAGACTCTTTCTTCCGACACTGGTGGGATACATCAATACCAGATCAGCAGTAAACAAGACTGAACTGATCAAAGACTGATTATCAGATGAAGATCTCGGACTGGCATTTCTTAACGAAACTTGGATCCACAACAAAGAAGACCCTATAATCCTACAGTGGACTAGAAATGGGAAAAAAGGAGGGGGCATTGCATTAATCTACAAATGTAGAAAGTTGTTGTTAAATAAACATTTCATTCTTGTACAGCACTTTACCCCTTATTGTTCAATTTAATCACCTTTTTCACTTTAATAAGATCCCGTTTTAACACAGCTGTGTGTTTTAAACTCTGTTTTAAAATATTTATTGATATTTTAACCATATTTATTATCAAATTAACTTTTTTAAATTATTGTGCAATAAAAAAAAAATCTTAATTCAGAGTATTGAGTCTGATATAGTTTCTATACACTTAAAACTAAAACATCTGAGGAACCAGATTGATAACATCTAACTGCAAAACATACAAACACTCACAATTTGTTGTTTCCTCATAATTTTCTCTGTAAATTCTTTAAGTGCTGTAGGCTTAGCATGGGAACCCATATACCATGATCAATTCCATCTTATACCATTTAAAAATTTTCCCACCAGGGAATCTACAAGAATAATTATTAAATTCTTCTTTTGATGACAGCTGTAACCTTGGGGCAAATGAGCTGTGAATATTATCTATCTCTAATTGCTGAACCAGAATTACTATATAGGACCTTGAGAAACAAGACATAAGGGAGGAAATGTGTATGTAATCTATCCAGGAAATGTGTACGTAGTCCAGCCAAAAGAAGATAAGGTGGGTTGTAAATGTTGTAAGCAATGTATGAGAAAAAGAGAAGTATATTGTTCACCAGATTTTAATTATGTATGGAATGGGCAGTCATGCTTGATTATTGCTAATAAAAAGCCAGAGCTTAGAAGGGAAGTCAGAAGACAGTTGCAGTTGTGACACTGATTTCACCAAGGCCTTTGCTAATTTGCAAGTACATTTCTTGTTGTTGTATCTTAATCTCTCACACAGGCCTTGGGCTCTGAGATACACAAATTGGTACCTGGACCAGAATGGAACCACAACTCCACCCCTGAACACTCCTACATGCAAATTTAATTTAATTTAATTATTACATTTGTACCCCGCGCTTTCCCACATAATGCAGGCTCAATGCGGTTTACATAATAAATTGAAATACAAAGTCATATAATAGAAATGTCAAAACATTATAGTTGAGCTTGATAGTGTATGATAAGTTAAGCTGATAATGTATGATTAGGATAAGAGAGGGTAAAACAGGATAGGATAGTATAATTTGGGAGAAAAGGGGGAGGGAGGGATAAAATAAAGGGGGAGATGGAGAAGAAGGATGGGATGAGTAGAGGGGGAATGGGGAGGTGGGGTAAATAAAACCAATGATGAGGTCGTCATCTAAGTCAGAATAGAATTGGGAATGGAGGTTGGTGAGAAATCACATAAAAGTATGCACCTTCCTGTCATTGAACATACTTTTATGCACACAATCCCTGAAGTAATTTTATAAAAGCTCTTTAACCCCCCTATACAGTACCACTCCCTTGGATTTTTGTAACCCAAGTGCATGACCCTTCATTTTTATTTTAACATTGAATCTTAGTTGCCAAATATTGGACCATTCTTCAAGCTTCGCTAGATATTTCCTCATGCTATCTACACCCTCCGGGATGACCACTCTATTACAGAGTTTGGAATCATCTGCAAAGAGACAAACTTTACCAGACAGTCCTTCCACAATATCACTAGCAAAGATGTTAAAAAGAGCCGGCCCAAGTGCAATCCCTGCAGTACACCACTGATAACATCCTTTTCCTCGGAGCAAACTCCATTTACCACTACGCTCTGTCACCTTCCATTGAACCAGTTTTTAACCCAGTCAGTCACTGTAGTGCCCATGTTGAGGACACTCAGTTTATCTGCACAGGCGACTTATGAACCGAATGCCCTCGGTATGGGCACTAAAGTGACTGACTGGGTTAAAAACTGGTTAAATGGAAGGAGACAGAGAGTACTACTACTACTACTTAACATTTCTTGGTAAATGGAGTTGAATTTAAGAAAGCATGGGACAGGCATGTGGGATCTCTTAGGTAAAGGAAGAGTTAGTGGTTACTGAGGATGGGCAGACTGGATGGGACATTTGGTCCTTATGTGGCATCATGTTTCTATGTTTCTACTCACATAAAAAGCCTGTATGCATAAAAATTCTTTATAAAATTACCCTACTATTATATAACAATGTAGAGGAATATAACATTTTGAAAGTTTCCTTAATAGCGGATCAGAAGTGAAACATCTTGTGGCATTCAGTGAAGATAGTGCAATATCACCGTGATGTACCATTTCTTCTTTCTCGGGTACTCTGGCAGGGTCAGTAAAGGAACTCCACAACATTTAATTGTGATGATCAGCATAGAAGCCAAATGCTAGCCGTCGCTGTTAAAATAAAACTGGATATTCAGTGTCAGTACCTGGATACTGGCTGGTGATGAATATTTGGTTTCAGCGTCGACTCAGAATTGCTATCTAAGGGCTCCTTTTACAATGCAGTGCTACCGATTAAGAGGTCCTTTTACTAAGGTGTGCTGAAAAATTGATGCGTGTTTTGGGCGTGCACAGATCCATTTTTCAGCGCACCTGTACAAAAGGCCTTTTTTAAATTTTTGCCAAAAATGGATGTGCGGCAAAATAAAAATTGGCATGCGTCCATTTTGGGTCTGAGACCTTACCGCCACCCATTGACTTAGCAGTAAAGTCTCACGCAGTAACCATGCGGTAATTGTCTACCGCCTAGTTTCTGCTGCGCCAGAAAATAAAAATTATTTTCCAGTGCGTGTAGCGGACGCATGTAAAAAATGATGGGTTGTAACTCTGAATTGACGCGTGTTGGATGCGTATAGGTGCCAACGCGGCTTAGGAAAAGGGCCCCTAAGTCCCATTGGCTTCTTTGCATTCAGCACACACTAACTGATAGCGCTGCTTTGTAAAAGGAACCCTGATTAGTAGTCATACTCAGACTGAATAAAGTTAGGATAACAAAAACGCTTGTTAGTTGTCGGGTTAACGGTCTGAATATGGCTGTTAACTGGATAACCTCTGGCTGTACTCGGTCTGCCTCATCAATGTCCAGATATTTCTGAGACAGTCAGAGAACATATTTAGCAGTACTTATCCTGTCAGGACCCAGAAATATCCCTCTCACCAGTACTTCTCCCCTTAGCAGTGCCTTTGAATATTTATCCTGAAATATCTTTAAAATGAAAATCATTAAAAAAAAATCATAGTAAATACTGATAAAACAATATAAATATTTTAATTTGATCTTATCATACTGTAAAGTGAATTATTTAAAAATATATATTAGGAATTTTGTACTTGCTAATTAAGAATGTTCTGAAGGCTTCTTATTCAGGACTCCGAGATTCTTCAGGGATTCCATACCCAAAGGAAACTCAGCATAATATAAACATTTTTAATCGAATAACAGACCCAAAGAAAATAAATATTGCTCATCTTCACAGGTAAGGGTGGGGGGGATCCATGCTGAGGTCAGTAACACTGTACACCTGTGCTAGGAAGAGGAGCTTGCTCTGAGGTCTAAAACACTTCAGGTTGGTTCTCATTAGGCAGTTTTGCTTTCAGGTTAGTAAAATTATAGTTTCATGCTTGTGAAGTGGGTTTCTTCTGAGATTTATGAATGATATAGTAAAAACGTGTCTTTTTGTGGATGATGGAAAAATTGGAAGTGAACATATTATACTATTAGTGATGGAATTGCACTGGTTATTGGTGACATCATATATTACTCACACTGTTATATTTAGTCTGGAAGCATTCATAAGGCAGGAGCAACATGACTGAGTATAGTTAGAATATGAGCCAGGTGTAGATTGAGGTCTAGTCAGCAGGAATTATTAGATTGTCCATCTTTGAAGCTGGTCCACATGTCCACTGCTCATGCTTAGATGTTTTTCATTGCAGACACTGTTGCATGAATTGTCTGCCAATGAGCATACAGAAGAATCAAATTTGTTAAGTTTTAAGGGAAAAGATGAAAAGGCAGTTTGGAAAATTTGGAATATGAGGATTGTTTTAATGTGTATTAATTTTTACTGCTGGATGTAAGGATCAAATTTATTAATTTGGAATATTATGTATTGTTTTTGTGTTTCTTTAGATTTTACTCTAACTTAGGGGTCCTTTTACTAAACTGTGGTTAAAAGTGCACATATAGGGAAGGGAAGAGAAGAAGGGAGACAGGCTGCACATGAAGGGAAGGGAAGAGGGGAGACAGGCTGAACATAAAGGAATGAGAAGAGAGGAGACAGGCTGCACATATAAGGAAGGGGAGAAAAATGGGAGACAGATTGCACATGAAGGGAATGGAAAAAGGGGAGACACAATAGGTTTGAGAAGGAGGCAGAGAAATTGAAGAAAGCTGAAAGTGAAAGATCAGTGCCAAATAGACATAGGGCAGAAGGTGAGAAATGAAATTGCAAATGGAAAGGAAGCCCTGGAAAGAGAGTTAAGAGCACAGACAGAGGAAAGCAGTATCAAAGATTGGGAACAAGATGATTGGAATAATAAAATCACCAGACTACAAAGGTAGGAAAAATGATTTTATTTTCAATTTAGTGCTTGAATTATACCAGTGTTAAGAATTTACATCTGTAGGCTTTATTTTGTACTGTACAGGACAGCATGCATTTCTTTCTATTTCTCTGGTGTTACATGATATGCAGAGTCCAGTATCTCTGCTTTCACTTTTTCTCTGCATGCTTTTTGTGGTTCCTTATTTTGTATCAGGTGAGAGTCATATTCTGCACCTGCAACTAAGGGTCAGGATTCTGCTGGCATGTGGTGTCTGGGTAGGAATCTGTAACAGTCCATCTTGTTCCAGCATCCCAGTAGTAAGTATATTGGTGCTCTAATGTATTTCAGTAGCATATTTAAATGAAATAACTACAAGTAAGGGTGGGGGTGGAATGGATCTTAGCAGAGACAGGCTCGTATGGTTAGATTCCAGTGATGTGTCTTGACAATGTTTGCGCTCTTGTAAGTGTGCCACTAGATGAAAAGGTTGAAAATCACTGGCTTAAACCATAGGATCCTTGTTTTACTTGGGTTCAGCTTTAATTTGTTAGTGAACGCCCAGTTTTGAATCCTGTTAATCCCTGATAACACAATATCAGGCAAGTTGGTAATATTAGGAGGTACTGGCAACAAAAGCAAAATATCATCCATGTATAATAATAATAGTTCACCAGTGTTCAAACTAATTTTTCCTATAGAAGATAAATAACACTGGAGACAGAGGTGAGCCCTGAGGAACACCACAGCCAGGGAACCAAGATCCAGAGAATATTTTATTCTATCTCATACAACAGCTGCGGTTTTCCAAGGACTCTCGAAACCAGTTGAATACAGAACCAGAGATACCAATATCACTCAACCTAGACAACAGCAAATCATGATGAACGGCATCAAATGCCACCGAAATATCAAACTGAAATAAAATAATTTGTTTACCAGTGCCAAGTGCCTCTTTCATATAAGATGCCAATATTAAGAAGAGGGTCTCAGTACTGTGAAATGGCTTGAAACTGAACTGAGAGCAATGCAAATATGAAAATTTATTCAGGCAATCCATAAAGAGCTGACTAACATAAGTCTCCATCAATTTAGTAAACAAAGATATACTCGCTACAGGCCGATAGCTTGAGGGTAATGACAGATCTAAACTAAGCCTTTAGGTACCAAAGTGAGTATAATCTGGTGCTAAAGAACCTAATAGCAACAACTTATTTATTTCCAGTGTCAACCCTTGAATAACTCCTGTGGAACTGTTGAAAACACAGAAACTGGACAGCTATCTAAAACACATTGACAATGAGAGCATTTCCTCAATAAAGAAGCAGTAGCTGTAGTCAAAACGGGCGGAAACAAATTCCAAGTCTGATCTACCCACACAGGTTGTTCCAACTCTACTAAAATACCCAATAATGGAATACCACTCTTAGGTGTGGACTGTAATAGGTGTGTTTGAATCTGAACTATTTTAAGAAGAAAAAAATCAACTAGCTCCTGAGCAGATGGCAATATAGGTTGAGCTCCAGCATGAGCATTAACAGGAGCTATTAATGATTTCACTAGAGAAAAAAGTCTATTATTAGTAATAAGGTCCTCACTTATAAATTCACTATAATAATTTTTCCTAGCAATTACTACGCTTCTTTTATAATGTTTAAATGCAAGTTTCCAAAGCAATTTATCATCCACACTGTTGCTTTTACGCCATCGTGTCTCATATCTGCGACACTTTTGCTTCAATATTTTAAGATCTGAATTGTACCAAGATGAGTTTCTTAACGCATTCACCTTAGTCGTTAAAGGTGAAATTTTTATCAAGAACAGAATGAGAAGCTTCCCAGGGAGATTTGGGTGATTCAGTAACCTTAGAAGACGCTAATCTAGTGGTCATATCAGAATAATAACAATCAATTTTGCCTCTGGTAGTAATCTCCTCAGGGCGATGTTGTACAGCAGGTTTACTTAAGCAGATATTCAATATATGTGGTTAAATTTTGTCCATAAATTCAAATGCTCAGCCAAAAGTTATCCATTTAGGGAGGAAGTTATCAATGTGGGCTGCCAATAAGATGAGTTATTTTATAGGGATGGGCATTCATTTGCAACAATATGGGAAATGTCAACAACATACTCATGTCATTATCAAATGAAAATGAGCAGGAAAAAAACTATGAAAATTAATTGTTTGTTGATAATTGTGTGCACTCTTTTTAGAGAGTACATACTATTTCCAAAGAGGGCACCCATTACACATATGCAAATTATCATACATGTTGTGACACCTAAGGGCGTTACAGGAGTTCGCATAGAGGGAGAGTAGGGTCAGCACAGCCATAGTTTAAGTACAAGGATCCCTACCTGGGACTGCAGCAAGGGAATGCTCACGTGAGAATAGTCATACTGGGTCGGACCAAAGGTCTGATAATTCCCCCTGATCGTGGCTGAATATTTATTTATTTATTGCATTTGTATCCCACAATATCCCACCTAGTTGCAGGCTCAATGTGGCTTACATAGTTTTGTTAACATAGTCATTGCGGGTTCAATATGGCTTACATATTTTGTTAGCAAAGTCATTGCAGGGTGACAGATACATTTAATATTGTGTCGAGGTTAGGTAAGGGTAGGAGGAAGAAGAAAGGGGTAATTTGGTAGTTATAGTGATTAGGTAGTTATAGTAGGTGAGTTATCTTGGCTGAGTGGTAATTATAGTAGGTGAGTTATCTTGGCTGAGTGGGTTGTCAGGCGGATTTGTGTGGCCATTAGTTCTCATTGTGTGCCTTGTTGAAGAGATATGTCTTTAGAGAGCTGCGAAACATAGTTGTTTCGTTGATTGTTCTCAGGTCTGTAGGCAGTGCATTCCACAATTTCGTGCCCAAGTACGAGAATGTAGTATCGTGCATCTGCTTGTACTTTAGTCCTTTACAGCTGGGGAAGTGCAGGTCGAGGAACTTGCGGGATGCTCTTGTGGCATTTCTTGGAGGTAAGTCTACGAGGTTTAGCATGTAGATTGGGGTGTCTGCGTGAATGATTTTGTGTATAATCGTGCAGATCTTGAATGTAATGCGCTCCCTAAGTGGGAGCCAGTGGAGCTTCTGTCTTAAGTGTTTTGCATTTTCATATTTAGTTTTTCCAAATATGAGTCTGGCGGCAGTATTCTGGGCAGTTTGTAGTTTTTTGATAGTTTGTTCTTTGCCTCCAGCGTATAGTGCGTTGCAGTAGTCCAGATGACTTATTACCATTGACTGTACCAGGGTGCAGAATACGTATCTCGGGAAGAAAGGTTTTACTCTTTTAAGCTTCCACATGGAGTAGAACATCTTTTTCATTGTGTTCTTCACGTGGTCATCAAGGGTGAGGTTTTGATCAATGGTGACTCCAAGAATTTTCAAGTTTTTTGAGATAGGGAGAGAGCAGTATGATGTGGTTATGGTCGAGAAGTGTTTTGTGTTATGTTGTGAGGTGAGTACAAGACATTGTGTTTTTTCTGCATTAAGTTTTAGTTGGAATGCATCTGCCCAGGTGTGCATTATATGGAGGCTTCGGTTGATCTCGTTGGTGATTTCGTTTAGATCATGTTTGAACGGGATGTAGATTGTGAAATTGTCTGCATATATAAATTGTACAGCGCTGCGTAACCCTGGTAGCGCTTTATAAATGTTAAGTAGTAAGTAGTAGTAGTAAGTAGTAAGGTTGAGGTTTTGGTTAGCCAGCAGTTTGGCTAAAGGTATCATCATCAGATTGAATAATGTTGGCGAGAGGGGGGATCCCTGGGGGACTCCACACTTGGGTGTCCATGGGGGTGATCTTTCCGCGTCCGTTGTTACTTGGTAAGATCTTGTGGTCAGGAATCCTTTGAACCATTTGAGGACTGTACCTCCTATTCCGAAGTATTCTAGTATATGTAACAGTATTTCATGATTGACCATGTCAAAGGCGCTGGACATGTCGAATTGTAGAAGGAGTATGTTGTTGCCAGTTGCGATTTGGAATAGATTTGGATGGGCTGGAGTGGAGCTTTTCAGGGGCTTTGATGACAACTTCAGAAGTTTTTTAGAACAAGGACAGTGCCGGGCAGACTTCTGCAGTCTGTGCCCTGAAAATGGCAAGGACAAATCAAGATCAGGTATATATACTGAACTGTATATTTATTTGTTGTTGTTAAGTTTATTTGTCTGAAGATTGGCTCTTTTTTTCCCTCTCTTTTTGGTGCCCTATTGGCCTCCTTTTCTTTTGATTTTTACAGTTTGGTTGTTTGTCTGGGCAAAAATAACAACTACTGGAAACCGCCAGCATTCATTCTCATTGGATCTTCCTTCTTTCTCCTCCACCTTTTTCCAGAATACAACTGTTTAAGAAAATGCCAGAACTAAACCAAACTTCACTAACTTCAGTGACTGAGTTCCTTCTTCTGGGATTCACCAATGTTCCGCACCTTAGCGCTATACTATTTGTGGTATTTTTGGTAATATATCTGATAACTCTTCTTGGAAATCTTGGTATCATCCTAATAATCCAACTGGATCCTCACCTTCATACCCCTATGTACTTCTTCCTCAGTAACTTGTCCTTGGTTGATCTCTGTTGTTCCTCTGCTATTGCTCCTAAAACAATGGTCAACTTTTTGTCTGAAAATAAGGCCATTTCTTACCTTGGGTGTGCAACCCAGCTGTATTTTTTTGTTGCATTTGCAGGTGCAGACAGTTTTCTTTTGGCAGCGATGGCATATGACCGTTATACAGCAATATGTAAGCCATTCCTTTATCCTCTTATTATGACCAGAAGACTCTGTATTCAGCTGGCGGTATGTATCTACTTTGCAAGCTTTCTGAACTCCCTTATAACCACATGCATCACCTTCCGATTATCCTTCTGCAGTTCCAATGAGATTAACCATTTCTTCTGTGATGTTAACCCACTGATGAAACTCTCTTGCATGGACACACATATTAATGATATTTTGCTTCCTATCATTGTTGGTTCTGTAGTTCTTTCTTCAATTTTGGTTATACTTGGATCCTATATGTCTATTATCTTCACTATCCTGAGAATGCACATAGAAGGAAGATCTAAAGCATTCTCTACCTGCACCTCTCATTTCATTAGTGTTACACTGTTCTATGGAACAGCTCTTTTCATGTACATGAGGCCTTCTTCAAGTTATTTCCTGGAACGAGACATGGTTGTTTCTGTCTTCTACACTGTAGCAATTCCCATGTTAAACCCCCTGATCTACAGTCTGAGGAACCAGGAAGTCAAAGCTGCACTAAGGAAAATCATATCTAGAAATATCTTTTCTCAAAAAGTGAATTCCATGACTTTGATTCACTAGTAAAGAAATAATTTCTCCAGTTAAGATGGGGTTCTTTCTCATTTTGATCCTGTTTGAATATTTTTTTAAATAGAAATTTATTAAGATATATTTTGCTGTATTTCAGATAAATATATAATAGTAAAAAGTAATATATGTGCCTAGAATTAAATTAAACAATTTATTTTGAGTTCTAGATGTGTTTAAATTTTTATTCTTTGGTGGACTATTGGTGGCTACAGCTGTACCAGAATCAGGCTGTTAGGCCCAAACCAAAACACAGCTTCTTAACAGCAAAAACCACCATGAACAATAATTTACAGCTTCTGTTGAGAGTGTGAGAGAACTTTAAAAGTATAGAAGATAATTTTATCATGAACCACATGCAATTTTTTTTAAAGGGTTAACCAGGTTTTACACATAGAAATCCTTTTAAAACTACCTCTGTATTGTTTGCTGTTGGGAGTGTGAGAATTCATTCCATAAATGTTAGCAATTTGGTTGTTATTTGTTTTACCCACCCACTGACCCACCCCATAACAAATCTTTATATAAGAAGGAAAAAGGACATCTAGTTTGATATGTTCAAATTGTGCTTTTTACAAAATGTCTTTAATAATGTAAAAATCTACTGCCTATATCTATTTAACTGTCTATCTATCTGTATCTGTTTATATATGTAGATAGATATATATGTATAGATATATAATGATAGGGAGCCAGGAGCAGCCTACCATGCAGCAGGAAAGCATAGAAACAAGAAAATATTCCTTCAGTAAATTCAGGCACCCAAAATCAGAGGTTCCATTAAAAAGGTTTTAAACTACAAATCCCAGAAAACCAGGTGGGAACCTGGTGTCAAGAAGGCTGGAAAAAGCTAATGCTATCATTACTCCAGCTGGTCTAATTAATACAGAAGTCCTGGAGAATGAGGAATTCAAAAGGGGAGGTTTTAGCCCTTGGGGGAGAGAGAGAGAGAGAGAGAGAGAGAGAGAGAGAGAGAGAGGACAGAAAGACACATCCCACGAGAGTAGCACTCTAAAGGTTAGGTAGAGATTTCCCAGGAAATACGGCTATCTAGGGCTAGGAAATGTGCAGAAGTCTCAATCCTAGTAGCCTGTAGCTGTGAAGGGAATGTGGGGGTAAAACTCTCTAGGGTAAAGGGGTAGTGTCACAAAACACCTAGCCACCTGCCTTGGGTTACCCCACGGTCACTTAGAGGGTCTATCTGCAGCACAGCTCAGGTCTGCCTGCATCTGCTGCTTGTGCTCTATGCTAGCACCCTCCTCCCACCAACTGGGTCACAACTGCCTCTGGGCAAGTCTCCCGCTCTCAAATTATCCCCAGTGATTTCTAGGTTACTGGAGCCACACTCTCAATGGTCCCACAGTTCCCAGAAAGCACTCACAGACCCAACACACAAACCACCAGGATTCTTTATCAGTCCAAACAGGGAGAACAAACCATATTGAACGGTGAAACAAAATAGTGCAACTGGCAAACAATAACAGGTAACTGAAATATGGATCAATTGTAACACTAACTAAACACTTGCATCCTTCCTAGAAAGTACTTAGGGAGATCAGGACATATATCTGTTCACAGAGCTTCAGCAAAAGAGATCTCTCTCTCTCTCTCCTTCTCCTGGGCTGAGACTGAAGCAAAAGCCAGCATCTGCTGGGTAGTTTCAAAACTCCAGGCCAATCAGAGCCCAGAAATCAAGTTTCAAATAAAAACTGGTTACATCAGTACAGGCATTGTGTGCCAAATAAAAGAAAGAGAAGTCAGTCCTTTGTAACAGCTTTAAGTATAAACATGCACCATCTGCTGACCAAACAGGAGAAATACACTTCAGACATATTTAAAACAGGAAAATATCCACTACATTTTACAGGCTTAAAACACACTGTTTCTTCATAGGTGAAAACCCTGGAAATAGGGTGAAGGCATCTCTGTAAAAGAAACCCTCAGCTAGGAGGCAGACAGGTGAGGGTGGTGCTTTAATTAGATTCTGAAGGAGATAGTCAATGTCTGGTATACTGGAGCAGAATTTCCCAGTTGGCTAAAAAGAACCAACCCAGTGTAGGACAGGTCCAGCCCTAAAAGGGAGGAGTGCTGCTCTTAGTTTGAGGAAAGCGAAACCCCAGATTATCTCCGGGATAAATTTGGTTGTGTACACAATTCCCACTTCACAGGCCAGATACTAGGCAGTCACCTAGACAAAGACT
This sequence comes from Microcaecilia unicolor, assembly GCF_901765095.1. Classification (NCBI taxonomy): domain Eukaryota; kingdom Metazoa; phylum Chordata; class Amphibia; order Gymnophiona; family Siphonopidae; genus Microcaecilia; species Microcaecilia unicolor. The sequence goes on from NC_044031.1 coordinate 639,016,549, forward strand.
CCAAGACTGAGGTTACATGCAATGTTTTCTCTAAGGGATTGCTAATGCATTTTAGGAGCATCATTCACAGATTTTACAAGGTTGCTCACAAAAAAGTTTTCTTTTGTGCTATATACAGAAATGCATTGCTAATACTGTTGTTCAAAAAAATGTTTGGTTTTTAAAGCTTGATGCTCACACACAAAAAAATTTGCACACACACTAAGTCACTCCTTAGAGGAAACATTGGTTACATGGTGATAACCCAAATGATGATGTCATCACACTGTTATTTCCAAAATGTGCATACATACTACACAGTTTCCACATTTATAATGGCCTGCATTAAAAGAAGAGGGCATTGGTTTATTTTTATGAAAGTTGGAGGACACAAGACATTGTCTAAAAATTTCTCCCTATATGGAAAGTAAATCATGGAGAGGAGAGAAAAATATGTCCTTGTAAAATGGGTCAATAGTTCAAAATGGCTCTTCTTTTGCTGACTGAGATGGTGGTGGCAGAAGAAGTATCAGTTGGTAAGGTGATCATACTCTCACTGCCTGTAGCCACAGTTGGGTTTACCTCTATGATCAGTACCCTGGGAGACCGAATTCTTCAGTGTGGTTACTTCCTCTGCATTGCTGCTTCCTACACTGACTCTGTTATTCAGCAGAAGCCCCCCTCTATTATATCAAAACAGTCACTGTTTGAGGTGAATGAGATGCCAGTGGCAGCTCTCACCAGTGATTCACATACATTTGTAGCATGGAATGTTGCCATGATTTGAGTTTCTGCAGATACTTGTGACCTGGCTTGGCCACTGTTGGAAACAGGATACTGGGCAAGATGGACCTTTGGTTTAACCCAGTATGGCTACTCATATGTTCTTATTTTCTTAAAATCAGAGTGCAAATGCCTGAGAGAGCCAGTAGATACCCTGGTTCAACCAGTGCTGTGCTGGGCAGAAGCCTCCCTGCGTCCCCATCCCTTGTCTTTCTTCATGGGATGGGTGTTCTCTTCTGTTTTAAGTTCTGTTTGTCTCTAATGTATCTTGTCTGATTGACCTTGGCATGGGTTTATAGGCTCTGCTTCTTGGCTGGATCAGTCCAGTACTAGGTCATTTCCTGTGGTTACATGTAATGTGGTAACTTTAGAGGCTCATTTTCAAAGCACTTAGCCTCCCAAAGTTCCATAGAAACCTATGGAACTTAGCCTCCCAAAGTGCTTTGAAAATATGCCTCATAGTAGATGAAGACAGAGAAAAGACCTGTACAGTCCATCTAGTCTGCCCAACAAGATAAACTCATATGTGCTACTTTATGTGTATACCTGACTTTGATTTGTATCTCAGATGTATAATTATGCTCGCTCCTCTTTCCTGTATACTTTTATCAACACAATATATATTTTTCTTTTACCAATTTTTTGACTCAGCGGTGCTCATAACCAAATCTTACTTTTGGGAAATGTATTTAGCACCAACTTCTTCATCGGCTTTTCATATAATCAATTTCATTGTATTTTCATATTTAAGTACGATGAAGAAGTTGGTGCTAAATACATTTCCAAAAAATAAGATTTGGTTATGAGCACCGCTGAGGCAAAAAATTGGTAAAAGAACAATATATATTGTGTTGATAAAAGTATACAGGAAAGAGGAGCGAGCATAATTATACATCTGGGATCCATTAAGTTTGAAGTTTTGTACATTTAGGGTTCCTAGTAAGATCTATTTGAGATTACTGCCAAACATAACAGTTTGATTTGTATCTGCCATTTTTGGGCACAGACCGTAGAAGTCTGCCCAGCACTAGCCCCTCCTCCCAACCCCTTGCCCCGCCTCCCATCACCGTCTCTGCTACCCAATCTCCGCTAAGCTTCTGAGGATCCATTCCTTCTGAACAGGATTCCTTTATGTTTATCCCACGCAATTTTTGAATTCCGTTACCTGATTTTATATGATTCCTCCACTCCTTTGAACAATTTCTATTTGTTTGGAAGAAACCTATCTATAGTACAGGAAGAGAGTGAAAGCCTTGCCTCTATCCATAGTGCTGGGTGACTAATTGTTTTGCCAAGGAAACAGACTCTGGTTTTGTCTCTTTATTAAGATCATTTATTTATTTTAGATTAAAGCTTTTAGCAGACCTGCTTTCAATGGGAGACCATGCTTTGATGGCAGACTGTGCTTTGGTGGATCATCTCCCACACTCCTGCCAAAGATAGAAAGTCTCCCGCTGAGCAGTTCCTATGAACAGCCAAGTTTTTTTTCTCAGGAGGCAGGCCCAAACACAGACACTTGCATGCGTCAACAGCCTTAGAAGTCACCTGATCAACTGGTGCGTGTGTGTGTAGACACCCTGGATGTACAGCAGTCTCCTTGTGCACTACAGTGCCTTTCCACATGTGCACTGCAGCCAGCAGAAGAGGTTAGAAGAAGTGTGCTCACCGCTCCGGCTCCAACGATGGACTGCCTCACTCAGCCAAGCCTGGATTACTGGTGGTGGGAAGCTCCTGGTGATCAGTCCTTCTCTAACGTGACCAGACTTGCCATGTTACTGGCAGTCTGTCACTGCCATGGCGTACACTGCTGCAGTGGCCCAACTTCCAACACATGAGTCTAAGGAAAGTAAGCCCGAGCTCCAGCTCTTGGAGAGATGATTAGCTGTACACTGCTGCTTGAAGAGAGTATCCTACTGCACACTGCTCTGCTATAACGCCCTCCCCCCCCTCAGCAACACACCATGAGGCTGAGGAGAGCAAGCCTGAACCCCAGCACAGCCAGCTGTGCCCTTGGAGAAATACACCACTCTGCTGTGGTACCCCCACCCCACGATACACCATGGAGGCTGATAGGGAAGCAAGCCATCCCTTCCAGAGACTGTGATCCTGTAGTGCACTCTAGGTAAGAGGAATTAGGTGATTCTGGGGGGCTGGAGCTAGGACAGGGTCTGGGAGTAGGGAATGGGAATGGAAGAGTGACTGAATGAACCTTGTAAGGGTAAATAAAGTTGATGTTGCAAACGGAACAACACTTATATGGATAATGGCCAGGTGGCAAAATCAAATCAATATATTTTTTAACCCTCAATTGAGAAGGACTTAATTGTTCTTTCAAATTATGGCTCTCCAAAAGGCAATCCTTACTTCAAGTTCAGAGAAAGCCAGGAGCATAGATACCATCCTGATTGGCTCAACCGTTAAAGTGCACGGCACAACTCATATGGGTAGCAGATTACCTTGTGTTCATCTTATCCTAACAAAGGAGATCTCTGTCATTATATAGAGCGTGTTTATAAACTGTATGAACTACTGATTTCAGATAACCTCTCTTCAGCAGCCTGTTCTCTAAATCCTTAGACTGGATCTTAAAATCTTCTCGCTTAGAACAAATCAATCTATACAGAAGGAATTGCAAGAAGGGGGATTCCTCAAGAGCCAAAGGATGACAACTCAAAAAATGCAGAAGGGTATTTCTGTCAGTTTGTTTCCTGTAGACCGTAATTTCTAGATTTTCATTTTTAAAAACCTTTATATCCAAAAAAGAAATATGCAGCACAGGCTGGTTACGTTTATAGCGGCCAAAGATAGGATTGCTATTTTGGCGGTTTGATTTGGTCACTAAACTTAGCCAGCCAGTGGACAGCTGGTTATATCATAAGATATAGCTGGTTAACCGCTATGGGGGAGATTCTATATATGGCGCCTAAAAAAATCGGCGCTGAAATCAGTACCAAGCATATTCTATTATCAGTGCCTAGATTTAGGTGCAGTATACAGATGTTTAGTTGATATATCGATGCCTAAATCTACGTGAATCCATTTAGACCAACGAAAACCTGGCGTAAATCCCTGTGCGTAGATTTAGGTGCACTGGGCCATATTCTATAACAACGTGCATACATTTTATAAAAGCCATGAAACACCCATTTCCCTACCCATAACCACACCCCTTTTTGCCTACGTGTGTTAGAAGTTCAGCGCACTTTGTTACAGAATACGCTTGAGTTGTGCACATAAATTCTAATCAGTGCCAATACGTGCTCATTATTGCTTGTTAAATGCTGTTATCAGCACTCATTAGCTTGTTAAGTTACACACATTGTTATATAATCCATGCCAATTTTGGCGCGGATCCCTAGGCTTGCTATATAGAATCCGGGGATATGTGCTAACTGTGAATATTCAGCGGAGATAACTGGCTATCTCGTGCTTAATATTAGCGGTTAGCCGGCTGAATGCTATTTAACTGGCCAGGATCTGTTCCTGGTCGGTTAAATAGCACTGAATATTGGTCAGACAGTGTCCCTTATAGAATACTTTAAATTACGCTCATATCTCTGGCACTTAAGGGTCCTCACTTACACCAGCTCAATGCTAGCGCCTAACTAACAGGTGAGTATATTCACGGTTATGCTAATATTCTGTAAAGGAAAGTAGGCACCTACAGTCCTGTATAGAATAAACTCCTACCATGTGACCGGTTAGAGAGTTGCCCCTACAGTGCGGATTTGACAGATGAGCATACAGAAAGGCAAAGTTGAGGCAGAGCATGGACGAGGTCTACACACACGTAACTCATAGAGTACTCTAAATCATGCACATACCACTGGTAGTTTGGCACATGCATTTACACCAGCTCTATGGCTGAAGTAAGTACTCATGCCTAAATTATAGACACATTTTACCTGTTAGCTAGTATTCTGTAAAGAAAAGGGACCTAATTTCCTTTATAGAATGGGCTGCACATAGGTGCCCTCTAGACATGGAAATATAGGCACATTTTGACAGAAATGCCTTCCATGTATGTGGAATTGGAAAATAGCTTGAATTTCTTCACAAAGGAGGATGCTTGATTCTAGCAAACCCATGTGACCCACGGCTGAAAGGCAGTATCACCATGCTGAAGACATAAGCTGATAACTCAGGAGGAGGAAAGAGAGTGCCAGAGGCAGAGAGATAGTGGGAATGCCGCAGAAGGAAGAGTAGACACTGTCCAGCTTGAGAAGCACCTTCTCAGCTACACTTGCTCCTCTACTTTTATCTGCCCATCTGCCATTGTTACTATAACACTGTCCACTGGATTCTATAAAGGTTGGCCAACGTTGGGCAATAAATTTGGGGGTGGAGCTCAGATGTGTGCACCAATTAGTTAGTCAATTATGTGCCAACAATCATTGGAGTTAATTGGCACTAATTATGTTAGATGCACATCTGTCCTATGCCCTATTCTATAACATTAGTACCTAAATGTTATAGCATGCAACTCAAAAGGGGGTGTGGCCATGGGAGGGGCATATACAAGTGAATGGCATTTCCTGAGATTAGACACTATAGCGTTATAGAATACTTGGGTTTCTGCACCCACCAGGCAACTGAGAACTAGGTGGAGCACAAATCAATAAATGTACTTTCTAGCTACAGTATTTACAAGTAGGGTGCAAATAAATTACTAGCACTACTGAGGCACCTAAAAAAAGAAATGAATGCCAGGCCTGCACTATTTATAGCATTGCAATTGGCCTCAGCTTATATATATTTCATCCAGATTCATTGAAGGGGTCTTCTCTTTAACGCTGACACATGTCAATGTGAATAAGGGGTTAAGTCATTATTTATTTAGATCCACTCCAGTTGAGATCCCACTTTAGAAGAGTACATGCAGGAGACATTCAGCCCCATCAGAGAGACAGCACTTTCACCCAGTCAGAAAATCTCACTAAACATGCCCAGAAAACAAAGCAAGTTCTTCCTGAACCATAAATCTGAACAAGCTTTACTTTTCAGTACACTATATAAATACAATGGAAGTCATGTACCTCCATGGTCTACACCACCTGCTACAAATTTTCTCTATCCTCTAAACCCAGTAGTGACCTTCTCTTCTTCCCTGGACTCACTTTCCATTGCTCAATGATAATGCAAGATGCACAATTAAGGATAGCATTAGACAAGACCACTGGTGACATTGTTAATAGCAGCAGATGGTTAGTGCAGTAGTCTGAGAATCTGGGGAACCAGGTTCAGTTCCCTCTACAACCCTTGTAACCCTCTATTGCCCCAGTACAAAATTTAGATTGTGTCTAATAACCTCAGCCAATGATTCTAAAGACATTGCAAACAGAAGAGGGGATGGAGGCAACCCTGTCTGGTCCCCCTCCTGAACGGGAAAGGCTGTAGTAACAGCGGATAGTACATCTGGGTTTTAAAAAGGTTTGATCAAATTCCTGGAGGAAAAGTCCATAGTTTGCTGTTGAAACAGACATGGGGAAACAACTGACAAAGACAAATCAAGATTAAGTATGCATATTTTATATCACATTCGTATAATATGCTAATAGTTATAGATGGTCAGTGGCCCAACTGTGTGGGGAGGCTAAAGGGGGTGGGGTTAGGGGTGGGGCTTACATCCATAATTGTCTGACAACATGCAGAAGAAAAGTAAAACAGTCACAAGTAATACCTTTTATTAAATTTAAATATTAGATATGTATCATATGTCAAAGAATAAAGTGGCAACAACATTAAACAGTAAAGACTTCAGTTTCTATCTATAGATACATTAGACAACTTAGTGCATTGAAAAAAGTGTTTTTAGATGATGCCAGCCCCTCCATAGAAGTCTGCAGCCGGTCTGCCTCTTTTTCTCACACACACACATACACATACACTTGCCCACAGTCTGTGGCTCTCTTTCTCTCTCATCCAACATGCCCAAAGACAGTCTGCCACTGGCTGTCTCACACACAAACATAATCTTCCCCCTCCCTTCCTACCCTCAGAGAACTTGTTTGATTTTGCTGTCCCATGAGATTGGGAGCTGCAAGATCAACAGGTTATTCACAAACCTGGTTGCTCAAACTGTCTGAGAGCTTGGTGGCTGAACAGTGTAGTTTGAAGGAAAGTACATTTCTACAGAATAGGTAGCCAGAACATTTGGATGACACAGAAGCACCAGTTCCAAGGTCTAATTTCCAGGCAGCATTGCAACCTGTCGCTCAGGATTTGTCAAACTTTGAATTGAGGGGCCTATATATTCTAACATTTATGTTATGAACATACAAAAGAACATATTCATAGATGTCAGCAAAAGACATAAGCATATATTAACCAATGTATACTATTCAAAAATGTTATCATTTATTAAACACTGCTATTTCCATCCATGGAAAACCCAAAATGAAATGGCCACACTAGTGAAGTAACATCCGGCAACTACACTTTGCATCATAGTTTTGTATATCTTGCATGGCAGAAAAGGATCTCTCACAGGTAGCTGTGCCAACAGGAAGAGTAAGTAAAATTTGGATAAAAAGGTGTTGAAGCATCTGCTTTCAGTTTCCAGAGTGATTTCTGTGTTTGGTAAGTCAATTTTTTATCAATTCCATCTCTGTCTGAGCAAGTTTAATATTATAGAAAGAGCACTTGCATATTTACTGAGTAACCCATTCCTGCCCTCCAAATTGCATTTTTGAAACTGCCTCAACACTTTTTGCAATTTCCATTGACAGGTGAAAACCTGCAACTACATACACCTAACAGTGTATCTAGCACAGAAAAATACAGTTGTCTTCCTCATTTTTCTTGCTCCTGTAACATGTTCAAAACAGAATAATCCATTTCTGTATCTATTTGTGTATCTAAAATGTAAACTTCTACAAAACAGATGAAGATGTGATTCCATATGTCCCAATGAAAGGAGTGTTTAATTTTACTTCCATTTCATTTCAATATGTTCCATCTTTATAACACCAGGCTTCCCAAGGCAGATTACAACCGTTAAGAAGAACCCATCAGGAAACAGGATATCTGTTTGGACATTTGCATTGTATACAGTGTATTTATTTAGCTTTTAGTGTAGAAAAATGAGCACAAAATACAGAGTTTATAATTGCTGTTTCTACCGGCTATAATAGTTTTTTTTAAAAGCTGTTTTAGTGATATTCAAATGTTATTTCATGCGTGGGGGAGTGGAAATACTTGCCTTGAGCCCTTGATGTCTTTCTGCTGCAGTCTGCAGTCTGAACTCTAGCGATCATAGCAGGCCTGCCTTGGGGACTCAGCCTTCTTCCCGTGACATGTCCCTCCCTCGTGGAAGCAGGAAGTTGCATCAGAGGAGGCAGCCTTGTATTAATTTCTAGAGTGGAGACTGCTGTCTGTGGCAGTGGTGGGCGGCGCTAGTGTGTGAGTTGGAGTTGGGGGGAGGGGAAACAATGGGCGTCCTGGGAACGGCTGTCAGTAAGGCAGTGACAGGTCCAGCATGCTGCAGAATCTAATTCTATTCCTGTGCTGACTATGCTGCATGCATTCATGGTGTTCCACTGCCCCAGTGAGGCTTGTCAAGTCTGCTTGTGGCTGGGGAGACTATCAGGCTCATTTTCAAAAGAGATGGACGTCCACAAACTGACATAAATCGGTATTTGGATGTCCATGTCCAAATCAGTATAATCAAAACCACATTTTGGACGTCTTTCTCAGAAGTCCGTCACAAGGACTCCAAATCTCAAGGGGGCATATCGGAGGTGTGTTTAAGGCGGGACTTAGACGTTCCTAAGACTTGGACGTCTTTGAGCCATAATGGAACAAAGCAAAGACGTCCAGGACTAAAACTTGGACGTTTTCAGCTAGACCTGTGTTTCTTAGGAATAAGGCACAAAAATGTGCCCCAAATGACCAGATGACCACTGGAGGGAATCAGGGATCACCTCCCCTTACTCTCCCAGTGGTCACTAACCCCCTCCCAACCCCAAAAATTGTGATGTAAAACATTACTTGCCAGCCTCTATGTCAGCCTCAGATGTCATACTCAGATCCATTACAGTGCACACATGTCCCTGGAGTATTTTAGTAGTAGGTGCAGTGCACTTCAGACAGGTGGACCCAGGCCCATACCCCCCCCCCCCTTACCTGTTACACTTGTGGAGGAAACAGCGAGCCCTCCAAAACCCACCACAAACCCTCTGTACCCACATATAGGTGCCCCCTTCACCTGTAAGGGTTATGGCAGTGGTGTACAGTTGGGGGCAATGGGTTTTGTGGGGGCTCAGCACACAAGGTAAGGGAGATGTGTACCTGGGAGCATTTTATGAAGTCCACTGCAGTGCCCCCTAGGGTACCCGATTGCTGTCCTGGCATGTCAGGGGGATCAGTCTACTAAAAATGCTGGCTCCTCCCATGTCCAAATGGCTTGAATGTGGATGTTTTAGACTTGGACATTTTTGTTTTCGAAAATGGCCAAAAATCAAAGATGTCCAATCCAAGGACGTCCATGGTATTTTCGAACACAAAAGATGGACGTGCATCTTTTTCGAAAATGACCTTCTCCCCGCCTCGGAATTTGGACATCTTTGTACAACATCCAAATTCACACTTAGACGTTTCTTTTGAAAATGCCCCTCTAAGCTTCTTATACCTACTACTACTACTACTACTATTTAGCATTTCTATAGCGCTACAAGGCTTACGCAGCGCTGCACAAACATAGAAGAAAGACAGTCCCTGCTCAAAGAGCTTACAATCTAATAGACAAAAAAATAAAGTAAGCAAATCAAATCAATTAATGTGAACGGGAAGGAAGAGAGGAGGGTAGGTGGAGGCGAGTGGTTACAAGTGGTTACAAGTCAAAAGCAATGTTAAAGAGGTGGGCTTTCAGTCTAGATTTAAAGGTGGCCAAGGATGGGGCAAGACGTAGGGGCTCAGGAAGTTTATTCCAGGCGTAGGGTGCAGCGAGACAGAAGGCGCGAAGTCTGGAGTTGGCAGTAGTGGAGAAGGGAACAGATAAGAAGGATTTATCCATGGAGCGGAGTGCACGGGAAGGGGTGTAGGGAAGGACGAGTGTGGAGAGATACTGGGGAGCAGCAGAGTGAGTACATTTATAGGTTAGTAGAAGAAGTTTGAACAGGATGCGAAAACAGATAGGGAGCCAGTGAAGGGTCTTGAGGAGAGGGGTAGTATGAGTAAAGCGACCTTGGCGGAAGACGAGATGGGCAGCAGAGTTTTGAACCGACTGGAGAGGAGAGAGGTGACTAAGTGGGAGGCCAGCAAGAAGCAGATTGCAGTAGTCTAAACGAGAGGTGACAAGGGTGTGGATGAGGGTTTTGGTAGAGTGCTCAGAAAGAAAGGGGCGGATTTTATGGATGTTGTAAAGAAAGAAACGACAGGTCTTGGCAATCTGCTGGATATGAGCAGAGAAGGAGAGAGAAGAGCACCTATGCTAATAGTGCAGGTGATGTGTATCTTAGTGGGAGAGGGGAAGTCAACTGATGGTTGTCGATGAATGCGTCTAAGCTGTGGCCAAAATTATAAAACCACTTGTCCAAGATTGCATTCTATATAACTGCCTATATGTAATCGGCCTATTTGAAAATTTACCAAAGGCCATATTTATGATGCCAGTGTTTAATCATGAACAAGTCTAACCTGTACAATGATAGGTGCAGCTCTAGCCACTTTGATAGGCAGATCAAAAGGACCATGAGATATCTGCTATCATTTGCTATATTATTTTGACTAATGGGTTTAGAAATCACACATTCTTTGGTTAGATGATCAAAGCTGGAACAGCTCGCTCTATAATATACTGTGCATAAATGAGACCTTAGACCATTGGGCGCATTTTCAAAACAGAAAAACTTCTAAAAAGTGGATAAAGCAGCATTTGGATGTTTTTCTCACAAAAATGTCCAAATCAGTATTTTCAAAACCTACTTTTAGACGTTTTTCTATGAAGTCCGTCAGAAATGAGTCCAAATTTCAAGGGGGCGTCTTAGAGGGGTGGTCAGGCTGGGACAGACATTTTTCAGCCATAATGGAACAAAACAAAAACATCCAGGACTAAAACTAAGACGTTTTGAGCTAGACCTTTTTTTTTTATAACGAATAAGGTACAAAAAGGTGCCCTAAATAACCAGATGACCACTGGAGGGAATCAGGGATGACCTCCCCTTATTCCTCCAGTGGTCACTAACCCCCTCCTACTCCCCAAAAATGTGATGAAAAACATTACTTGCCAGCCTCTAAGATTATACTCAGGTCCATTAGAACAACATGCAGGTCCCTGGAGTAGTCTAGTGGTGGGTGCAGTGCACTACAGACAGGTGAACCCAGGCTCCTACCTCCCCTTACCTGTTAAATTTGTGGAGGAAACTGTGAGCCCTCCAAAACTCACCAGAAACCCACTGTACCCACATATAGGTGCCCCCATCACTGGTAAGGGTTTTCGTAGTGGTGGACAGTTGGGGGTAGTGAGTTTTGGGTGGGTTTGGGGGGGCTCAGTAGACAAGGTAAGGGAACAGTGGTGAGAAGTGTACCTGGGAGCATTTTATGAAGTCCACCACAGTGCCCCCTAGGGTGCCCTATTGCTGTCCTGGGATGTCAGGGGGACCAGTCTACTAAAAATGCTGGCTCTTCCTACATCCCAATGGCTTGATTTTGTGCGTTTTGCATTTGGACGTTTTTGTTTTTTGTTTTTTTAAAGAACCAAAAAATAAAACGTCCAAATCACAAAACCTTGTTCAAAACAGTATTTTGGGGGAAAAATGATAGACGTTTTTCTGTTTTTAAAATGACCTTCTTTCCTATTTAGATTTTGGGTGGTATTTTGCAAAATGTCTAAAGTCAGACTTAGACGTCATATCGAAAATGCCCCTCCATGTGTATTAATTAAAAAAAAACCTCTGATATAAATAAGATACAATTAAATATTCAAAGACTCCAGAGTTTAATTAATGACTCCAACTAAATGAATTCAGTCTCTGAGAAAAGACATTTTCAGAGGAGAGTTTTCTTAGGGCAGCTTTCACTTCCTGGTTCCTCAGGCTGTAGATCAGAGGATTTAACATGGGAATCACCAGTGTGTAGAATATGGAGATAAATCTGTCCTGCTTCAGAGAATAAGATGAACTTGGTCTCAAATACATAAAAAGAGCTGATCCATAGAATAAGGTGACACTGGTAAAGTGGGAAGAGCAAGTAGAAAATGCTTTGCGTCTGCCCTCTGCTGAGCGGATCTTCAAGACATTGGCGATGATGGATGAGTAGGAGATAAGGATCACCAGAAGTGAAGGGAGACTTATCAAGACAGCAAAGACATTGAGCACCATCTCATTGATGTATGTGTCTGTGCAAGAAAGCTTAAGCAGAGGAGGAATATCACAGAAGAAATGACTGACAACATTGGATTTGCAGAAAGATAATCGGAAGGTATTACCTGTCTGTAAGAGAGAATACAGAAAACCTGCAATGTACACAGTGGATGCTAGCTGACTACAGACTTTCCTGGTCATAACAACTGGATAAAGCAATGGGTTACATATTGCTACATAACGATCATAGGCCATCACTGCTAGAAGAAAATTGTCTGTACAGGCAAATGCAAGAAAAAAATACAACTGTGCTGCACACCCCAGGTATGAAATGTTTTTTTCCTCAGACAGAAAGTTGACTAGCATTTTTGGGGCAATGGATGAAGAACAACAGACATCAACAAAGGACAAATTACAGAGGAAAAAATACATTGGAGTGTGAAGGCGGGGATCCAGCTGAATTAATAGGATGATACCAATATTGCCCAGAAGAGTCGTCAAATATATCAAGAAAAACACCACAAATAGAGCAAACTGCAGTTGAGGATCACTGGTGAATCCCAGGAGAAGGAACTCGGTCACTGTAGTCTGGTTTTCTTCTGTCATTTGCCAGAACATCAGTTCAAGAAAACAGGATAAAGGAGGAGAAAACAAAGAGAGATCAGACAGCAATAGTTACTACCTTATGTCGTTCCAGTTAATAAACAGACCACAGGTCCTCAACCCTATCCTCAGGACACACCCAGAGATTTCACTACTCCCATGTGTAAGTGGCATCATTTCTTTACACGTGTAATTGACAGCAGTTATGTAGTGAAGCAGATATTTAAAAGGAGGAGGGGATTAAAGAGATTGGTTCCCTTAATTCTTCATGCAAAGCTCTAGCCAAATTGAGCCCTTTTTAAAAATCTGTATGTGGGCCTGAGCTGGTATGAATCCAGACAGGGATATTTTTTCCCATAGCTATGTATTCCTTTTTTGAAATGGGGAACACATGGATAGACTTTGTCCTGCCCAAGCACCGTGTATACTACACACTCCACCACCCCCTTGAAATCTCTGCATCTTTCTAAAACTTTAATCTGCACGATCTATACTTAATAAATGCTACTATTTACACTTGGAGGTACTGCTAAAAAATATCCACTTAGGCTGCTATCAGGCTAATTTTCAAAAAAGAAAAACGTCCAAAAAGTGACATAGAGGGGCATAATCAAATGGCGCCGGCCATCTCTATGGGCGGCCATCTCCGGGGCTGGCGCCATAAGTGGGCGGAGCCAACTGTATTTTCAAAAAAGATGGCCGGCCATCTTTTTCTTCGCTAATACGGTTGGGCCCGGCCAAATGTCAGAGATCGCCGGGTTTGAGATGGCCGGCATCGGTTTTTGGCCATAATGGAAAATAATGCCAGCGATCTCAAACCCGGCCAAATCCAAGGCATTTGGTTGTGGGAGGAGCCAGCATTTGTAGTGCACTGGCCTCCCTCACATGCCAGGGCACCCTAGGGGGCACTTCTAAAAATTAAAAAAAAAAATAGCTCCCAGGTGCATAGCTCCCTTCCCTTGGTTGTTTAGCCCCCCCAAATCCCCCCCAAAACCCACTCCCCACAACTGTATACCATTACCATAGCCCTAAGGGGTGAAGGGGGGCACCTAAATGTGTGTACAGTGGGTTTTGGGTGGGTTTTGGAGGGCTCCCATTTACCACCACAAGTATAACAGGTAGGGGGGGATGGGCCTGGGTCCACTTGTCTGAAGTGCACTGCACCCACTAAAAACTGCTCCAGGGACTTGCATACTGCTATCAGGGAGCTGGGTATGACATTTGAGGCTGGCAAAAAAGGGTTTTTTTTTGTTTGTTTGTGTTTTTTGGGTGGGAGGGAGTTGGTGACCACTGGGGGAGTAAGGGGAGGTGATCCCCGATTCCCTCCGGTGGTCATTTGGTCAGTTGGGGCTCCTTTTTGAAGCTCGGTCGTGAAAAAAAGGGACCAAGTAAAGCCGGCGAAATGCTTGTCAAGCCTGGCTTTACTTGGTCCCTTTTTTTTCCATCTCGTGAGCACGCCCAAGTCCCGCCCCATCTTGCCTTCACTACCCTACCGACACGCCCTCTTGATGTTTCGCTGGCTCCGCAATGAAAAGCAGTTTGCACCGGCCAATATCGGCTTTCGATTATACCGATTTGGCCGGGTTCAGGAGATCGCCGGCCATCTCCCAATTTGTGTCGGAAGATGGCCGGCGATCACTTTCGAAAATGAGCTGGATAAGTACCGATTTATGTCACTTTTTGGACATCCATCTCTTTTGAAAATGAGCCTGATAGTAACACAGTAGATGACATCAGATAATGACCTGTACGGTCCATCCAGTCTGCGATGGATGATGCGATATTACATATGTATACTTGATCTTGATTTGTCCTTGTCATTTTCTGGGCACAGACCGTAGAAGTCTTTCCGGCACTGGCTTTGTTTCCCAATTACTGCAGTTCCAGGTGCTATGTTAGGGGCCCTTTTACTAAGCTGTGGCAAAAAGTGACCTGCAGCAGTGCGTGTGCATCTTTTCTGCATATGCTGGGCCAGTTTTTACCGCGTCCTGGAAAAAGGGCCTTTTTTTAAGGGGCCGGAAAATAGACGTGTGAAAAACTAAAAACCAGCACACGTCCATTTTCAGCCTGAGACCTTACCGCCACCCATTGGTAACAATCAGAGCAGGCAGTTCACCTCCCACTACACAGCATCAAAACGTCTGTGGCCTCCAACACTGCCTTTAAGTGCTTGAAAGGTCTGCATTTGTATTTTCCCAGTCCATGGTTGCTTGCTCATCTAGGCAGGAGGTGGGTCCAGAGCCCGAGGTGGGGGGGCAGAGTTTAGCCCGCCTCCCCCAGCTGCCGCCCCCCCCCCCCCCCCCCGCCGCCACTTTCGACTTCCCTTCCCGCGGCCGACCATCCCCCATTGCTGCCGCCGCCAGGTACCTTTGCTGGCGAGGGTCCCCAACCCCCGCCAGCCAAAGTCTTCTTCAGCGCCGGTCTCCGGTGCCTTCACTGATGTGTTTCTGTCACTCCTGACTCCTGACATCCTGCAGCACATCCTGCACGGGGCTACATACAGGACGTGCACGCAAGACGTCAGGAGTCAGGACTGACAGAAACAGACAGCCTAGTGTATTCCTATGAGTGGCTTCCCTTTTTTCCTTGTGTGCCTGGTGGCAGGCACACCCTTGAATATTCTTTTGAGAGGCTTCCCTCTTCCCTGAGTGCAGTATGGTACAGCTTAGAGAGTTCCTTCATGAGTGGCTTCCCTTATTCTTGAGTTCTGTATGGCATAGCCGTGAGTGTTCCTCTGTGTAGCCTAGTCTTGAGTTTTTCCTGTGTGCTTTCTGTTTGAGTTCTCTTTGTGAGGTTTCTGGTTGTGTTTGAGAGGATTATTTATTTATAACTATGGATCTAGCACAGCCCTGAGTGTCCTCTCTGTTTGGTTCTGTTTCTGCTTGAGTGGGTGGTTCTTCTGTTTGGCTGGGACTACTAGCCCAGCCCTGTGCTACCTCTCTGTGTGATGTCTGTTTGACTTGGTTAGGTCTATTCATTTCTAGCTAGGGTTCTAAGCCCAGTCCTGTGCTGCCTTCCTGTATGGTTTTCTTATCTTTTACTCGTGGTTTCTACCATGTGAGTCTAGTGGGGTTGTCTCTCCCCCTTCAGTTTTTTTGTGCCTGTGTGTAGGGTCTTTTCACCCCTTGTTGGTGGCTCTGTTTAGTGCAGTGTGTGTGCACTGCTTGAGTAGTACTTGCTCAATAGATTCTGTTCTGTTTCTTTTCCCTTCCCTCTGGTATGATTCAGTTCCAGTTCGGTCGTGAGGCCCATATGCTTGGACTCTGAGAGTGGGTTCCAGATCGGCCGTGAGGCCCACCTGAGTGGTCTAGTTCCCTTTTCTGATGGTGCTTGTTGCTTGTCTTGAGTGTGCTCTGTCTATTTGCCATGTCTGGTATCCTGTTTGTGTTCAGGGCCTAGTTCGCCTCTGCTCTGCGCCTCCCCAGAGGACTTGTCTGCTGCAGCCCAAGGGCTCACCATCTTGGGTTCCGTGATATTCAGACTACCATGCTTCGCCAAAGCAACCCCTTCTGTACGATTTACATTGGCTGCCAATAAAAGATAAAATATCATTCAAGCTATGTACTTTCATTCACAAAATTTTGTATGGTTTGGCCCCAGTATACATGTTCAACCTTATTGAATTACCCTCACATAATGCCTGTATATCATCCAGAGAATATCTTATCCTACATTTCTCAAATTGTAAGAAAGTAGCCTACAAAACAATTCATACTGCTAACTTTTCATATCAAGGCACTAAAATGTGGAACTCCTTACCTAAAACCATCAAATGCACCAATGATTATTTGTCGTTCTGAAGTCTATTGAAAACTTGCTTCTTCAGTCTAGCTTTTAAGGAAATAAGCACTTTTCTCAAATAAACTCATGGCATTAATTTTTACCTCATCCCACCTCCCATTACTCCTGTCTATCCTAGTTAATCCTAGCCCTTTACCTTTTTCCTCCATATTTCAAATATCTAGCTTAAATCAATAAGAGCCTCTTTTACAAAGCCACTCTACCACTACTACTACTACTACTACTTATCATTTCTATAGCGATACTAGACATACGCAGCGCTGTACACTTGAACATGAAGAGACAGTCCCTGCTCAACAGAGCTTACAATCCAGTTAGGACAGACAAACAAGAGATAAGGGAATATTAAAGTGAGGATAATAAAATAAGGGTTCTGAACAAGTGAACAAGAGTTAGGAGTTAAAAGCAGCATCAAAAAGGTGGGCTTTTAGCTTAGGTTTGAAGACGGTCAGAGATGGAGCTTGACATACTGGCTCAGGAAGTCTATTCCGGGCATATGGTGCAGCAAGATAAAAGGAACGGAGTCTGGAGTTAGCAGTGGAGGAGAAGGGTGCAGATAAGAGAGATTTACCCAGTGAATGGAGTTCCTGGGGAGGAATGTAGGGAGAGATGAGAGTGGAGAGGTACTAAGGAGCTGTAGAGTGAATGCACTTATAGGTCAATAAGAGGAGTTTGAACTGTATGCGGAAACGGATAGGAAGCCAGTGAAGTGACTTGAGGAGAGGGCTAATATGAGCATAACGACCCTGGCGGAATATTAGTCGTGCAGCAGAATTTTGAACAGATTGAAGAGGAGAGAGATGGCTAAGTGGGAGACCCGTGAGAAGCAAGTTGCAATAGTCTAAGCGAGAGGTGATAAGAGCGTGGATGAGGGTTCTGGTAGTGTGCTCAGAAAGGAAAGGGCGAATTTTGCTGATATTATAGAGAAAGAAACGACAGGTTTTAGCAGTCTGTTGAATATGTGCAGAGAAGGAGAGGGAGGAGTCGAAGATGACCCCAAGGTTATGAGCTGATGAGACAGGAAGGATGAGATTGTTATCCACAGAAATAGAGAATGGGGGAGGAGGAGAGGTTGGTTTAGGGGGAAAGATAAGAAGCTCAGTCTTGGTCATATTTAGTTTCAGATGGCGCTGAGTCATCCAGGCAGCAATGTCAGACAGGCAGGCTGATACTTTGGCCTGGATTTCGGCTGAGATTTCTGATGTGGCAAATGAGAGGAAGCCCCATTCAATTCCTATGGGTTTTCTTTCATTTGCCATGTGGGAATCGCTAGTGTGCCTTTGTAAAAGAAGCCCTAAGTATTGTATAATTATACTACAGCAAGATGCCCACCGGAAGGGTGGAAGGCCAGATTTTAGGACTCAGGCTGTAAAAATACCAGCTAGGTTTAAAAATCTATGACTGGCTGAGCAAGGACTTGCTCTTCCTGCAAGTTAATAGAATCTGAAAAAAAAAAAAAAGCAGATGATACAATGATACAGAGGTAATACAGAGTTCATGAGATGGTATGAAAGGTATTGAGATGGTATGAAAAGTATTGCAGCCGGAAGATGTGAAACTGTTATCTCAACGCTTCCCAAAACATGTTGATAATTAGCAGTAGCTGAGAACGGAAGGAGGTGGGCACATCCGACAGCAGACAGCATGGGAAAGTATGCTCTCAGAAATGCGAAATATTAGCTAGGTATCTCACCATTCACTTCTATGGAGAGGATAGAGTATAAAAGAAGGAAGATTTTGGCTTGGTTAGAGAGTCTTCTCCAAAGCTTCAGTCAGACGGCGAAGCCCTGTGCGGATGAAATCAGAATCTGATGTCTGTATTTGTATCAACTTGAAGACTTGTGTTTGGGTAAGAAATAAAATGTACTTATCTATCTAAACCTATCTCTGCCTCTATTTTTATTGAGTCTATCTTCTCTTCTCTTCACCTAACATTTAGCCTACAAGGTAGATCACATACAAGTGACACTCAGTTTTGGACAGAAAGCAGTAGTTATGGGAATTAGTTCTCAATTACAGCTCCTAATGCCACCCCCTTATGATTGGGTGACAATGGAGGTTAGAGAAACTATACAGAACCTGATATATGAAATAAGTATCTTTAGCCCCCCATGTGACGGAGTCAGAAAGAGGTCTACAAGAGGGAGAATTTAAAACAGTGGTGACCAGCCGTACGCTGACCGTACTCGCTAACCTTCTTTATCTTCTTTTGAACGCAAGAGGGGATACTTCATTTTGTGCGTTCAAATGTTCTCTGTTTCTCTCTGTCACTTTATTTTCCTTCTCTCTTTTTTCTCTCATACTCACCTGCCTCTCCCTACCGCTACTTTCTGTCCTTCTGCCTCACAAGGACATTGTCCATTAGAGGGGTATTGGGCACCAATGTTCTGTTCTTTCTCACCCTCTTTTCTCTCTTTGATTTGCGTGATGTGCGCAAGACTGTGCTTGTTGTGTGAATGGTGCATAACAACGAATCCAGGCGACTGCGATTTGGGTTTTGCTGTAAGCTTATTTCAATGTTCAAAATCTTTGGATTGGTCTTTATGCTAGCAATGCTCGCTTAACAATCCTTAGAGATTGCGCATTTTTCTGTTTCACATCCCACCCTGTGTTCTGTCTTAATCCCTCCTTTTCAAATCCCTGTCCCCTCGTTCTCACTATGTATTCTGTTCTTTCTTCTTCTGACGACCTTATTTTCCTCCCCAATCCCTTTTCCTGTTCTCCTTCATCCTAACTTCTTCTATTATTCCTCCTCATTTTTTTCCTATTGGAAACAGTAATTACGGTGTTCAGCTTTGTAGCTGCTTACCGTCGTCCAACTACTGTTTTCCTCTTATCTAATCAGTTCCTTCAGTCTTTTGAACTATGCTTTCCCTCTAACAGCCCACAGCCCCCCCTTCCTGTCCACACTTTTCTCGGCTCTTTTTCATAGTGCAGCATGAATAACTGCGTAGTATCTCTTATTTCGTTCTTTTTCCTTTTGTATCTTTGTGTGTGTCTTTGCACTCTGTCTGAATTGTATTTTTGTGTGAACTATCCTGTTCCGTCTCTGCTTTTCTTATTTCTCATTTCCACCTGTCAAAATCTTTATTATTTACTGCGTGGTTCAACTGATTGCTCTTTTTCACAGCTGTTCAGTCCTGTGCTCTCACCCCACCCCCATAGCCATTTTTCTTTCCTTAAGTCCAATCTGAATCCCTTCCTCCACAACATTTTGTTCTTGTCCCCCTTTTTCTGCCACAATAATCCTCCCTGCCCTCCTCTCTGGTGTTCTACTGACTCCTACACCATATGTCTGTGGTCCGTGTAAAATTTATAAGGGTGTGGCCCGCAAGGTACCAATTGGGGTAACTTAATACCTTACAGACACCTTTTTAGCTTCTTGTGCAAACCAGAAATCATTTTTTTTTTGGATTTCCTAGAAAACTTTTCTTTCTCCTTCTCAGTCCCATGTGGTGTGAGGTTTGATTCTCTTTCCGGATCAAAGCTTATTACATTACTAGTAACTGTCATATTTGATATATACTCCCTCTTGGGCTTCGATTCTGCCTTTGTAAATCTATTTAAATTCGTTCGAAGAGTTGTAAGTTCTAAACCCCTTTTTCTCACATTTTTTTAATATCCTTATCCAGGCTTCCGTAACTGCCATTTCTTTCGGTAGTTTTTAAAGGTTTTCCCTAACAAGTGCTGTAATTTACTATCCCAAGGACATGAGAATCTGGGAAGATTGCCCACTTTAGCTGCCTTATCAGTCCAGTACTGCTTCGGCAGAGGAGGCTCTACAGTTTATTTTTAAAAGCTCAAAAAGTGATTTTTTTTTTCCCCCCTTTTCCGTTCGTTTTTGTCCCTGTTCTATGCTAAAGTGGTACAACAGTCTTTTACACAGGTATCTTTCAACTCCGGTTTCCCCTCAAAATTGGTTCCTTAAGCAGGCACCATAATTGTAAAATGACTTATCTTTTCATGCCTCATGCTGCCAAGTCCGTTGTAAGTGCACTTCTGAGCATGTAAGAATGTACGGATGTATTTCTTGGCTTTCACTGTATCTTAGTCTTACTCTGCATTCTCCTTTTATCAGGGCATACTTTTTTCTCCTCTTTTGTGTCATTTTATTAGGACGTTATCTCCCACTCCCCAATATTCACTGCTCATACTGCTTTGACTTTTGGGTGTTGCTCTCTATTTCATTCCATCTCCCTTAAACAAAGGCTTTCTCATTCTGTCTCTGAGTCATGATTTTAACCCCGAGACAGGTTTCTTTATTTTTGTGCTGCAATTGACAGCTTGATAGACCTTATTGTGCTACACCATGTGCTTACAAAGTTTTAAAAGAGTATCTTTTCTTCAAACATACATTACTTGACTTTCCCCTTTAAAAAAAACCAGCTTTTTCCTTCTTTGTCCTAGTGTGGTTTCCTGTGATCACATTACAATGCTTCTTAGCACATAAGTCCTGTCGTAATCGTCTAGGAAGCCTTAGTCCGGAAGCTAGAAAAATGAACCCTTACTTAACAAGATCAAGCAATATGCTGGTAGTAATGGTAGTAATGAAATTTAGATTGCCGTTTGAGAAGATGATGGCTGCGTGCCATGATAATACAGCGTTACTTCACTTCTTCAGTTATTTCCTGTTGGTTCTTTATAACCCTGCCTTATCTTTCCTTCTAATGCTGCAGCTGTTCTGTTTGTCATCATTTAGACATACCATTTCAGTCACTGACTAGTATGTATGTTTTATGCCGAATCATTAGAAGTTCTTGGTGTAAGAATCACATGTTTTAATTTGTTTTTTTCCCCTTTCACCTGTTTAGCCACAAAAGCTTCCTGCCATTGCATTCGGGTTTATTTTATTTATTATGTTCCTTTTCTGAGTGTAATTTGTCATATTTATAGGTATTAACTTGTCATCTTTGCACCACGATTTTGGCGTCCTGTTTGACAATTTATTGAATTACATGCTTCTCTTATGTTTTCCCGTTTAGATGCTACTTCCGATCTATCTGGTACCCGCCCCAAAAGCATTTAATATGTATTTACCTTTATTTCATTTATTCTAGGGGTATAGGCCTGGACTACACATGTTACAATACCTTTCTTGCCTTTTGTTGAAATCGGTGTTTCAGTAACATATATGGTTATCCCCTGTTACTCTTATTATAGTATGTAGTAGTTTCATGTCTTGTTTAAAGTCTATATTTTGTTTCCATGTTATGTATGAACACCTTTCCACTGACTTCCAGGATAGGATTGTTGGGTATAAACAGTTGATAGCCATTGTAACCATAAAAGGTCTTGGCCTTCCAAAGAGAAATCTAATTAGCAGCATCATTTAAAACATGTCAAATACAGGCTTTTCTATTAAGCCTTTACAATGTTGGTTCCCACCATATACAGCTCCCAACCTACCCTTACAGCTTATTTTTTGCCTTACATTACAAATTAGGTAGGCCCAGTTTTTATCATATAATTTCATATACACTTATCTTTCCTAAATAGTTTTCTTCTTTTACTACAGGTATGAATGAATTTATTTGTACTGTTTGCCCTTGTATTACAGGCTTTCTTATTGTAACTGTTCCGCTCTAATGCTTTTGAGTTTCCTTCTCCTGGTTTGTTGAGTGGAAAATATATTGTCTAGTGAATGATGAACGTGGAATTTTTCACATTTTTTGTCCTGACTAAGGTGTTCCAACTAAAGGCTCTTTTTATGACTGTGCCTTACCCGAAGAGCTTACATGTGTTGAGTCATAAATCTTTCTTTCAATTTTCTTTTAACCTGATTAATTTTATTTTCACTATCGTTGCAGTTTATTTCAGGGGCTCTTCCCTTTTATTCAACTCTTTATTTCTACCTTTCTTAAATACCTGTGTCACGCTATAATCATTGGGTTCGATACCGATGCCTGGGACTTACACCCATTGGAGGGCCGCAAACCCTTCAATGGATGACGGTATCACAATTACTAGGAGCAGACTTCCATTCCATTTTCGGAGTGGCCTGCGGATTCGGCTTTATTGCCCACATATGAGTTACCTAGTCCAGATGACCGTGGGAGCAATATAGAGACGTCTGACGCTTTTCATTGCGAGTTTGGACTAGTTGACTAGGGCATTCAATATTTTTGAAGGGCTAGTTGTAACAGAGAAAATTCATAGTCTTTCAATGTTTTAGTTGGGTTTGTGGCAACAGAGAAAATTCCTCACCATAAATCTTTCAGTGTTTTGTTGTAAACGAGAAACATTCCAAACCACTGTAGGTCCAATAGAGGGGTTAGTGGTAAAAGAGAAGATTCCTAATCTGCGGAAATCCATTGGACTGCTGCTCTTCAACTCATAGGACCTTATTCGCTGGTTTTTTTGAGTTCTTTTTGGGAGTGTTTGCAATGTCCCTTTTTGGGGGCTCTATCATGGGCTGGAGCTCATGGCCAATTGTAACCGGAATAATTCTTGGCAGGCAGTAGAAACCGAGATTTATTCCTGTCTTTAGAAGCACACTCTGGGGAGTAGTATTCATTAATTTGGGATAGAGTAGTATAAATATATAATAGCTGACACTACGTATTTATTTACTTTTGTACTGTCTCTCTAGGCATATTTCTGTTTACAATTTTTGTCTTGCTTTCTCTTAATGTCACTTGTGGTCAAAGCGTGGAACTGTCCGCCAATTAGTAATTTTTATTTTGGGTCCCTATGTTGGAGTACATTAGCAGATGCATGAGTATGAATGTGTTATGTCTCTGCATGTTCTACTATCAGAATAATCATCGCATGTTTTTGTACACTGTTAGCACATTATCATTTCAAGATCTCCCTGTTATCTCTGAAGCTGCTCTTTGATCCGCTGACCTTGTACCAGGTTCTAGGTCTGGTCAATATATATATTATTACAATAGTTCATTTTTTTCCTATAGCATGTTACAGGTCTGAAGCTCATTTGTAGACCACTTACTCACTAGGTCCCGTGGTTATACATATTGGGTGATGTTGTTCACTACCCATTATGTCATATCTTCCTCTCCGCAACCAACACCAGATACTGGTGATCTGACATCTATTCAAATCTCTGGTAAGGACTTTCTGGAACAATCCTTTCTATTTTGCGGTTGACCTCCCTATGCCACCGAGAGTTCAAAAGGGCGTAGTGATCCAACTGTCCTCTTTCTCTATTAATTTTCTGCCCTGGAGATTACATTGCACGAATCGTGAGTATATTTTCATTTATTGCATGTGTTACTATGAAGCTTGCCATTGTATATTCGAATTTAGTAACAGATAGTAGTGATATAAGTGTTTTATAAGACTAGATTTGCCAATATTATTTGATACAACCCAGATATCAGTGTTCTACCATACCAGAGTTCTGGTACCCAATTCATTATGCTGCCTCTTGAGAGAGTGATAAATCACTTCCCAGGAGACCACATAAATCTTATAAAGTTTTGCCAAATATGGCATTCCTGGAATAAGTTTCAGCCTGGACTCTCGTGGCCCCGTAAGGGCACTTTTAATACCAAAACTTTGCAAAGGTTATTAAACTTTATTTACATATACACACCCGATTCCACCCGTCATTTCCACTATCAGATTCTCAGTGGATGGGTATCGACTATCACTGATTACGTGATCCCAGACACTGTCGATCTGACATCGTTATTGATACCTGGTGAGGTCAATCTTAATCCACGACCTAGTAGACGGCCCCCTGCAAGAGGCGATTCACCCATTCCACATAAATTCAATGCTCCTAGCATTAACAATCAGTGCCGGGACTGTCGCTCTCAACCTACTCCCAGCCACCGATTGGGACATAACGCCATGGAATGTCCATGCCGGCACTGTCCTCATAGTCAATACCGTCAACCTCCTTCAGACTCCCCATCGCTGCATGTCTCCCGGATGCAGATACGACAGCCACAGAGAGACCGCAGGCGCCCGAGTGACCTCCCCTCACTAGATAACCCACATCGCCAAGACTGTAGGAATGATTACCCTGATAATCGTGGCCGCCGCGCCCAACCTCAGCGAGGTCCCCTACGGGGGCCCCCTGATTCCACTAGACAACCCAGAGACTACCGTTCCCGGCCTAGTCCTGATCGCTTTCCAGATGTCCTGTGTTATCGCTGCCAGCAATATGGCCATTATGCCTTTCAGTGTTCTCAACCATTACGGAATCTGCCCCGAGCTCAAGTTCGGGCAATGCGGCTATTACGCAGCCGTCTGTCCACGACCACGACTACGCGTACCTAGAAAACACAGAGGGAAAAAAAACAGATTCACCAAAACCTCAACTGTCGTGCCAACGTGGAATGTTTCCGTTGCTATCACATCGACCATTCTGCATCGCAGTGTCTACTACCCGTTCAACGCTAGCCCAGAAATCAAAATCGCCCACCCCACCCGTCCATAATGACTAGGCGTATTCCGAACCCGATCTGATTTTGTAGTTCACAGTTACTCATAGTACTCAGCTCCTCATTTAGTATCCAGAAACCATTTCTCTGTATATGTGTTGGTGTGATGTTTCTGTTTCTATTGCAGGTAACGTGTTTTTATTTTATATTTCTCCTGGTTTAATTTCAAGTGTATATTTATGGTACCATACAAATGACCTAACTGAGTCAGCAAGTTATTTAGTTGTTTCTATGCATACCTTCCCTGGGGAGTTCTTATCAACTGCAGGGATGAGCGATCCCCAGAGGATATTCATTTTATGTTTTTTATATGTATACCTGAACTGACTTATTTATGCCATTTTACTTTATACGGGATCCCTTTTTAATAAAAGCTGTGTATTGCACATTTTTAAAATGTTTTCTGCTTTAACTATTAAGCTGTTTAAATTGATGTGACATTTACTTCTTTAGTTTTTTATGATTATAAAGCCTTCATTTTTGAAATCTCTCTATGATATGTGTGACATCTGAAAGCTTTTCATTATTTCCTGGTCTAAGAAAGAAGACATATTTACTAACCATTATCCGTTATATGGAAAAAACGCGAGAAATACTCCCTTGAACTGGCCATTTGGGGGAGCATTTTGCGCTGATCATACAATTTGTAGTATTCTTGAACAGAGAATTGGTGAAGCTTTCGGACATGAATAAGGAAAATTATGCACTCCACTTTTTAATTCCTTTCTATTTACAACAGGTAATCACAATAACCCCAACTATTGGGTTTTTTTATCTGTCTGTCTTTCACTGCAAGTGATTGTGAGACAAACTGGTGTAGATTATTTGGGTGCAACAGTCCTGGAATTCATGCTTTGTGTATTTAACTAACACCTTGCTTCAACTAACTCTTGCCGCGTGGTGGATTTGTCTTGAAGCGATATGCTTCTTCCTACTTCTTTGTCTGATTGAAAAAGGTTACTTAAACTCTATGTGAAGGAAAAATCACTGGTGTCTGCACTTTTGAATGTTTTTTTCATTTGTCTTTTTCAAGGAACCTTTTTCTGGCATTGCCTTCTGAATATGCCTTGCTGCAATTCAGATGTATCATATTTTGTTTTTTTATTATTAAGCCTATTTTTATCTTACACCCTTCAGGGTGCTTTTTTAATTTTTTTAATTTTTTCCATTCTCGATGCTTTGTTTCTTACCAAGCCTCTTTCCTGGCCCCCATTTATACCCACGACCCTCCTCCTAGCATTCTGACTTCTTTCAATAACTTAACCACATAAATTGCACTACTGGTCTGTTTAAGTTTTGCCTTTCCCCAGATGGAGGAGACGACTGCTAGCAAAGAAGAGCTACCCGATAATGTATCTGATCTGAAGGCTATGTTGCAGCAAAGAATCGCTAAATTAAAAGACAGATGCACAGACCCCAACATTACCTGGTGTGAGAAACGAGACATTATTCAGCGTGAGTTTCGACAGATGCATCAATTGGTCCATGAGCAAAAGAGATAGGCTCTCCACTTGCTGGAGTTACACAAAGCTTTGGCCTCTACCCTTCCTTCTGAATCATCTAGCTCGTAAGTCCTGCTGGCCTCCTGCAGCTGAGGGCTCAACCCTTGGTGAATGGTAGTCATCGTAGGTGAAGATTCCATATCTATTGGGGATAAATTGCGACGCATTGCCCTCCATACATCAATAAATGAACATTTACCATCATCTCTTTTGTTCCACATACTTAACCATTGTTATTTGATCATGTCTTCGTAAAGATTACCAATCTGTCTTGCACGTTATGCAAGCCAGAAGTGGGGATATATTATGCAAATCCCAATTCCTAGTATTAAGAGGGTTGCAGTTGAAGCTCTAATCCCTACCAATCAGGAGATATAATTTCATATATACTATTGCTATTTATGAAAATTGGCTTTTCATTATTGAACCCTTCTAGTTTCCCTTTTGCTTTTGCACTTAATTAGCACTGTTTTCTCCATGTTGACATTGTCTTTCATGTCTATTCAATTCACACCGCATTATGCCCACTAAGATATAGCAATGTATCATTCAAGCATACAGTTATTTTGCTTATTCCTTTGCCAGCCTCTGGCTCTTGATGGACTGATTATGATAGTGTATGCCTAGAATAAAGACATGAAAAGATCCCACTTTGTACTCCACAAGTACGTCTTCAAAATTTATCCTGGCCCAAATGATGTTAGATCCCCCAAGGTTGTGGCAATGACCTTTACACCTTGCAAACTACTGGACCACAAGTCTTGGGTCCATGTGAAAGATATACGTGTTTACTCAGCCATAGAACCAGATGTTACCAGTCTAACCATCTCAAGACCGGCAACTTCCTTCAGCAAGCCAGCCTGAAAACCCAGCCCTGTTGGATCTTCCAGAACTCCGTCCAGATTCTTCAACGCTTCCACCGCCTCGACCATGTTCGATGAAAGAAACTTTTGAACTGATACTTAATTTGAGAACTACTGTTGCTGTTTATGGACATTATAGATTCATATTTTGTTTTATTTTCAGTTTAGCAGCAATCCTGTCTAGATATTGAAAAGGTTTTATTTTTATTTTCCTATTATTTCCTTTAATTGTTCTAATTGTTTTTCCACGAGTTTCCCCGTTATTTCTGTTTATGTAATTTAAATTGAAATTAATATTGTTCAGATACAAGGATAACATCATACTGGCTAAGATATCATAATGTAGATGTAAACTCTGTTAGTATCAACCTGTTATGCAATTGTTTAACTTTGGTGTAGGCTTACTTGAGCTGCATGTCTTTCTGTAGGTTTGACTAAGCTCCAAGAGGGGTAACGGATATATACAATGCTTCCCATACTTCCAGGTCATTATGCATATGTCAAGATCCATGCATAACCTTGGTTAATATAAATTTTCCTAGGATTGACCATTTTTGCTGTATAAGGCAACCTCATACTTGCTATCCACTTATTAGTGCTCATGATTGGATGCTAATGATGAGTAATAGTAAGGTCCAGGAATTCCGACCTGTTTAAGGATTCTGAATACCTACAACCTTAAACAGCTTGCAATCTGAATACTAACCATATATTTGTTGAGCCACCATAACAATGCTTAATCAAAACCACTATTCCTTCCGAGGACCACTGAGATACATACATTAGATTATCTCCCCATGTACTATGCACTAGATACAATAGAAGTCATAGAAAGACCTGAAAGTATTTATTAGTATGATCCACCTGAAATTGCTATTACCCGCATACCTATACTTCATGGGATTTTGTAGATGAACTCATTCATAAAACCTCTCTCACTACAGGTTTGAGTACGCCTCAAGAGGGGTAACATCAAGATTAAGGCCCAAGGGGTTGGGTAATATAAAGGGAATTCCATATGCCCAAAACAATACCACCTAAGAGTGAAGTTTTCTGTCTTGCATAATATCTGCTAGCAATCCATACGAACAAAACTCCCCCTCTCGTTTGATAGCTTGCCACCTTCTGGAATGGATGATGACGAGCTTGACGAGCTTTGTGTCACCCCTCCTCAGAGGGGGTGACAAGTGGGGAATGTATAATTATACTACAGCAAGATGCCCACCGGAAGGGTGGAAGGCCAGATTTTAGGACTCAGGCTGTAAAAATACCAGCTAGGTTTAAAAATCTATGACTGGCTGAGCAAGGACTTGCTCTTCCTGCAAGTTAATAGAATCTGAAAAAAAAAAAAAAGCAGATGATACAATGATACAGAGGTAATACAGAGTTCATGAGATGGTATGAAAGGTATTGAGATGGTATGAAAAGTATTGCAGCCGGAAGATGTGAAACTGTTATCTCAACGCTTCCCAAAACATGTTGATAATTAGCAGTAGCTGAGAACGGAAGGAGGTGGGCACATCCGACAGCAGACAGCATGGGAAAGTATGCTCTCAGAAATGCGAAATATTAGCTAGGTATCTCACCATTCACTTCTATGGAGAGGATAGAGTATAAAAGAAGGAAGATTTTGGCTTGGTTAGAGAGTCTTCTCCAAAGCTTCAGTCAGACGGCGAAGCCCTGTGCGGATGAAATCAGAATCTGATGTCTGTATTTGTATCAACTTGAAGACTTGTGTTTGGGTAAGAAATAAAATGTACTTATCTATCTAAACCTATCTCTGCCTCTATTTTTATTGAGTCTATCTTCTCTTCTCTTCACCTAACATTTAGCCTACAAGGTAGATCACATACAAGTGACACTCAGTTTTGGACAGAAAGCAGTAGTTATGGGAATTAGTTCTCAATTACAGCTCCTAATGCCACCCCCTTATGATTGGGTGACAATGGAGGTTAGAGAAACTATACAGAACCTGATATATGAAATAAGTATCTTTAGCCCCCCATGTGACGGAGTCAGAAAGAGGTCTACAAGAGGGAGAATTTAAAACAGTATTTAATTACATCTATTCCTAGCTCAAGTTTTACTAGTCTAACATTAAATGATGTATTTTATTTTCTGGTAATATATTTGAACATGTTGATGCTTTTCTAATTGTTATGTGAGCCACACTGAACCTGAGTTCTGCTCAGGCTAATGCAGGATATAAATGTCATAAATAAAATAAAATAAATAAATAAATACTAAGGGTTCCTTTTACTAAGCTGTGCTAAAAAGTGGCCTTCAGTATGACTAGCGTGTAGGTTTCCTGCGCCTGAGGCCACTTTAAGTGTGGCAGTAAAATGGCTGCATTTTCTATTTCCCCCCCATTAATGGCTATGCGCTAATTCCCAATTAGTGCATGGCCATTAGCGCATGAGCCCTTACCGCCACCTATTTATGAGGAGGTATGGGCTCACATACTAACCACATGATAATCACTTAGCAAGCGGTGATGCAGCTGCACTAGCCGATTAGCACTGGACACTGGGAATGCCTACTCTCCACCCCCAAAGCACGTCACTATTACTGAAGAATATTTTCTATTTTTTAGCAAGTGGGATGACCACGCCAATCTGAAAAGTACCGTAGGACACCTGAGCACGCTCCACGGTAGTGGATTTTAACCTGCGGTGATCACCCATTAGTATTTACCGCAGCTTAGTAAAAGGACCTGTAAATGAATTGTATGCGTCACTTATACAATATACCTGGCATTACGGCAAAAGTGTTCACTTACCTTCATAAGTGCTATTATTGTCTGGGAAAAGGGGACTAAAGTTGTGGATCCAAATGATGTGAATGACTGATTTTTCATGTCATGGGTCCATAAGCAGTCTGCAAAGGTTACATGTTTGAACTCCTGTAACTTTTTTATTTTTTCATATAAATGGATGGAATTTGGACTGTTGTATTACAAATTGTTTGTTCTAACAGTATAACTTGAAAAATAAAGTTTGTAGATAACTGCCAAAACTCAATTCTCTCAGGGGTCCTGTATAATATAACACATTAAATAAAATGACACCTCAAAGCTCCCAATAGAGGACAATAGAACACTATTAGACAACCTCTATTATGCTGTTATTTGTAACCTGGGTTACAGTGTCCCAAAGGTTATCCCAGGGGCAGACTGAGAGTGGTCTGGGCCCCCAGGCACTGAGGGTAATCTGGGCCCCTGCCCGGCCGCTGCCTGACACACCCCCTACTGCCACACTGCTGCCCCTCCTACTGCTGCAGCTGACGCCCCTGTTGCCCTGTTCCTACTTGAAGGGCCCTGGTGGTCTAGTGGTCTCTGCGGGGGGGGGGGGGGGGGGCGCATGTTCTTTCCTGCCTGCTGCACTCCTGCTATTCCCCTGCCTGCCGGTACCGCCGTGTTTTCAAATTGGCGGCCAAGACTTCCCGTAGTAGTCTTGTGGGTCTTAACAGTTTTGCAAGACTTCCACAGGGAGTCTCGGCCTCCATTTTAAAAGTATAGCAATGTAGGGCAGGGGGAATAGCAGCAGCACAATGAGCAGGAAAGAACATGTTTCTCCCCTCCCCCCTCAGAGGCCACTAGATCATCAGCGGCGCGCCTTGGAATGGGGAGGGCTGTAGTGTGCAGCGAGCATCCAGGCAGAGCCTCTGGGCCCTTGGGAACTGCCCGGTTGCTCGAACGGTCTGTCCACTCCTTGGTTATCCTCCTTCCACCAGTTTTTTGAGATCCTATATACTCTAAGTCTACCATCTTTTTTTTTTTGCTTCTAATATTTGCATACAGTTGTTTAAAAGTTTTTTTTGTTTGTTTCTACAACCTGCTCAACAGTTGTCAGGGATAATTTTCAATCTTTACTCTCTCTGTCTGCTCTTCTCTTTAACTCACCTGGCTTACCTTTGCCTTTATCCTCTCTATCAGGATGTTCTAACTTCTCTGGTGTGATAGTATCCGTCAAAAATACTCACTCTGCACAGGGCTACCCTGACCCTGTGAGATACTGGGAACCACTCATCTAAGTCAGGACTCATTTAGGTGTTCAACTCACCTTTGGAAAGAATAATGGCATGAGGATAACAGGAATGACAGTACTGCTATTGTCTTCTCATTTGTAAGTATAAATGTGAATCCTATGAGGGGATCCTTGAGTCAAGCCTCTTAAGACACTTTCTGCTTGGAAAGTCACAATCCTTATCACAGCAGAATGGAGGCACAATCTTGGGGTTTCAGGGCCTGTATCAGTAATCCTCAGCTGCTCTATCTAGCCTCCAGAGCCATGCAGAGTGGGAGTTCCTATGTCCGTTTGACTGCTGACAGCTGTACTAGAGAGCTGTGATTATCTAGTTTGCCTGAACTTTTAAATGTATGGAATAAAAGCTAAGGGGCTCATTTTCAAAAGAAAAAAACCCATGTAAAAATGGCACAAAGGGCAGATGGACGTGTTTTGCACATGAACACGTTTAAACCATATAATAAAACAACAACAAAAAAAGAATAAGTCCGATATTCACCAGAGAAAAGCATTTTGAGAGTGCACGTCACCTACCTGCTTGTCTTCTGTATCTCATTGTTACTCTGTTTGTCCACTCCCAATTTATCATTTTGCTTTGTGTTGCTGCTGTTTGTGTGAGGACTATGTGCTGGTGCTGGGAGAGACTGTGCTGTGTGTTGGTGCTGCTTGTGTGAGGAATGTTTGCTGGTGCTGAGAGAGTGAGTGCTGGGTGCTGGTGCTGGGTCTCACTGGGTGCAGTAGATGGAGGAGTGCACAATGGTGTTACGGGGCTTAGTGGGTTGCACCTGTGATGGTGGTGTACGTCAATCACGGATGTGCTGAATGCTATTGTGGCTGACATTTTTCTGGATGTGGATGAGAGTTTGGAGGATAGAACCAGGAGGAGATACCCCAATCCCAGAGTATTTAGGCCCAAGACCCATTTCATGGACCAGCAATGCCCTACTAAGTTCCACTGTGATATGGCTGCCATACAGCACCTCTGTGAGCAGCTAAAGCCTCTCCTCCAGGCCAGGACTTGCAGGAATAATCCAGTGCCAGTCCACCTTAAGGTTACTGCTTCCCTCGCCTTTCTTGCCACTGGCACTTTTCACCCAGCCCACCATCTCCAACTGTCTTTCCCAGTTCCTCGATGCCTTCTTCACCCACACCTTACACTATATTACCCTTCCCCACTAATGCCCAGGTCCTGCAGAAAAACATTGCTCAGTTCTACACCACAGACCACTTCCCCTCAGTGCACACAGATCACACTCAGACACCCCCCCCCCCCGGCATACGAGACCTATAGGAACAGAAAATCATATCGCTCCATGAACGTGCAGGTTGTGTGTGATGCCCAGGGGAAGACTATGGATGTGTGTGATCGGTACCTGGGGTCCACCATGATGCATATATCCTGGAGCATTCTGGAATCCTACTGCAGATTTAACCGAGCGGAGATCACTGGTGACTGGCTCCTAGGTAAGCAGTACTAGGTAACCACTCCCCACCTTATGTCACCACCTCCCTTAAGATACCCCCAGAACCCACACCCCACAAGGTCCACATACAATACACACCCATGTCTGTGAATCCTGCTCCCCTTACAGGTGATAGAGGCTACCCCCAACGAACCTGACTGATGACTCCCGTTGTCCACACTCAAAATGAGGCAGAGGAGGAACGTAACAAGAGCCACAAGAACAACACCATCATTGAGCACACCTTTGGCTAGCTGAAAAACAGATTGAGATATCTGGACTATTCCAGAGAGGACCTGCTCTACAGCACAGAAAAGGTCGCCAAGATATTCATAGCCTGCTGCGTGCTGCACAACTTCTCACTTCAATGAAGACAGTCCCTGCCAGAGGATACAAAACAGCAGCAGCAGCATGCAGAACAAGAGGATGACCACCCCGCCACCCCCCCCCCCCCCGCTCACAGAACTGACCCACACCAGCTGGGGGTCCATGCCAGACAAAGACTCATACAGACCAATTTCCAGTAAAGGTCAGTTCAGTATTCATTTGTGTTCACCATATCTTATCCTATCCCCCCACCACCAACCACCCTACCCTCCCTTCATCTCCTCTCCCAAGCACACACCCTGCCAACACATCCCGCTCCCCAGTACACATCCCTTCCCCTCAGCACAAACCACCACAACATGGTAAGTATTTACCTCACAGCCCTACCTCCTCCTTCCCCATTCCCATCCTCTCTGGGGGCTACCTCTCCCACCCCTCCCTCTAGCTGCTGAGGATAGTCCAGGCTTTGCAAAAGCAAACACAGGGTTTGAGTCCTTCTGCTGCCTCATGGAAATTCAGCCACCAGGTTGGCTATGTGGCTGAATTGCTGCTGAACCCAGCATGGCAGTGTGTGCTGCCCCAGAGGGACCTGGCTGCAGGTAGATTCACTGGCTTGGGGTCTTATGAGCCCCATCCGTGCCCGCTTGCCTGGAGCTGAGAAGGTTGATGTGAAGCTGGGCTGGGTGGTGTG
This sequence comes from Microcaecilia unicolor, assembly GCF_901765095.1. Classification (NCBI taxonomy): domain Eukaryota; kingdom Metazoa; phylum Chordata; class Amphibia; order Gymnophiona; family Siphonopidae; genus Microcaecilia; species Microcaecilia unicolor. Next base: position 639,050,297 of record NC_044031.1, read on the forward strand.
GGCACTGGTGCCACTTGCAACTGGTGTGGAGGGTGATGATGCTGGATTGCTGGCCTCACCAGCTCTCCAGAGAAGGTCAGGCACTTGCTGGGTGGGCAGTGTGCTAGACAAGGACTACGGGTAATAATGGAGTTCTCACCAGATCTCCCGAAGCTGCAGTTACATATTGTGCCTAGCATCCCTGCTCTCCTGCTGCATGGTATGCTACACCTGCAGGCAGTCCTCTTGGGCTTGGAGCCTCTGCTACTGAACCCCCTCATGCAGCAGCTGTAGCTTCTGATGCTGGGAGTCAGCCACTGCACATTTTGGACCAGGAGTTTGTTGGCCAGCCATACAACCTGCCACATGTGGAGGGAGGGTCCCCTATGGGCCAGCTGTGGCCCTTCTTCTGGCTCCTTAGCCTCTACAAGGGCATCTGGCATATTCATGTGGGGGGCGTGGGTTCAACCAGTAATTGCTCCTCCTCTTCCTCACCTGCAGATGTTGGGCAGGGGAAGTGAGATGCTGAACATGGGGGCAAGACAGGGACACAGAGAGAAGATGGATAATTTATTTATTTGTTGCATTTGTATCCCACATTTTCCCACCTATTTGCAGGCTCAATGTGGCTTACATAGTGCCGTAAAGGCATTCGCCAAGTCCAGTAGAGAAACAAATACAAGGTGATATTGTGGCCGATTCAAGGTACATTCGCCTAGTCCGGTAGAGAAACATATACAAGGTGATATTGTGGTTGATTAAAGGTACATTAAAGGGATGATGGGGAACAAGGAGAGGAAAGGTTATATAATGTCCATTACGAGCTTTGGTTATGCTGTGTTGCAGAGTGTAGGTATTTATGTTGGGTCGGTGGTGTATGCCTTTTTTAAAAGGTTGGTTTTTAGTGATTTCCTGAAGTTTAGGTGGTCGTAGATTGTTTTCACACTTTTTGGCAGTGTGTTCCATAGTTGTGTACTTATATAGGAGAAGCTGGATGCATAGGTTGCTTTGTATTTAAGTCCTTTGCAATTTGGGTAGTGGAGGTTTAAGTATGTTCGAGATGATCTGGTTAGGTTTCTGATTGGTAGGTCTATGAGGTCTGTCATGTATCCTGGGACTTGGCCATAAATGATTTTGTGGATCAGGGTGCAGATTTTGAAGGCAATACGTTCTTTGATTGGAAGCCAGTGCAATTTTTCTCGGAGGGGTTTGGCGCTTTCGAATCGCGATTTACCAAATAGTCTGGCTGCTGTATTTTGAGCGGTCTGGAGTTTCTTAGTGAGTTGTTCTTTGCATCCCGCGTAGATTCTGTTGCAGTAGTCTGCATGGCTTAGGACCATTGATTGTATTAGGTTACGGAATATTTCCCTCAGGAAGAAAGGTTTTACACGTTTGAGTTTCCACATTGAGTGGAACATTTTCTTTGTTGTTGAGTTAACTTGGCTCTCGAGTGTGAGGTTCCGGTCCATTGTAACACCGAGTATTTTCAGGCTGTCTGAGATAGGGAGGGTGTGTTCTGGGGTGATTAAGGTTGTGGGTTTGTATGTATTGTGTTGAGATGATAAGATGAGGCAATGTGTTTTTTCAGTGATCAATATCAATTGAAAAGAGTTTGCCCATGAGTCCATGATGTTCAGGCAGAGTTTGATTTTATTATTGATTTCTGTTAAATCATGTCTGAAGGGGAGGTATATTGTGACATCATCTGTGTAGATGAATGGGTTGAGGCCTTGCTTTGATAAGGACTTGGCCAGTGGAATCATCATTATGTTGAAAAATGTTGGTGATAATGATGATCCTTGAGGTACTCCACAGTCTGCCTTCCAAGGTGGTGATATGTTTAGGTTCGATTTCACTTGGTATGTTCTAGTGGTTAAGAAACACTCGATCCAGCTAAGTATAATCCCACCAATTCCGAAGTAGTCTAAAAGTCTTAGTAGTATATTGAGATTTACCATGTCAAATGCGCTCGACATGTCAAATTGGAGGAGAAGTATGCTTTTACCTATAGCTATTTCAAGCTTGAATTTAGCCAGGAGCATGACTAGCACTGTTTCAGTACTATGGAGGGGGCAGAATCCCGATTGCGATTCATGTAATATTGAGAACTTGTCCATGTAGTCAGTAATCTGTTTGGTCACCATGCTCTCCATCAGTTTAACTACTAATGGGATAGACGCAACTGGGCAGTAGTTGGCAAGTTCGGATGATTTTTTCTTGGTATCTTTTGGGATTGGGATGACTAGGATATTGCCATATTCCTCAGGGAAGAGGCCTTGTTGGAACATGTAATTTATGTGGGATGGGAGGTCTGTTATGAAACGATCAGGGGCAGATTTTAGTAGGTAGCTGGGGCAGGTAGCCAGTTTGCAATTGGTGCTGGAGAACCTTTTAATCGCCTGGGTGACTGTTTTGATGTTGAGGAGCGTGAAGTTTGACCAAGTTTGATCTGCTAGGTATACTCCAGGGTTAGGATCCAAACTATTAATGAAGTTTTCGGTATCAGTGTTGTTCTGAGGTAGCATTTTGCGTAGGTTGTGCAGCGCTGCGTACGCTTTGTAGCGCTATAGAAATGCTAAATAGTAGTAGTAGTCGTCGTGTCTTTGTAGTCAGGCCCTATTTTAGTTTTATAGTATGACCTTTTGGTTTGTCTTATTGCATATTTGTATTTTCTTTGTATCTGTTTCCATGCATTAATGGAAGAAAAGAGGGAAGACAGGCTGCATATATAGTGAAGGGAAGAGAAAAGAGGAGAAATCTGCTCATACATATGGAAGGGAATGGAAGAAGGAGGCAGAGAAATTGAAGAGAGCTGTACATGAAAGATCAGTATATATACTATAATCTTCTAGGGGTAACACACTGTTCTGGTTCCAATGTTGTATAAACATTTCTGACAGGAACCGTAGTATGCTGTAACCTATTTTTTTGTTTTTTTTATATGCTATTAATGTGTAAAAATGCAAAAAATGTATATACATATAGAGGGGCATAATCGAACAGAAACGCCTATCTCCATGGGCGTTTATCTCCGAGAACGGGTCCGTGAAGGGGCGGAGTGAACCGTATTTTCAAAAAAAAATAGACGCCCATGTTTTATTCGCCAAGGTGTGAGCTGGGCGTTTTTGCTTTTCAGTGATAATGGAAAATGAAATCGCCCAGCTCAAAAACGAATAAATCCAAGGCATTTGTTCGTGGGAGGGGCCAGGATTCATAGTGCACTGGTCCCCCTCACATGCCAGGACACCAACCGGGCACCCTAGGGGGCACTTTTACAAAAACAAAAAAAAAGGTAAAAGAGCTCCCAGGTGCATAGCACCCTTCCCTTGGGTGTTGAGCCCCCCAAATCCCCCTCAAAACCCACTGCCCACAAGTCTACACCATTACTATAGCCCTAAGAGGTGAAGGGGGGCACCTACATGTGGGTACAGTGGGTTTGGGGGGGGTTGGACGACTAAGCATTAAGCAGCACAATTGTAACAGGTAGGGGGGAGATGGGCCTGGGTCCACCTGCCTGATGTCCACTGCACCCCCTAACAACTGCTCCAGGGACCTGCATACTGCTGCTTGGGAGGAGGGTATGACATTTGAGGGTGAAAATAAAAAGTTGTGAAACATCATTTTGTTGTGGTGGGAGGGGGTTAGTGACCACTGGGGGAGTCAGGGGAGGTCATCCCCGACTCCCTCTGGGGGTCATCTGGTCATTTAGGGCACTTTTTGGGGCCTTATTCGTGAAAAAACAGGGTCCAGGAAAAGTGCCCTAAATTCTAGCTACAAACGCATCCATTATCGGCGAAAGGCGCCCATCTCTGTTCGGGTGATAACCACGCCCCAGTTCCGCCTTCACCACGCCTCCGACACGCCCCCGTCAACTTTGTCCGCATCCGCGACGGAGTGCAGTTGAAAGCGTCCAAAGTTCGGCTTTCGATTATACCGCTTTATTTGTTTTTGTGAGAAAAACGCCCATCTCCCGATTTAGGTCGGAACTTGGGCGTTTTTCTCGTTCGATTATAAGCTGGATAGTGTAAAAGTGCTCAGTAAAGTGCCAATTTGCTACGGCTGGTCTACAGAATTGCAACAGGCATATTCACCACATCATCGCACTCAGCCCTGCCTCCATCCTCTATGTTTGAGATTCTATTAGAACAAAAACGCTACTTAACTTTGGGCTGGGTAACTGCTGTTTGGTAGTTGTCGAAAATGGCAAACCTGTAGACCCGCTGTGCTGCAATGAAGTGAAGAGCTCGTGATTAAAACATAATCGAACAGCCTTTTTCAATCTTTCTGTTCATTTCCCTCAATCATACTCAGATCCTTTCTCATTCTCTCGCTCCTCTTGCTTGTTCTCAACACCATGTGTGTTTCACGATTTACGTGTCTTCAGGAGAACTTAACCAGCTCAGAGCATTAACACCCGAGAACGAGTTCTGCAATACATAATTAGTGATCCATCATCCTTCTTAGATAAATGCATACATGCTATGTTGTATTTCATTCGTTATCATAATATAAAACATATCTTGATAATAATTCCAAGGCTCACCTGAGAAGGAAGGCAAACCAACACATTCGAGGCCAACCGTCAAAGAAACGCCAGCGCATGTGTTCTACATTTATATGGGACTCGAGATGACATCACTACCTAATTACTCCACGAGCCATTCAACTTCACGATTCAGACCTGTAGGAGCAACGGTGTCCCATTGAAATATAAATCGTTGTTCCTTGCGTTTAAGCAATTTAGCTACATTGCCACCAAATTGAGTACTCACTTGTTTTAAAACTACATACTTCAGATCTGATATTTCATGATTGTTGTTGGTCCAGTGCTCCACCAAAGGAGCTTCTCTCTTCCGGATTCTCAAATTGCTAACGTGTTCCGCTATACGCTGCTTTATTTTTCTAGTGGTATAGCCGACATATCATTTCTAGCATGGACACTTAATTCCATAAACAACCTGGGCAGATTCACAGTCGGTGTCGGCCGTAAGATAAAATGGACGGCCCGTAATTGGATGATTCACCTGATCAGTACTCCACACATATCTGCAGTACACACATCGCGAACATGTATGATGACCCATGGATGTACTGATCCTTAATCTATTGTCCACTACTGAACTAGACCGCAATAATTCTCCCAGATTGTTAGCTCTGGTATTGGCAAAGAGCGGCAATTGAGAAAATCCAAGGAGGGTTAACATGGGCCAATGTTTCCTGATAATTTGCTGCACAGATGTAGTCCGATTTGAATAAGGCAGTACACATGTAAATCTACTGCTGTCTGTCCTAGATGATTTCTTCCTAGGGGTTAGCAACAATCGTTGATGGGTATTCGATGCCCTCTTTCGCGCTGCTTTCAACAGCTTAGGGGGGTAGCCTATTGCTCTGAATTGCTCATACATGAAAGATCAGTGCCAAACAGATATAGGGCAGAAGGTGAGAAAAGAAATTGCAATTTTTTATTTATTTATTTTTGTTACATTTGTACCCCGCGCTTTCCCACTCATGGCAGGCTCAATGCGGCGGGCAATGGAGGGTTAAGTGACTTGCCCAGAGTCACAAGGAGCTGCCTGTGCTGGGAATCAAACTCAGTTCCTCAGTTCCCCAGGACCAAAGTCCACCACCCTAACCACTAGGCCACTCCTCCACATGGAAAGGAGACCCTGGAAACAGAGTTAAGAGCACAGACAGAGGAAAGCAGAACCAAAGATTGGGAACAAAATGATTGGAATAATAAAAATCACCAGACTACAAATGTAGGAAAAATGATTTTATTTTCAGTTTAGTGATTGAATTATGTCGGTGTTGAGAATTTACATCTGTCGGCTTTATTTTGCACTGTACAGGAGGATATGCTTTTCTTTCTGTTTCTCTGATGTTGCATGATGTGCAGAGTCCTGTATTTCTGCTTTCAGCTTTTGTCTGATGTTTTTTGCGGTTCCGTATTTTGTTTCAGGTGAGAGTCATGTTCTGCACCTGCAACTGAGGTAAAGGATTCTGCTGGCATGTGGTGTCTGTGAAGAAATCTGTAACAGATGACAGTGGGAAGGTTTCGGTTTTCTTCTTCTCCCCAGTGGAATTTGTAACAGTCCATCTTGTTCCAATTTCCCAGTAGCAGGTATATTAGTGCTCTAATATATTTCATACCATATTTAAATTAAATAATGACTTCTGAAGGTTACAGGTATGGCTAGGGACGGAATGGATCTTAGCGGGGATGGGTGGGTATGGGTTAGATTCCAGTGGTGTGCCTTGACAATGTTTGCACCTTGTAAGTGTGCCATGAGATGAAAAAGGTTGAATATCACTGTTCTAGAACATCCCTCCTGCAACTTCCTAGATCATTGGTAGCCATATTTATCAGAATAGTGGACTCCTCCCCAGCACTCTCCAAGATCTAAACAGTTACAGTTAATTTTCTTATATTCTGCTAATATCATTTACATAGTTAACAGCAGGTTACAGAAAGAAGACTAGACCATAAAAATGTCAAGGATGTAACAAAAATAGAACAAAGAAAAGAAAAAGAAAATTAACAAAGCTAGTTCCCTCTACGTTTTAGCCACATACTCAGAAAACAATAAAGTCAAGGCCTTTCTTGTACATATCATAAGATGAAAGAATACGTAAATTGATAGGTAAAACTCTCCAAAGTTTGGCTGCCTGATACACGAACAAACTTGCAAAATATTTCTTCATGAGAGTGCCCTTAGGACTTGGAAAATCAAACAAGAGAATTTTGCGGTTGTTTTACGACTTAACGTATAACATACAAGAGATGTCCAATAGATAGGCACTAATCCCTGAACAATTCTCCATTAAAAAACACCCTAGTTTAAAAGTTATCCTCGCCTCAATAGGAAGCTAATGAAGCTTTCTGAAATAGGCTGTAAGTCTATCAGACTTACTTAAGGAATAAATCAGATGAGTTGCAACATTCTGAGTCATCTGCAATTTTTGAAATAAATATTTTGGAAAGCCCAAGTAAATAATATTACAGTAACCCAACGTGCTATTAATCAGTGATTGGACTACAAGGCAAAACTGATCAGTTGATAAGAATTTCCGAATAGCCTTGATTTTTGCTAAATAGATACTTTTGTTCTGTTTTCACTGAAGAAAATCCTGGAGAAGGACCGAGAGGGACTGGCAAAAGTACACCTGAGAATGGAGTGGATAGAGCACCGTTCACAGAAGAGAGTGTGTATCAACAACTTGGAAAGCTAAAGGTGGAGAAAGCCATGGGACCGGATGGGATCCACCCCAGGATATTGAGGGAGCTCAGAGAGGTTCTGGCGGGTCCTCTTAAAGATCTGTTTAATAAATCCTTGGAGACGGGAGAGGTTCCGAGGGATTGGAGAATGGCGGATGTGGTCCCTCTTCACAAAAGTGGTGATAGGGAAGAAGCTGGAAACTACAGGCCGGTAAGCCTCACTTTGGTTATTGGAAAAGTAATGAAAGCCATGCTGAAGGAAAGGATAGTGAATTTCCTGGAAGCCAATAAGTTGCAAGATCCGAGACAACATGGTTTTACCAGAGGGAAATCGTGCCAAACGAATCTCATTGAATTCTTTGATTGGGTAACTGGAGAATTAAATCATCGACGTGCTATAGACGTAATCTACTTAGATTTTAGCAAAGCTTTTGACACGGTTCCCCACAGGAGGCTCTTAAATAAACTCGATGGGCTGAAGATAGGTCCCGAAGTGGTGAACTGGATTAGGAACTGGTTGACGGACAGACGACAGAGGGTGGTGGTAAATGGAGTTCGCTCGGAGGAGGGAAAGGTGAGTAGTGGAGTGCCTCAGGGATCGGTGCTGGGGCCGATTCTGTTCAATATATTTGTGAGTGACATTGCCGTAGGGTTAGAAGGTAAAGTTTGCCTATTTGCAGATGATTCTAAGATTTGTAACAGAGTGGACACCCGGGAGGGAGTGGAAAGCATGAAAAAGGATCTGAGGAAGCTAGAAGAATGGTCTAAGGTTTGGCAATTAAAATTCAATGCGAAGAAATGCAAAGTGATGCACTTAGGGAGTAGAAACCCAAGAGAGACTTATGTGTTAGGCGGTGAGAGTCTGATAGGTACTGAGGGGGAGAGGGATCTTGGGGTGATAGTATCCGAGGATCTGAAGGCGACGAAACAGTGTGACAAGGCGGTGGCTGTAGCGAGAAGGTTGCTAGGCTGTATAGAGAGAGGTGTGATCAGCAGAAGAAAGGAAGTGTTGACGCCCCTGTACAAGTCGTTGGTCAGGCCCCACCTGGAGTATTGTGTTCAGTTTTGGAGGCCGTACCTTGCGAAGGATGTTAAAAAATGGAAGCGGTGCAAAGAAAAGCTACGAGAATGGTACGGGATTTGCGTTCCAAGACGTATGAGGAGAGACTTGCTGACCTGAACATGTATACCCTGGAGGAAAGGAGGAACAGGGGTGATATGATACAGACGTTCAAATATTTGAAAGGTAATAATCCGCAAACAAATCTTTTCCGGAGATGGGAAGGCGGTAGAACGAGAGGACATGAAATGAGGTTGAAGGGGGGCAGCCTCAGGAAAGATGTCAGGAAGTATTTTTTCACGGAGAGGGTGGTGGATGCTTGGAATGCCCTCCTGCGGGAGGTGGTGGAGATGAAAACAGTAACGGAATTCAAACATGCGTGGGATATGCATAAAGGAATCCTGTGCAGAAGGAATGGATCCTCAGAAGCCTAGCCGAAATTGGGTGGCGGAGCAGGTGGGGGGAAGAGGGGTTGGTGGTTGGGAGGCGAGGATAGTGGAGAGCAGACTTATACAGTCTGTGCCAAAGCCGGTGATGGGAGGTGGGACTGGTGGTTGGGAGGCGGGAAGTACTGCTGCGCAGACTTGTAAGGTCTGTGCCCTGAATAAGGCAGGTACAAATCAAAATCAAGGTAAGGTTTACACATATGCTGTCTTGTTGGGCAGACTGGATGGACCGTGCAGGTCTTTTTCTGCCGTCATCTACTATGTTACTATGTTACTTCTTGAGAGAATTTATCTGAGGTTCCAAGGTCATTCTGTTATCCAAAATACCCAATATCTTTATGGACTGATCCAAAATAAATTTTTCATCATTGAAGGTCAAAGTAGTTGGTGACTCCTGAACTGGTTTTGTTTCTATTAATAAGAACTTAGTTTTATCTTTATTTAATTTTAAGTAGTGAGAAGACATCCAGTTCGAAATAAGTGAAAGGCAATGAGAAATAGCAATAAACATCTTTTGTAAATCATGTTGAACAAAAGAAAGATTTGTTGAATAAAAGTATGAAAAATGCGGAGTGGAAGGCTCCATGATTACAACAAGCTGTTTTAACACTAACCCTCCTGAGGCATGAGAAATTTGACGGACATTAAACATTAGCCAAAGGCAGGCTCCAGAAAGTCTGTGGGCTAAAAGGTAGGGGGGTAATAGAAAGCAGATGTTCTGCACATGATTAACAGTTTGTGGTATTCAGAGACTTGCACAGGAATGTTGTATGAGAGATTTTAGTCAGAGGCCCGGTATAAAACTAGAGGGAAACAAAGAGGAAGCAAGCATTTTTGAATTTTTCTTTGTCTGTCTATAGCATTGCTTTAAGCACTCTGATTTCTCTCTCTGCTGTACATTGCTTTGTTTTAATCATTCATTCTGGCTTGTATATTGCTTATCAAGAAATGCTTCCTGCAATAGCCCATTGAGCTAATCAGAAAAATTGTAAATACACTGTTTATATTAAATATGAAATTCGTCTAGCCTTCTCTACAAAAGTGGCGGCATTCTTTTCTTCAAAGTGGCGAGCCAGCCAGGAGTAGGCCGCAAACGGAAAAGAGAAGGCGAGACGAAGGACAAATTAAGTGTGTGTTGTTAATGAAGTTTTTTACAGGATTTTGAGAGAGCAAGCGTTGTTTACGCCTGATTACTGTGTACCACTGAAGTGGGATTGATCAAACTATTGACGTGGACATACAGGTGATAACTCCTGGGCTTGCTAAAAAGAGAAATAAGAAGACGCGTGAGTAAGCTTACACTGTGGCCTTATATATTTGTTTAGCTTTGTAGTTTTCTTTTTTGTATATTTTCTTTGTTTAAGTGCATTAGTATATTTTTGTAGGTTGTGGCTCTATAGGAGAAATTGTAATAGTCAGAATAAAATGAAAGGGAAAGGGGCAGATAAGAAAGAAAAGCCTCCTGTATATGCTATGTATTTAGATTTAGATAGTTCAAAAAAATGCTCCCCTTTGCAGCATGTCATAGAATTATTCCCATTAGAAAAAAAACAGATTGAAAAAATACATGAGAAATGGGTCAAATATGAAGGAAAAGATTCTGTTTTGAGCTGGTCTCAGGATGGATCGTTTGATCGTCCAAAATTATTATCTCTCCTGAGCTACTTACAAGAGAATAAAAATAAAACTAGGCAGAAGAAAAGCTTAGAGAAGCATCTTACAATTTGGAATTTATTTTCTTTAGCAGCAGATCTGTTTCATGCTGATGTAGATAGGATACAAAAAGAGGCAGAAAGAAATAATCCCCCGTCATATGAATCTAGCAGGGACACGTTGTGCCCCCTAAGGGCGACTGATAAAATGAAGGAATCAAAGGCAAAGCGCCCTGTGCCATGCGCTGGGTATTCGGCTCTTGATGACCCCCCCAGTGATTCAGAAGGTGAAAAGGGAGGGGATAATGAGGACAGTGATGTGGGGACTAGGGAACAGAAAAAGGAAAAAAAACGGGTGAGACAGAAAGAAAAAGGAAAATCTAGTGCAGAATCAGGCACTTACCCTGATTTGAAAACTCTAATTACATCAGAACAATATGACCTGGCAACACAATTTGAAATTGCGGGACGGCTTCGGCTATGTACCGAGTCACCCCCTGAACCTTCCCTTAGAGTGGATCCTCAGACACCCACGTCTAAAATTAGGGAAACACCGCCCAAATTGACACCCAGACCGTCAAAGGCAATTTTTAAGGAAACCTATGTAGCTGCAGAACTTGTGAGATTGGATAAAACTAAATATGGGGCAGAATGGTGGGGAGTTATTAAGAACCTGTTGGAAGTTAAAGACCTCCTTTTCCCCTGTGATAAGGAAGGACCTACCTCACATGAGGATGTACAGAATTTGACAAAAGTAATAAATAAATATTGCCCCAAGGCGGGAAGCCTGGGCTTTATTAAAGCAGGGCTGGAGTACTGGGATGATTGGTTTTACAAAATGAAACAGGCTGAAGAAGAGGTGGAAGAGGAAGGTAAACAGGAGATTTGCAGTGCTTTAGATAGTAGTGCTTTACACATGCCAGTTATGACGCGCTTGGACGCAGCTGGCAATCGAATACAACATTACAAACCATACACCCCCGTAGATGTTACAACTTTAGTTGCAAAAATTCCCAGTATAGTGAAAGGAGCCCGCATGTGGTTAGAAGGGATAGAACAGGTTACAGCAGGCACTCTATTGACTATAGGTGATTTTAAAGCTTTGTGTGCAGCCTCGGGCATTAATATTTCTCAATTGGCAGCACAATGTGGATATCCGCGCCTGCCGTTATATACGGCCGACGGGGATATCTACGCGGGACAAATTAAGGCGCAGCTTTCTGCAGCGTTGCATATTATGTACCCAACCCCAATTGATTTTTCAGCCATTACCGGTAGTAAGTGGGATCCAAAGACTGATTTTGCAGCCCACTTAACGCAGTGTTTGACCTTGTATAAAGCACAGACAGGACAGGATGCGGATGTAGCTCATAATGTTGCCGTGTTTTTGCATCTTTTTATGTCTACCTTGCCTGGTAATATGCGTAAAAATTTGGATGCTGTTATTGCTCTGTCTTCAAAACCATGGCCAGAAATAAGACAGACTTTGATGCATTTTAGTAATGTGCATCGTAAACTGATAGAGACCCCACAGAAAGAACAGGCAAAATTAACTTCTAAGTTAATGACTATGCAGTTAAAGGATTTGGAAAGCAAGGAACAGGATAGAAATAAAAAACAAGAAACAATTGTAACACCCTCTGCCTCACCTCCACAGGTCATTTACTATGTACAACCGGGATATAGCCGGCCGTACCAACCAAGGGGACGAGGCATGGTTAGAGGCAGGGGTAGGGGTCGAGGGATGCAAGGATCAGGACTATCACCTAATAGAAGGGCACATGTACAATGTTGGGGATGTCAGCAATTTGGTCACTATGCTTCAGAATGTTATCAGAATGCAGGAATGCCCCAAGTACAAATGCAGACGCAGCAAGGATTAATGCCACAAGTAGTAGGGATACCTGCGAGTGCCCCGCAGACTGCAATACAGCAGCCAGCGACGCAATCACAGGGACCAGGAGCGGCAGTACAGAGACAGGGTACTGTAAATGCCTTTCCAACTTGGCAGAATACTCCAGATCAATGCTATTGACTGGAAGCAGACCAGTGTCAGGAGGAGGGAATGATTTTCAGATTAGACACAAGAGAACCCTTTATTACATTGACAATTGGCAAATATGGAACTCCTGTGAGATTTTTGATAGATACAGGGGCGAGTACTTCTGTGTTGTGTGTAAAACCACTGGGAGTTAAGCTTTCAAATCAGTATAGAACAACAGTGGGATTTACGGGGATAGAACAAAGAAAAAGGCTAACGGAACCGACTCTGGTGCGATTGGAATGCCAACCGCACGGTTCAAGGGAGACTGTGGTACCCTTCTTAGTGGCACCTGATTGCCCAGTAAATTTGTGTGGTAGAGACTTATTGTCTCAATTAGGATTGTGTTTAGATTTTGGAAATAAAGAAATACCAAGTTTGCTCACCATGGTCCAACAGTTGAATAATGAAAATAAAGTAAGGGTTATGGAAGAATTACCACAACATATTTGGAGTACAAGTGAGTCACCATATGGACTAGCCGTAAATGCAAAACCCCATAAGATAGAATTAATAGAAGGGGCACAGGGGCCGAAGCAAGACCCTTACCCCATACGACCTAAATTAGTATCCAAAACCCTGGAACACATTGGTAAATTATTGAAATGTGGTATTATTGAACCTTCATTATCCCTGTACAATACCCCATTGTTTCCAGTCCCGAAAGGGGAAAACAATGTAAGGATAGTACATGATTTAAGAGAGCTAAATGAGGTTACAAAAAATCAATTTCCGATTTGTGCAAATCCTGCTACACTTTTGCACACTCAGAATATATATGCATATAACACTGTTATTGACTTGTCTAATGCATTCTTTTCAATACCTCTTCACCCAGAGTCTAGGGATTTGACGTCATTTATAGTACAGAATGAGGCATACAGGTGGACTAGGATGCCTCAAGGCTTTACTGATAGTCCATCGGTATTCTCAAAACAACTAATGATGGATTTAAAGGATTTCAGGAGTCAATTGCCTGACACGGTGTCATTGTTTGTCTATGTAGATGATATTCTACTGTCTGCTGAGACTGAAGCAGAATGCCTAGAGTGGACTAGAAAATTATTTTTGTTATTAGGAGAGTTAGGATATAAATGTAACAGGGAAAAATGTGTTATAGCTCAGTCTACTGTCACCTTTTTAGGACAAAATGTTTCAGCAGAACATAAGGTCATTATACCGGAAGTTATATCTATTTTAAATGAAACTCCGGTACCGCAAACAGTTACCCAGTTACGTGCTGTTTTGGGAATGTTAAATTACTGCAGACAATGGATACCAAATTATACACAAAAAGTAATGAGACTTTATAAACATTTGAAACTGCCCGCAGCCACACCAAAGAATACACTAATTGTATTGGAAGAACAGGATAAGATGATATTGGCTAAGATTGTGAGGGATTTATTATCTCCAGGACCGTTAGCAGTAATAGATATCCAATCACCTGTGCATCTATGGGTAAAAGACATGGGAAATAGTTGGGCAGCTATGATTAATCAAAACAATGAAGTAAATGCACCAGTAGCTTTTTTGTCAGGCTCTTTTAATCATGTGGAAAAGGGAATGAAAGAAATACCAAAGTTACTGACAGCTATAGTGGCTGCAGTAGGTAAATGGAGAGCACAAATGCCTTTTGTTCCTATTGTAATACATACCAACCACACGATTAAAACGCTGTTGAGCCCTAGCCAGACGGCATTGACAGCCACTAGATTTGGAAAATATCAAGCAGTACTTTTAGGACAAGATATAAGAATAATACCATTAACTAAAGAACAGAGAAATAAGATAGATCTGCTTTTTCCTGTCGATCAAGAGGGTGAGATTGATACTATAGAAATCCCTACATTTCACTGTCTTACTTTTGAACCCTTATCTGATGGGTTAATATGGTTTACAGATGGAGCTTGTGAAAGGACTGTTGCAGGCTTTGCCTGCGTGCAGGTAGATGAGAATCTAAGAAAGATAATGCAAGTACAATATAAAACCCCTCCTGACCATACTGCACAGCATGCTGAACTTTTAGCCGTTATTACGGCCTTACAACACACTGATATGACTCAAAATGTCACTATATATACTGATAGTGGTTATGTTGCAAGTTCACTACAGTATCATATATTAAAATGGCAGCGTAGGGGGATGATAACCAGTGCAGGTAAAAATTTACAACATTACACATATTGGAAATTGCTGTTTGAAATTTTGGCAAGAAGGGAACGTGAAGGTAGAAAAACTGCAGTTGTGTGGACCCCGGCCCACACTGAAAAGCCAACCTTTGAGGCACTAGGTAATGCAATGGCTGATGCAGCAGCAACGGAGGTGGTTAAGCAAAGTGAAAAGATTTTGTATAATACTAGACAGACACAGGAAGGGCCACTTACGAATGTAGATAAGATTGAAATGTGGCAGCCAGAGGGACAGGAAAGTGAAAAATGGTTGAAGAGAGGATGTATGAAATTGGGAAGTGAATGGTTTAATGCAGAAGAAGGATTACCTTGTATGCCAATGAGCCAGGCGATTAAGGTATTGGCTGAGTGGCATGCAACCATGCATTGGAATAAGGAAACAATGAAGCAACAGTTTGAACAAAGATTTTGGACTTTGAAAATTGATAACTTGATTCAACAGGTTGTGCAGAATTGCATGGTATGCAATATTAACATACCTAAACGAGGTCCTAAAATATCACCTGGGACACTTCCAATACCAGAAGGCCCAGCAAAAGAATGGTATATAGATTTCACTGATATGATTGTTCCAGTGCAAGGAAAAAGGTATTTGTTAGTTTGGGTGGATGCTTTTTCAAGGTGGGTAGAAGCATTTCCATGTAAAAGGGAAACAGCACATGAAGTGGTACAATGCCTGGTAACTCATATTATGCCAAGGCATGGGTGTCCGTCTAGAATAATTTCTGATAACGGGACACATTTTAATAACAGTGTTTTGAAAGAAATGGAAACGATTATGGGTTTAACACACAGAAAAGTATCAGTGTATCGCCCCACCTCCAATGGTTTGGTGGAACGCTACAATGGTATTTTAAAAACTAAATTGAGAGTATTACTGAAGGCTTTAAACAAGGAAACAGCAGGTAAACCATATACCTGGCTTGATTTGTTACCATTAGCTTTGATGGTTATAAGGGCCCAACCTAATGGGCGTACTAAATTGACCCCATTCCAAATTCAGACAGGACGTCATTTCTTCCCGATGCAAATAGCAAGTACTGATAGCACAGCTCAGTACTGGCAAAAATTACAACCAATGCTAAATTTGACCAGTGACATGATTCGTACAAATGTATCACATCAGGTAGGGAATAATGATGTTTGTGCTTTTAAAGTAGGTGACCTAGTGCTACGAAAGAACTTTACACATAAAACATGGAAGGATCCTGTGTATGTAGGGCCTTTTTCTATCACGGCCCTTACTCAGACCGCTGCCCGTCTGGAAGGTCATACTTCTTGGATACATTTAGCAGATATTCGACGAATTAATAATATTGAAATGGACAAAGAATAAACAAACATCATGTCCCTAAACATGATGGTAGTGGACTGTTGTTGTTTGTTAATGGACAATGAACACATATGAGAATAGACTTGTTACAGTGGCCAAAATGTTGAATTTGACTGATTGTATCATATGTGCCCACTGATTGACATCATCCTTGTCCTTGCCAGCTATGATGTATGGGACTACAATGATAAAATTGAGTGGGCACCATGACTGTGATCCCAATAATACCTATGTAAGGGATGATGAAAACCTTCATTGGACAAATGAGACTATTTATAAGCAAGCCTTGCTTATGGACAAGTGCCCACAGACATCATGTTGGTGTCTGATTAATAGTATGACAACTGAACACATTCCCCCGATAAAGTGCACTTACATGCAGAATGTTGTAACAACTGATTCAATGAATGTTATGCTTTTAATTTGTGTAATTTTTAATATCACATCAGTTAATGCAATTAGGCATTATCCTTATAATTGTTTTTATATGAAAAGCAAGAATGACAGTGTATTCCCCTTTGATGAAACTCACTGTCTGTATTCAAAGGAAATATAAATTTTGTACCCTAGTACAATTGAATCTGTTTAATGCTGTGTAACATGTGTATTAGCATGTTTGCAAAGATGTGCCAGGATGCTTTTAAAATAACAATGATAACTGAAATCAAAAATAAATAAAACTTTAATATGTCAGCCAAAAATATTGAAAAAGCGTGCAGAAACTGAATGCCACAAACAAGGGGGGAGGAAATTTAGAAGGGAGGTAAGGATACAGACTGGAGCTAAAACAGATGTTTGAGTCCTGGAATACCCGGCCTCAAAAGGGAGGATTTGTTGAACAAAAGAAAGATTTGTTGAATAAAAGTATGAAAAATGCGGAGTGGAAGGCTCCATGATTACAACAAGCTGTTTTAACACTAACCCTCCTGAGGCATGAGAAATTTGACGGACATTAAACATTAGCCAAAGGCAGGCTCCAGAAAGTCTGTGGGCTAAAAGGTAGGGGGGTAATAGAAAGCAGATGTTCTGCACATGATTAACAGTTTGTGGTATTCAGAGACTTGCACAGGAATGTTGTATGAGAGAATTAGTCAGAGGCCCGGTATAAAACTAGAGGGAAACAAAGAGGAAGCAAGCATTTTTGAATTTTTCTTTGTCTGTCTATAGCATTGCTTTAAGCACTCTGATTTCTCTCTCTGCTGTACATTGCTTTGTTTTAATCATTCATTCTGGCTTGTATATTGCTTATCAAGAAATGCTTCCTGCAATAGCCCATTGAGCTAATCAGAAAAATTGTAAATACACTGTTTATATTAAATATGAAATTCGTCTAGCCTTCTCTACAAAAGTGGCGGCATTCTTTTCTTCAATCAGTAGAAACAGGAAATATAATTGTAATGTCATCTGCATATATATAATTAATCTATCTATGTGACACATGAGGTCTGCTACCTTCACACTGGACAGACAAGAAAACAATCCATCCTGATACACTCCCAGCTATCAATATTTCTGATTCACTGTGCTTCCTTTTTTATTCTGTTAAAATTGAGGAACTGTACATATACATTTGTAAAAGAAAAAACATTGAAAATGTTGAGTGACCAATACAACTGAATAAATGTTTACAAGAAAATCATCTTCTTGAACTAACTAAATATATTTGTGGTTACCTTTTGAGAGCTATACTTCTGTACCACATCAAAGTAAAAAGAGCAGGTAAATTCAAGGATGATGTTGCCTGAATTATACAAGTAAATTACACATTAATACATTACAATAGTGAAATATATAAAAGCAACTTGTGTGAGGAAACTGAATGTGAGACAATGGGATTAGTTTTTCAAAATATCTAATCATTTTAATTACAAAAGTGTTAGGTGGCTCTGAAGTTCCTTTTAATATCCTGATCATACCGTTTTTGGTTAAGTGATGGAGACTGAAGTAATGTTCCACTATTGAGCTGTTGCTTTGCTTTTGTGATTTGCTGTATTGTGTGTGTCTGTGTAAGTTTACTCTTTCTTTAACTTCTGATTCGTTTTAATAATGTAACATGTAATGTAAGACTGGAAAACTGTAAACTTTAGGTCCATATTCTACAAAGGACAGACAGCTCCTTGCATTCTATTATGGAGGAGTCTAAGCAGGAAGAGCTGATTCCCCCAAAAGGCTCACGCCAGAAGATACCTTGACTTTATGAGACTGCCCCATTAAAAAAAAGCATAAAAAGGAAAAGTATTTCCCCTCTTCCTCATCTGTATCGATATCATCTGCCAAGAGAAAAGATACTGTATATGAGCTAGGCAGGATTGAACAGATACATTTTCTCTCAGTCACAAGTTTATACACTAGTTTCACTAAAAATCACAGATGAAAGTATTTACTTAGAGACAAGCACAGTAGAAAGAAGAATCACTCAGTATTAGTGATGGGAGGCTTCTTGGATAAATGAGTGCATGGACAATAATAAGAGAAATGTATGACAAAGATCACATGAAATATGATCCTAACTTTGAGATAATCTACATTTCTCATAGTGGGAAAGAATATGCATGATATTCTCCAAAAATTAGAAGAACAGTCAAAGGTCTGACAGTTAAAATGTAACGCCAAGAAGAGCAGAAATCCAAAGGAGAAATATGAAAGATGTAGGAGGAGAGAGATTGATAAGTACAGCTCAGGAGAGGGACCTTGGGGTGATGTTAAATCACTTTGACATCCTCAGACACCACTATGACAAGGTGGTGGCTATAGCCAGCAGGATGCTAGGCTGCATAGAGAGAGGTATAACTAGTAAAAGAAAGAAGGTGTTGATTCCCCTGTACAAGTCATTAGTGAGTCCCCACTTGGGGTATTCTGTTCAGTTTAGGAGGCTGTTTCTTGCTATGGACGTAAAACGAGTAGAAGTACTTCAGAGAAAAGTGACGAAAATGGTATGGGGTTTGCATCACAAGATATATGAGGAGAGACTTGAGGACTTAAACATATGTACCCTTGACAAAAGGAGAGACGGGGTGATATGATAGAGACATTCAAATATTTGAAAGGTATTAATTTACAGACAAACATTTTCCAGAGGTGGGAAGGTGGTAGAAGTAGAGGCCAGACCAAGAATTGAGGTTGTAGGGGGGCCAACTTAGGAATAATATCAGGAAGTACTTGTTCACAGAGAGGGTGGTAGATACCTGGAATCCCCTCCTACAAGAGGTGGTAGATATGAAAATGGTAACAGGATTCAAAAATGCATAGGATAAACTCAAAGGAATCCTGTATAGAAAGTATAGAACCAAATAAGCTTAGTGGTAATTAGATGGCAACACGAGTAATTGGGGAGCAAAGCCAGTGCTGGGCAGACTTCTATGGTCTGTGCCCTGATCATGGCTAGAGAGATTCAGCTTCAGTAACTGGAGAACAAGACCAATGCTGGGCCAACTTCTACGGCCTCTGAAAATGGCAAGGACAAATCAAGATCAAGTATATGTATGCAGTATCACATCATTCTCTATACTATGAGTTTACCTTGTTGGGCAGACTGGATGGATAGTACAGCTCTTCATCTGCTATCATCTAGTATGCTACTGTGGGGCTCATTTTCAAAGCACTTAGATATACAAAGTACCATAGTAACCTATCAAACTTTGTGTGTCTAAGTGCTTTGAAAATGAGTCTTCAAATATGTTACTTTGCAAAAATGTTTGACATTAAGAACAAAGATCTGTAATTTCTCATTTATTTTAGTTTTTTCAAAATAGCTAATAACCAATAAAGCTAATCAAGAGAACCAAATTGTTTGTCCTACCTCCAAATGGTATGGGGTGCATCTTTAGAAAATCAATTCACCATAGAATAAGTCCACATTACCAGCACAGTACTACAAATCCTATAAATGCTTTACTTTATAAGATAAACTAGCTGAACTACAGACCCTATAGGAAGAGCACTCTTATCTGGGGGAAATGGCTCTGGGATTGGATTATTTAGGAGTATTTATACTGTGTCAATAATGTTTGGTATGAAGTTCCTCTGGGCTGTAAATTCATAGCTATCATATAATGAGTAATTATGCAACATAGAATTCCCAATGAGCTAATTATTAAAGCAACTGCACCAATAATTTGTTTATTAGATCACTGTAAATAAAAATGAAAGTTTTAGCAACTCCTTTCGACTAACAGGTGAATTTTCAAAAGAGAAGGACGTCCATCTTCTGACACAAATCGGGAGATGGGCGTCCTTCTCTCAGGGTCGCCCAAATCGGCATAATCGAAAGCCGATTTTGGGCGCCCTCAACTGATTTCCGTCGCGAGGATGACCAAAGTTCATGGGGGCGTGTCGGCAGTATAGCGAAGGAGATGGGCGTCCTCGGCCGATAATGGAAAAAAGAAGGGCGTCCCTGACGAACACTTGGGCGACTTTACTTGGTCCATTTCTTTTCATGACCAAGCATCAAAAAGGTGCCAGAACTGACCAGATGACCACCGGAGGGAATTGGGGATGGCCTCCCCTTACTCCCTCAGTGGTCACTAACCCCCTCCCACCCTCAAAAAAATCTTTAAAAATACTTTTTTGCTAGCCTCTTTGCCAGCCTCAAATGCCATACTCAGGTCCATCACAGCAGTATGCAGGTACCTGGAGCAGTTGTAGTGGGTGCAGTGTACTTCAGGCAGGCGGACCCAGGCCCATTCCCCCACCTGTTAGACTTGTGGTGGTAAATGTGAGCCCTCCAAAACCCACCACAAACCCACTGTACCCACATCTAGGTGCCCCCCTTCATCCCTAAGGGCTATGGTAGTGGTGTACAGTTTTGGGGTTTGGGGGGCTCAGCACCCAATGTAAGGGAGCTATGCACCTGGGACCTTTTTCGGTTGGTGTCCTGGCATGTCAGGGGGACCAGTGCACTACGAATGCTGGCTCCTCCCACGACCAAATGGCTTGGATTTGGTTGTTTTTGAGATGGGCATCCTCGGTTTCCATTATCGCCGAAAACCAGGGATGACCATCTCTAAGGTTTTCCTCTCCACCACAAGTTCTGTATGATGCTGGGAATAATTTTGGGCACCATTAATATGGAGGCAGAACAGAAGGATTTGAGCGTTCTCTAAACTTGGACGTTTTTCTGCCATAATGGAACAAAGCTCCTACCCTAGCTGAGTTATTTGTGCACTCTTCTGACTTCATGTGGAATTTCCTTTAAATTAATCCCATTTTTTTCAAACTCCTGTTACTCTGTCTTATCTATATTCCTCTACTACTAATCACTTCTATAGTGCTACAAGGCATACGCAGCGCTGTACACCATACACAAAAGACAGTCCCTGCTCAAAGAGCTTACAATCTAAGTATTTCTCCTTTGCTTGCACCTTATGTTGTCTATTAAGATGTCGTATTCCGTATTCTATTGACATTGTAAATATCATACTATGTATTGTTATTTGAATATTTCTACTGCTGTAATTGTCTGTTGCCTTTATTCAACTTATTCTTGCTGTACACCACCTTGTGTTAAATTTTTTTTTAATTGGTAAAAAAAAACTTGAATAAATATTACCATGTAATCCCCCATTATATTGGGGATTACTAAAGAACATGCAAGAACTCTCCAGAGTTACTGGGAGGAGGGTGTGAATCAGGAGGGTGGACACAGGTCCAGCCCAAAGGGGTGTGTTTTGGGGGAAAGTAGCAGAGGGACATGTTTCTGGTTGTTGAATGACAAAAGGGGTGGAGTCACATGATCAAACTTACAAGCGTTTGCTATACTGTCGAGTTCTGCACAAGCTGCAACCAACGCTGTTCCTGAACTCTGTCCCAGGCAATAGTGCATTGCAATAATCTAACTGGGAAATAACCAGAGAATGAATAAATGATGCAAAGTGCCAAGACTGTAAATAGATGCCGGGTTAGATTAATCATATGGAGCTTAAAAATAACTGGCCCATATTACACCAGAAATGTGCTCTGTAAATGAGAGGGAGTTGTTGAAAGTCACACCCAGGAGAATAATGAAGTCTACGACTAAGATGGCAGAACCTGATACTGAAATTGGGACCGGAAAGGCAGGCACAGATGCACAGCCAAAAATAAGCAGTTTCGATTTGTCTGGATTCAGATTAGCGGAGTGCAGCCACTTTGCAGTTGTCTGGATTGAGCACTAGAAGGTGCGCCTGCAACCAGGTTGCTACCACAGTCAAACCACTCACTGCACAGTAGTTTGATTGTGGTAGCAAAGTCCTTCCTGTTTGTGAAGTTTTTTTTTCATAATTTCCTACAGCAGCCTCATAAAGAACCAAAAAGCTAAGCCGTAAATGCCTTGTTAAAGAATCATATCTTCAACATTCTTTGGAAAGCAGCATATTCATATAACTGTATTTTAGGAAGGAGAGCTTTGTTCTGTCCCCTGACAGCCTGGCACTAGTCATAGTGTGACCCTAAAATGTGTTAATGCCTTCACTGCTATTCTTACTCCTAAAGATCTTGACTGCTGCAGTCTTCACTGCTAAGATATGTGTGTGAGCAATGCACACCCGGCCGATGGAGGCCTGCGGGGCCAGCACAGGTAGCAGTGATGAATCACTGCGGGTGCTGGGGGGACACCTGTAAGGTGTTCCCTTCTCTGCTACTGCCAACTCCAGACTTCGCTCTTTCTGTCTTGCTGCACCCTATGCCTGGAATAGACTTCCTGAGCCCCTACATCTTGCCCCATCCTTGACCATCTTTAAATCTAGATTGAAAGCCCACCTCTTTAACATTGCTTTTGACTCATAACCACTTGTATCCACTCACCTCCACCCACCCTCCTCTCCTCTTTCCTCTGCACATTAATTGGTTTGTTTGCTTTATTTTTTTGTCTACTAGATTGTAAGCTCTTTGAGCAGGGACTGTCTTTCTTCTATGTTTGTGCAGCGCTGCGTACACCTTGTAGCGCTATAGAAATGCTAAATAGTAATAGTAGTAGTAGTAGTAATGTAGTTCACAGACAACGCAACCCCACTTGCCTGTCTGTATAAGATCTGTTACTACTGGTTGTGATGCTGCTTAGATCACTCCTCTGTCTCAGCCAAGCTTGGCTTCTTTGTTTATGTGCCAGCACTTCCTGGCCATTCTTACTATCTCTGTCCTGAGAGGTCAGCCAGGTATGACCTTTTCCTCCAAATCAGGGGCTGCCTCCTAGAGCCGACCTTGCCACTTGAGGGCAGGCTTTGTCCCTATTGGCCTTTTTACTCTTTCCTTTCTGTATGAGCTCCTGGCTCCACCCCCCCCCCCCCTGTCCATGAGGAGGACAGTATCCATTTTGCTCCAGGACAAGGCAATGATCCTGTTGTAGCTCTGGAAAAGCACTAGTCTTTTCACCCTGAAAATACCCTCCCTAAAGAGGGTACTGCACTCCCAAACACCTAACTCCGAGCTGCCTCTATCTGTGGAACTACTTTTCTTATCTCTGCAACGAGCTGATCCTGGTTAAACTTCTACCTTCTCTCCACTGATACAACTCACAAAAGTACAGGGTTCCTTTGTGCTTATGAACATCTAACTGTGAGTAATCATCTATGTTATTCAATAAAGGAACTTCAGAAAAGAACAAGAGATTTAGGTGTGTTGATGTGCTAGGGGTTTATACTTCAAGATATTGAGACTTATAGCTAAATAACTCTTAAGAAACAGCTATACAAGTCTCGAGAGACTTGACAAGCTTTTCAAAGTTTCACTGAGAGGCATATTTTCAAAGCACTTAGACTATGGAACTTTGTAAGTCTAAGTGCTTTGAAAATACGCCTCTGAGTCATATAAATATTTAAACTTAAGCTTCTGCTGTGTTTAGCTTCTATTTCTGAGGGAATTTTAAATGTCTACTGATATGATATAAAACAAATTTTGACCAGCAAATGAGACCATAAGAGATGCAGGTGAAACCTGTGGTTTATAGAGCTGCAGAGTTGGTCTTCCTTCTCTTCAAGGCTGACTCATGTTCAGTCTT
Organism: Microcaecilia unicolor; assembly: GCF_901765095.1. Classification (NCBI taxonomy): domain Eukaryota; kingdom Metazoa; phylum Chordata; class Amphibia; order Gymnophiona; family Siphonopidae; genus Microcaecilia; species Microcaecilia unicolor. The sequence continues at coordinate 639,074,188 of NC_044031.1, forward strand.
ACTTTGCCATCTAGCGAATGTTTGCTGAACAGCATCTGATTTATTCTACATACCAGGATACACCAATGGTAATCAGTAGAATAGCAGCTGCCTTAGATTTGTTTCCTACTCGTACTGCAAAGTTGGAGTGGAGGAGTGGCCTAGTGGTTAGAGCACCGGTCTTGATATCCAGAGATGGCCATCACTTAACTCTCCATTGCTTCAGGTACAAACTTATTGTGAGCCATATGGTAACCCTACTCCTGGGACAGGGAACTATCTAGTGTACCGAATGTAACTCACCTTGAGCTACTACTGAAAAAGGTGTCAGCAAAATCCAAATAAATAAAAGTGATACTGATCTATATGCATGTGATTTTATTGTTAACTTGCTTTTATGTTCTATATATACACGTGTTTATTCACTTTTATGTTGATGAGGAGGCTTTGGGGTGGGTTGATGGTGAGAGGAACATCAGGAGGGGGTTGAGGGTTAATGATAGGGGGCTTCAGGAGGAAGGGTGATTTATTGTTAGCTGCCCAGCCCATTTAATGAGGTGTTTTGCCTGCATTTACATGCTTTCCATCTATTTACTATGTATGAATTATGGTAGTAACCCTAACTAGTATTAATGTGAATTATGGTAGTAACCCGGGTCTCATCACTCCACAGCATCCTGGGGCACTGACTAGCTTTCAGGGTCAGGCATCTCTTGACCTGGGCCATAAAACAAATCTTTCCACACACACACAATCACAGTAGTCTTTCTTACTCGAGCTTGGGTGCAGGCTGGATCCAGACTTACTCCAATAGGCTGAGCTTTGCAGAGTACTTTTTAACAGTCCAGGAGCAATTACTGCACTCCCTCTCCAAAGAATACCCTCAACTCCAAGGATTGTATATGTATGCTAAACAAACTTTATTGAACTCTGCAATGGGCTTTTAAATCAAACTTCCTACAATTCTGGTGGCAAACAGTTCTTTCACCTTCAATAACACATTTTGTATTTAACTGGTCAGCCTTTTCACAAAAAAACAAAACAAAACCCAAAACAAAAGTAACTCCAACTTTGGTATATATGCCATAGATTCAGTAGTCTTTTAGTATGTACATATTTACAGCTCCTCCTGTCCATTACCCATCCTTTTGGGCAAAATAATCCAAGGCTGTGCTTGCAGCAGTTGGTTGTCACAAGCAAACTCATCCAGGACCAGACCTCCCTGTCTGTCCTCACTTCCAGAGATGCGCTTCCCTGAGCTGCACCCTCTGGCCTTGAACAGGCTGTTCCCTGTTCTTGCTCCCAAGCTGGGTTCCCCTTTACCCTCCCAGAGCACTCCACTCTTCCAGTTACTGCCTTTGGCTGACAATAACTCCCCCTTGACTCAGCCTTAGGACACTTGGACTTTCCAGGACACCCCCTCTCCTCATGGGTCCTGGCAGGGGCAAAGGCAACCAAAGACTATGTGCTCTGTGTAACAATAACTTTTATTAACTCTATACTCCACCCCTTTTCTTATTCAACAACCAGAAACGTGTCCCTCTGCTACTCTCCCCCAAAATACACCCCTTTGGACTGGAGCCATTGCTCCCCCTGCTGGGGCTGGGAATCCATTCCATTTTTTTAGGACTACTCTCATCTCTCATTCTTGCAAGGACATCTGGGACCCGTAGTTCTGGGCTCAACTGCTTCACTGGGGAATCTCTGGGGTTTCCTTGTCACTCAACACATAGTATGGCATAGAATGTTATTTACAATGTCAATACATATGTATTACCATACTGGGACAGACCAAAGGTCCATCAAGCCCAGCATCCTGTTTCCAACAGTGGCCAATCCAGGTCACAAATACCTGGCAAGATCCCCGAAAAGTACTAAACATTTTATACTGCTTATCCCAGAAAAGCGAAGATACTTACCTGTAGCAGGCATTCTCCAAGAACAACAGGCTGATTGTTCTCACAAGTGGGTCCGCGGCTGCCCAGGAATCAGGAAAAAAGCAAAATAAAGTCTTTCCAGAGAGTTCCGTCGCGCGAGCATGCCTTTTTAATCAAAAAGCATAAAAAGAAGAACAACAACAACAACTCCAAAGGGGAGGAGGGTGGGTTTCTGAGAACAATCAGCCTGCTGTCCTTGGAGAATATCTACTACAGGTAAGTATCTTCGCTTTCTCCGAGGACAAGCAGGCTGCTTGTTCTCACAAGTGGGGTATCCCTAGCAACCAGGCTCACTCAAAGCAATGAACATTGGTCAATTGGGCCTCGCAACGGCGAGGACATAACTGAGATTGACCTGAAACCAAAATCAACTAACTGAGAGTGCAGCCTGGAACAGAATCAAAATGGGTCTAGGGGGGTGGAGTTGGATTCTAAACCCCGAACAAATTCTGCAGCACCTCCTGCCCAAACCAACTGTCGCGTCAGGTATCTTGCTGAAGGCAGTAGTGAGATGTGAATGTGTGGACTGATGACCACGTTGCAGCCTTGCAAATCTCTTCAATGGAGGCCGACTTTAAGTGGGCCACTGACACAGCCATGGCTCTAACATTATGAGCCGTGACATGACCCTGTAGAGTCAGCCCAACTTGGGCATAAGTGAAGGAAATGCAATCCGCTAATTTGGAATGGACGTCCCAAGGTCAAATTGGGCCGAATCGTCCACCACTGCAAGGAATTCCAAAAGTCGGTGGACAGTTGGATCACATCCTCTAGACTTCCCACAGCTTGATACCACTGGGAAGCTAGGGTCCATTGAGCTGATCTCATGTGCAGGCGTGCCATAGGAGTCACGTGAACTGTGGAGGCCATGTGCCCCAGAAGTCTCAACATCTGCCAAGCTGAGATCTGTTGAGACGCTCGAACCAAGGACACTAGGGATAGGAGATTGTCTGCCCTCGCCTCGGGAAGATAAGCTCGAGCTGTCTTTGTGTTAAATAGTGCTCCAATGAATTCCAATTTTTGAACTGGTTTGAGATGGGACTTGGAATAATTGATTACGAACCCCAGTAGATCTAGCACCTGAATAGTTATTCGTATGGACTGTACAGCGCCTGCCTCCGAGGTGCTCTTCACCAGCCAATCGTCAAGATAAGGGAACACATGCACTCCCAGTCTGCGTAGTGACGCTGCGACTACCACCAAGCACTTTGTGAACACTCTGGGCGAAGAAGCCAGATCAAAGGGCAGTACACAGTACTGAAAGTGTTGAGTTCCCAGCCGAAATCGAAGATACTTCCAGTTCAACCTCCCCCCTACCGGCAAGTCGTCCGGTACAGACACTCTTATTGAGGCTATGCTGAACTGGAGCCAGTCAAAAGCCTGTCCCTTGCTTTTGCTGAGGAGCAGAGTGGGCCTTAGTCACACGCTGTTGACAAGAACGAGAGCACTGGGGCTGAGCCTGGGCAGGCTGCCGAGAAGCAGGAGTGTACCTACGCCTAGAGTGGGAATAGGGAGCACTTCTCTTCCCTCCAAAAAACCTCCTAGATGAGGAGGCTGTAGAACAAGGCGCCCGGTGGGAGAGAGAATCCATAGCATCATTATGCTTCTTAATCTGATTCACAAGATCCTCTACTTTCTCTCCAAAAAGATTGTCCCCCCGGCAAGGAACATCCGCCATCTGCTGCTGGACAGAATGATCCAGGTCAGAGACATGCAGCCATGAGAGTCTGTGCATCACTATACCTTGAGCAGCGATCCTGGATCACGTCAAAAGTGTCAAAAGTACCCCTGGCCAGGAACTTGCGACACGCCTTCTGCTGCCTGACCACCTGGCAAAAAGGCTCGGCCAACTCCGTAGGGAATGCATCAACCAAGCTGGACAGTTGACTTATCGAGTCCTGCAAGTGTATGCTAGTGAAGAGCAGGTATGACTGGATCTTGGCTGCGAGCATAGCAGCCTGATATGTCTTTCTCCCAAAAGAGTCAAGAGTCCTAGCTTCTCTGCCTGGGGGCGCCGAAGCATAGTCTCTAGTACTCCTAGCTCTCTTGAGAGCGGAATCCACCACCATGGAATTGTGCAGTGGTGTACCAAGGGGGGGGGGGGGCAGTGGGGGCGGTCCGCCCCGGGTGCACGCCGCTGGGGGGTGCCACGGCACGCGCCTGTCAGCTGAGTTCGCTAACTTCGCTGCAGCTCCCTCTGCCCCGGGCACCCAGCGTGCACCCGGGGGGGTGTCATTTCGCCGGGGGGGGGAGGTGTCATTTCGCCAGGGGGGGGGCCCGTGCTGCACCCGGTGGGGGGGCGCATCGGCGATCCGCCCCGGGTGCCATGCAGGCTAGGATCGCCACTGGAATTGTGGGGTAACTGGGACATCATCAATCCAGGTTCACCGTGCATCCGGTATTGGGCCCACCTCTTTAACATTGCTTTTGACTCGTAACCACTTGTAACCACTCGCCTCCACCTACCCTCCTCTCCTCCTTCCTGTACACATTAATTGATTTGATTTGCTTACTTTATTTTTTGTCTATTAGATTGTAAGCTCTTTGAGCAGGGACGGTCTTTCTTCTATGTTTGTGCAGTGCTGCGTACGCCTTGTAGCGCTATAGAAATGCTAAATAGTAGTAGTAGTAGTAGACTCAACTTTCTTGGGAACCACAGGGCCAGACAGAGGGGCGGACCAGTTTCTCATAAGGACTTCCTTCAGTACCTTATGCAGAGGGACTGTCACAGCCTCTTTAGGTGGAGAAGAATAATCCAGGACTTCCAGCATGTCAGACCTGGGCTCATCCTCAACCTCCACAGGGAAGGGAATAGCCGTAGCCATTTCCCGGACAAAAGAGGAAAAAGACAGACTCTCTGGTGGAGATAGTCTTCTTTCCAGCAGAGGAGAGGGGTCAGAGGGAATCCCAAAGGACTCATCGGAAGAGAAGTACCTGGGATCTTCCTCTGATTCCCACGAGCGCTCCTGCTCAGTGTCAGACACAACCTGTGTCAAGGTACTCTGACACTGGACCTGCCTCGATGCCAAGGAACAATGTCCTCTGTGGCAATGTCGAGAAGTCGACACCCGATCCGACTGCGGTGAAGCTTCCTCCACCGACGTTGAAGGGGAGTCGACCTGGGTGGCAGCCAACACCGATGCCACAGGCGGCACCGGAGTTGGAGACCTCAACACAGGAGAAGGGCCAGACACCGCTACAGCAGATGGCACCAAAGGCGCAAGCACCCCCGATACCGAAGTTGATTGTCGCAGTAAGCCTTCCGGAAGTTCTGGAAACAAGGCCCGGATATGCTCGTCAAGAGCCGCCATTGGAGAAGGCTGCGGGGCCGTTGGAACAGACGGTGTCAGAATCCGTGGGGGCTTGGGAGTAGGTACCGGGCTGCTGAGAGACCGATGCATCGACACCTCCTGTACCAAGGGGGAGTGGTCCTCTCAGCACCGACGCTTCTCACCCGGGGAATTTTGTCCCCCCTGCCCCCCCCTCTCGGTGGCCCTGACGTAAGCCACATTGAGCCTGCAAATAGGTGGGAAAATGTGGGATACAAATGTAACAAATAAAATAAATATCACATTATGAGAATCAGGTGCTCGAGGACGCCAAAAATCAGGTTTCGATTATACCCATTTGGGCGCCCACTGGAAACGGACGCCCATCTCCCAATTTGGGTCGAAATATGGGCGTCTTTCTCTTTCGAAAATAAGCTGGCAAGTCAACTTCATGCTTTGTAATATAATTTTAATAGCATTTTCTCAGTCATTACATACAAGTAAAATTATAATGTTAATTATATGAACGTATCTGCCTCTTATGGTAGCTTTTGTTAATTAAAGCTGTGTCAGAAAAAAATTTGCAAGTGCGATTTTATTATGCAGGGAAACAATATACCACCAAAATACAAAATAGCAAGCAGCACAGTATTAGTCACCAAGTTTATACAAAGTTGATTATTTTCGGTGGAAAATAAATCTGTTGACTACCTGCTATGTGAATATTTCATCACTCTTTAATTATTGCTACCAAGTATTACATATTTAGGGCATATGCCTTAAACATAGATTGTTTGCATTTGTTTATCTAGGCAAAACCAAACTGTGGTTAAACAATTTGGTATAAACTGTGTTTTTAATGACTTTACTTGTTATGAAATGCTTTGAGTCCTACTGATCTGTACATGTGTTATTTTGGCGGGTGGAAACAGTCAGGTGGGCTTATAGGGAGGGAGGGGAGTACAGGAGGGGAAGGGTTATTGGGGTAAAAGTAAAGTTTTTAGTGTGCCATGTTGGATGGTTTACTTTTTTTTCTTGTTCTGTATTAAGCTTATCAACCAACATGTTTTGCTTTTAATAAAGATGATTAAAACATAAAAAATAAGTTTTGGATGTTACTGAATTCTATTATTCTGTCTCACTGTATTTTCAGTTTTGGCACAGTATAAGCCATCACAAGAACAAAATATAAGAAAACCAATGGGCTGCATTAGGGGCTTATAGCCCATTTAGTTATGTTTCCACAAATGAGAGACCTGTTTGACAGAAAATATTTTTATTATTTTGACTTATAAACCACTTGTCCTTGAAACATGCTCAAACAGCAGAATAATCCATTTGTGTATCTCAGGGTTGTAGCTACAGGGGGCCACAGGGGCCTGGGCCCCCGCAAATTATGTCCGGGCTCCTGGTTTGGCTGGCGGGGGTCCCCAACCCCCGCCAGCTGAAGCCTTCTTCAGCGCCATCTCCAGCGCAGCCGCGTTCCTGCCCTGCTCTTCTTGCTCCTCCTGTCCTATGCATGCTGACACTCCTTTACGTGACACTGAGGAGCGTCAGTGTGCACAGGACAGGAGGAGCAGGGCAGGAACATGGCTGCGCCGGAGACAGCGCTGAAGGAAGGCTTCGGCTGGTGGGGGTTGGGAACCCGTGCCAGCAAAGGTATTTGTGAGGCGAGGGGGTGCGAGAAGGCACGAGGCGGTGGCAGCGGGAGGAAGGTGAGGCAAGGTGGGGGGTGGCGATGGTGAGGCACTCAAAATGGGCCCCCAACTTCAGGCTCTGGCCCCCTCCCACCGTAAGTTCTGGCTACGCCCCTGGTGTATCTAAAAGATAAAATTCTACAAAACAGATGATGATGTGATTACATGTGCCCCAAGGAAAGGAGAGTTTAATTCTACTTCCATTTCATTTCAGTATATTCCATTATCTCTATAACACCATGCTTCCCAAGGCAGATTACAACATTTAAGATGAGCCATCAGGAAACAGGATATCCTCACTGAAATTTGGCCATCTGTATTGTATACAGTGTATTTATTTATTTATTAGTGTAGAAAAATGAGCACAAAATACAGAGTTTAAAATTGCTGTTTCTACTAGCTATAATAATTTTTAAGTTGTTTTAGTGATATTCAATTGTTATTTCATGATATTTATATCCACATATGGGAAGTTTTCAAATAAATGAAAAAGCTGTCCAATAAGTTAAAAAAAAATCTTTTGTTCTCCACCTTTCAAGGCACTGCCTAACCAACTGAAACAGCTTTAAACTTGTTTACAGATGGCCCGATAATGTGGATGCAGCAGCTCATAGGTTTGTAGTTTTCAGTAACGGGGATGACGGCTGCGCTGGGAAGGGAAAACCCAGACTCTCCTAATTGGCTTCCTTGCTTATAATGGACTAGATAGGCTCACTTACCACTCCTGTTCATTAAACCTCCTTGGGGCCCGCCCCTGCTCGCCGGTTTCCGGCTAAATTGGGCTAGTTTTGAAAGCTGGCGGCGGGAAATTTTTGACGTTAACGAGTTGCATTTTTGGGCGGTATTCAACAATGTTCCTGATACCTCTGTGAATTCCAAGCCTCGTTCTGGTGTTCCTATAGCTAAGCTTCTCTATGTTGCCTCGGCCGTTCTTATTGTCAATTTATCCTCCTTGGCTCCAATAGCTTCTCTCAGTGCATTCTAAGCCTCGTTCTAGTGAACCAATTGCTTCTGTCTGGGAGGGCGTTCTAGGCTTCACCAGTGTCCCTCTCCAGTCCCCACCTACCAGAAGCGGCGTTTGCAGGTAAGAAAATTGTACTTATGTGTATAAATTTAGTAAGATTCTGTGAAGTAAAGAAAACAGTATTTTTGAATAATCCCACTCATGTTGTTTATTGTTCTTGAAAGGGTCCTCGTTTGTCTGGTGAGCTTAACAGCTTGTTCCCTGCATTCATCGTTTATCAGGGTGGCAAATACTGTTTATGACATAGGGATTCGCTTTCAGGGACCCTTACAAATATTTGGGTTTTATTTCGAGTATAAGTGCTGATGAAAAACAGTGTCAGCGTTTGGTTTGAAGTAATAACGGGATTTATACTTTGGGTTGCCCATTTTATGTCAGCTATGAGAATGATGGTCTTCTGTCCCATTGTGCATTTTGAATGCTTTTGTTTTAATGTGACAAGGTTGTTAATATTTCCAAAAATGTGTAGATCTACTAGTTATTGATAAGTTTCTCCTGGTGGTGGGGGAGTTCTGGGGAACCAAACTTTTAAATCTTTAAATGCTAACAGAAGTAGAATACTTAACTGTGATCACAGGGCACCAGTATGACATTCAAGCAGTTCAGTTATGGGACGGTGTAAAAGCCAGATCTGCGGGATCCCCGGGATCTTCCGGATCTAAGTACGACCTTAAGACTGGAGCACGGCTTTGTTTTGACGGCCGCTGTGGCTTACAGTATGCAGCAATGACCAGCCATAACCCAGCGCTGCGATTCTCTATTCCCCTCTTTCCTTGGTAATAGACTGGGAGTGGAAGTGAGCCTACCTAGTCCACTATAAGGAAGACATTTGATTAATCTCTATTTCCATTCCCCGTGCAGCCGTCATTGCCATTCATTCAAAACAGCAAGCAAACCTGTGAGCTGCTGCATCCACATTGTTGTTCTTTGTCGGTCCATCTGTAACAAGTACTGTCTAACACTGTTTTTGTTGAATAGGCAGTGCCTTACAAGGTGGAGGAGAAAAGACATAATTGAATATCACTAAAACAACTTCAAAAATTATTGTTGATAGTCCTTGCGGAAACAGGAAATGAGGGCGGGACCAGAGCTTGAGAGATGAAAGGCCGAACGCGCCGAGCAAACACACTTTTCGCCACCTTAACCCTGACCAGGTATGCCTTTTAATTTTCGGAGGAGGGGGGGCCCTGATGCTCGGAGGGACGGTGGGCGGGCAGCCTGGTGCTTGGTGGGAGGGAGGGCGGGCGGACTAGCGACGGCGCGTGCCAACAGAGAGGGCTCTGCGTGTCCTCTCTGGCACGCGTGCCATAGGTTCGCCATCACTGACCTATGTATTCAGCTTCTCCTATATAAGCACACAACTATGGAATGCACTACCAAACGCCGTGAAAGCAACATATGACCATTTAAACTTCCGGAAACTACTAAAATCAAATCTGTTCAAAAAGGCATACCCTAATGATCCAACTTAAATGTCCTAACTCTGCAACACAATGTAACCAAAGCTTGTGCAGGACATAACTCAACTCTTTCTCCCTACGATTACCCAATTTGTTTGTCGCACATGAACTCTACTCTACCATAACATCACTCTGTATTTGTTCATACCGATATTGGCGCTCGCCTGTACGGTAACATGTAAGCCACATTGAGCCTGCAAATAGGTGGGGAAAATGTGGGATACAAATGTAACAAATAAAAATAAATAAAATTTTATCAGTCTCCTTTTTGAAAGTTAAATTCTAACGTATTGTATTTGCTGTGTGTACTTACTCCAAAGCTGATATCAAATCTAATCATATTATGATCACTGTTCCCCAGCACCATTACCTCCTGTACAAGATCATGCGCTCCACCAAGGACTAGGTCTAGAAATTTTCCTTCTCTTGCTGGCTCCCTGTAGCAGCTGTTCCATAAAGCAGTCCTTGATGTTACATTCCCTGATATTACATTTACACAGTCAATATTGGGGTAATTGAAATCGCCCATTATTATTGTGTTGCCCAGTTTGTTAGCCTCCCTAATTTCTGATAACATTTCTACATCCGTCTGTTTATCCTGGCCAGGTGAACGGTAGTACACTCCTATGATTATCCTTTCCCCCTTTACAATCCATAGGGATTCCAAGATTTGTTTTGTTTTGTTTCCTGTGGAATTTACAATTTATTTGATTCAGGCCCTCCTTAACAAACAATACTACCTGATCCACCCTATCGCTATGATATAATTTGTACTCTAGTATGATAGTGTCCCACTGGTTATCCTCCTTCCACCAGGTCTCAGAGATGCCTATTATATCTAATTTTCCATTTAGTGTATTATATTCTAACTCTCTCATCTTATTTCTTAGTCTTCTGGCATTCGTATATAGACGTTTCAAACTACGTTTGTTGTTCCTTTGTATATCTTGCTCAGTATTTGACAAGTGTTAAATAAAAAGGACACCTGATCTACTATGGTCTCTTTTGCATCCTCGCTATCGGGATACCCTATGTTCCTTGTTTTGGTGATATATTTGAAAGATACCTTGTTCTGTACCATCCCCTGTAGTCAGTCTGCCAGAGGAGAAATTAGATTTTTGGAAGGAGCAGGGATTAGCACCAGAGGTCATATTAGGTCAGACTGAAGGTCATCGTCATGCTAGGGGACATAGTGACACCAGAGTTGATAGAAAAGTTGGTCTTTGGTAGGATAAACGTCCCTTTATGGGGTTTTCTTGATTTTTCATGTGAGTGGCAGGAAGACTGCTTATACAACTTCATTTCATGTGTCTGGGGATTTTCTGCATATAGTTGGCACCAGTGGTCAAATCTTTGGGGATTCACTCTCTTTGCACCAGTGCCCACAATTTATGCCCTCAGCACCTTGTTATATTGTTTCTGTTCTTACTATTCCTGCCTCACTGGGGTGTTTTTGCTCCAGATACAAAAATAAAAAGAGAAAAAACAGAAGAAAACCATTTTTCTGCCCTTTCCTTCTGTGGATGTTGCCAGTTTAGCTGCTGTTCTCCTGATCTCTTGGTTAAGCACCCTGCTGTGGTTTTGCTAGTGGCACTTTATCCAGGCTGCTTCCTATTGCCATTCTGCATGCTTGGTTTCCTTTAGGTGTTTTTTGGCCCTCAATATAAGGAGTTTTTTTTTTCTTTTCAGGCTTTTTTCCTTGTGTTTGTCACAGTACATTATATTGTTCATGCCATTGAACTTTGGATGCCACGCTTCTGTTAATCTGGTCGTGAGCCCTTGAGCCCAGGCCGAGGCCTAGTATAGGGTTTTAACCAAGGCCTAGGGTAGACCAAACAGGCACTACCCCAGCCACCAAGTCCCGCACACACACAACAACCAACTAGCACCACCAGAAAATGGGAGTTAAGCCGTGAGGCCCGCATGAATGCTCTATCGGGAACCTACTCGCACAGAGTCCAAGCGTGTGAGCCTCACGGCCGAACAGGAACCAAGTCATACATATGGAATGGAGAAAGAACAATGAGGGGTCCCCAAAGGGACTGGAGCACCAGCAACGCACACAGCGCTAGCTAAGGACACAAGGGAAAAGTGACCGACAGACGTTTCTATAGGAAACACAAGGCGGTGCCAGAGGGCAGTCAAGGATAAAGGAAGCCACACAAGGGAACACTCTAAGCTGTTCCATACAGCACACAAAGGATAAGGGAAACCACCTAAGAATACACAATGCTGACCTCACAACACACAAGGGAAAAAGGGAACTGCAATATAGGGATACACAAGGTTGTGCCACACAGCACTCAAGGGAAAAGGGAATCCACACAAAGAATGCACAAAGCTGGCCTCACAACACACAAGGGAAAAAGGGAACTGCAATATAGGGATACACAAGGCTGTGCCACACAGCACTCAAAGGATAAGGGGAAAGGTAAGCAAACAGAGAACTAGCCTAACACACACAGATCAGATAAGGAGCAGAGCTCACCAGTAACAGGAGACAGACACAGAAAAGAAAGAATTAAAGCGGGCAAAAGGAAAAGCCTGTTTAAAAAAAAAAAACCACTAACCTGCCAGAAGCAGGCGTACACTGCAGTCAAAGGGTTAAAGCAAACAAAGGGAAAAACAAACCCCCAAGACAATATAAAGGAACAAGAGGCTGGGTTACAAGGCAAACACTAAGCACGGCACAAAAAGGGTTAACACAGAGGAAAGGGAAACTAAACAAACAAACTGGAACGATACAAGGAACAAGCTTACCACAAACAATACAACACCAGCCAAGCAGAGAATAGACCCAAGTGTAGTGAGGCAATCAAGCACACGCTGGGACCACCCAACACTCGCACAGAATCTACAAGCTACAAGGAGAGAAAGCAAATCTCCAACTTTGAACACCTTGTGCACTAGCACAAACAGAGAGGAAAGCTGGCTTCAGCTGATGGCAATCAACGCTAAAGCAAGCGAAGTAGAGAAAGGTAGGCTTAAGTAGATCAGGCTTCTGACGTCTGCTGCTTCAGCTGTCAGCTCAGCCCCTGATAAGCCAATCAGGAGCAAGTCCCAAACATTCCCCTGCCTGTCAGCTGAATCATAACAGCTTCTTCCTGTCTTGCCCCTTTTGGTGTCTTCCTTCTGCTTTTCTTCCTCCATTTCTGTGTTTGTTAGGGATTATTGATCTTGAGGCATATTTTCAAAGCACTTAGCCTTCCAAAGTTCCATAGGTTTCTATGGAACTTTGGAAGGCTAAGTACTTTGAAAATATGCCTTCAATGAATTTAACATCTAGATTGGAAATACTCATTATCATTGAAAAGTTTTTGATAGAAGCAAGGGAGTTTCCATCTTGATCAATACCATCAATTTGAATCCACTAGGCATACTGTATAGACTTCTGTTTAATTCTAATTATATGTTTTTATGCCTTCTTGAATGTGTCTTCAAAATTATTTTCAAATTCCCTTATGTTGCTGACTATTGATCTTACTGTAGAGTACACCACTTATTTAATATTGCATTTCCATACAACCCAGCTATCGCAAGGCCTGGCTCCAGTGAGCCATTGGTCAAGTGCCCACAATTCAACTAACACCATCCAAAGTCTGAGCCTCAGTGTGCAGTACTTTGGCCTCCAAATGGCACTGAGGAGGCAGCCTTTGGTATATCATGTGTAGGCTTTTCATTCATTTTCCTAAATGTAGGCTCCTAAGTTAGGTTTATAGCGCAGAAAACCAGTTCTTAGTGCCTAACTTTAATTCCCCACCCTACCTCAATTCCCGAAAACATTCACATTTTAGGATTCTAAAATTAGAAATGTGATCCTAGTGCATTTTCAACAAGGGGTTAATTAAGGAGCCTGCCTCACATTCAGATTCTTAAACCCTTTGAGTATCAACCTCTTAGGCCAAATTTGTATAAATGACTTATGTATCAGGACTGCTCATGCAGTGTACAGTGCCAAAACAATTGTGACACTGATTTGAAGGTATCGTACAATGAATCTTGTTTCTCTCTCTCTCTAGCTATGTCTGGAAAGAAGAGATCTGGGAAGAAAGGGAAGCGGATTCTGCAGAGTTCTTGCAGCAGAAAGCACAAGGTATGAGTAATGAAGTGGCACTAGGTAAGAGATGATAAAAGAGGATATGGAGGGGAGAGGAAGTGGGTTTAAGGTTGATAGAGAAGAAAGAAGAATGAGGAGAGGCTGAATAGGGAATGAGATAGTGGTATGAAGAATCAGCTTGCAAAGAGGAAGTAGAAGGATGGACAGAGGTGGGCTGGGGGTATTTTTGTGACAGGCAGAGAGGGGATGGGGAAAGAAAGAGGACGAGTGCAGTGGACAGGTGGTGATGGGGAAGGCATAGAAAAGAGGGCTCCTTTCGCCCAATTTTAGATCTCAAGCAGGTGAATTGGGCATTGTGAGTCTCAAGTTGGTCATCGTGGTAGTATGAAGGGGAGAGCTCTTGTCATCATTGTATCTGTGGGAAGCATACCTCCACATTGCCATTCACTGAGCATCAGAGATTTCTTCGCTTTGCTGTCCTGGGAGACCACTACCAATTCCAGGCATTTCCTTTGGCCTGGCTATGGCTCCAAGGACCTTCTCCAAGGTGATGATAGTGGTGACAGCTCATCTCGACAGGAAGGCTTTTTAGTGCATCCTTACCTGGACGACTGGTTGATTCGGGTGAAGTCCGAGGAGAGTCAGTCACGCCACAGTCGGTTAGTCACGTCCCAGGTGGCTCAGCTGCTCCACCATCTTGGATGAGTAGTGAATTTTACCATGAGCTCTTTTTTTCAGGTCAGTCCTTGGAGTACCTGGAGATGTGTTTCGACACTCGCAAGGGAAAGGTGTTTCTCCCAGAGGCAAGGATTCAGAAGATCCATTCTTGGGTCCGCCAGCTTCTTGACTTCAGCAGCCCATCAGCCTAGGAGGGTGCTGCAGGTACCGGGGTCCATGGCAGCCACTGTAGAGGCTCTGTGGGTTCTTCACGCAGATCTGCTAGCATATTGGTCTTCTCATTCAGACCTCTCTTGCAAGATGTTGCTTGATGACCAGTGCATCATAGTATTCAGTAGTGGCTGGATCGGAACCATCTGTTTCACAGCATGGACCTGGATCCTCCAGAGTGGATTCTGTTGACTATGGGTGCCAGCCTGTCGGGTTGGGGAGCACATTGTCGTGGTCAAATTGCTCTGGGGTGCTGGTCAGCAGAATCCTTCTGGTCTCTCAACTTTCTGAAGATGAGGATGATAGTGCTGCTGGCGTTCCTCCCACCATTGTATATGATTGTATTCTTTCCTATCCTAAATGGAGTTCTTTTCTGTTAATTGGTTTTTTTTTTAATTGTAAACCCTCCATTGCCCCAGGTACAAATTAAGTCCCTGTATATAAAAAGTAAACCACTTTGATTGTAACCATAAAAAGGCGGGTATATCAAATCCTATCTCCCTTTCCCTTGTCAGGCGATCTGATCTTCCAGGGCCCTGTTCGGATGCCAGATGTGGCTCGGTTCTTGCTTATGGCCTGGCTGTTGAGAGGGCGAGATTGCTGAAGAAGGGTTATTCTCCAAGTGTTATTTACACATTGTTCAGATCTAGAAAGTGGTTCACCTCTTTAGAAAATGTTCGGGTCTGGTGGATTTTTGAAGCTTGATGTGTGGACAGAGAGGTTGTCTCTCTTTGGACTTCTTGGGTCAGATTTGAATTTTCTCCAGAGTGCTTTGGAGAAAGGGTTGTCCCTGTCTTTGCTTTGGTCGCAGTTGGCTGCTCTTGCTTTCTTTGGGTGGTCATTTCAGGGTTGGTTGATTTGTGCTGCATCCAGACATTTTTCCAGGGGGGTTAAGCATTTTAGGCCTCCTTTCCAGCAAGTTATCCCTCCGTAGAATTTGAATTGTCAGCCTTGGATAAGGCGTCCTTCGAACCCCTGAAGCATGCCTCCCTTAAAGATCTCTCTCTGAAGGTGGTGTTTTTGGTGGCTATCATCTCAGCTAGGTGTATTTCGTAGTTGCAGGCCTTGTCGTATAGGGAGCCTTTCCTCATCTTTTTTTCAAGAGAATGTGTCTGTGCTGCCAGTTCTGTCTTTCCTGCCTAAAGTGATTTCTTCTTGTCAGTCTCTTTTTTTTTTTTTTGCCTTCATTTTCTCAGGAAGATCCTCCTGAGTCCCTTTTCCATCTTGATGTCCACAGGGCTCTGCAGTGTTATGTAGAGCGAATGGAAGAATTTCAGAAGGCGGACTGTCTCTGTGCTGTTTGGCCCACAGAAAGGGGAGGCAGTATCTAAGGCCTCTATCAACCATTGGTTAAGGAGGCCATTTCTTTGGCATACTTGCTCCTCGGCAGATTGGCGCCTGAAGCATTGCGGGTCCACTTTACAAGGGCTCAGGCCTCCTCTTGGACTGAACATTCTTTTGTTCCCCCACAGGATATTTGCAGAGCAGCAATTTAATCATCACTTCATTCCTTTATGAAGCTTTACTGACTGGACGTTCAGGTGAAGCGGGACCCATCTTTTGGGGATTTGATGTTAAACTGGGGACTTTCCCACACTTGTTGAGTACTACTTTATTTTCCTGCTTGTTGGAAACGGTCTGGAGCAGACAATGAGGAAGGAGGTTCAATAATAATTTTTATTGATGATATAACAAACTCAACATTCAGCATTCACAGAACTTAACCATGTAAAACAACAAGAACAGGATACATTCAAAGTGATAGTCTTATCATCAATGTTTTTACATTTCTCCCCACTGTTTCCCCATCTCCCATCCCCTGTCCCTCCGTAAGTTGGTTTGACCTTCTTAGTAACATTTTGAGCATAATATGGGCCAGTAAACTCACCCTTGCGATCACTATCTTTGATCATCGGCATTCCACCGAGCTTCAGAGCGCCTGGTTTCTGATGGCCCTCTTCTCTCAAGTATGTGATCTGTCCCTATGCACAATAACTTAGGCCATTTATACAAAACTTTACAATGAACATAAGTACGGACAATTTTCCGCTATTTATCCTGCAATCCTTATTGAACTTCCCCCCCCCCCCCTCCTCTTTTCACATTCCCCAAGGGGCCAGCTTGATAACATTCTATCCAGTGGAGATCACGCATAGAAGATGACACACTATCAAAACAACCCAGCCTACAAACCAGCCTTAACGGCAGTATTCTGCATCAACTAAAAATGACTTTATAATTTACTTGTAATCTGAAGATATAACGAATTACACCAGTCTAGCTGGGGCAGCAAAACTGCCTGGGCTAAAATCCTCCTATGGCAAATATGATCTAATTGCCCTCAGCTGCCTGAGCTTAGAGAAAAATCTTTTACTAAGGGCACTTATTTGCCTATCAAAATGTAAACCCAAATCTATACCTAGTACTCTCGCATGATCCTCTATTTCTAGAATTTCTCCTGTATTCCATGCTATTTTTTTTTTTTTTTTATTTATTTATAGATTTTACATTTAACACACAAGCACCAACTTGCATAAGTAACATGAGAGCAAAGTACATTTAAAGGCATTTCTATAGGAAAAACATTTTAAATTCTCTTCTTAGACCACTAAAAGAAAGGGGGGAAGATCTAGAAAGTTATGAAGAACTTATTATGCACAATAATTCAAAAGAATAAGGCCTGGACATTTTAGCCACGAAACTATACATTTCTCTCAAAACTCTCATCTGAGGGTCCCTGGGCAATTCTCTTTAAGTTAACAAAACTCTTAAGCTGTTCCGGATCAAAAAACGTATACTTATTCCCCTTATATTTTATCAAACACTTACAGGGATAAGATAATAGGAAAGTAGCACCTAGAAGCTTGGTCTCTTCTCTCAATGCTAGAAATTTTCTACGCTTATCTTGAGTTGTTCTTGTTACATCTGGATATATCCAAACACGAGCACCCAAAAATTCTTTTATAGCATTTCTAAAATACAACTTAAAGATAGAGTTAACATCTCTTTCAAAAACAAAGGATACCAACAAAGTAGAACGTGTTTGGACTTCCGTCAAACTCTGTTCCAAAAATAAAGTCAACTCTTGTAATCCCTTTGATTGTACATCTTGTTTCTCTGATTTTCTCTTTTGCTCCTCTGTTTGCGGTAATGGGAGATAGTACAACTTATTAATCGGAGGTATCATTTCAGAGGAGAAATTAAGAATCTCAGTCAGATATTTTTTAAAGAGTTCAAGAGCACTTAATTCCTGGATCTTTGGAAAATTTACAATTCTCAGATTGTCGTCTATTATAATTTTCCAGTTGATCTAATTTATTATGTAAAATGACTTTGTCCTTAATCAAACTCTCTGTTACATTTTTTAAAGTATTAATGTCTTGTTGAAAATCTTTTCTCTGTGAGTTTACCTCTTGACGCACTTTCTCAATTGCTTCATTGAGAGAGTCCACTTTACCCACCAGGGAAGTAGTTTCTGAAGCAGTTTTCAGAGTAGTTCTGTTTAGGTGTTGCAACATTGCCCAGATACTACTCAGGGTCACCTCTGCGGGAGTCGAAGGCTCCTGTTGAACTTCCACTGCAGCCATTTCAGGAGAAGCGCCGTCCAAGGAATAATTCTCGGCGCCGCTTTCAGACGTCGTTAAGAACTCCGCCTCTATCCTGGATTCTGCAGGGCACGGAGGGGGGTTGAGATCGGGCGAGGATAGAGTGGTTTCATGCCCCAGGGGAATCCCCGCTTCATCGGACGTTCCCACAGCAGGGCTCCTCAGCTCCTTGTTTCGCGGCGTGCTTGTAGTGAAGGACTCGAGAGTCGTCTGAACTAAACGGGCAGGCTCAACTGTGGACGGCAAGCGTTTGACCACCCCCTTTCGCTTGGTATGTGGCATTGTAAGTATAAAATAATAAGGAAATGTTTAGAAATAGAATATATCAAGCAAAAGGCATTTCAGCGAGCCTCGAAGAGCTCCAACAAGCCACGTCCGCCATCTTGGCTCCTCCCCCGGATTAGTACCTCCAACCATCTATTCCATGCTATTGACTTCACTTGGATTATATTAATATCTCCAAACCAAAATATCTTCATTGTTTAGCTTCAAAAATTTATGTAATGGCCCAACTGTCTATGACAGAAATATAGGAGTCCTTTTACAAAGACGCGCTAGCAATAAGCACATGTCAAACATTAGAGACGCCAATATATTTCTATGGGTATCTCTAGTGTTTAGTGTGCACTAAAAACGCTACTGCGCCTTTGTAAAAGGACCTCATAGTGTCTGATAGAAGCTAAGGTATCAACAAGACTTTCCAGCACTGGGCATAAAAGAGAGCTATCATCTGCATAAGATAGCATGGAGATCCCACTATCTGAAAAAAATAATTGGTCAAAGAACTGAAATATAAATTAGAAAAGGCAAAAGCGGTGAGCCCCAAGGCACCCTGCATTCAGGGCTCCAATCCTAATCTTCAGAAATAATTCAAACCAGCCCAATACTTTCTCAGTGACACTTATCTCATTTAACTTAAAAAGAAGAATTTAATGGTCTATAGTGTCAAATGCTGCTGATATATTAAACTGCAATGATATGGCTTGTTGACCTCTGCTCAAGAATTGTCTTATTTTACTAGTAAGAACATGAAGCAATGTCTTTGTACTATGTCTGGTCCTAAAACCATGTTGTGTCATATGTAGTATATTAAAAGATTCTAAGAAATTTTGGAGCTGTTCGCTTAACAGACATGACAAGGATACATCTAAAAGACATGATGTTTTTGAAAGTCTGATAAGAGTCCTCAGAACAGTAACAGAAGATATTGCCTCAAAATTCTCCCATATTCTATCTGCGGGAATACCTCTTATTTAATAATGTGAAGCTGTCCCTACTAAATTGTCTAAATTAACCTCTGCAAAAGAACCCCTAATTTTATTCACCTTATCCTGAAAATATTGTGCCAGATAATCTGTGCTTGGTTGTAACACTTCAGGAACCACAAGTATTGAATTAATATTTTAAGTCTTTGAGGGGGTCTTTTACTAAAGATTAGCTCGAGTTATCGGCAGCAGGGCCCATAGGAATAAAATGACCCACAAACTTGACCCTTTTGATGTGTAGGTAAGAGAGTCTAAAACCAAGTTTAGTAACTCCAAAAATTGTAAGAAATTAATCACTTCTGGGTTAGAACAGTCTTCTAAATGCAGATTTAAATCCCCAAGTAATATCAGTTCTGTAAACTGTGTAGAGCAATATGTGATTCTTTCAAATATATTTTGTTGAGTAGTTTTCCAATTTTTGGGTGATCTATAAATGCCTGGAATAGACTCCCTGAGCCGGTACGTTGATCTCCAATCTCTGGCTGTCCTCAAATCTAGGCTAAATGCCCACCTTTTTGATGCTGCTTTTAACTCCTAACCCTTACTCGCTTGTTCAGTACTCATACTTTATCATTCCCACCTTAGTAGTTCCCTTATCTCTTATTTGTCCTGTTTGTCCTAATTAGATTGTAAGCTCTGTCGAGCAGGGACTGTCTCTTCATGTTCAAGTGTACAGCGCTGCGAACATCTTGTAGCACTATACAAATGACAACATCATAATTTCTAAATTACCATCACAATACTTGTTGATAAACTTAATGTCAAAGAAACCTCTATAAACAAGAGGAAGCCTCCCTCCCATTTTATCTTGTCTTGGACAGTTTACAGCCTTATAGCCAACAGGGTATATGGACAAAATATAGGGTGAATTAAGGTCAAGGATCCATGCCTCTGTTATAAAAAAAACAAAATTGGGGAATGATCTTCTATAAAACCTCTAACTATATCAGCCTTCCCACATACAGACCTAGCATTAAAATACAAACATTCTGTAACCTCTATAAAAGCAGCATCAATCTGCCTAGAAGGAATCGTAACAAGGGTTTTAAATCTAATCCAATCTTTATTCTGTTCAAATTTCTTTTTTCTAATCCCAGTATATACTGGTATAGCTCTAAAGCATGTAAGCAAACAGTCTGTCAAATTTTCTGGTTTCGGCACGCGGGAGACAAGGAGGATGTCCCGATGGTAGTGCGCGCCATATGTGCACAGTTGATGGGCCCCGAGTTTGATGTTCGAGATCGCCATGGACAGGGCGCATAGAGCGTTGGGGCCGGCAAGGGACAACAAGTCGCGAGATATTGTGGTGCGGTTCACCACCTATGCCTGCAAAGATCAAATATGGCAAAAGGCTCGCCAGTCCCCCAACCTTGAGTTTAATGGGGCCCGTGTGGCGATCTGTCAAGACCTGTCCTTGTTTACGCTGACCTTAAGGAGGACCATGAAGCCGGTCATGGAGATCCTAACTAAGGAGAAGATCTTCTATAGATGGGCATTTCCGTTTGCTATTTGCTTCGATCTCAAGGGGTAGAAGCTCCGCTGCCGTTCCGTGGGTGCAGCATGGAAGAGCCTACATGAAGCGGGCTTAACTTCCACGGAAATCCTGCTGACGGGGTTGGCCCCTCAACAAAGCGCGTCTGCAGAGATGGAAGAGAGTCGAGAAAGGGGCAAAGAGCTCACGACCCCAGACCTGAGAAGCGGAAGCTGGACTGTCTTGTGAGAACCCAGTTCTGGAGTCCTAAGCCCCAAAGGGGGCAAGGACGAGATAATGTTTAAGTGAGAGTGACTTAAAAGATATAATATGATGAATGGTAGTGGATGATCATGTGAGTGTGTGTGCGCATGGAGGAGGGGGGGGATGAATGTGGGGTGGGGGAATTGTTTATATTTGGTTAATAAATTGTTTAATAACATCTGAGGTTTGGCTAGTGGGGTTTCTTCCTTCAAAGTCCCAAGTAGTGCTGGTTGGTGAGTTGAGGAGAGGGGGAGGAAGGGAGGGGAGTAGGGGAAGAGAGGGGGGAGAGGGTGGGGGGGAGTTGGTTTTTGGGTATGGGGGAAGGGGATAGTTTGGGAGGGGGGAATTTAGTGTTAGGTCCAAGTCTTCCCTGGTTAACATGTTATTCTTTTTTCCAACGAAGTTTAAATGGTGGACTTTAGGGTTTGCACCTATAACATAAAGGGGCTGAATTCGCCATATAAGAGGCACGCATTGGTGCGTGAATTAAACTTGATGAAGCCGCAAGTAGTCTTCTTAAAAGAAACTCATTTCCTACAAAGGCACGAGGGTCTCTTGTTTTCTAAACAATACCAGCAGGTGTACTGTGCCTCCGATGTCACCGGTACAAAGAAACGGGGGGTGGCCATAATGTTCCACAAGGACACCCAGGTACAGGTATTGCATTCAAGAAAGGACAGGGAGGACAGATTTCTGTTTTTGCATGTGTTATTGGAGCAGGAGGAATGTACACTGGCCAGTGTATATGCCCCAAATGAGAGGCAGGACAATTTTTTCCTGCGCCTGAGGAGGGAATTGCAGACCTTTGTTAAGGGTAAACTAATAGTGGCTGGTGATTTCAATGCCACCATGCAGGCAGGATTGGATATGTCAGCTCCTCCTGCTCCGACCAATTGTAGAATCTCTCGTGCTTTGAAATGTTTGGTTGATGAGATGGGGTTATATGATGTGTGGAGAATGGGCAACACCAGAGGGAGGGAATATACCTTTTACTCAATAGTGCACCTCTCCTACTCCAGAATTGACTATATTTTTTTTGGATAAGACGTCAGTTGGGTAGGGGGGGCCACTATAGGTCATATTACCATATCAGACCATTTCCCAGTCTGGGCCAATATCCCATCCTTACGAGATGAAAAGCGAGATAAGAGATGGACACTTAACAACTCTTTGCTACAAGACCCGGAACTGGTGGCGAGTTTTCTCCCAGTTTTGAAAGAGTATTTTGAAGTTAATATGGATTCTGGTCCGGCACTGGGGACAGTCTGGGATGCCTTTAAGGCAGTAGCGAGAGGGTATTTCATTAAGCAAGCTGGTCAGAGGTCCCGAGCCCATAAGGAACGTTTGTCCCATTGTATGGACACGTTGGGAGACCTGGAGACCAAATATAGGGAGACCAGATCGATGTCCGACTACCGAAGGCTGCAAGCCATGAGATTGGAAATAGCTACCTTGCATGAGGATAGTTTGAAATTTGTGCATGCAAGGGTTAACCAGGTGTACTAAGAATGCACTAATAAACCGGGTAGACTATTGGCCACTAAATTAAGAAAAATGAGATCTGACCGGCATATATTAAGAATGAGGGGTGCCAAGGGAGAGGTGTTGCACAGATCCACACAGATAAGGGATTGTTTTGCACAATATTACGAGAATTTATATCGGGAGGATGCTACTGTACAGACGGGAAAAATAGACGAATACTTGGCGGCGAGGGGGTTGGCAGTTCTATCTGAAACACAGAAGATGGAACTGGACCAACCGGTGAGAGTAGATGAGGTGATAAAGGTCATTAAAGCTTTACCATCAGGGAAAGTGCCAGGACTCGACGGTTTTACAAATGAGTTTTATAAGATCTTTGGAACACAACTGGCACCTTATTTGACTAAGGTCATTAATTCTGTAAGAGAAGGAGCCTCTCTTCCATTGACGATGATGGAGGCGTGGATGGCGGTAATACCAAAGCCTGGCAAAGATAGAACTGAGTGTGCCTCGTACCGGCCAATATCGATACTTAACGCCGATGTTAAAATCCTGGCTAAAGTTTTGGCCAACCGATTGGGGAGGGTGTTATCTAGCCTAGTCCACCCCGACCAGGTAGGCTTCGTAGCCAACAGGCACGCTATGGACAACATCCAGAGAACAGTGGACCTCCTATATGCAGCCCAGACAAAGGCTAGCCCTGTGGTGCTATTAGGACTTGACGCTGAAAAAGCCTTTGACTAGGTCCACTGGGGGTTCCTTGACAAGGTCCTAGCTAGGGTTGGGATAGGACTCCAATATAGGACCTGGATTGGGGCATTGTACTCGGCGCCACGAGCGTGTGTGAGGGTGAACGGCGGGCATTCGATGGCATTTTTGCTGGGTCGAGGTACGCCACAGGGATGCCCACTGTCTCCCTTACTCTTTGCTCTGGCAATGGAACCCTTGGCGGAGGCGATTAGAGAGCACCCAGACATTGCTGGTGTGAAGGTGGGAGGGCAGGAATACAAAGTTGCCTTATTTGCAGATGACGTCTTGCTGTCCCTAACAAATCCTTTAATTTCACTACCCAATCTAATGAAAGTGATAGGGGAGTACGCTGGAATCTCCGGCTACAAACTTAATGCTAGTAAATCCACTGGAATGGCGGTGGGGGTACCTCCGAGCTTAATGGAAACATTGAAGACTTCCTTTACTTTTAAATGGGAGGGCAGTGCTTTGAGTTACTTGGGTGTGAAAATGTCGAGCAATTTATCTGCACTGTTTGATAATAATTACCAGGCCCTTAAGAGGGAGATACAGAGGGACCTGGACAGATGGTCGACTATGGGTTTATCCTGGTTCGGGCGCATTGCTGCGATTAAAATGAACATTTTGCCCCGACTTTTGTATTTGTTCCAGGTACTACCTTTGAAGCTGTCCAGGTCCTTCTTGTCTGGGATTCAAGACTCCTTGATCCGGTTTGTCTGGAACCATAAAAAGCCGTGATTGCCCCGAGCATTGCTATATAAGAGTAAAAGGGAGGGAGGTCTGGGAGTTCACAATCTGACCTGGTACTATTGGGCGGCACAAGCTAGAGGGGCAATTGACTGGTTTTGAAGGGAAGACCATAAAAGATGGGTGGATATTGAACAAGCCCTGGTGGGATCGCGGGCACTTGGGCATTTAATGTGGTTGCCCAGTAAATATAGGGGAATGATAGATAAATTTCCGCCTACAGTCCAGGCCACCTTCCACTACTGGGACTGTACGTTCCCAGACCGACAACTGATAGTATCAGGCCTAGCCCCAATTGTGGATAATCCCTCATTTGAGCTGGGTATAGGTAGCAGTATTTTCTGTAGATGGGCAGCCTCAGGCTTGGATTTGCTGGGGCAATTGCATTTGAGAGAGACGGTTGTGCCCTTTGGGAATTTGATGGAGGACTATGGACTTGGGTCGGGTGACCGTTATGCCTACTCGCAGCTCCACCATTTTCTGAAAGGACCTGTTTATGGAACCTGCCTAAGGCATGACATACACCCGATGGAGGAGGTGTGTGTAGATAGTAGGCGCACGTGTGGATTGATATCCTTTCTGTACGAATATCAAATGAGGCGCTCAAAACCATCCATATTACATAGACAGTGGTGGGAGCAAGAACTACAATTTACTCTACCGGAGGCTAGTTGGTTGACACTTGAGAAGCGGATTCGGAAGTCTTCATTGGCGGTGGCTTTGCAAGAAAACACTGTTAAGGTATTTTATAGATGGTACTTGACTCTGGCTAGACTGCACCACATGAGTGCCCAAATATCCCAGAGTTGTTGGCGAAACTGTGGCAAGATAGGAACAGCGGGGCATATTTGGTGGACATGTTCTAAAGCGCAAGCTTACTGGAAAGGAATTCCGATGCGTTTTCAGGTGTGGATTGGTAGGTCTGTGCAGTGGCATCTCTCGATTTTCCTTTTGGGGGGGCGACCAGAGGGTCTTGCGTCAGATCAGTGGCGTTTTGTGCGCGCCTCTCTGAACGCTGCCCGAGTGAACCTAGCACAAAGTTGGAAATCTCCATTGGTTCCTCCAACGGTGAGATGGATAACCAAGGTCAGATACATTTGTGAAATGGAGAGATTGACGGCTGTGAAGAGAAAAACACTGCCTAAATGGCAGAGGATTTGGGAACCCTTTTTGACTAAGTGCTTAGAATAAAGGCTGTATTGGATGAAAGACTGGGAAGACGGGTGGGGGGAGGTGTAGAGAACGATAGCGGGAGGGGATTAGGATAAATTGGGGGGGAATGTTAATATGTAAAACCAAAAATGTTTGAAGTATACTAAGTTTTGGATATGATATTGTTATACTGTTAGTTGAATTGTTTGGTACGCTATCTCCATTTGAGCTGGATTGGTAGCAGAATTATATATTCCATTTGTACTATGCAGAGATGTGTAATGTCTGTCTTTGATTAACAATGTTTGGTACACTATCTCCATTTGAGCTGGATTGGTAACAGAATTATATATTCCATTTGTACTATGCAGAGATGTGTAATGTCTGTCTTTGATTAACAATGCTGAATAAAGACTTAAAAAATGTAAAAAAAATAGGTTAGGGTTCTTCAGCTTCAAGAATGACAACACACAGGATATGAGAGTAGTCTTAAAATCATGAGTGGGTTTGAATTTTTAAATAGGGGATTGTTTAACCTTTCACACAACATTTAAAACAAGAGGAAATAACTAGCTGTTTGAAAACAGATGGTAGAAAGTATTTTTCATCGACAAGCACAGAAGAGCAAAAACACCTTTGTGTAAGTAAAAACAGGCAAGCACACACAGCGAAGGAGACAACAAAGATGATGAACGTTCAGTCTGAATCATTTCAAATGCACCGAGTCAGTTCTCTGACGTGCACAGTGAAATGCTGGATGTTTTTTCATCATCTTCATTGTCTCCTTCGCTGTGTGTGCTTGCCAGAAAGTATTTTTCATGCAGTGGAGTCTTTTGCTGGAGGATGTGATCAAGGTGAGTGATGATATATATATATATTTTTCTTTTAATTAGCTCTCTCCTTTTTGAAGGTAACTCATGATGTGTTACATTCAGGTACAGTAGGTATTTCTCTGTGATCAGAGGGCTTACAATCTGAGGGGCCCTTTTACTAAAGGTTAGTGTGC
Source organism: Microcaecilia unicolor (assembly GCF_901765095.1). Taxonomy (NCBI): domain Eukaryota; kingdom Metazoa; phylum Chordata; class Amphibia; order Gymnophiona; family Siphonopidae; genus Microcaecilia; species Microcaecilia unicolor. The sequence continues at coordinate 639,100,241 of NC_044031.1, forward strand.
GCTAAATGCTGCGTGTCGTATTTTATATCTATGGGCCATGTGGCACTTAGTGCATGCTAATGTCCGTTAGCAATCTTTAGTATAAGGGCCCCTAAGTTTGTATCTGAGGTAATGGCGGGAGAAAGGCGCATGTATCGGTGAGAGAAATTGGATTTTAACCCTGGCTTCCCTTGATCTCAGCCTATTTTTCACCACTAGGCTATTCTTTCATGCCACTTGAGAGAATGATTGGCTCAATGGACTCTGGTCTGGCCTTGGCATGGCTTACCAATTTTGCAATGGAGTTGAGCAGACAAGATGGACCTTGAGGTCCTTTCTGTTTTATGTTTAATGAAAAAGTCTTGATAAAACCATGTAGTCTGCAGCATTGGAACAAAAGAAAAAAAGGGTAGAGGTGGGTTTTGCAGATATTTCCATTCTCTGTTTATATAACCTTATGCAAGACAGTGCCCAAGAAAGTACACAAAACCCATCTAGATCCAAATTAATGAAGGGATTCTCTGGTAATGGGTTATAGTGTGTTCTTTTGGGTAAGGCACACACAGGTCCATGGTGGGACTTAATCTCTGTTCAGAAGATTCTGTTCTGAAACCTTGGGTTTGCAGTATTCTTGCAAGCCTTTGGGAAGAGGAGTATTCTACTTATTAAATTTCTGTTTGCAGTAAAATAGATTTCTTCGTACCAATTGATGCTGCTAGTACTTTTGCAGCTACATCCTTTGATTTTCTCTTGAGAATTTAATGCTTTTAAGAGATACCGACCAAACCAAAATCATTTGATTCTTTCAATAGGTCATTCAGCCAGCAAGAAAAAGACAGAGACAGCTGACTACAGAAGAAGCAAAAGGTAATTCATGTCTTCTGAGCCATCACTGTTGCATTATAAATTTTATGCAAGTATGTTAGAAACTAGGTGGCCAGCAACTTCATGTGGGTTACTCCACCACCACTGTGGAGTCAGTGAAAACGTATCAGCTGACTCCAGCTTCAAAATAAAAATTTAGAACTTTGTACTTTAAGTAAGGACAAAGAGAGATGTATCCAGAACAAAAAACATTAAAGCCTAATTTTATTAGGAGCCAGAGTTAGAGTTGGACAGTAGAAAAATAGGAGTCAAAGTCAAGGGTTTGGTGCACCAACTTCACAGCCCTCATTGTAACTGATGTTTGGTGCAGTCTACCCTCTCTGCCTTTTTTTCCCTTTCTTTAAAGTGAGGAGATTATTTAAGTTTTACTGTGAGTGGAAATGCTGTATCGGGAACCTTTGCGTTTATCCCATGCCATTTTTTAATTGTCACTGTTTTCAAACCCATCACTTCCTGGGGTTGAATGAGGTGAACCTGGAAAGAAGCTGGACCTCGTTGGGGGGGGGGGGGGGGGTCCTCGCCGGGGAAGGTGGAGGGACTTACTGGTGCTGTTTGGGCCGGCAGGCAGGTGTGATGTCCAGAGGCAGGGAGCATGCTCCCTATTCAGCGTGCCTCCCCCCAATCAGGAGCCCCCCAACAGTAACAATAACACTGACTGGAGAGGAAGAAGGATGGGAAGGTTTAACCTTCCTCTTGCCCGTATCTCCAAATAAAAAAAATATATATTGGTGACTCACCAACTAAATGCAACATCAATAACCGAACATTTCTTATGGCATCCTTGGTGCTCCTTAGTGTGCCAAGGGGTTCCCATGTGTCAGGGTGTGCCCGCACACCACAGCTCTCACCTGATCTTATAGTGAGTCTGGGCACTCCCTGCTAATGTGAAATACCGCGGGGAAACTTGGCCCCCTCCGGGAATACAGATGGTGGTAAGAGTCCCAGGAAAGACCATCGTCCAGCCTATTCAGTCTCCACAAATCCCTCTCCTCCCAATCTCTTAGCTTTTATTTTCAACTGGATATAATCATTGCACTGAAAAACTAATGGCATGAAAAACAAGTAGTTACTAAAAAGTGATAGATTCAAAAATGTCCAAAAATCCTTATGAAAAGGATCCTGCCATGTCTGTGTTTTGCATTTTAATGCTTCACAGAACCCAACACGCCAAGTGCCCAGCGCTCTCTTCACAGGGGAAGAAACTCTTCTTTGTATTAGTATCTCATATCTTTCAGTTGTCAATGATTCAAAAACTGATTTGTGGCAAATCTTCAACTTTTATGAGCACTCACATTTTTTTAGACAATAATAAATTGTATATTTCTTTAATATATCCTGTGGGGCTATTTTGTTTGCATTTGGATTGATTCCCCCCCCCCCCCCCCAGATAATTGTTTCGTGCCCTATATATGGTGAAGTTCCCACATTTATTTTTTTTGTTTACTGAGCATTTCCAATATGTCCCCTCAAGGTGGCCGTAGTTTTTCGGGTTTTTTCACTTTCAATTAAACTCAGCTTCAAATTGACTCTATTGAAATGCCCACTGACCAGGGGCGTAGCCAGACAACAGATTTTGGATGAGCCTAGGCAAGAAGTGGTAAGGCGTCTGTTGGATATTTTCAGTTTGCTTCTATTACCAGCGAGGCAATTTTTCCAGCGAGGCAACTTTAAGTTAAGTACACAGTGTTCGCGATATGTATTATTTTAGAGTGGTTAAATGACACCTATAGCACTTGGGTGATGAGGTATGAATTATGTAAAAAAACACCCTTCCACAATCTTTGAGAGTAACCCAATGAAAGAAGTGCTATACCACTGATTAGCAGCTTTATTGTCTGCATTTGAAACAGTGGGTTATATCTGAGGGTACTCAAAAAAAAATATATATATATCAAATGTTGAATTTTGCAGATCGTGACACTGAGAGATAATCAGTACAATTTTTGGTGGCTGCAGTCCTGGTTTTGTAGTAGTTTCACTTTGTTACCAGAGACAAGGATATTGTTTATTTCGTATTCTAACTGTGTTATTCAGCATACACTGAGTTTATTCTCTTGCTTGCACGTCATAAAACTAGATTATACCTTATGACAATTTTTTTACATTTTTTTTATTCTCATTCCCTCAGATTTCTGTTCTTGGGATACTTGACTTACTCCTATGTTTTTTTCTCCATGGTTTAGGTTCTCTGAACCATAAAATCTCTCTCAAGCGTGCCAGAACAGCAACATGGAAGCCCCTGCCTAACAGCATCCTAGAATATTTGAAAGCAGAGATGGATGCAGCAGTACTGTGAGTATCTGCCGTCACAGTTCCCCTTATCAGTTATGGCAGTAAGTTGTCTGGACCCTGTAACTCTTCCATGAATAGCAGTGGGGAATGGGGCCAGTGAAGTTTGAACTGAAATAAAGCAGTGTAAAACTGGAACAGATACTAAAACATATTGACAAAGTAAATAGTAACAAATCACTGGGATGTGCTGGTATTCACTCTAGAGTTCTAATGGAGCTCAGTCACACAGTTGCGGACCAACTACTGGTAATATACAACCTGTCACTTTTAAATATGCCTCTGTACATGAGGACTAAAGGGTAGCCAGTGTAACACCGGGATTCAGAAAGTACTCTAGAGGTGATCCAAGTAAATACAGTTCCTTGTCATCTATACCAGTCCAGACTAATGGGTTGTGTCCATCTATCAGCGGAAGGAGACAGAGAAAATAGTTCCAAGTAAACCGTCCCTTAAGGGTATCGTGCAGCCTGGAATGTTCAGTATTTTCTCTGTCTCCTAGCGGATGGTGGACGGATCGTGCAGCTGCTCTAAATTGCTGGCTGGTAGCTCCAGTTCCAGATTCTTCTGGTGACAGTGGAGCCAGGGGTGTGCTGGTAGCCGTGTTGGGGCTAGTTTTAGATGATACTCAGTGGTCCTGAGTTCCTCATCTGCCAGCTAGGGTGATATCCAGTGACCCTGGTTCCCTCCCCTGGCTGTCTTTCTAGCAGGGTGATGGTTGATTGTAGCATGGAGTAACTTGTCTGCCCTGTGGGGGTTCTGTGGTGGTAGGTATATCTGAATTTCTGCCTCTGAGGTAAGTCTTTATTTATTCTACGAGGACAAGCAAAGCTGCTTGTTCTCACATGTGGGTCGGCGTCACCGGTGGCCCAGGAATTGGCAATTTTTTCAGAGCAAAAATAAAAAAGTTTTGCCAGAGCCTTCTGGCGCGCATGCGCGGACGACTTTCCGCCTATCGCGTGAGCGTTCCTGCTCAGTTTTTTCTTGTCCGCGGTGGAGAGACAGTGTACTTCAGGTCCGTCTCTTCGTTTTTGGCCCAGGAAGAGTCTTCGACGATTTCGTCATTTCTTTTTAAAAAAACTTTTACCTTCCCGTATTTTTTCTTAGTTTTTTTTTTACCTCTTTGTAAGTTTTCTTTCTTGTTTGAAGCGGCTGTGTTTTAGGCCGCTCGGTTGGGTCTTACCCCCTTTTTTCTTTTGTGCCTTTCTTCTTTTCAAAGGCACAATCACGTCTTTTGATTTCGCCGAAGCCGTTTTTTCTTCCATGTCATCAGACACCCAGCGGCTTCAAACATTGTACTCGGTGCAACCGGACCATCTCGGGTACCGATACCCATGCTTGGTGTATCCAGTGCCTTGGGCCTGAACATAGCCAACCGCTTGCAGTCTTTGTCTTCGCATGAAGAAACAGACCCAAGCATCTCGAGAAGCCCAATGAGCGAAGCTTTTTGGGGCTCGGTCAGGTCCTTCAACGTCGACATCGAGGGACGCATCAACGTCGGGAGCGAAGGTAGTGGCTGCAGAACGACCAACTCGTGATGGGAGCAGTGAGGCATCGAGTGGGTCTCCACCTGTCTCGAGGCCTCCTGTTATGCAGGACCCCCAGGACCGACCCTCGTCGGACCCGACCCCGAGGAGACGTGAGGATTCCACGTCTTCCTCATCGGTACTGAGGAGTCTCGATGACTGGCATCGAGCGAAGGCGAAGAAGCACTGTCATCGTTCTCCTTCGACACACGGTGCCGGGAGCTCTGGGGCGTCAAGAGATTCGGCACCCGAGAAGTGTCAGCGCCGAGAGGATCACTCTCCCTCTATTCAGTAGGTGCCGATGCGTCAGTCTAGCAGCCTAGTACCTGCTCCCGAGCCTCGAAAGATTCTGCCACTGGCTCCTTTACCGACCCCGTAGCCTTGTCTGACGGTGGCTCTCGACGAGCGCATCAGGGCCCTGCTTCCAGAGCTTCTGGAAGGGTTGTTGCGCCAGTCTGCTTCGGTGTCCACAGGTGCTTGCGCCTCCGTACCACCTGCTGCAGCGGCATCTGGCCCTTCGCCTGTGGTGAGGTCTCCAACCTCAGCTGCCACCCAGGTCGACTGTCCTTCGACGTCGGTGGAGGAAGCTTCACCGGAGTCCAGGCGGGCGTCGACTTCTCGGCACCGCCATTGAGGACGTCGTTCCTCGGCATAGAGGCAGGCTCAGTTTCGGACTGCTCTGAGGGATGTCTTGTCTGATACTGAAGATGAGCGTTCATGGGAGGAAGAGGAGGATCCCAGGTACTTTTCTTCTGACGAGTCCTTTCGGATTCCTTCTGAACCTTCCCCTCCACTAGAAAGGAGACTTTCTCCACCGGAGTGTCTTTCACCTCCTTTGTCTAGGAAATGGCTGTGGCTATTCCCTTCCCTATGGAGGTTAAAGATGAACCCAGGGCTAAGATGCTCGAGGTCCTGGATTATCCTTCTCCGCCTAGAGAGGCTGCAACGGCTCTTTTGCATAATGTACTGAAGGAAGTCTTTATGTGAAACTGGTCATTCCCTCTGTCTAATCCCGTGATGCCGAAAAAGGCTGAATCCCAATATCCGATCCACAGGGAGCCTGGATTGATGAGGTCTCAGCTACCTCACAATTCTATGGTGGTGGACTCCGCTCTCAAAAGAGCCAAGAGTACTAGGGACTATGCCTTGGCGCCCCCAGGCAGAGAATCTAGAACCTTGTACTCTTTTGGGAGGAAGGCGTATCAGGCCGCTAGGCTTGTTGCCAAAATCCAAACATACCAGCTCTTCACGAGCATCCACTTGCAGAACTCAGTGAGGCAACTGTCTAGCTTGGTTGATGCACTCCCTCCGGAGCAGGCTGAGCCTTTTTGCCAGGCGGTCAGGCAGCAGAAGGCATGTCAAATTCCTGTCCAGGGGGTACGTTCGACACTTTTGATGTAGCATCCAGGATCGCTGCCAAGGTATAGTGATGTGCAGACTCTCATGGCTGCGTGTCTCTGACCTGGATCATTCGGTCCAGCAGTGGGGGGGATAACCTTTTTGGTGAGAAAGTAGAGGATCTAGTTGACCCGCTCAAGAAGCACAATGATGCTATGGATTCTCTCTCCCGCCGGGCGTCTTCTGCTACTACCTCCTCATCTAGGAGGTTTTTTGGAGGGAAGAGGGGTGCTCCCTATTCCTATGCTAGGCGTAGGTACACTCCTGCTTCTCGGCAGCCTGCCCAGGCTCAGTCCCAGCGTGCTCGTTCTCGTCAACAGTGTGTACCTAAGGCCACTGCAGCTCCCCAGCAAAAGCAAGGGACGGGCTTTTGACTGGCTACAGTTCAGCATAGCCTCAGTAAACGTGTCCGTACCGGACGACTTGCCGGTTGGGGGGAGGTTAATATTTTTTCACCAAAGGTGGCCTCTTATAACCTCCGCCCGGTGAGTTCTTCAAATTGTTCGGTTAGGATACACCCTCAACCTGGAATCCAAGCCTCCAAATTGCCCACCGGGAGCTCAGTCCTACAGCTCCCAGCACAGGCAGGTACTTGCAGAGGAACTCTCCGCCTTTCTAAAGGCCCATGTGGTCGAACCCGTCCCACCAGGGGAAGAAGGGCTGGGATTCTATTCCAGGTACTTCCTTGTGCAAAAGAAAATGGGGAATGCGTCCCATCCTAAACCTAAGGGCCCTGAACAAATTTCTAGTCCGAGAAAAGTTCAGGATGTTTTCCCTGGGCACTCTTCTTCCCATGTTTCAGGAAAATGATTGGCTATGCTCTCTGGACTTAAAGGATCCTTACACCCACATCTCGATACTTCCAGCTCACAGGAAGTATCTTCGATTTCGGCTAGGAACACAGCACTTTCAGTACCGTGTACTGCCTTTTGGCCTGGCGTCTACGCCCAGAGTGTTTACCAAATGCCTAGCTGTAGTCGCAGCGTCGCTACACAGAGTGGGAGTGCATGTGTTTCCTTATCTCGACGATTGGCTGGTGAAGAGCACCTCGAAGGAGGGTGCTCTGGAGTCCATGAGAATGACTGTTCAGGTGCTAGAGCTACTGGGGTTCGTCATAAATTATCCCAAGTCCCATCTCACCCCAGTCCAAAAATTGGAATTCATTGGAGCCCTGTTGAACACTCAGACAGCTCGAGCTTATCTTCCTGAGGCAAGGGCGGACAACCTTCTGTCCCTGGTGTCCATGGTTCAAGCATCTCAGCAGGTCACGGCTCGGCAGATGTTGAGACTTCTGGGGCATATGGCCTCCACAGTTCATGTAACGCCCATGGCATGTCTACATATGAGATCAGCTCAATGGACCCTAGCTTCCCATTGGTTTCAAGCTGCAGGGGATCTAGAAGATGTAGTCCAACTGTCCACCAGCTTTCGGAATGCTCTTCAGTGGTGGATGATTCGATCCAATTTGACCATGGGGCGACCATTCCAAGTTCCTCAGCCAGAGAAAGTGCTGATGACGGATGCATCTCTCCTGGAGTGGGGAGCTCATGTAGATGGGCTCCACACTCATGGAGCCTGGTCCTTTCAGGAAAAAGGTCTACAGATCAACCTCCTGGAATTAAAAGCAATATGAAACGCTCTAAAGGCTTTCAGAGACCGGCTGTCCAACCAAGTAATCTTAATTCAGACAATCAGGTTGCCATGTACTACACCAACAAGCAGGTGTACACCAGATCTCGCCCTCTGTGTCAGGAAGCCGTCCAGATGTGGCTTTGGGCACACCGTCACAGCATGTTTCTCCAAGCCACTTATCTGGCAGGCGTAAACAGCAGTCTGGCCGACAGGCTGAGCAGGATTATGCAACCTCACGAGTGGTCACTGAACATAGGCGTAGTCTGCAAGATCTTCCGAGTATGGGGCACCCCCTCGGTGGATCTTTTTGCCATTCAGATCAATCACAAGGTCCCTCAGTTCTGTTCCATGCTTCAGGCCCACGACAGACTAGCGTCAGATGCCTTTCTCCTACATTGGGGGACAGGCCTTCTGTATGCGTATCTTCCCATACCTCTAGTAGGGAAGACTTTGCTGAAACTCAAGCGAGACTGCGGAACCATGATCCTGACTGCACCCTTCTGGCCGCATTCAGATCTGGTTCCCTCTTCTTCTGGAGTTGTCCTCCGAAGAACCGTGGAGATTGGACTGTTTTCCAACCCTCTCTTCTACATCCCAACCTCCAGTCTCTGGCTGTCACGGCCTGGATGTTGAGAGCTTAGAATTCACCTCCTTGGGTCTTTCAGAGGGTGTCTCCCGAGTCTCGCTTCCAGGAAAGACTCCACGAAGAGGTGTTACTCTTTCAAATGGAGGAGGTTTGCCATCTGGTGTGACAGCAAGGCCCTAGATCCTCTCTCTTGTCCTACACAGACCCTGCTTGAATACCTTCTACATTTGTCAGAGTCTGGTCTCAAGACTAACTCCATAAGGGTTCACCTTAGTGCGATTAGTGCTTATCACCGCTGTGTAGAAGGTAAGCCTATCTCTGGACAGCCTTTAGTTGTTCGCTTCATGAGAGGTTTGAATTGTCAAAGCCCCCTGTCAAACCTCCACCAGTGTCATGGGATCTCAACGTCATTTTCACCCAGCTGATGAAAGCTCCTTTTGAGCCACTGAATTCCTGCCATCTGAAGTACTTGACCTGGAAGGTCGTTTTCTTGGTGGCTGTTACTTCAGCTCATAGAGTCAGTGAGCTTCAGGCCTTGGTAGTGCATGCACCTTATATCAAGTTTTATCACAACAGAGTAGTCCTCCGCACGCAGCCTAAGTTCCTGCCAAAGGTGGTGTCGGAGTTCCATCTTAATCAGTCAGTTGTCTTGCCAACATTCTTTCCCCATCCTTATACCCATCCTGGCGAAAGCAGTTTGCACACTTTGGACTGCAAGAGAGCATTGGCCTTTTACATAGAGCGGACGAAGCCCTTTAGACAGTCCGCCCAGTTGTTTGTTTCTTTTGATCCCAACAGGAGGGGAGTCGCCATCGGAAAACGCACAATCTCCAATTGGCTAGCAGATTGCATTTCCTTCACTTGCGCCCAAGCTGGGCTGACTCTGGAGGGCCATGTCACGGCTCACAATGTTAGAGCCATGGCTGTGTCAGTGGCTCACTTAAAGTCAGCCTCCATTGAGGAGATTTGCAAGGCTGCAACGTGGTTTTCTGTCCACACATTCACATCTCACTACTACCTTCAGCAGGATATCCAACATGACAGTCGGTTTGGGCAGTTGGTGCTGCAGAATCTGTTTGGGGTTTAGAATCCAACTCCACCCCCCTAGACACATTTTGATTCTGTTCCAGGCTGCACTCTGTTAGTTGATTTTGGTTTCAGGTCAATCTCAGTTATGTCCTCGCCGTTGCGAGGCCCAGTTGACCAATGTTCATTGCTTTGAGTGAGCCTGGTTGCTAGGGATACCCCACGTGTGAGAACAAGCAGCCTGCTTATCCTCGGAGAAGGCAAAGATACATACCTGTAGCAGGTATTCTCCAAGGACAGCAGGTTGATTGTTCTCACAAATCCACCCACCTCACCCACTCACCTCCCCTTTGGAGTTGTAGTTTGTTTATTATTTGCTTTTTGATTAAACTGAGTGGGAATGCTCATTCAATGGGTGGGATGTCGTATTCGCAGAAGGCTCTGGCAAAACATTTTTATTTTTGCTCTGAAAAAATTGCCGAATCCTGGGCCGCTGTGGACGCCAACCCACATGTGAGAACAATCAGCTTGCTGTCCTCGGAGAATACCTGCTACAGGTATGTATCTTTGCTTCCGTCTCACTAGTGAAGAAGGTGTTTCCAAAAAAAAAGGAAGAAGAAACTGTGAGCCAGATGCAGAAAGGTCCCGTTAAGGATCCGTCTGCGTTTCCAAATCTGTAAAAATTTACCGATTTAGAAACACAGAGGGATTCACTAAGAAAATCGCATGCAGATGAGCTGCTCGTTGCTTTTGCGACAAAGCTCATTTGCATGCGATATGGGAGAAGCAAGTCGGTGAGCTGAGCATGCGCAGAACAGTCAGTCGCTATGCATGGCTGCTCTGCGCATGCTACAGACGGCTCTCATAACATGCAGACAAGCTGCATCTATGATAGCAGTAGATTTATCCTTTTTTTTTTTTTTTTTTTGGCAGACACAAAAGCGCTTTTTTTTTTTTGGATGGGCATACCTGCATTGCAGCTCCCTGCCTCCGGCTGCTTGGAAAAAAGTGAGGAAAACCTCGCTCTGCTGCTCTCCGCTCTTCTGAGGAATCAGCAGCATCAGGGCTTGGTTCCACCCCCAGCTGTTCCTGCTGCTTCCTTCTATTGGCTGACTGAGATCCTAGAACGCCCATCTCCCTGAAGATGGACTCTCATTGGCTGGCTGCTGTCCCAACTCCTCCTCCCTGTAGGACTTCCCTGATGACATCACTTTACAGCTGTGAACTGATTGGATCCAAACTTCCTGGTGTCCCCCTCCAGTAATGAGTGGGCGGGACTTCCTGGTGTCCCCCTCCAGTAATGAGTAGGCGGGACATCCCAGGCTGATGCTGTCCAATTGGTTTAGCCCCTCTCTGTGATGGCTGGTTTCGGTTTTCGCCGATAATGGAAATCGAGGCTGGCCATCTCAAACCCATTTGGTCGTGGGAGGAGCCAGTATTTGTAGTGCACTGGTCCCCCTCACATGCCAGGACACCAACCGGGCACCCTAGGGGGCACTGCATTGGACTTCAGAAATTGCTCCCAGGTACATAGCTCCCTTCCCTTGGGTGCTGAGCCCCTCAAAACCCACTCCCCACAATTGTACACCACTACCATAGCCCTTATGGGTGAAGGGGGGCACCTACATGTGGGTTTTGGAGGGCTCAACACTTACCACCACAAGTGTAACAGGTTGGGGGGGGGGGGTGGACCTGGGTCTGCTTGCCTGAAGTGCACTGCACCCACTAAAACTGCTCCAGGGACCTGCATACTGCTGTCATGGAGCTGGGTATGACATTTCAGGCTGGCATAGAGGCTGGCAAAAAAATGTTTAAAAAAATTTTTTGTAGGGTGGGAGGGGGTTGGTGACCATTGGGGGAGTATGGGGAGGTCATCCCCGATTCCCTCCGGTGGTCATCTGGTGAGTTGGGGCACCTTTTTGAGGCTTGGTCCTAAAAATAAGTGGACCAAGTAAAGTTGGCCAAATGCTCGTCAGGGCCGGCCTTTTTTTTTTTTTTTCCCATTATCGGCCGAGGATGGCCGTGTGTTAACCACACCCCCATCCCACCTTTGCTACACCTCCAATACGCCCCCTTAGACTTTAGCCGCTCCTGTGAAGGACTGCAGTTGAAGCCAGCCAAAATCGGCTTTTGGTTGTGCCGATTTCGCCGGCCTTGAGAGATGGCCAGCCATCTCCCAATTTGTCGGAAGATGGCTGGCTTTCCCTTTCGAAACTACTGGAGTTGCCGTCAAAGACCACTCCAACCTATCTGAATCCATCTTTTCATTTGTGGGACACAGACCGTAAAAGTCTGCCTGGCACTGTCCTCACATTTCAAATTACTGGAGTTTCCGTCAAAACTCTCTCCAGTCCATCCTAAGCTAGATTGCTATATGTGGGACACAGACCGTACAAGCCAGCCCAGCACCAGCTTTAGTTGATACAGCCAGAATTGCCATCTAAGCACCTCTTGACATGCAAACACATATGCAACCCCTTAAGTTTTGTTTTTTTATACTATTTGTTTTCTAGTTAGAGATCCTCTGTGTTCATCCCACACCTTTTTTTCTACATCAACCACTCTCTCTCTGTGAAAAAGAATTTTCTGACATTACTCCTGTCTACCACCCCGCAACTTCAGTTTGTCCTCTAGTTTTACCATTTTCCCTTCTCTGAAAAATACTTGATTCTATATGCATACCTTTCAAGTATTTAAATGTCTATCATGTCTCCCCTGTCCCTCCTGTAAGGTATACATATTCAGGTCTTCCAGTTTCTTCTTTTGGCACAAGCCCCATATCATTTTTGTCCTCTTCCTCTGGACCACTTCAAATCTTCTTACATGTTTTTCAAGATACTGCCTCCAAAACTGAACGCAGTGTTCCAGGTGGGGCCTCACCAACGACTTGTACAAGGACATCAACAACACCTTTCTTCTGTTGGTTACACCTCTTTCTATACAGCCTAGCAACCTTGTGGCTACAGCCATCTCCTTGTCACACTGTTTCCCTCAGATCTTTAGATATTATCACCTCAAGGTCCCTGTCCCCGTCTGTGCATATCAGCCTCTCGCCACCTAACATGTCTCCCTTGGATTTCTACTCCCTGAGTGCATAACTCTGCACTTCTTTGCATTGAATTTTGTCAAACATCAGACTATTCTTCTAACTTTTTTTGCAGATCCTTTTTCATGTTTCCAGGTTATATAGTAGATATTTTCCTGTCCCTTGAGAGCTTACAGTCTAAAGTAATGGAGAGTTAAATGACTTCAAGATCGCTAGGAGTCACAGTGGGATATTGACCTGGCTCCCCTAGTTCTCAGCCTGCTGCTGTAATTATTAGGCTACTACTCCATTCGTCTGTAAGCTATTTAAGATAATGGTTCTTATTAGCTTCAGGGTCACAAATCAGGGTGAGGACCAGAGGCAATGACAAACCTGGATATTTCTTTGTTAGATTTAATTCTCACATAGCTTTCTTTGTTTCCAACTAGGTCTTTGTTTGGACAGAAGATCCATGGGAAGGAGGACATAAACAACCACCTTAATACCTTGAGAGAAAGGTAATGTGTATAGCTGGCATGTAGTCCCCTCCCTTTTTTGTATCAATCTAATGCCGATGTATTAACTATCCACTCTCACTGGGCATTGCCATTATCTCTCATCTGTACCCTTCTCCCAGCGGCCTCCTTCAGGACAGCACATGCCTCAGTTCTAGCCCTCTTTCTGCAGTCTGTGCTTGACCTCTCCCCTTTTATCCTGGCAGCATAAAATATGATGGTAAGTATGGACTGTAAGGCAAGCTTGGCCTCCCACTTGATTTCTTATGTCATATTTAAAACATGTTCTTTGACAAGCAGGATGAAATCAGCACAGATAGATGTCATTCAACAGCATCAACATGGCTAGCACTCTCAGTACTCAGGAAGACCTAAAGGATTTTCTGAGTATGCATGATCAGGCAGCATCTCCTCCCTTGTGATATCACTTTTGTCTCTTTCTTTCCGAGACCTTGGCAGACGTGCATCAGGGTCTCTCTATATTCCCTTTTAAGTTAATTGCAGGTTTTTATGGGCATCTTTTTCCTAAGCTACGCGTTCAAAGATGAGTTGGGTTTTGTTTTGCAATTTGAATTGATGAAAAGTTCTCACCCTTCTACCTGTGGTAGACCGAAGCCCTTAAAAGGTCCATCTGTCTTTCTGTTACTTTAATTCAGTAGACCTGGGATTGTGATCTAATGAAAGCTATTCAGTTAAATAAGAAGTTTGATATGTTTTAGACCCAGGCAGGTATAACTCTAGAAGAGTATGCCAAGTTCATGTCAAAGCTATGATATTGATATCCTTTCTTGGAGCACTGTTCATTAAAGAGATTTACTTGGCTGGGATGTGAAAATATAGTGGTCAGTATTCAAAAGTACTAATTCATATAGCGACTGCTGGACTCCCTGGATTATTAGCAGTACTATATGAATAGTGTTTATTAAAATCTGACTGCTCCTGCAGCGAGAATGTGCCCCCCAGCTATTTGGTGGTATTCATCTGCTACCTGTATAATTAAGTGATTTAGGTTATAGCAGAAAAAAATGCTTTCTTAACTTAAGACTTGGCTATAAGTATAATAGCTATGTATATTTCGTACTGCCACATGTCTGGATAACAAAGCATGAGTGTAGACGTCCTTTAGATCCATTCATGTTACCTACACTGACTACATAGTTTGTAATAGAGAGTTGCACGGGGACAGAAATCTTATCCATCCCCGCCCGTCCCTGCTGGAATCTTACCCATCCCCACCCATCCCCGCAAAAATTTAAACCATCCCAACCCGTCCCCACCCGTCCCCGCAAGAATTTAACCCATCCCCACCCATCCCCGTAAGAATTTAATAGTACATAAAAGAAAGTTCCAGTCAGCTCCCTCAGTCTCTCTCTGGATTTGAGCCACAGCACTGTAGGCAAGGAAGGAACGGAAGTTGGAACTTGGAACACTCTGGTGCGCACATGTAAGATTTGTCTCTGATTCACTGACAGTGTGTGCTGAGAGGTCGCTACATGCATGCGCCAGTAGGTCAGGTGACATCTGATCCTCGTGCCTGTGTCAGAGCTGAGGTCTGTGTACCAGCCTGGGAGCAAGGAGGATTAATAGTAACATAGTAAGTGACAGCAAATAGACCTGAATGGTCCATCCACTCTGCCCAATAGTAACACTCATGATCAATTCATCATTAAATCAACGAGTGTGATATTATATACTTGATTATGGTCTTTCTTTCGTGTTTCTGGAACAAAGACCACAGAAGTCTGTCTGGCCCCATCCTTATGTTCCAACTGCTGGAGTTGCCATCGAAGCCCACTCCAGCCTATTCATGTTCTCATTTGTGGGACACAGACCATAAAAGTCTGTCCAGCACTGTCCTCATGTTCCAGCCACTGAAGTTGCTGTCTAAGCCCTTTCCAGCCCATCCTACACCAGATTGCCATGTATGAGACACAGACCATACAAGTCTGCCAGGTATCAGCTCTAGTTCATCACAGCCAGAGTCGCCATCTAAGTGTCACTTGACATATCCACACACATGCAGCCATTTAAGGTTAGCACGCCTTTTTGAATTCTGTCATCATTTGTGACTCTACCACCTCCTTAATGGAAGACTTTCCACATTTATACTGTTAAAGCAAGGAAGAAGAGGAGGAGGAGGAGACAGCACTCAAATAAATTGGTATTCGGTAGATGAGAGGCTGGTGCAGGTGCAGCTTACACTTCCACGGGAAGCCCACAGAACTGGTTCCATCCCCGCGGGAACCCTGCAGGAACTGCCTCCATCCCCGCGGGAACCCCGCAGAACTGCTTCCATCCCCGCGGGAACCCCGCAGGAACTGCCTCCGTCCCCGCGGGAATCCCGCGGGTTCCGCAGGATTCCCGCGGGGACGGAAGCCGTGCAGCTCTCTAGTTTGTAACCTTTAGATTGTAAGCTCTTTTGAGCAGGGACTGTCCTTCCCCATGTTAAACTTGTACAGCGCTGTGTAACCCTGGCAGCACTATAGAAATGCTAAGTAGTAATAGTAGTACAATATAACCAGTACTTTTTTTTTTACTACTAATAATTTCTATAGCTCTACTAGAAGTACACAGCGCTGTACACATATGCAGGTACCCTCTCACAATCTCTTAAGTTTTTGTACCTGGGGCAATGGAGGGTTAAGTGACTTGCCCAAAGTCACCAGGAGCTATAGTGGGAATCAAACCCAGGTCACCAATATCCAAGCCTGAATTTTTTTCATGAGATTGTTCAGGGCCCTCAGGCCTAGGATCAGTCAGTATCCTCTCATCTTTCATAATCAAAAAATGGTTGGAATGAAATCTCCCCTCTTTCCTGTGTTGGAACAGGCTTGACCACACTGGCCTATAAGAGAGAAGTGTTCCTTTGGAACTATTTCCTGATGCAGAGAGCTTTAACCTTGAAGCTCTTGGCGGGCAGTTTGTCAGTTGGTCTGCCAATTGAGGATGATATCCTATCCAGTCTATTTTGAGAACCCAGCTGTTTGAGGTTATTGAGGACCATCTGTTTCCAAAATAATTTTCTCCCTCCTACAGTTAGCTGTCTGGGATAGATAACAAAACTGAGTGTCACGTTTCAAGGAAAGTGAGCCCTTGGGCTGTAGCGAGGTTGGCTCTACCTGTGCAACGCAAGCACAGAACAGGTACTCGCTGACGACTGTTGACACAGATATTGTGACTCCAAGTTGGGGATGATGAAATCCAGGGCCAGACACAGACAGACGAAGACTGGAGCAGACCCAAGGTCTAGGCAACTATTATAAAGAACAAAATTACAAAGCATATACATAAGCATAGATTGAGACAAAGCCAACATGGATTTAGTCGGGGGAAATCTTGCCTAACCAATTTACTACATTTCTTTGAATGGGATGAATCAGCATGTGGATAAAGGTGAGCCAGTCGATATTGTGTATCTAGATTTTCAAAATGCATTTGACAAAGTCCTCATGAAAGACTCCTGAGGAAATTAGAAAGTCATGGGATACGAAGTAATGTCCTATTGTGGATTAAAAATTGATTAAAAGATAGAAAACGGGATAGGGTTAAATGGTCAGTATCCTCAAAAGCGATGGGTAGATAGTGGGTTTCCCCAGGGGTCTGTGCTGTGCCTGCTGCTTTTTAACATATTTATAAATGATCTAGAGATGGAAATAACTAGTGTGGTAATTAAACTGGCTGATGACACAGTTTTTCAATATTGTTAAATTGCAAGGGGATTGAAAAAATTGCAAGAGGACTTTACGAGACTGGGCATCCAAGTGGCAGATGACGTTTAATGTGAGAGTGCAAAGTGATACATGTAGGAAAGAGGAACCCAAATCATAGATACGTGAATCACAGTTCCAAATTAGGAGTCACTACCCAGGAAAAGGATCTAGGTGTCATCGTTGATGATACGTTGAAACCCTCTACTCAGTGTGTAGCGGTGGCTAAGATAGCAAGTCAGATGTTAGGAATTATTAGGAAAGGAATGGAAAACAAAACAGATATTATTATAATGCCTTTGAATTGCACCGCGGTGCGACTGCACTTCGAATACTGTGTGTAATTCTGGTCACCACATCTCAAAAAAGATATAGCAGAATTATAAAAGGCACAGAGAAGGGCAATAAAAATGTTAAAGGTGATGGAACGACTTCCCTATGAGGAAAGGCTAAAGCAGCTAGGGCTCCTTCAGCTTGGAGAAAAGATAGTTGAAGGGAGATATGATAGAGGTCTATAAAATAATGAGTGGAATGGATGGACAAGAATCACTTGTTTACTCTTTCCAAAAATACAAGGACTAGGGGACACGCAATGAAGCTACAAAGTAGTAAATTTAAAACAAATCGGAGAAAGTATTTCTTCACTCAATGTGTAATTAAACTCCTGAATTCGTTGCCAGAGAATGTGATAAAAGCAGTTAGCTTAGCAGGGTTTTAAAAAGTTTGGATAATTTCCTTTAAAAAAGTCTATAAACCATTATTAAGATGGACTTGGGAAAATCCACTCCTTATTTCTAAGATAAGCAGCATAAAATCTGTTTTACTCTTCTGGGATCTTGCCAGGTACTTGTAACCTGGATTTGCCACTGTTGGAAACAGGATACTGGGTTTGATGGGCCTTCGGTCTGTCCCAGTATGGCAGTAACTTGGTGAAAAAACTGGGGGAAACTAAGCCACAACGGTTGCCAGAAGATAAGCTGAAAGCCTCTGTTCATCCGTCTTCTGGGTGCTCTCTTTCTTGAGTGAGACAACAGATGGTACCAACCTGGTCGTCAATAATGTAGTCAGAAGTCCCATTTTTTCAGGCACGTCATTCTTCCTTTCGTGCAGACAGGAAGTCCTCCTCTCAGCTAGAGTGCCCAATGCCTCCAGAGCTTTGAGGTGATGCGAGGCTGGTCCACTCTTTTCGTCCTCCGGTGGGAGGATATCTTCCCAAGTTTTGGGAGGAGTGGGACAAAATCACATTGGACCAGTGGATTCTGGAAATTCTTATGGAAGGTTACAAGTTGAGTTCTTGCGCCCGGTTGCTCCTTTCTTGCAATCTTCTTTTCAAAAGGGAACCAAGATGATCCAGGTTCAGGCCACCATAGATTCCTTGCTGAAATATTTACATTAAAACTTGTGTGACTTATGAACATAATACTTGAGTGATACAATGTACAATCAACTGTTGAAGGGATAACCAAATAGTAAAATGATAACAAAATGATAGAGGTCTAATATAATTTACACCTGGGTAAAAAACACTGCAAAACACAAATAAAAGTTGGGACATTGTAAACAATTAGAACTGTATATAATTGATGAAATATAAATTAAACCAGATAGAATATGCTAAGATTTATGATTAACGTGTATAATAAATAAAAAAATTTAATTACGGTTATATTGACCTGCAAAACAGAACCAAAATATTGGCAGTTAAAATCGTAAGAACGGTAATAACAAAGGAGATGATCTGTAAGAAGAAAACAGAAGAGAGAGAAAATTAAGAGAAGGGGAAATTATAAAGCAGAAGGACATGAAGCAAATGTGCAACAATGTAACGGATGTATAAGAAGTGCAAGGCTGAAGACAAAAACATCTGTGTTTACCCGCAGTGCACAGAAAATGAAGAGAATAACTAAAAAAGATGTCAAATAAGTGAAAAAAGTGTGTACTAAACATTGATTGCTAAAGGCAGCGGTGCTGAAACTAAAAGAATAGTTCTGTTGTGTATAGATAAAGAAAGTATGCCATTGGCCAAGTGGGAAAAAGTGTGTCATGGCATGGATCAAAAGGCTATAGGTGCTTATAATTGCTAGAAAATGGGTAAAAACAGCAAAAACAAAATATACTCAAGCTGCCACAGGGTGATGAGAAATGTGACAATAAACATAACTGAATATGCAAATAAACTTAAGAAGCGACGTGCATCCGAAATGTCAATCGGCAAAACAACTGCAGGCTCGTGAATGGACTAAAAAGTGACATACAGCCGATATGTCAAACTGCGAAACAACTGGGGACTCGTGTGATAACGAGGGACCAACTGAGAATCGAAAAATTGATAAATGCGAAAAAGCCGAAAATCATAAGTGACTGTCCATATACATAGACACAACTGAAGGGTTGTATCAAACTGTAAAGTTTTATAAAAGAGCCAGCTTACCTTTAAACAGACCGTTGTTTTGTGTAACACTGCTCGATGCTGGGACTGAAAGTCTTATAAAGCTAGGAGGTGGCGGGTTAAGAAAACGTCTTTTAAACAGAAAAGAGCGCCAAATGTTATGAGGGGATATGACGTGTGTGACGTCATCCCCTCATAACATTTGGCGCTCCTGTTTAAAAGACGTTTTTTTAACCCGCCGCCTCCTAGCTTTATAAGACTTTCAGTCCCAGCATCGAGCAGTGTTACACAAACAACGGTCTATTACACAAACGGTTGTTACACAAACAGTAGTCAGTTAAAAAAAATGTATATAAATGAACAGATGAAACTAATATGCGAAAAAAGGAATCACTACAAAAGAAAAATGAGGATAAGACTAAAAACTAAATAGTGGAAATGTGAGGGCTATTTGAATATATGACGTGGAATATGTTAATATCAAAGAGAAGGTCAAAAGAGCTGGGTAACCGTGCCTAAAAAACAAAGGATGGATAACAAAAAAGATGGGAGACTGCAGAGGGGTACAGATTGTAAACGGAAAAAGAAGAAACTGAAAATATGTAGATGTGTGCTGTGTGAATGTAAAAAATAGAAGGAAGTAATAAATATTCATGAACTGGGGAACACATGCCGGGAGACAAAAAACCAAATGCCGAATGGAGTAAGAAAAAGGGAAATGACAATCTACTAAGGACAAAGAAGGGAATGCGAATCTGGAAAAAATGTTAAATATACCAAAATAAAAACGGTGATGGCATAAGAGTGGTTTTGTGAAAAATCCAAACACCGGAAAGACTGGGAATAACTTATGATGCTGGTGACAGTGGTAAAGATACAAGAAAAAGGTCAAGAACAGTGCTGAAAAGAATGCAGGACTGGAATGGTGCAATACAACAAATGATTGCCAATCTAAGAAAGAGAGCTAATGCTACGAATTAGTGATACATACCTAAGCATACTCTAGAAGTTCAAATAGTAAGAGGATTGACCTAATACAGTTCTGGGTGTTCTCACTAATAATATATAATTTTTTAATAATAGAGATGTCCTCAGAGATATTTAAACTCACCCAAATGAGGTGGCTCCAAATAGGAAGCCCTCTAGGGGTGGACAAGTTTCTCAATCATAGGGCTTCTCTAGAATATTTTTCTGTCCAATTTTTATATGCCAAACACCCTTACGTGCTTATGTACTTCCATATATAATTTTCACAAATCACAGAACCGAGTAAGTCACACCTCACACTCGCTCCTATAAAAAACCTGCACACCTAAATATTTCCAATGTGCACAAAACTTTCTATGTCACAGTGTAATTGTATTATATCGTTAATTGAATGCTATTCATATTATGAGCACTTCAAAAAAAAATCAAAAATTCAAAAGGCACTTAGCGTATATGCAGTCAAGAGTCCTCAGTGGGTACAATAGGTGCAGTTCTTGTCAATCTCCCTCCTCTTGCTGACGTGTAGAGAAAACTGACCCCTGGTTCTTTCGTGCTGGCTATATCATCTCCTCAAATTTGTTTCTTTCAACAAGATGTGATCCGGTAAATGTGGATCTCCATAAACCTCACTCGAATCGTCCCAATGCGATTCTCAACTACTGACTCTTTGTGTCCTTCAATATAAAGTCATAACGGGTCCACGAATTAGTGATAGGCAGTAGTGTGATGATGGCTATATTGAATGGACTGACGATTTGAGATACTTCTAATTCTTGGAAAATCTAATGAAAAATTGTGTGATACATATATAAAAAGTGGACATGAATTGTAATAACAATTACATAATATGTTGACTAGAGGAGTGTGGTAGCCGTGTTAGTCCACTCTTAAGGTTATCAATAGAAATCAAACAAAATAAAACATGGAAAAGAAAATAAGATGATACCTTTTTTATTGGACATAACTTAATACATTTCTTGATTAGCTTTCGAAGGTTGCCCTTCTTCCTCAGATCGGAAATAAGCAAATGTGCTAGCTGACAGTGTATGTAATTGAAAACATTCAAGCATTACTATGACAGTCTGACAGGGTGGGAGGAGGGTTCCCACGCCTGTTGGTCAACATTTTACAGGACCAGGACACTGTACCAGTGACTTCACAGTGAGAATCCTCAAAGGTAACTTTAAAACCATACAAGAACGTAAGACCTTTGAAGTCAGAATGATTGAATATTTTAACACCCAACAGAAAGGACTTAACAAGGATCTGGGGTTCCTAGCCCATTATAAACCATAAAGCTGTATGTCTCTGTTGATCAGCCTCCTCTCACCTATCCACACCCACCCTGTTATAATATCAATGATATGCTTTGATGTCCCCATGCATACTTCCTACCCACCCCCCTCCTCCCACCCTGTCAGACTGTCATAGTAATGCTTGAATGTTTTCACTTATATACACTGTCAGCTAGCACATTTGCTTATTTCCGATCTGAGGAAGAAGGGCAACCTTCGAAAGCTAATCAAGAAATGTATTAAGTTATGTCCAGTAAAAAAGGTATCATCTTATTTTCTTTTCCATGTTTTATTTTGTTTGATTTCTATTGATAATATGTTGACAAAATTATAAATGTAAAAAATATATAAAATACAATATATACACTTTCAAAAATCAAACAATTGTGATCTTCATTCATTACTTATGATAATGCCTAAAATACATGTAAAAGTGTGCATGTTTATAAACAGAAATGAACAAAAGTAAAACCAATGTTCACACATATAATAATCAGTGCCATAACGTTCCTTTGGTCTTTATTGCTTCATATCTTTTTTTTAATAATAATAATAATCATCTTGTACCTGATTTATAGCAGCTATATATTTCTCTAGCAAAGATTTTCTTAAATCCACTTCCCTTGTTGATCTCCAAATTCTTTATAATTGTCTTAAGTTTTCTTCTCAGTTGTTTCAAACCTTCAGAATACTAAAACTTACCCTCATTTTTATCTAAATTTGATTTCAGCTCTGAGTCATTGTTCACTTTCATTCTTGTTGTAATAGATAAAGTAATCTCACAGTTACTAACAATAGACCATTTGAAATTAGATATTGATCAGACTAAGGGATTGATTTCACTTATAAATCAGATATATAACTTGGAAATTGAGGGCAAAAGCTAAGTCTAAATATAGCCAGCTGAACAAGTTGCACTGTGAACGCTTTGCAATACATATTAGTAACCTGAAATCTCCTAGAATGCGTATCTTTGATAAATCAACAAGATGATTAGTCAAAAAGTCAAGTAAAACTGAGCAATCCGATGAAGACAATTTAGGAGGACAGTACAAGAGACAAAAGGCTCTTTAGTATACAGCCCTGCGTATATCTAGCAGTAGTAATAAAAGGCACAGTTAGCATTTTCAATCAAGAGAATTTCGAATGAACTATTAAAGGGACTTTCTTAAATCTAAAGGAAGGTCTAAATATAATTAGAACTCTTTTTTTCCCCTCTCCTACCACTTCTATAGACCCATTCTCATGGGTAACCACTAGGGCAACATTGTTTCACCAGTTCCAAATCTGAACTTAATAAACTAAATAAAATATCCAAAAAATTATGAAATAGCAAAGCTGTTTTATTTCTAACAGACCTAGCATTGAGTAAAGCAACATTTAAATATTGAGATTTATTAACTTTGTCATTAATACGAAGAGCAATAACATGTAAATACCATTGTCCTAATGTTTAAGAATGTTTGAAATATATCTTACCAGCAAGATGCCCATAGCAACCATGCCCTGACATTACTAATTTCATATACACTTTTTTTCCCCTCCCTTTCTCAAAAAAAACAAAAAACTTAAAAGCCCGTAGTCTGCCCAAGAGTGTGCACTCTAAGGAGCTCCTTAGTCATGCTCCTTTGTTGGCATACTGCCTCCGGCATTGGGCTCCTGCTCAAATGGCCATGCAGACGGATGGCATCACAAGTAGGCATGGCCTGCAGTCTCCCAGTCTATTTAGTTAGTTAAAATTTTACATACTGCACGTATCACTAAAATTCTAGGTGATTCACAACTCCACATGCATAATAAATTTTAAAATTTACAGACGTGGAGGACCTAATGGGCAGTGCTTCAGCCACTCTATGCTGGGAGGGCACCTGGTGGAAAACATAGGCAGCATAGCTTGTAAATTATCTGCACTTTCTCTACTCTTCCAAATTTTCAAAGGGAAAAGTTTGCTTGCATGCCCATGGGACTTTGAAATTTTCCCCCATAATGTTACAAATGTGGTTATAAGAGCCTTCAAGATTCAAGAGAGCTGTGAACTGATGCTTCAGAAGTATTGCAGATGCTTTAAAAGGAAAATAAACTATTTCAGCAACAGAGACATGTCACTTCTTTGTACCCAACAGCCTTCTTAAAGACTTTCAGAACCTTAAGGTGCCATCATTGAACTCAGGAGGCCTGAAGAATACACAAAAGCATTTGGCACAAGAGGAGCAGCTGCTGCAATCCAGTGAGGAGACCTTGGAACTACTGCAGGTGAAGGAGGCCGAGAACTGTTTTTTATATATTTAAAGAAGCAAAGAGATGAGCCAATGCACGAAAAAGAAGTAGGCGGTACAAGCAGTTGCAGAAGAATGTGGAAATGACTAAATTGTAAAAATAGTAACAGTGGGGTAAATATTCAGCCAGCATAAGTCAATGATTTTCAGTGCTGAGCCATGTTCAGGCACAAGCATTGAATATCCAGGTATGTGCTGCTGGCCGGCATTTATCCAGGTAAGGGCCAGTATTCAGCCCTTAACCGAATAAATTAAACTGAGCAAAGAAAAGACGGCTTTTTATGCAGTCCTGATTGTCCAATTAACTTAACTAGATAAGCGCGGAACATTGGCACTTATTCAGATAAGTGCTGATTTGGCCCCGGACCGCCCACAAGATACCCAATTTCATGTAAACTGAAGAGAGTTTTGCGGCACTATCCAGGTAAGTGCTGTTGAATATCCCTGAATAGGTAGCAAGCACCATTTAGCTGACTAGGAGCGTCTCCTAGCAAGTTAAATGGTTTTGAATATCAGGTCCGGTAATGATAGTGACCATAGTTATGTAGGAAAAAACAGGTGTGCATTAAAAAGAACTTGCACAAATTATTAAACTGTTATTAATTCAAAGTAATTTTATATTATGTATAAAACTTCGTCAGAAATTTAAAAAAATAAAAACTGATGTATGTTGATTTTCTAATCTGCTTAGTTGTATGCGGAATAGAAAGAAATTAAAAATTGGGGCAAGAAAAAATAAAAACTGATCAAGTATGTTGATTTGTATTCTTCTTAGTTGTAGGCGGAGTAGAACATTTTAAATAAAAATAGAACAAACAAAGCACAAATGAACTGCAAACAAGTGCCTAATATGGCCATGACTACTTCAGTGTGCAAAGAGGTGTAAAGCTAAATTAAATTTCAAAAAATTCCAGAAAAAGGACACGTTCTTATTAGGGGTACATTACATGACATTATGACATTTGTATCCCATAGTTGCCTCGAGTTCAGTGTGGCCTAAATATTGATGTACAAAAAAAAGAAGATTCCCCCATGCACACCAAGAAAGGGAAAAAAAATGGGGGACGCCCAATCTCTTACTCAAGGGTAACTTATTTATTTGAATGTAAAAAACCAAGGGCCCTGTTTGCTAAGGCGCATTAGCGTTTTTAACATGCCTACAATTAGCATGCGTGCTAACCATGTAGGTGCCTATAGGGATATTGTAGGCGCTAACATGGTTAATGCACGTTAAAGACGCTAACACGCCTATAACGCAGCTTAGTAAACATCCCCAAATGTACAATAAAACTAAAATGGTCCTTCTTATTGACAACTTGTTAAACTTGACGCAGTCCTGAATTTCGGTGCAGAAGGCACCTGCCTCAGGGGTTGTAGGTAATTAGGTCTAGTTGATAGTACAAGGATCAAGGTAAGGTATACACATGAATTTATCTTGTTGGGCAGACTGGATGGACCATGCAGGTCTTTTTCTGCCGTCATCTACTATGTTACTATGTCAGTCAACAAGTCCAAAACAAAAAGTAGCATCATCAGGGCACAGAAAATATCTGTGAAACAGCAGTATAGAGAGATACCTGTCTTCAACATTATCTATGCAAGAAAATCACAAAGCAGCTATAGAAAAAGTGTACAGCATTCAAGCTTTGAGCACTGGGGGCCTATGTTAGTCACTCAAAGACTACCCCATTACTTAATGGTGCAGTGGCCAGGGGAGCAAATCACCAGGCTTATTAGTCAGTCCAGACAAGCAGAGGCAATAAACTAAAAATGTTTGTCATGAAAAATTAGAACAATGAACAGAAAATGTGCAATCCTTAAACAGGTAACTGAAATATGGATCAATTCTAACACTATCTAAACATTTGTTTACTATCTAAATAGTACCTGGGTAGATCAGGACATATAGCTACTCACAGGTTATCAAATATAACTGTTCACAGGGCCTTGACAAAGAGATCTTTCTCTCTCTCCTCCTTGGCTAAGACTGGAGAAAAAGCGAGTACATCATAACTGAATTATGAGCTTCTGTGCCAATCAGAGCCCAGAACTGCAAATTTTAAAAGTAGCTGGCCACATCACTACAGAAGGAACAGTTGGTTCTCTGTAACAGCTTTAAACATAAAACATGCACCACCTTCTGGTCAAACTAGAGAAGTACACTTCAAGAAATCATTAATACAGTTTTACAGGCTTTAAAAACCCACTGTTTGTCACACCCTTTCCTTCTGGAAACTGTGAGATCTTTCCAAGTCAGAAGCTTACCTTCCTAGAACTTCCTAGAGGTCTCTGCTGAGCTTTTTCTAGCAGGAAGAATATGTGTGCCCACTTACTTTGCTTTTCTAGTAGATGGTTTTGGTGTTCTAGGGACCAGTGTTTATATTTGCAAATGTGGCTTTTCATAAGGTCTCTGGTTGGCTGTATAGGTCACAACCTTGAGCAGTCACTCTGATTATCCCCACCCCTCCATACTGTACTTCAATCATCAACACCTTTTTTTTTGCTAGGAAAAAAAAATCATTGCACTACATCATTCTGGTGTCCATGGAACGATATCACCCAGTTGTGAAGACTGATATCCTGTGGTCCTCCAAGAGCACCTGTAATACAAACAATTTTATTATTCCTGTTGTCCCTGCAAACAGGACTTGGAGTAGACACTGATATGGAAAAGGATTGTTTGCTGTAGAAATATGATTTATTTTCCTTTAGTTGTAAACATTTTATACTGTTGTTATGGAAACAAATCCATTCAAAATGGTTTACAATAAAGAGAAAAGTAGGAAAACAAGGCAGAGAGCAGGGAAGTTTAAAAATCAATAGCAGAAACTGATGGTATTTTCCTCTGTCAGTATATAAGGTCTACTTTAGTCACAATTTTTTACCTTTCTGGATTATATCAGGGAGAAATTGATAACACTGTAAAAGCCAATGAACAACTGGATGAGGAAATTCAGTCCCTGCAGCAGAAGATCAAGCTACTCCAGAGTGAGGAGGTGGATGAAAACAGGCAGAAGAAGGTAAGACATTGTTCTAAGTATCTGCCCTGCATAGCTTGCAGATAGGCACAAGACACTGGAAGTAATGTGAAGGAAGGAAGATGAGGTGATCTCGGGGCTGCAGCATTTATTTTGTGGGTATTCCTGTAGAATTCAAGGTGGAGGCACAGGACACTAGCTGACGTGACTGGCAGTTATTCAAAAAGCATTTGACAAAGCCCGTCATGAGAATCTCTGAGGAGTTTTATAAAAATAAGTCATATGATAGGAAAGAACGTCCTATTGTGGGTTGGGAACTGGTTAAAAACAATAGAACAGGTCTAAATGGTCAGTTTTCTCAATTGGGAAATGTGAATAGTGGAGCGCCCCAAGGGATCTGTTCTGAGGCTGATGCTTTTTAACATATTTATAAATTATCTGGAAATGAGAAATAGGAATGAAGGTATGGAAGACCCTGGACAATTTTCAGAGGACTCTGTGAGGACCTAGCTAAACTGAAGGTGGACAAAATGATAAAGCTGGATGGCAGACGTCCAGAGTTACTGAAGGAACTTAGGGAAGTTCTAGCAGTTCTGCTGGCTGACCTTTTCAGTGCTTCTCTAGAATTGTGAATTTTCCCGGAGGACTGGAGAAGGGCAGATGTGGTCCCTTTCCACAGAAAAGGTTAGGAACTACAGGCCAGTAAGTCTCTGACTTCTGTGGTAAGTAAATTAATGGAGGAGTAGCCTAGTGGTGAGAGCACCAGTCTTTTTTTTTAATTTTTTTTTTTATATTTTTATTTAATCATCAAAAATAACATGAAATGTTATTTACAGAAAAAAAATAAAAAAATAAAATAATATCAATTATACATAGGTAAATTTACATCTTGTAGACCACGACTTAAGGACAAGATACAAGGTAAAAATTTCTGAGTGAACTCATAGGAAAAAAAAAAAAGCTAACCAAAGGGCAGAGGCATATGGAACACCCGCAGCCGGAGAACTCAGCACTTTCACTCTCTATTGGTCATCCTGGGTTAATCTATCACTACTTTCTTTGGCTGATAATAATTCTCTCAATTTCTTGGGTTCCATAAATATATAGTTAACGGAGTCCAGGGATATTATACAGCAACATGGAAATATTAACTTAAACGAGCCCCCTTTTGCAAGGGTTCTGGCTTTTAAATTCAAAAACTCCCGCCGACGGGCTTGAGTCTCCCTGGTTAAATCAGGAAATATACACACAGTTTCCCCAAGAAATTTATCATTCAAATGACGAAAATATAATTTAAAAGTATTCATCTTATCCATTTCAAGTGCAAAGGAAACTATAAGAGTAGTTCTCTCTGTTACCAGTTCTATAGAGTTTTCCAAAAACTCTGTTAAGTTCATCTCAGGTTGTTGTGGTGAAGGATTCAAAGGATTAGACTTTCTTCCAGTTATGTATTGAAGCCGGACAATAGGAGGGAATCCCTCAGGTGGAAATCCAAGTATTTCTGTATAATATTTACGTAGCATCTCCATAGCTGGAATTAGGGGCGACTTGGGAAAATTAATAAACCGCAAATTATTCTTCCTCCCTTGATTTTCGAGAGATTCCAGTTTCCTCACTAGAACCTCTCTATCATTAACCACTGTCCCTGCAAAATTCTGAAGAGCAGAGAGTTCAATCTTTAAAGATTCCATTTGACCTTCTTGGATTTGCATTTTCTCTGCAAACTGTTTTTGAACTTGTTTCACATTATCAAATTCTTGAGTAAAAGAATTAGTTACCTGGGAGAGTAGGGAATTCATACCCTGGATAACATCCCATATAGAGTCTAACGTTACCACTTCAGGTCTCTTCACCTCCCGAAATACCGGTGCAACTCCCGTTGGAGTGGGGGTAGACGTGGACAAACCCCCCCCAATCGGGGAAAGACCACCAACTAGGCTCCTGAAGGCGGGTAGGATCTTCTCCACTCTGGGCGTTCCATCCGTCTTCTCCGTCGGGGTCATAATGCTTCCGGGTCGTGGAGGAATGGTATTCCCTGGCGGACTCAAAGAGATCGCCTCCCCGCGCTGTTTTCCGCCGATGTCATCACGGAAAGCTCCGAAGCGGGCCCCCGCATAGCCAGCGGTTGAATCCCGAACTGCTCTAAGATTGCTTGGCGAGGAGGGGGTACACTCCAGGTACGGAGGCCAATCCCTTGGGTTTTCCCTTCCGTTTCCCCATGACCAGCACAGGGTACGGGTCCAACTTCTCGTTACACAATCTAATGAGTCGGGAGCTCAAACACGCACGTCTGCTCTATTCGGACCATCTTGTCCTCTCTCGAGAGCACCAGTCTTGACCATCCAGAGGTAGCCAGTTCAAATCCCACTACTGCTCCTTGTGATCTTGGGTGAATCACTAAACCTCCATTGGCTCAGGTACAAAATTATATTGTGAGCCCTCCAGGGACCAAGAAATACCAGTGTACTTGAATGTAACTCACCTTGAGCTACTGGAAAAAGTGTGAGCAAAATCCAAATAAATAATATATTTTTTTAAAAATAACAGAGAACAGTCAAGTTAATGAGTTGCAGGGACCAGGAGGCAGCATGGTTTCACAAAGGCGGCTAGGTTGTTGGACAAATCTGAATAATTTCATTGACTAGGTGACCAGAAATTTGGATCGGAGAGCGCTAGATGTGGTGTAATTAGAGGGGGGGGGTCATTATTATTATTTTAGCAAGGCCTTTGACATGGTTCCATATAGGACGACTAATATAAAAACTGAGTTCCTTCAATATGGGCCCAAAAGTAACTGACTGGGTTAGGAACTGGTCGAGTGGAAAGCGACAGAGGGTAGTGGAAATTGGATCTCACTCTGAAGAAGAGAATGTTACCAGTGGATGCCACAGGGTTTGGTTCTTGGGCTGGATATTTTTTAACACTTTTTTTAAAGTGATATTGCTGAAGGGCTGTCTGGTAAGGTTTGCCTCTTTGCAATGACCAAAATCTGCAATAGGGTACACACCACAGATGGTGTGAATAACATGAAGGAAGGACCTAGTGAAGTATGAAGAACATTTGCAGATGATACAGTATTTAAATGTGTTAAATCACAAGCAATTTGTGAGAACTTGTGAGATTGTGTGACTGGGCATCCAAATGGCAGATGAAATTTCATGTTTCCATGTGCAAAGTAACATAGTAGGTGACAGCAGATAAAGACTTGTATGGTTCATTCAGTCTGCCCAACAAGATAAACTCATTGTATGAGCTACTTTATATGTTTACCTGACCTTGATTTGTTCTTGCCATTTCTACAATCTGATGGCACAAACTGTAGAAGTCTGCCCAGCTCTAGCTTTGCTTCCCAATCACTGGTGTTGCCACCCAATCTCCGCTAAGCTTCTGTGGATCCATTCCTTCTGAACAGGATTCCTTTGTGTTTATCCCACACATTTTTGAATTCTGTTACTGTTTTCATCTCCACCACCTCCCACGGAAGGGCATTCCAAGTATCCACCACCCTCTCTGTGAAAGTGATGCACATTGCTAAGAGTGACCTGAAAAATATTAACACAATTCTTGGTTCAGCCTTAGAAGTCACCTCCCTACAAAGGGATCTAGATGATGGTATGAGTAATACATTGAAATCGTCTTGGTATGTAGTGGTAGCATGCCAACAGTGTTAAGAATTAGGACAGCAGTAGATCGTAAAATGCAGAATGTGGTAATATCTCTATACTTTTGAGTATGTATATAATATAATGGATTCAGAAATTGTCCAGAGAACAGTAGCCTAGATGATAACAAGGGGATAAATGATTCTTCTATGAGGAAAGTCTCTAAAGAAGTTAAGATTCTTCACTTGGAAAAAAAAAAGATGACCGAGGTGAGATACATTAGAGGGCTATAAAATCATGAGTGGAACAGAGAAATAAAGACCAATTGACCAGATTTAATTGAAAATTAGATTCAGTTGATTGAATATAGCCAGGTTTGATTGCAGCAAGTCCTATTGAATCTAAACCTCACTATATGAATTTTACCATGAAAGCGAAGTAGTCACCATGGTTTCTACAAGAACACTATGCTATGATCAAAAGAAATTCCAGAAGAGATGAGAAAAAAGTTGTTGCAATCTAGTCTGGAAAGGATTACAAAACTATTTCCAAATGGTGAATCTTCCCAGGTGTGGCCGACTTGCCAAAATTACTCCAAGGGTGCAATGACAACTCATCTGGGAAGTCACAAAACATCCCAGAAGAATATTCAAAGAACTGCAGGGTTCTCCAGTCTCAGCTAAGTCTGGGCAAAATGGGATTCATGGGAGAGTAGCAAGGTGGAAACTGCTGCTATCCAAGAGTACAAGCAATGCTCATCTTGCCTTTATAAAAACACACCAGGATGATCTCCAAGCCTTTTGGGATAATGTTCTATGGTTAGGTGAGTCAAAAGTGGAACTGAACAACCCAAATCCCATTATGACTGGCATACAGCAAATACAGCATTCCACAGTAAGAACAGCGTAGCATCAGTCAAACATGGTGGTGGTAATGTGATGGTGTGGGGATGCTTTACTGCCTCCGGATGTTCTCCTTAAGAATTTTCTCATCTTCCAATGTGGTATATATCATTCAGTGTAAAAAATGTAACGAAGGATGCTATATTGGAGAAACAGGCCAGATGCTTAAGACAAGATTCAATTTACATAGACATCACATGAACAATACAGCCAGTAGGGCCCCCACCCCGGTGGGACAGCACTTCACAGGACCAGGACACTGTACCAGTGACTTCACAGTGAGAATCCTCAAAGGTAACTTTAAAACCATACAAGAACGTAAGACCTTTGAAGTCAGAATGATTGAATATTTTAACACCCAACAGAAAGGACTTAACAAGGATCTGGGGTTCCTAGCCCATTATAAACCATAAAGCTGTATGTCTCTGTTGATCACCCCACCCCTCACCTATCCACACCCATCCTGTTAGAATATCAATGATATGCTGTGATGTCCCCATGCATACCTCCGACCCACCCCCATCCTCCCACCCTGTCAGACTGTCATAGTAATGCTTGAATGTTTTCACTTATATACACTGTCAGCTAGCACATTTGCTTATTTCCGATCTGACGAAGAAGGGCAACCTTCGAAAGCTAATCAAGAAATGCATTAAGTTATGTCCAATAAAAAAGGTATCATCTTATTTTCTTTTCCATGTTTTATTTTGTTTGATTTCTATTGATAACCTGGTAGAGGGAAGAATTCATAGTTCCTTCAATAATGGGCAAATTTTCCAGGTCCTGTCGTCTGTTCGTGAGCTGAAACTGAAGCGTAATTGGGTTATGCAGCAAGATGGTGATTCAAAACACAAAAGCAAGTCTGCATATGAATGGCTGAAGAGAAACAAAATTAAAATTTTTGACTGGTGTAGTCCTGACCTGAACCCAATAGAGATGCTGTGGCAAGACTTGAAACAAACAGTTCATGCACAAAAACCAACAAATGTGTCAGAATTAAAGCAGTTCTGCAAGAAGAGTGGGCTGAGATTCCTCAACAGCAGTGTGAAAGACACTCCTGCCTAGTGCTACCACCAGCCCCTACCAGGTGCTGTGTGCCGAGACCTATTTGCACAAGCTTTTATTTTCCTCTCCCTTACTCACTTTTCCTAATCTCTTTTCCCATCTCAAACCACTGCATACCTCAAGCCCTCATTGCCCACTTCCTGCTCTCATCACCTCACCATCCCCTTTGTCTTCTACCTTATCAGCTCTCAAGCTTCAACATTTTCTTCCTTTCATTCAGTCATCTTCTGTCTGAGGGCATCTCATCTTCATCACTGTCTTCATGCCACTCTTACTCTTCCTCCTACTCTGTGCTAGGGCTATCCATCCCAATCCTGGTCCTCCAAATCAACTCACCCTTCCTGTGCAGGGCACACCACAATGCCTCCAATCTTATTTTTGTTCCTCTCCTTTCCCCTTTTCTGCCCTTTTCATGTCCACTCTTTTTCCAACAAGCTTCCCTGCATCCACGACCTCTTTCTCTTATCTTCTGCTTCAGTTGTTGCCCTGTATCATAGAGGTTACCTTTTTCTCATACACCTCACTTGATTGGCTGCAGAGGTGGTGTCAGGTTGCTACTCTTCACCTTCTTATAGATTTCAACCTCTCCTTCCACCTTAGTCTCGCTGCTGTTTTTCCTTTGAAGTCCACTCCATCCGTCTATTCACGCCACTATCTCTCCTGGTGTCAGTCACTTATTGACCCCCTGGTAAGTCCATTTTTTCCTTTCTCACTCACTTTGACTCCTGGCTTTCCATCTTTCTCGAACCTTCATCTCCTCCCCTCATTCTTGGGGATTTTAACATTCCATGCTAATGACCTCTTTGACTCTTATGCCTCTGAGTTTATTTAACATCCTCAGTCTTCAGCTGTGCGCCACTACCCCTACTCACCAGAATGGCCACTGCCTTAATCTTGTCTTTTTCAACAGCTGTTCACTCTCCAGTGTTCCACCTCAGTTCTTCCCCTCTCTGACCATCACCTGAAAACTTTCACTCTTAATTCCCCCCCCCCCCCCCCCCCCCCCCCCCCCGCACATTCAGTCTCCACCAATATGTTTAGGAATTTTCGGGCTATTGACCCTTGCACGCTCCGTCATTATTTCATCGCTCTTATTGATTGTGTTATCCAAGTCTGTCAGTGAGGCTGTCTCTTCCTATAGCACTATTCTCTCCTTACTCTGGACACTTGCTCCTCCCATTCCCCATTCTGTAAGGCGTACCAAACCCCTTCTTTGGCTGACCTCCGGAATCTGCTACCTACATTCCTGTGCTTGATCTGCTGAATGCCTTTGGCTAAAATCCTGTGCCCATGCTGACTTCATTTCAAATTCTTGCTGACCTCCTTCCAGTCTGCTGTTTCACTTGCCAAACAAGACTACTACATCCATTTGACAAACTCTTGTCCCTGGACCTTGCCATCTCTTTGCCACACTGAACTCTCTCCTCAAAGTGCCTTCACCTCCAACCCCCTCTTCACTTTCTCCCCAGACTATGGCCGAGTACTTCCATGACAAGATTCACAGGATTAACCGTGAGTTCTCAACCAAATCACCTCCACCTCTCCTTCCCCTACTCCATTCTCTTAACCTTCTGTCGACCCCTGCTACCTTTTCTAAAATCACTTTCCTGTTCCTTTGATCCCATTCCCACCCATCTACCCAGCACTATCTCACCACTCCTCAAAAAAAACCTTTATTGGACCTTCCCTTCCAACTATTACCCCACCTCCCTCCTCCCTTTCTTCTCCATGCTTATCCCTTTCAATATGTTCAAAATTATGCTACACAAGCTATATTCCACCAGTGTTGCAACACTCATATTAGCCCTCTCCTCAAGCCACTTCATTGGCTACCTATCCATTTCCACATACAGTTCAAACTCCTCTTATTGACTACAAGTGCATTCATTCTGCAGCTCCTCAGTATCTCTTCACTCTTATTTCTTCCCACACCCCTCCCCGAGAATTCATTACTTTATTTTTTTTTTGTCTATTAGATTGTGAGCTCTTTGAGCAGGGACTGTCTTTCTTCTATGTTTGTGCAGCGCTGCGTACGCTTTGTAGCGCTATAGAAATGCTAAATAGTAGTAGTAGGTAAGTCTCTCTTCTCCCCACCCTTCTCCACTGCCAGCTCTAGACTCCATAGCTTTTTATCTTGCCGCACTGTATGCCTGGAATGGACTTCTGAGTTGGTATGTCAAGCTCTCTCTGGCTAAATTCAAATCTAGGCTGAAAGCCCACCTTTTTGAGGCTGCCTTTAATGGTGCAGTTGGTTTGTTCAGTGATCCGGTGATCCAGCATGCAGTGGTTTTAGCAGGATTGAGTACTAGACCATGGAAGAGAGTGCAGCTTGGAAGTCTTAAAGCTTGTATAAGATAACTTATGACCTTCATAACCATACCTACATCTTAGATAGGGACTGAGCCTCTTTCTTTCAATAGATGACAAATTGTAACAAAGCACCACTTAACAGTATTCTTCCACTCATAACTGTAAAATTGTTTCTAAAGATCTTATGAAATATAATTGCCATTAATTGAAAAGGGAGGTAAAGTGAATAAAATGGGAGGAATCTGTTGTGGCTGGACTTTGTGGTAATGCTAACTTGGAGTTTTGCTTTTGCACTGTAGTCACCCTGTTTTGTCTGTTGGTATTATTTTTTTGAATTTGAAACACTTGCAAAACGTGTTGAAAGAGAAGGCAGAACTGGGGGAGGGGTGTCAGAAGAAG
Source organism: Microcaecilia unicolor (assembly GCF_901765095.1). NCBI lineage: Eukaryota > Metazoa > Chordata > Amphibia > Gymnophiona > Siphonopidae > Microcaecilia > Microcaecilia unicolor. The sequence goes on from NC_044031.1 coordinate 639,135,012, forward strand.
ATAAGCTATGTAGGTTGCTTGATGAGGAAAAGGTACATAGGGCTGCACAGGGAGGAGGTGGGAAAGAGAAGGTTGCATGGGCAGGGCAGAGTCTGGAGAAGGAAGGGGAAGAGAATTGCTCAAGAAAGAGGAGAGAAGCAAGGGAAAAGTGAGTGCTCATCTTTCCAGTATCTATTAACAAACTGAGATTTTTGAAAAGAATGAATGAAGAGGCAACAAAACAGACTGATAAAGAAGAGAAGGAGCAAAGGTGAAGGGATAAGAAAATGCCAGAGAGAGGTTAAGATTAAAAAATGGGCATTAGATAAATTTTGTCGAAGGACCAAACTCTACCCATTGAGTCTCAATCTAGGGTGCTTGGTGGGATACTGGATTCATTTTTGTCTTATGTTTCCCAAGTAAATCATTTATGGTGGAAGACTCTCTTTTTAAATTGAAACAGTTGTGATTACTGAGATCTTATTTCAATCATGATGCATTTGCTTTATTAGTACAGATGTTCATTTTATCTCACTTAGGGGCTAATTTTTAGGCATAATATGTTTAGCAGCGAATCTTCTTATACTGTTAAACTTCATTAGCTTCTGATCTAGCAACACATTTTATTTACAACAGCTTGCTTGTTTTTTTTTTTTTTTTTGGGGGGGGGGGGGGGGGTTGTTTTCAAATTTTGCATGATAGTACTTTAGAATTACTGATAAATATAGTTTCTATTACTTTGCCAAGATTGTCTTTTTGTCTAAGTAATCAAATAATACTCCGTCCTTCCTTTTACAATATTCACTTCCCTGGAGTGGTTAATTCAGCCTTTTCAGTTCTGGGGGTTTCTCTCAGGAACTCTTTTCCTTTATATATATATATATATATATATATATATATAAGGACTGAATTTAAGTATTTAGCAGTTTGGAGGAAAGTTAAAACTTTTTTGAATATATATAACATGTAATCTTGGGTTATACACCAATTTTTAAGTGAGTGTGTTTTTGTTAATGTTAATATATCGGTATTATTATTGTACACCGCAGTGAGCCCTTCTATTAGGGAAATTAGCGGTTTAAGAACTGTATTGGTTAAATGAGGCAAGGTATTTAAATTAGTCTCTTTCATTTAATATGTGCAACATAATTTGATTCATTCCATTCTGTACAAACATTTTATCTTAAAATATTCTCTGGCAGTGACTGGAGGTGGTTGGGAATATGTTTTCCTATAATCTCAGCTCTTTTATTTTATTTCCTGCAGATTTTCCCATTGAGCAGTGTTGGATTTCTCACCCTTCCCCAACTTTCCAAACGTGATATGGAAGCTCCCTTCCTCCAGGTGAGTTAGGAGCTGTTTGCATAAAGTTGTCCACCCTCAGCTTTCAAATGTTCCTCCAAAGCCTAACATGTGGTTAGGAAACATTGCCTCCCTTCAGCCTGCTAACCATCAACATGAGAAACACTTTCTCCAAGGGCAAGCAGGACTGATAAATCTTCGCTTAAATATGATGTCACTGATGGAGTCTGTTACAGGAAGCCTTACGTCAACATTTTTTCAGAAGCAATGTTCTTGTGGAGGCAGTCCAAACTTCTCAAGTTATACAATGGCATTCAATGCGTGGACCCGACCCTGACACAGCCTTAGCGAAACATGCCGCATGTCGGCCAGTGGTCCCGTTGTTTACAACTACAATTGAAGCTGTTGTTTTTTCCCCCCCTTTTTTTTAAGCTTTAAGATATAAATATAGTTCAAATATAAATTAAAGTTCAAGATTATTGATAAGATGGAAAAAATTGAACCAGTGAAGAGGCAAGGCGAGGTAAGAGAAGTTTCGACTCTTAATAGATGAATCGCTGCCGCACAACAAGTGCTGCTGAGGTCCATTATATATAACATAGAAAACTGCTTCATTGAAAACAGCAGTTTGAAGATTTGAGGCGCTGGGCTTTTTTTTTTTTTTTTTTGAGTTATTCATTGTTATCCAACTTGGATTGCATGGCCCAAATGGCCTCCAGAGTTACTCCATCAGGTGGTCTCAGCATAATGCCATGCCCTACGCCTGTCTTAGGCAGAGATGTACTACCAGTCTCTATAACAACCAACCTACCTGAGGTTGAATTGCTGATCTGCACCTCGGATGGAACCGCAGCAACATCCACCACATCTCTATGCTACACCACAGCCTCCAACGGGTGAGAGTCTGTGGGAGACACAATAGAAAGGACTGCTCCTGATAAATTTGATATATTTTTTTTTAAGTCTGCACTGGTAATCTGCTTAATATAGCAACATAATGAGGGCAAATAAAGACCTGCACAGTCCATCCAGTCTGCCCAACAGTCACATTCATTATTGATTCTTGATTAAGCAGACTGCCATCTCTAGCACTGAGCAAGCTTGCCTGATCTCCTCTGTGCAACAGCTTCAATTTAATGATCTAGATATGGCCTTAGAAGATTGGAATACTTTAAAATTTTCATTGGACAATGTTGCCACTGTAGGAACCATTTATAAAAAGAGATTATCTAATGCTCCTTGGTATTCTTTAGATTTGTCAATCAAGAGTAATGTGAAGGGCAGAACGGCAATGAAAGAAATCCAAACTGGATACTGATTTGGTGAAAGTTAAGACTTTACTGAATGAGTATAGACAAGCAGTAGATAATATTGAAATTTTCTTATTTTTCAAATAAAATATCTGATGCATTAAATCTTCTAGCTCAGTTGTTTGAGGTGGTTAAATCTTTTAATTAAGGAGGAAAAAACTGTTGATTGTTCATTTACTGCAGATCAGTTTATAGCTGCATGTGCTGGTAAGGTATGCCACAGTTTTGATTCTGCAGTCCCAGATATTGAGTTTGTAAATTCTGGTTCTGTTCGCTGGTCTGAATTTTCATTAACTTCTGTTTCAGATATACACTGCATTATGGGAATGATTAGTCTTGAAAAAAAAAAAAAGTCATCCTTGGGTCTTTGTTCACCAGTTGTTCTTAGATGCAACATTTTCCTTCATTGACCTATCTTGGCAGGTTTAGTGAATGTGTTTTTAGCCACTAGATATGTTCTTAAAAGTGTTCTTGTGTATGCAATTCCAAAGAAAGGGACTATTGAATTGGACGGTCAAGTTAATTAATTGCCAATTTCTTGCTAAAATTTTTGATAATTTTTTTTAGCTGGAAATTGAAGTTTGGATCCTCCTCAGCATGGATTTAGACCTAAATATAGTACAGTAAACTCTCTGCTGTCATCAAGTAGATGTGATTACGTTAGCGTTTGAAAGAAAAGTTTATGCTTATTTCACTAGATAATATAGCTGCTTTGATGCATTGAGTCATAGAATTCTTCTGAATAGATTTGATCGAAGCTGGAATTTGGGGGAACTATATTGGCATGGTTAAGAACTTAAGAACCTAAGTGTTGCCATACTAGGACAGACCAAAGATCCATCAAGCCCAGTGTCCTGTTTCCAACAGTAGCCAATCCAAGTTACAAGTACCTGACAAGATCCCAAAACAGTAAAATACATTTTATGCTGCTTATCCTAGAAATAAGCAGTGGATTTTCCAAAGTTCGTCGCCTTCAAATCTTCAGATACTATCACCCCAAGATCCCTCTCCCCGCCCGTACCTATCAGACTCTCCCCGCCTAACACATACGTCTCCTGTGGATTTCTATTCCCTAAGTGCATCACTTTGCATTTCTTCGCATTGAATTTTAATTGCCAAACCTTAGAAGAATGGTCTAAGGTTTGGCAATTAAAATTCAATGCGAAGAAATGCAAAGTGATGCACTTAGGGAATAGAAATCCACGGGAGACGTATGTGTTAAGCGGGGAGAGTCTGATAGGTACGGGCGGGGAGAGGGATCTTGGGGTGATTAGTATCTGAAGATTTGAAGGCGACGAAACAGTGTGACAAGGCGGTGGCCATAGCTAGAAGGTTGTTAGGCTGTATAGAGAGAGGTGTGACCAGCAGAAGAAAGGGGTTGTTGATGCCCCTGTATAAGTTGTTAGTGAGGCCCCACCTGGAGTATTGTGTTCAGTTTTGGAGGCCGTATCTTGTTAAGGATGTAAAAGAATTGAAGCGGTGCAAAGAAAAGCTACGAGAATGGTATGGGATTTGCGTTACAAGACGTATGAGGAGAGGCTTGCTGAACTAAACATGTATACTCTGGAGGAAAGAAGAAACGGGGTGATATGATACAGACGTTCAAATATTTGAAAGGTATTAATCCGCAAACGAACCTTTTCCGGAGATGGGAAGGTGGTAGAACGAGAGGACATGAAATGAGATTGAAGGGGGGCAGACTCAAGAAAAATGTCAGGAAGTATTTTTTCACGGAGAGAGTAGTGGATGCTTGGAATGCCCTCCCGTGGGAGGTGGTGGAAATGAAAACGGTAACGGAATTCAAACATGCGTGGGATAAGCATAAAGGAATCCTGTGCTGAAGGAATGGATCCTCAGGAGCTTAGTCAAGATCGGGAGGCGGGGCTGGTGGTTGGGAGGCGGGGATAGTGCTGGGCAGACTTATACAGTCTGTGCCAGAGCCGGTGGTGGGCAGCAGGACTGGTGGTTGGGAGGCGGGGATAGTGCTGGACAGACTTGTACGGTCTGTGCCAGAGCCGGTGGTTGGGAGGTGAGGATAGTGCTGGGCAGACTTATACGGTCTGTGCCAGAGCCGGTGGTTGGGAGGAGGGGCTGGTGGTTGGGAGGCGGGGATAGTGCTGGGCAGACTTATACGGTCTGTGCCCTGAAGAGCACAGGTACAAATCAAAGTAGGGTATACACAAAAAGCAGCAAATATGAGTTATCTTGTTGGGCAGACTGGATGGACCGTGCAGGTCTTTTTCTGCCGTCATCTACTATGTTACTATGTAATAATGACTTATTGACTTCTCTTTTAGGAATTTAGCCAGTTCTTTTTTAAAACCCTGCTAACCTAACTGGACTTGGGGAAAGCCCGCTTCTTATTTCTAGGATAAACAGCATAAAATGTTTTGTACTTTTTTGGAATTTTGCCAGGTATTTGTGACCTGGATTGGCCACTGTTGGAAACAGGATACTGGGCTTGATGGACCTTTGGTCTTTCCCAGTATGGCAATACTTATGTACTTATGTAGGAGATTCAAATGTGGATGTCTGCTAACCACCTTGCTCTAAACCTGAGATTATTTGTAGTAGATCTCCCTTGGACTAATTGCCTACTACATTGTTGGTTGATACTGTAAGCATTCCAATTCATTCTGAGATTAATAGCCTAGGCATTGTATTGGATTCTTGTAGTAAAATCTCAATTTAACGGTTTGATTTCTACTTTAAGATTATACAGGCATTTGAAGATGATTTTGACATTTTCTAATTTTAGAACAGTGTTACAGGCATTGATTTTAGTCCAATTGGATTATTGCAATTCTCTATTTTTGGGACTGTCTCAGTCTATGATTAAGGCATGCCAAGCAATACAAAATTCAGCAGCTAGATTGTTAACGGAGGCTACGTGTTATGAAAATATTACTCTAATACTATGGGGTCATTGTACTAAGGTACGCTGAAAAATGGCCTGCGCTAGTGTAGGCGTGTGTGTTGGATGTATGCAGATCCATTTTTCAGTGGACCTATAAAAAAAATTTCGCCTTTGTTTATTTTTGGCCAGAAATGGATGTGCGACAAAATGAAAGTTGGCGTGCGTCCATTTGGGTCTGAGATTTTACTGCCAACCATTGACCAGCGGTAAGGTCTCACATGTTAACTGGGCAGTAATGGTCTATGTGCATACAATGCCTTTTACCGCCTAGTTAGCGCCATGCGCCGGAAATTAAAATTACTTTCCGGCACACGTAATGGACACACGTAAAATGAAATTTCGTAGCCGGGCGGTAATTCCAAATTGACATATGTTGGGCACGCATAGGCTCCTACACGGTTTAGTAAAAGGGCCCCTTTGTTGTTTGCATTGGCTTCCTGTAGTTTGGCGAATTAAATTTTAAGTACTTTGATATATAAGATCTTGACAGCTGACAGCACGCCTTTGTAAACATGGCCCTTAGTCTGTATTTCTGTAATAATTTTTTTTTAAGTTTTTAAGAAAAAAAACGACTTGGGGTAATCTATATAGCAGTCCCATTTTTGGAAGGGGAAACATTTTCAGAATTTAAATTTTAAGGGAGAACATTTGATATATCATGTTTAAAAAATTTTTTTTACACAAGTATGTGACCATATCTGGGAATAGATGACTAAAGTAGCAGATCTAAAATGTTGAAAATGACCGATTTTCATGTGATGGGTTCTTTGTTATGTATTGTAAGCCACATTGAACTCAAACTTGTCCGGGATAATGTGGGATATAAATGTCACAAATAAATATTTTCTGTGATGAATGGTATTGTATACCTCTTTAAGATCGCCATAAAGTGACAACACTAGGAAATTACTATTGCCTGCTAGTCAAAAATAAGTTAGTTAAATCACACAAAAAGTTATTTATTTTATGTGGGCCATTTGAATGGGATGCTTTGCAACTTGATATGAGAATGGCAGACTCAATTGTTGCTTTTAAGAAATGATTGAAACTCTTTTTTTTATTTTTATGGGCGTTTGGTATGTAGGTGCTTGAAGTGCAACTGTGATGTAGCATGATGGCTGTTGTATTGCTTTGAGCATTGATGGACAGTCTCTCTTTTTGTTTTTATGTATTTTGTATTGCATGGTTTTTATTGTAGCAATTGTGATTGTTAATTTGTTCCTCACCTTGAGGTGTGATAAGTATGGGTTATACATTTTTAAAAATAAATATATTAAACCAACTATCCTACAGTATTAATAGCTAACATTTTACTTCCTAAAGTCAATTTCAAGATGTCTTCCCACCCCCATTGAGGTGCAAAGCACTTGCATTCATAGCATGTGTTATGAATGTGGTATAAAATATACATACTTCAATTATACATTGTTAGTGATGTTGATTGATTGTTATTAGCGTTTGCATGGCAATTAAAATTAATGCTGACCATCACTGCCTCTACATAAACCTTTTTCTGAAGTCCCACCCCCAAGAATGGTAGTTGAGAAGTCTACAGGGGGTGGATGCTCTGAGGAACAAGAGCTTTGGGGGAAAGGTTGGCAAAACTAACACCCATCGATATTCAGCCCACCTAACTGAGTAGCAGACTGAATATCTTACTATCAAATTAACTACTCGGCTAGTGCGATTCAGGTGTCCCTTTACAAAGGCACGCTAGTGGTCTTAGTGCGTGCTAAACCCTAGAGATGCCCATAGAAATATATGGGAGTCTCAAAGATTTAGCGCTTGCTTATTTTTAGCACATACTAAAAACATTCGTGCACCTTTGTAAAAGGACCCCTAAATGCGATCAGAATTTTAATCTAGCAATTTAATTATGATCAAAAATTTTGATCAAACATTAGCTGTATGCATTAAATACTGTGATGAGTAAAATTCATAGTGGAATTTAGGATGTTTTTATTCATAGTGGTGTATATTCCACAGCCCTTTTTTTTGTTTGAATTTTGGATGCTATACATAGTAACATAGTAGATGACGGCAGAAAACAGACCTGCACGGTCCATCCAGTCTGCCCAAGAAGACAACTCATGTGTGCTACTTTTTGTGTATACCCTACTTTGATTTGTACCTGTGCTCTTCAGGGCACAGATCGTATAAGTCTGCCCAGCACTATCCCTGCCTCCCAACCTCCAGTCCCGCCTCCCACCACCAGCTCTGGCACAGACCGTATAAGTCTGCCCAGCACTATCCCTGCCTCCCAACCAACAAAGGTATTTAATAAAAAAACAAAAATGGATTATGACTACTGCCTACAGAAGCGACTGCAACCTGTCCTCCTCATCTCATATAATGGCAAACATTTTGCAACATATCTGACTTTCTACTGTAAAATACCAGTTAGGAACTTCTGATTGGTGCACCAAACCCTTGACTTTGACTCCTATTTTTCTACTGTCCATAACACGTAGCCTCCGTTAACAATCTAGCTGCTGAATTTTGTATTGCTTTATGCATAATTTTAATATTGTAAAGAACTGTGAGCAAGGTGAAGGGTCTTCTGATGTCATCCTCTGGGTTTTGTCCACTGGCTGAGATAAGTGGAAATGGGCAGCATCTGAGATTGATGATTTGCAGTTGATGGTGTGCCTTTTGTTTTTCCTTCCCAGAATGATGCGCTGTTTGCCAGAGAGCAGGTAGGCCTGCTGAAGGACATAAATACTGTGCACAGCTCTGCAGTTGTAACAAAAGTACAGATGCTCCTGGAACGTGCCTATGAAATAACAGAGGGACTATGAGTGAAAGACATCACGTGCTATGTGAAGATAGCACAGGAATCAGTGTAAGACATGAGCCCATTGTATCAGCACCAATCATCAAATATGTATAATGGTACAGTTTAATATCCAGAAAGTTGAGTCCTCCTCTTGTCTTTAATTTTAACTTTCTAAGCATAATCAGTGATGTCTTATTGCATCATAAAAATCCTGAAATTTTACACTCCATTGTTTTTATAAAGAGCATTTGGCCGTGGTAGTGGTGCTATACTTAATAAATAATTTAACTTCACAGGGTTCGGTGGAGTCATCCTGCATGCTGGAAGCATTTTCAATGGATTTGGGAACCTTTGTAATACCACAATAAATCCGTAGTTGGATTTAAAATGGTTAATTGTATTCTTGTTAAATATTTTGAAACAAATAAATATATAGTTAAAAAATGGTTAATTGTGATAATGTTGTTTTGTAACTTGCACACTTATCCCTAGCAGTATTTTCTGTTTGTTCTTCCATGACCCAGAGAAAATCAACCAGGCGTGGGAGAGGTTTGGTAAATTTGAGGGGGGGGGAGGGGTATGACATGTAATTTTTGAAAAAAAAAAGAAATATAATTGAAGTAGTTCTATTGTGCTGCTGCTGTATTTTTCAGTGGATTACATCTTCTAATATAATAAAACGCACCGTGAACGTTCTGAAGACAACGTTCTGTGAAGCCGGAAGCTTGAAGCCTGAAGCCTTGAAGCCTGAAGCCTTGAAGCCATCTGACGTCACTCCCAGGCTGAGGCTGAAGGGTTCAGCCTGCCGTCTCTGCCCCGCCCTCGCGACAAAACAAACAAATCCGGAAGCGAAACGTCAGGGAAGGAGGCGGCGCTCCCGACGTCTAGCCTTCCCTTCGCTGTGTTCCGCCTTCAAAACAAGGCGGAACACAGCGAAGGGAAAGCTAGACGTCGGGAGCGCCGCCTCCTTCCCTGACGCTTCGCTGCACGAACCGCCACGGAGATAAAGTTAAAAAGAATAAAAAAAAAAAAAAAGGGATGCATGGATGCGAAGGGGGGGGGGCATGGATGCGAGGCATGGATGCGAAGGGGGGGGGGGGGGAGAAGAGGGCGGGCCAGGCTGGGACATGGGAGAGAGCGTAGCATGGATGCGAGGGGGGGGGGATCATGGAAGGGCGAGAGGGGACTTGCTGGAAAAGGATGAATGGAGGCGGCAGGGGACAGAGGAGCATGGATGGGCATGGATTGGGAGGGCAGGACTCAGGGAGAGAGGGAAATTGCTGGATAGGGAAAAATGGAGGGGCCAGGTGACAGATGAGCATGGATGGGCATGGATTGCAAGGGCAGGACTCAGGGAGAGGGGAATTGCTGGATAGGGATGAATGGAGGGGACAGATGGGCATGGATGGAAATGGATTGCAGAGCAGGCCTCAGGCAGAGAGGGGAAATGCTGGAAAGGGAAAAATGGAGGGGCCAGTTGACAGAGGAGCATGGATGGGCATGGATTGGAAGGGCAGGACTCAGGGAGAGGGGAATTGCTGGAAAGGGATGAATGGAGGGGACAGATGGGCATGGATGGATATGGATTGCAGAGCAGGCCTCAGGCAGAGAGGGGAAATGCTGGATAGGGAAAAATGGAGGGGCCAGGTGACAGATGAGCATGGATTGGAAGGGCAGGACTCAGGGAGAGGGGAATTGCTGGATAGGGATGAATGGAGGGGACAGATGGGCATGGATGGATATGGATTGCAGAGCAGGCCTCAGGCAGAGAGGGGAAATGCTGGAAAGGGAAAAATGGAGGGGCCAGGTAACAGAGGAGCATGGATGGGCATGGATTGGAAGGGCAGGACTCAGGGAGAGGGGAATTGCTGGATAGGGATGAATGGAGGGGACAGATGGGCATGGATGGATATGGATTGCAGAGCAGGCCTCAGGCAGAGAGGGGAAATGCTGGATAGGGAAAAAATGGAGGGGCCAGGTGACAGATGAGCATGGATGGGCATGGATTGGAAGGGCAGGACTCAGGGAGAGGGGAATTGCTGGATAGGGATGAATGGAGGGGACAGATGGGCATGGATGGATATGGATTGCAGAGCAGGCCTCAGGCAGAGAGGGGAAATGCTGGATAGGGAAAATGGAGGGGCCAGGTGACAGAGGAGCATGGATGGGCATGGATTGGAAGGGCAGGACTCAGGGAGAGGGGAATTGCTGCATAGGGATGAATGGAGGGGACAGATGGGCATGGATGGATATGGATTGCAGGGCAGGCCTCAGGCAGAGAGGGGAAATGCTGGATAGGGATGAATGGAGGGGGCAGGTGACAGACAAAAATGGATGGCCATGGATTGGGAGGGCAGGGCTCAGGGACAGAGGGGAATTGCTGGAAAAGGATGAATGGAGGGGGCAGGGGACAGATGGCCATGGATTGGGAGGGCACGGCTCACACTCTCTCTCTCATATACAATGTCTTTCTGACTCTCACTCTCACACACTCTGTCTCACACTGTATCACATTCACTCTCTATGTGCCACACAGTCACTCACACACTCGCTTGGTCTCATACACTCACTCAAACAGAGAATCTGTGTCTCACACACACTCTCTCTCTCGCCCACACAACACACACACTCACTCACACTGTGTCTCACATACACACTTGCACACACTCTCATTCACACACACAAACTCTCTCACAAACACACTCACACCCAGACTCACGCTCTCTCTCTCACACAATCACACTTTCACTCTGACTCTCAAACAGTCACTCTCACATACACTCTCCCAAACATACACACTCCGAGGAAAACCTTGCTAGCGCCCGTTTCATTTGTGTCAGAAACGGGCCTTTTTTACTAGTTTTACATAAGACCACGTTTAACAGTAAGATAAATGAAAATATATTTGTTTCCTCCCATTGTAGTTACAAGCGTAGTTTTCTGTTTGCTATAATTTTCATTTTCTAGATAATTTTTGTTTTACAGACCCTGCCAGTGTACCTCATGTCCTTCTGGAACATAAGAACAGAGCGGACTTCTACGGTCTATGTCCCAGAAACAACAAAGAAAGACTATGATCAAGTGTATAATTTCACATTCATTGTTGATGTAATTTTGTTACTATATTGGGACTGTACTAACCTGTCTCATAATGAACCACTCATGTACAGCAATACTAAGCTTAAATACAATATCTCTTAAGTCCTATGGTGATGGGGAGACGTCAAGGATGCTGTTGGGAGAGACTACTGACCACCTTCATAAAGTGACTGATGTGTAATGGTCATTTGCCATAGACTTGGAAAGATGTGGCTCTCATATCCTGCATAGGCTACAGATCACTCCTCTTTGGGAATGACAATGCTCTCCCCACATAAGGATAGGGGATTAAAATGAGACCCTAAAAATCTCCCACCACTTCTTTGGTCTGCCAAGAGACCAATCTGAGAAAGAAAAAACTGAACCTGTATAGAAGCAGAGACACGGAACATGATGTTGAAAAATGCAGCTTATCCACTTAGCCCATCCATGCAACTGCTGCTGAGCTTTAGAATACCTTCCTCATCCTTGCGGATTATCTGTGCTTGTCCTGTGCTTTCTTCACTTCATATTATTTATGTGTTTGCTTGCTTCATTATTTTGCCCTTCCTACTGAAAGCACTTAAGGCATGCTTCAGTACCTCATCCAAAGTTTGAATGGCTTCCCAAATTAATTCCAGGGGGGAGGTTGCTGGTCTCTGAAGAAGAAAAACTGAGGTCAATAATGGAGCAACTGTTTCCTCCAACAAAACTTCAGTGTTTCCATACGAGATAGAGGTGAACCTCTGCTCCCTTCAAATCTACTCCAGGGGTGCAGCTGCAAATGCTGCACTCCAATTGCTCTGCCCGTGAAAGGATCCTCTCCAACCACAGTACCCTCCACACTTCTTGCAGAGGTGCTAAACGAGGTGCAGTTGCATCTTCAAGCCACATCAGCCTGAATCTTTGTTACATGTTGGGGCTTAAAGATATATCCAGCCCGAAAGAAGATGCCAGGTCACCCGACAATGACATCAACTCAGCTGGGCTTGGTGCACCAACTCCAACTGAAGCACTTGAGTGGGTCAGATAATGGTTCATCGGACCTGAAGAAACCAGCAGCTGAGAGGAGGGGAGGACAAGCTCTCTGCCACAACCTTCATTTTAAGCATATTCAAAAAGAGAAAATGAAACCACCTATCCACTAAGGTGAGATCACAGCCATCTTGGATTTCCAACTTTTTGCCTTTTCTGTGTATGCTTATACCATCTTGTCAATCTTTGGAGTTCCTTTCTATCTCTAAATTAGTCCATTGTAAACCCATTATTAAATAAATAATTATTATTATTCATGATCGCTATATATCCTGCTTCTGTCCAGTGAAGATCAGTATGATCAGGTTACACTCACAACAATATAATCTTGTTCATTGTTTATTCTGTTCCCTGGAAATGTAAAATGTACAATGTTCCAATGCTGATCTTGTTCCCTGTTAAATGAATAATCAGGAGGGAGAGGACCAGCTGGGGACCATAATTGGAGAGGAGCCCATGGAATGGGAGGTGGAGAAAGAGGTCGGAGAGGAGATGACTGGGGACGTGAGCCCATGGAGATTGCTGCTATAGCTCAGGTACAAGGGAAGCAGTGAGTGATTTAAACTGTGTCCAGAAGTCATGCCATGCTGGTGAAGCAGTGAGTGATTTAAACTGTGTCCAGAAGTCATGCCATGCTAAGAAGCAGTGAGTGATTTAAACTGTGTCCAGAAATGGTGCCATGCTGGGGAAACAGTGAGTGATTTAAAAACTGTGTCCAGGAATCAGGCTATGCTGGGGAAGCAGTGAATGATTTAAACTGTATCCAGAAACTGTGGCCAGTGGGGGGAAGGAACAAGGGGTGATATGTGCTGTAACCAAGGACTGTGTATGGAAGAGGAAATGTCTTGGCCTTGCTGATGGAATAAAGCGGTTTTAAGCATATTTTGGAGTCTACTTCTGGGAGTGCTGTGTCCAGGTAAGGGCCCTTCCAGGGTCAGCCGAGTTCATACCTGCAGGAAGGCCTGAAGGTGGTGGCCTGCTGACAACCTTAATAAACCATTGTGAACTACAAATTGCTGAAATACCAGATTCTCAGTAGACCAAACTACCTATTTGGAGAAATTCCCTGTGAGAGTACTGAAATGATTTATGGTTTGTTTGTTTTTTAACTTGTAATTTTATTTAATGTTTCAATATCATAAGATGTCTCTTCTTGTTTTCATCCCAGTATTTCTGTAAATTTTGGCTGTAAAGAGGAACATAATTAATTGGCTATGATTATGATAGAGAGTGAATGTGTGAGTGTGTGTGACAGAGAGAGTGAGACTGGGTGCGAGAGTGTGTGTGTGAGAATGAGAGTGTGTGCCAGGGCCCCCCTCCCAGTTCCAGGGTTTACTGTTCGCTAAAAAGGAAGTACTGCCAGGCAACCACAGGAGCCTGGCAATACTTCCCACCCCCAGCACGCCATCATATAAATATTACTGCCAAGTTAGCGCAGGAGCCCTTACCACCATCTCAAAGGTGCATTAGGCTCTATGCACGTGCAGTGCGTGCCAGACCGAGACTACTGCCAGGCTAGTGACCTCCCCTGGTGGTAATTTTTTTATTTGCTGCACGCCCGTGCTGCTGGGAAATATTATATATTTATTTCCCACGGTGCGTGGTGTTTTCAGCAGTAATCGGCAGTTGGTGCGTGCCAACCAGCCATTGTGTGTGTAGTGTGTGAGCCCTTACCGCTAGATCAATGGGTGGCATTAAGGGCTCAGGCCGATATTAGGTGTGTGCTGATTTCAGTTTTATCACATGCCCTTTTCCTGTCCCATTAAAAAAGAAAACCCTTTTTCTAGATGCGGTAAATCCTGGCCTGGTGTGCACCAAATGCATGCACCCCCACACTACCACAGGTCACTTTTTACCATGGCTTAGTGAAAGGACCCCTGAGTTTTCTGGTTATGTTTGGGATTGCATATTGAGCTGCCATATTTAACCGATAGCTCTTCTTATCTTTCTAGCAAAAATCTTGATTCCCTATACGCGCCACAAAGCCTCTGTTCATCTAGTCAGTGTCTCATCGAACCCTCCCACCACCATATTTGGGTGGAGAATAGCAGAAACAGTTGCTTCAGTGCTGTTGGCCCTAAGCTTTGGAATAAGTTTCCCTTAATCATTAGAACCAAGTCCTCCTTTCAAAACTTCAAGGGAGTCCAGAAGACTTTTTCTTTACTCAGGCACTCCCATGAACTGACCTGGGCTTGTGTTCCTCCCACTCCACCTATCCCTTACGAATTAATTCTGTAATTCTCCCCTTAATGTGACTTCCCTGATATTTGCTGTTTGTTTTACCTTATTCCCCAGATTTTTTTTTAAGCTTAGACGTTATTTTATACAGATTCGCAGTATATCAAATAATAAACTTTATGGAGTAGCCAGACTGTTGAATGTTACTTCCTTAAATTTTAACATATAATCAGGCCTCTACTCGTAAGTACTCTACAGCTGCTGGTTGTATTACTAGTAGGGTTGTGAGCACCCATCCAATTATATCTTCAGCATGTTCCCTGGGTGTATAAGTTGATTGGCTTACTTGTCTAAACTAACAGTTGTTGGTTTTTTATTAGAACAGTCCCAGCTAGATATCAACAGGAGAGGGTTATCAGAAGATGAAATCATGAATACTCAAAGCATGCATGTAGTACAGCCACAAACTAGCATTTTATTTTAACAAGCTACAAATCTATACAGCAGAGAAATCGAAGTCAACTCTCCCAACTAAGTATTTTTCAATACTACATTCTTAGAATATCTTCTAAAAATCTATAATAATTATATCAAGAATAGCTTATGACAATTACACTGGATAACAGCATATAAGTCACATGCCAAAACTAAAGAGAAAAGAAAACTGAAGATAAGGACAATACCTAGCTTTAAAAAGCAAGCCACAGATGGATTTTTTTAGGGGGGTTCCAGAATAGGCAGTGAAAGTGACAGTTCCAGTGACAAGGGGCTAGGAGAAAAGGACAGGTTATCATGCTCTGGGCAAGTAATAGTGAAAGCTATTCAAGTAGGACAATGTACAGAGTGGAAATGGGGTACATCTAGCAAATGCCATGAAAATGCGAAGGGTTACAAGAGCTTGAGCTGTCTTTTGTATAGTTATTAACCCTAGCTTTAAAATCCTCTGCCCTGTAGCGTGTGCAGCTAGTTTAGCTCTAAAAACTTCTATCAGTATGGCTATTGATTACTTCAGCTATATTGGATGCATCACTCATATTACCATTTCAGCATGCAACATATGCCCCAAACGTCTTAATAGGATTGAAGTTGTCTAATGATAAATCCCAGATCAAATATGTTATTTGATTGTTCAAAATAGATTAAAGTATCTCCTCAGTGATCAGTTTTTTTCCCATATATGGAAAGGGCTACAAACTGTCGGGACCATCCATTCTGTGCTTCCATCTGCAGAGCCTTGATGCCTGGGAATAGAAGTGTTATAACCTGACTGCTTTGCTGGCATTGGTAAAGAACCTTTTTCCTAATTTCTGCTCCCAAGTTTTGCACTAGAATGTGCCAATCAGCTGGGCTCTGGAGAAGGCAGTGGTAGAGGAAAGAATCTGATCATTTTTTTTATGTCTGGACATACAGCTGAAATGAATTTTAAACATTGAATTTCCCTTTAATTTATCATTTGATTTGAATTTCCAAACATTAAATCAGTCACATTTTTCCTATATCAGAGTTTGCTACCTTTGGACTGTCCCAAATGATAACGGAGAAACTTTTGAATTTCCCTCCATGAATGTTCCTGAGCATAGGAGTGTGCATCAAGTTCTCCTCCCCACATCACTGGAAGTGGGAGAATGTAACTGTATGACATCAAGCAGAATGGGGATCCAGGAGGCTCAATCAGATGCCCAGCTCCTGGATACAAGAGCAGCTTTCCATTCTTCTTTCCATGTTGCTTCATCCTCAAAAGTGCCTCCTCTGCAAAGAGTTGGCTCTTAAAGCACCTATCCTTTCCTCCTACAATGAATAGGATGTGTCCCTGCGCATTCTCCACAGGAAGGATACAGTCTTGGTTCCTCTCTTTTCTGGGGTCTTCTGTAATATTATACATTTCCACTGCCCCTGTGCTGGTGAAATGAATAGCCTCAGCAATGTAAGGCATGCCTCTAACGTAGGTATTTTGGTACCTTAGTGAATTTCCATTTATGCCATTGGGCCCATTGATACAAACAGTAGCAATCACCTTCTTCAAGAATGTGGCCATGGCTAAGGCAATCTCTGCCCCTTTACACACAGCGACCGCACCAACTCCAGAGTCCATGACCTGAAACAAGACAAAATCAATACTATATGTTTACAAGTTCTTGAGCTCTCCATTTACTTGTTTAAATATAGATGAGTGTCAGTGTCCTCATGACAAAGAACAATTATACATAATAGAGGCAGTTGTTACTGATAGAACATCATATTATTCCATAAGGCAAGGATTGATAAACCTAGGCCTTCTATGGAGTGTACATGGACAGAAACACAGCAGCATCGTAGCTTAAGCCATAAATCATAGCATGATTGAAGAAATGGCCTATCATTGGCTGATGCCAAAAATTCCATCAGTAAGTACTGGCCAATGAAAGGAGAAGGGTGTCATTGAACTGCGATGATCTGAGGCAGCAGCAAGGCAGTGAGTCAGTGCTGAATCTGAAGCATTAGGAGGTGACAGTGCCAGGTCTGAAGCAGTAGTAACAGTAGCAGCAGCAATGCCGGCAGCCAACTACAGCAGGATGTCAGTGGGCTGGAATACAATGATTATTAGGGGACCTACTTGATAAAGCATTTGTGAAACACATGCCGTGTCGGAGCACTGTACCCATATTGCTGACTATACATCAAATTTTCATCTTTAAGATGAGTAAAATCCTTATTAGAAATTTAGAAAAGTTTGTTATACACATTAAAGTAATGACTGGAGGATGGTGGGGTTGTTGAGTCAATGACGAAGTGAGTGCAGAAGTCTCTGCATAAAAGTATACCGATGCAGTGCGGCACGGCTGAGGTTCACAGCCTTACACTAAATAACAAAATATTTTTGGATAAGCTGGTTTCACCTGATATTCATTAAGGTTTATTGAATATCTAGTAGAGGCAGCCAATGTAGAGCATTATAAGTCATGCAGGTATGATAACTGCATAAATTTTAAAATTTTAAGAGGCTGAGTTTTATTGAGAGAGGGTATTGCTAGAGGGGATGTTTGCTAGAGAAGCTTTAGGCTATGGTTGTTAGTGGGTGGCAAGGTAGGTGGGCAATGCAGAAGGGTGGGTGATTAATAGAGGCTGCTTGTGGACTATCCTTCCTCAGCACCCCCTCCCATTCTAAGACACTCACTGGTTCCACCTGTTCTTTCTAAGGTCAACCTAGTATCCCTTGCAGAGTCAGGACCCCCCCCCCCCCCTCACAGGAACTTCCCCTACATATGACTAGAGCTGCCTCCCATTAGTTGAGCACATTCGGTCAATGGATACTCAGTTCTACATCTATATAGATGGAGTGCAACTACTCCTATGCATTGAATCAGACTTACCAACAGCCCTGAATAAACTGCCTGTCAAAAATGGGCTTAAAACAACTTTGTCTTAACCTCAGTAAAACTGAACTCCGGTGACTCTTTAACACAAGTAGTCACTTACACAACATCAAAATCCCTTTTGGGAGCTATGAACTCCCACTCAAATCACAATGTAGTTCTTAACTGCGATTTCCCCTAGGTTCAACACAGTGTACAAACTTAAAATATTCAAAGAAGCAAACAAAAAGGAAAGCGATGATAATGAATCATTTAACATAGTAACATAGTGGATGATGGCAGAAAAAGACCTGCACGGTCCATCCAGTCTGCCCAACAAGACAACTCATGTGTGCTACTTTTTGTGTATACCCTACTTTGATTTGTACCTATGCTTTTCAGGGCACAGACCGTATAAGTCTGCCCAGCACTATCCCTGCCTCCCAACCACCAGCCCCGCCTCCCAACCACCGGCTCTGGCACAGACTGTATAAGTCTGCCCAGTACTATCCCCACCTCCCACCACACATTTAATCATTTAAATACAGAAAAGAAAGTGGCAGCAAATGAGCTCAACATTGCTCCAAATCAGTAATATAATTATTATAGCTGATCAAACCAATGTGTCAAATTTTAATGAAAATTTAGATAATTTTGTTCAATCCTAAAATATGGGGGGAAAGAGTTCCATAATGGAACTACAGCAGCTGAGACTATAGTGTTAACTATTTTCAAGAAAAGCATTTTTCTAAGAGTAGGAAGACAAAGAATTAGCTGATTACACAGTGAGAAGAAAAGCCATACAGTGTCTTAAGAGACCATAATTATCAAAAGCTGAGAAGTAAAACCATAAATTATCTGAAATAATGAACAGAGTGCTTTAAATGATATACAATCATTTATGGAGAGCCAATGTAGTTTTGTAATATATCCTGAAACACTTGAAAACTTGTGTAGTCTGAAAATTAGTCTGGCTGCAGTATTTTAAATGAGTTGAAGTTTCCTTAAATATTTAGAAGGTAATCCTATATAAAGAACATTATAATAGTCCAGATGCAGGAGTATCATCATGTGGACCAAGAGCCTGAATGCTTCCAACTGAATTCATATGCACATTAAATAATATGGAGGAATTGGAGAACCCTGAACCACTCCACTAATAGATTTCCATAATGACAGCTTATAGTTCATTTTCAATTGATATCACCAATTTAACAAAAGCTCCTTGAATCAGTTGAAGACTGCTCCAGACACATCAAGTTCACTTAATTTGACAAATAATAACTCATGATCTACAGTACTACATGATCTAATTGTTTTTGCCTGTTTTCCTTGACATAAAAAAGTTTTAGCATCCTCTACCAAAACCAAAAGCAAAGTACCATGAGCGCTTCTAAAGCCATGGTGAGATAAATGTAAACATCCAACAGCATCCAAATAATTACTCAGTTTACTAGATACAATGGCCTCTGTTAACTTCACAGTAATAGTGTCTCTGGCTATTGACCTAAAATTTGAAGGGTTGATTAAATCTTCTAAGGTATTGGTGTTAAAATAATGTCCCCTACAACAGTAGGAAAGCAACCCTGACTATAAATTTTCCGAGCAGCACAGTTAACCAAAATTTACTCTGATTTCCCAAATCCAAACAACCTTCAAGAGCTGTTTCTACTATTTGCAACAGTTATAGTGCCTCTCTCCTTACATCAAGAAGGTAAATCTTATCCCAGTTGTGTATGTCATGATAACATCAAGACTGGATTACATGCAGGACGTCAGGAGGACTCACAGAAACAGAATCCTTCCAGACCAGCAATGCGCCGGAGACCGGCACTGAAGAGGACTTTGGCTGGCGGGGGTTGGGGACCCCCACCAGCAAAGGTACCTGACGGCGGAGGCGCCAGGGGAGGATTGTCTTCAGGAAGAGGGGTCGAAAGGGGAGGGGGTGGGACGGTGGTGGCGGGGGGGTCAGCGGCGCTGTGGGGGGCTAAATGTGCCCCCTCACCTCGGGCTCTGGACCCCCCTCCTGCCGAAGTCTGGCTACGCCCCTGTTTGGCACACTCTTTGGCAAAATGCCTTAGGCGTGATGCCTTTGAGCTTGATCTCCCTGGAGCCCACTGGGCGCTGACATCAGCACCCGACAGCATGCCTCGGGCTGCAATAGTTGATAGATGACAGCTTGGAGAGAGGCATGTGTATGTATGGTGTTCCTATGTCCTATGCAGTTACACAGGCTAATGAAAATTATCCTCTCATTGACTTATCATGGCACTATTTGCATATGAACAAAGGGACAATTTCTGGCAGATTTTCCTGAGAATCCACAAGATCTTGTTGGCGGCACCTTGTTGAACTTTCTTACAAAATGAGTTGTAAGAAATTAGTTACAATTAGTTTCGCAATGCAAAATTATTTATATTGAACCATCAGGAAACATACATGAAATTGATCCTGGCTTAAAGTTAAATGTGCTATGATGTATTAATTTATAAAGAATATGTGAAAAATACCTTAGGATGTCTCAATAACAGGTCGACAGCTTCTTCAAAATACTCCAAGTCTATCTCATTAAGCTTTGTTGGCAAGTCTTCATATGCAAAGTAAGCCAGAGATAGTGCCACAAAACCATGGCTAGCAAGGAGGCCACCTCGAAATTCAATAAGACCTCCAATACCTCCAAACATGTCAATCACCCCAGGAAATGGTCCTTTTCCTACAGACAAGATTAACAAGGAAGAGTTAAGAGAGACCTTTTGTTCCTTAGTTGTGGGACTGTAAAAATCAATTTTAAAAAAGTTAGAGAAAAAAGAAATGCTGAAGTGAAAGTAAATACACTTAGGAATGCAAATCTTTTCTGGGTCATATTTGAGAACAACTACCATTTCTAAGTAAAATAACTTGCCAACCAACCAAATGAGAAGACTATGTTTAATCATCTCTGGTTTACTGTTCTGCTCAATATAGTATCAACAGCTCTGTTTACATATCTTTTCATCCTCATCTTCTGTTGAACTGTTTGTTTGTTTTTCTCTCCAATAATCTAATTTAACATTTTTTTCTTTCTTTGTTTTAAATTTTGTTCAGCATTTTATCTATCGTTCTGTCCCCTAATTTTATGTATGATTCCTTGATCATATGTTACAGAAGCTGCCAGCTCCACACAACTGAAAAGTTATGGAGCAAAACAGCAGAAAGTGATAACAGAAGAATGGAAGGGAGAGACATATAACACTAACGTACTCCAATGATTATTAAATCATATTTTAATTGTTGCTAATACATGTACATACATTGTCAACAAACCTATGTAGTTTTTCCAGAATTCACTTCCTCCAACAGTACTTGCCATCAGGCACTCTTATTCATACATCACAATCATAATACCCAAATCTAACAGCAAACATAATGGTCATTATGCTATAAGAACTGAAGAACCAGTCTCACTTAGCTTCAATCTGTTTGTAAGAAATCTCATATCTAAGTGAGCTGTTCCGGGGACCGCCCTCTGATGTCATATTTCTCCTGCAGTATTGTGAGATTTAAATACCCCCATGGGACCGCCCCCGAGCTCATTCCCAAAGGCTATACCCATTCAACTTTGTTTTCATTGTCTTTTAGTATATCCAATGTAATATAATGGGCACGGACAAATGATGCAGTAGACCACTCTCTCACTACTGCAGGTAGTGTTAGCACACAAATACAACCTTTGTGTAGAGCCTGGGATAGTGACCCACTTGGTATTAACTGAATATTTACAATAAACACATCTTCCACAAGGGGAATGCTGCCCAGTGAACATCTCAGAAGTAGATTTCTTTAATAGCCCGCCCAAATTTACTTTGTGGCGGTATGCAATTTTAGGATGCTCGTTGAATTCAGAATGCAAAGACAGAACATGCCAGTATTTATGTATCAGATGTCCTATTTTGGGGGCACAATGGGAAAATGGGTTGAATGGGTATAGCCTTTGGGAATGAGTTTGGGGGCGGTCCCATGGGGGTATTTAAATCCCACAATACTGCAGGAGAAATATGACATCAGAGGGCGGTCCCTGGAACGGCTCGCTTAGATATGAGTCTCGAAAGTAAGCAGCCGCTATGCATATAGAAAAGACGATATAAGATTATATGATTATAGGAGTTTGAGATTGTGATACTTGGGGATTTTGAAATGTTTTAATTATCAGTACAGATTTTGAGATAAAGTTCCTTCTGATGAAGGACAACACGAAATGTGGTCTCGCATAGAGGAACGGAAAGACTTTAAGTTAAGCTGAAGAGCTGACTTTGGTTTCTTCAGAAGCTTTCCCCCAACCATGCAGAGCCGCCAAGCAAGCTAACAGGCTGAATATACAGCTGGGTGAATTATTTATACCAATGCTCAATATTTATCAAGAGTTTGCGGACATTTGAAAAATGGACATTTTTTAAACAGAATTCATCTATTTATTGCCATCAATGAACAGAGAGTGTGATACTTTCGCTTCTACTTTGAACTTTGGCCTGTGATTATAGCTTGATGATTTCTTATAAACAGATTGAAGCTAAGTGAGACTGGTTCTTCAGTTCTTATAGCATAAGGACCATTATGTTTGTTGTTAGATTTGGGTATTATGATTGTGATGTATGAATAGGAGTGCCTGATGGCAAGTACTGATGGAGGAAGTGAATTCTGGAAAAACTACATAAGTTTGTTGACAATGTATGTACATGTATTAGCAACAATTAAAATATGATTTAATAATCATTGGAATACATTAGTGTTATACAGTTAAAATAAATGACATGTTTTCTCTATGGTAAAGATCTGAGGTTTTCCCCATATTAATACTGCAGTATTTACTTGTGAAAACTGTTAGGTATTGAATGTATACATGAGTTTGTTATGTGTTTATGTGTAGTGGTGTGGTACCTCACTTTTCTGTTAGTTTGGGTCTATAATCTGTACCCAGATCAACTGCAGTTTCCCCACTGTGCTCCCACTTGCAGACCATTTGTATCTGCCTCTGATCAGAATTTGGTACAATAGTGACAAGCTGGGGTCACTGAGTTGAGTCCCATTTGTGTATTCAGTTGAGTAGAGAGATGTATGACTCTGCAAACATACTTGTCAGAAACTAAGTAATGAACTTATACAACAACTCTCCAAGAAGACGAAAACGATAAAAAACCCAAAGAGATGAAATCATAACGCACATGGAGGCACTACATCCACACCTTATGATCCAACTAAAGGATGACCTGCAAAACACATTGCTATCTGCAAAAAAGAAATAAAGCTGTCTTCTCTCCTGCAGAACCACAGAGAGAAAAACATCTCATCTCGGAGCATAGACAGTGCTATAAAACCAGAAACCCCAAACAACTTGGATACACTTTCCAATCCACCTGAGGTATGTGAGAATCAGGATCCAAACAAACCAGGAGATCAAGAAAGTCTGCAGATGCCTTTCAGGCAAACTCCCACGGATCACACTATTGGAAATGCAAATCAAATGGGGATAGTAAACCTCTGAAATTATCAATTATGACAGCATGAGGTCTCTGTACTTTCCAAAGGACTTTCATTTTGCCCATCCAGCAAGCTGGATGAAATTCAACTATACTTAGACCTGGAAGAATTCTTTAGAAAAGTCCGCTTGAAGGTACATTTCCACAATAAAGAGACTTCCAACAGACTGAAATACAATTTTAAACAAAAGAAAATATATTTCACCCCACAGGATGGACAAAACAACAAACTGGACAACTACATAGAAAGTTTCAGGCATAGGGTACAATGACAACTTTTCAACAAACAAAAGAAAATTCTGTACAATTTACTCCACCAGAAGAGCGTCCATAAAAACCCTACAAAACAACCAACACATTATCATCAAACCGCCAGACAAAGGAGGCTCAGTGGTGATTATGGACACACAAAAATACATCGAAGAAGGACACAGACAGCTCTCAGACAACACACACTACAGGAAACTAACTGAGGATCCCATGCAGGATTATACAAAACAGCTGAAAGACCTTATGAAAACACTTCCAAAACAAGTACAGCCACTTGTACCAAATGAAACTTGTACCAAACCATCCTTCTGTGGGCACATTATACATACTACCCAAAATCCACAAACCTGAAAGACCTGGCAGACCAATCATATCTGGTATTGGCACACTCATGGAGGAAATATCTGGATTTATAGAAGGGATCCTGAAACCTTTCATGCACAAGACAAACAGCTTCATACAAGACACCACAGACTTTCTGAATAAATTAAGAAATATCAAGCAGTTACCACTGGGTACCCTTCTGGTCACAATGGATGTAGAATCACTATACAGCAACATTCCCCATGCAGATGGCATAGCTGCATGTGAGAAACTACTAAAAACATCCACCCTAGACCATCAATACCGGGAGTGTAGCCAGACCTCACAGTGGGAGGGGGCAGAGTCTGAGGTGGGGGGCTACATTTTGGTCTGCTACCCCACTGCCACCCTGCTGCTTCCCACCCACTGCTGCAGCAAATACCTTGGCTGGCGGGGATCCACAACCCCCACCATCTGAAGTGTTGTCCAGTGCCGGTCTCTGGCACTGCCACGTTGCCTGCCCTGCTCTGTCTTCCCCTCACGTCCGGCACAAAAAAAAGCACTGTATCATTCAATGTAAAAAGTGTGATGAAGGGTGATATACTGGAGAAACAAGCCAAATGCTAAAGAAGACATTTAATTTACATAGACATATGAAAACTGCCAGTACCAACCAGGATGTCACCTCTGTGGGGCAGCACTTTACAAAACCAGAATATTGTATCAATGATTTTATGGTGAGAATACTAAAAGGAAACTTTAAGACAATCCAGGAACGTAAGACCTATGAAGTCAAAATGATTAAATATTTTGACACCCACCAGACAGGACTTAACAAAGATCTGAGTTTTCTAGCCCATTATAAACCATAAAATTCTACTTCTTTGTCACCCTCTTATCACAATGCATATCTCCCGGTCCCTCATCCACCCACCCCACCTTCTTACTGTGAGACTGCCAGTGGACTGCTTTAATGTTTCACTTATATATGCTGTTGTTTATCAACATTTGCTTATTTCTGATCTGATGAAGAAGGGTTACCTTTGAAAGCTAATCAAAAAATGTATTATGTTAGTCCAATAAAAAAGGTATCATCTTTTGTTTTCTATGTTTTATTTTATTTGTATTTCAGTTGGAAACTAATTGAGGGAAGAAAGAGAAATAAAAGAAAGAAACAAGTACAGTTGTAATGTTTATAATAACTCATTAACTGTTACCTGGAGGAATGAAGAGAGCACCACGTACTCTGCCTTCCCTGATCTGGATACGTTGTACACCAGGGGCTACATACCACCTCTCCACAATTCGGCTGGCCTCAGGCTGCACATCAGGCTCAGATTGAACCTTGAATGAGTTATAGAGATCCAGTCTGATGTGAAATGGACTGTGCATCAACTCTCGCTTCAGCAACCTATGAAACATCTTCTCTGGTTTCAGTGAACAGATCAAGCCCATTGGCTGCACCCCATTGTAATCTCCTCCTAAGGACGCATCTCTCTCCAGATTTACCTCTCCCGCCTCATTGCTTCTGTAGAAGGCACGAGACTGGAAGCACCACCCCTTCTCATCTATGAGAGAGGCTCGGAGAGTGATGACCTGAAGTGGTTCCAGGCCGGAAACATGGATCCGAAGGGGCTCATCGGCTAGGGAGACCTCTGGGGTGACTGTGAGCTGGATCATGACTGAAGATTGCTACAGTCCTCCACCATCAAACTAGTGCCTG
Source organism: Microcaecilia unicolor (assembly GCF_901765095.1). NCBI lineage: Eukaryota > Metazoa > Chordata > Amphibia > Gymnophiona > Siphonopidae > Microcaecilia > Microcaecilia unicolor. The sequence goes on from NC_044031.1 coordinate 639,160,728, forward strand.
GAGGAGGAAGAAAGAATTGTGTTCAGATTAGTAGTATCTGTGTGGCATGATCAAGAAGGAGGAAAGGCAGACAATGAAGTGAGGAGAGAGAATGAGGACAAAATGTGCATCAGAGTGCTTGTGTGTAAGTAGCATACTACGAAGCTGCAGAGAGATCCCTTTTGTGGATCAAGAGACAAGTTCTATGCACTGTCATGCAGAAGGTCCCTGGGTCTATTCTATTCTGATATGAACATAAGAACACAAGAATAGGTATAATGGGTCAGACCAATGGTCCATGTAGCCCAGTATCCTGCTTCCAACAGTGGTCAACCCGGGTCACAAGTACCTGGCAGAAACCCAAAGACTGGCAGCATTCCATGATACCAAACTTGCATCTGCTGAAACCGGATATAAATGCTGGTACCCAAGTTAGATGGGCTTACCCAAGATTCTATAACTACACCAGGGGCGTAGCCAGACACCCAATTTTAGGTGGGCCTGGGCCCAAGATGGGTAGGTAGAACTCCGCCCCGTCCCACAAGTGATGTGGTCTCTCCCTCTCTCACCTGCATGCCATATGGTCTCTCAAACATCCCTCCTCCCCCGCATACCTTTTAAATAGCAAATTTTCACTACAGCGAGCAGCAGCTAATACACACGGCTCATGTTAGCCCCACAGCCTTTCCTCTGATGCAACTTCCTGTTTCCACATAGGCAGGAATACATCAGAGGGAAGGCAGTGGGGCTGGTGCAAGCAGTATGTATCAGTCGCTCACTGCAGGCAAAGATCTGCTATTTACAAGGTATGCAGGAAGGACCGTTGTTGGGAGTTTTCAGCTGGTGGGGTTTGGGGATCCCTGCCAGCCACATCATAGGTGCGCTGCTACTGGGTGGGCCTGAGCTCAAAGTGGGAAGGCCTGGGCCCACCCTTGGCTACACCACTGAACTACACGTGTAACTTTTCAAAACACCCCCCCGACATGCCATGCTCCTCCCTTAGCCACGCCTCCTTTTGGGATATGTGCTATACGAGTTTTGCGCCCTGCCTGCCCTATAGAATGGTGTGCTGCCAGATGCACATGCAAATTTAATGAGTGCCAATTAACAATTGGTTGATGGTATCAAGTCATTTATGGTTAAGAGCTCATTAGCTAATTAATTTGAACATACTCCTTGACAGTATACCCAAATACACCATATATAGAATCCGGGGGATGATGTCAAAAGGTGTGGAGCTTGGAAAGGGAGAGGCAGAGAAGACAAAATGAAAAGAAGTGATATGAATGAGAAAATTCAGACGCAGATGGAGGGGTAACAGAGATATAGAGAGAATGAGATGTAACAACAAGAAATATTAATCAGGAGGAAAAAAAAGATATCACAGTAGGACAGTACAATAAGGAAAACTGTCTTAAATATTTATTTTAATAGCTTTAAAGTTTAAAATTATTATTTTTTAATGTAAATACTTTCAGTCATTGCTAAATCTATATTGTTAACTCTCTTGCAGTATTTGGCAGGCTTTTATGTGTTGGTAGAACTCCTCCCTTCTAGCCTTCTTAAAATTAACTGTCCCAGTTCAGACTGACTGACACCCTTTAAGGATGCAAGCATGTTGCCCCAAAACACACACTCACATAACGTACATAGTAACATAGTAGATGACGGCAGAAAAAGACCTGCACGGTCCATCCAGTCTGCCCAACAAGATGAACTCATGTGTATACCTTACCTTGATTTGTACCTGTCTTTTTCAGGGCACAGACCGTATAAGTCTGCCCAGCACTATCCCCTCCTCCAATCACCAGCCCCGCCTCCCACCACCGGCTCTGGCACAGACTGTATAAGTCTGCCCAGCACTATTCCCCGCCTCCCACCACCGGATCTGGCACAGACCATATAAGTCTGCCCACCACTATCTTCGCCTCCCAACCACCAACCCCTCTTCCCCCCACCGGCTCCGCCACCAAATTTCGGCTAAGCTTCTGAGGATCCATTCCTTCTGCACAGGATTCCTTTATGTATATCCCACGCATGTTTGAATTCCGTTACTGCTTTCCTCTCCACCACCTCCTGTGGGAGGGCATTCCAAGCATCCACCATCCTTCCCAACCAGCAGAAGCCTCTGCCCCCCCCCCCCCCAAATCCATCCTGTCTGTGTACCTGGTGCAGTATCTCTCACCATAGGGGCTCAGTGATTCCCAGGCCACTTTAGTGTCCTCCTTCCTAAGTCTTAAAGTTTGTGCAGGTGCGCACTGGTCTTTCTCTCTCTCTCTCTCTTCTGCCTGTCACTGCTGCTGAACATGGAAGCAGATCCACACAAGTCTTACTTCTCTGGGTAGGAGGGAGCCTAAATCATGCATATTTATGAGGATCTTGTTGCAGAGCAGGAGAGCAAAGTCCGTCAGTGGCATTGGCAAACATGATAAGTATGAATCAGGCTAGTGTACTGTCCTTCCTAAATACAGACTTCACACATCCAGTTAATCGGCTTTTGCAGGAGGTTTTCAATGAATATAGAGCACTATTAACCATATTGGCCAAAGAAATTTAGGAAGCAGTAACATTTAGTGGTCTTTTCACATGCATTACACAAGCTCCTCCCCTTTGGCTGTCAGTTCGTTCTCAGAAAGAGATTACCAGGAAAAAAAAATGCATGCACAGAAAAATGGTACATCAGAGCTCAGGATACTGAAAAGAATGACTAGGGTGCCAAAGGGGATTTGTTGCTGCTGAGTCTGAATGCTGTAAATATTTTGCTACAATCACTTTGGGAGACATGAATTACCAAGGTTTGTGTTCCCTAAATCTGTTCTTCATTCTTGACAAGGTTGTTAATGTAAAACAGTAAACGCTGACTGATTAATGATTTGGTTCAGGTTGCTTTACTGCCAAGTATGTTTAAAGTTACAGAAGAGAGCATCAAAAATAGGAGACTGGAAGAGAGAGTGGATCAGCAGAGAGTTACTAAGATTTTCACTTCTAGGCCAGGGGTTCTCAACCCAGTCCTTGGGACACATCAGGCCAGTCTGGTTTTCAAGATATCCACAATGAATATGCATAAGATAGATTTACATACAATGCAGGCAGTGCATGCAAATTTATCTCATGCACATTCATTATGGATATCTTGAAAACCAGATTGGCTTGGTATGTCTTCCTGGGAAAGTTGGGTTTTATCCTCTCTTTATCTCTCTGAGATTAGCAACAGGGGTATAGGAGATTACAGTTAAGAGAGAAAAATCTTTTAGTACCATACTGGGTAAGACCAAATGGCCATCAAGCCCAGTGTCCTGTCTCCAGGGCCGCCGAGAGGGAAGGCAGGGGGGATAAAATTCCCTGGGCCTGGGCCTCCAAGGAGGGCACGGCGGCAGGGTCTCTCTCCTCCTGCTCCCAGGCCGCCAGCGCTGCAGTCCCCAGTCTCACCCTCCCGCTCCTTGGCTCCGTCGACAGCCCCCCTCTGTCTGCCATTGGGCCCCCTGCATTCAAATCGGCAGCGCCTCAACTCCGTATGAAAGCGGCAGATCACCTCCCTTCGGGCCTTCCCTCCCTGTGTCCCGCCCTCGTCTGATGTAACTTCCTGTTTCCGCGAGGACGGGAGGCAATCTGCCGCTTTTACACGGAGGTGAGGCGCTGCCGATTAGAATGCAGGGGGCCTGGTGGGGGCTGTCGACGGGGCTGGGGGTGGGCGGGTGGAGACTGGTGACTGCGGCGCCGGTGGCCTGAGTAGCGATTTGGGAGGGCGGCGGTGGGGGCCCCAGGGGCGGCCTTGCCCCAGGCCCAGCTCAGTCTCTTGGCGGACCTGCCTGTCTCCAACAGTGGCTGATAATCCAGGTCAAAATGCAAGTGTTTTCTTGTGCTGTACATAATCACCACCAAGTTCAGTTCTTCTCAATCATGGTTTCACCATTTTAACTCGAAGGGGTCCTTTTACTAAGCTGCGGTAATAAAAAAGGCCTTAGCGAGCCCATATATGGGTTTTCCCATGCACTATGGCCATTTTCCAGCAGTGGTAAAAATGGCCTATTTCCTATTTTTTCTATTAATGGCTATGCACTACTGTTGCCATTAGCACATGGCTATTTAAAATTTATTACGGGAGCACTTGTAACAGTCTAGTGAATGCCTGTGTGATTATGTATAATCCGTTAAGATTCAACTTTATTAGCATGACCTGTAAGAAATTATAAACCGCTTAGTTCTAGGTGGTATATAAATACTTAAATAAATACATAAAATGTGTTGCTGAAGTGGATAAAACCACTAAAGTACGCAGGTTCATTGGAGAAATGAAAGATGTGTAATGCCATAAGGTACCTTGGGCATGTTTCCTTACGACTACTGTGAGATCTGTCCAAGACAGTTGTATCTAACAGTTTCCAGTAGCAGGGTCACCGAGAGACTGAGCCGGGCCCAGGGCAGGGCCACCACCCTCTCCCCCCCCCCCCCCCCCCCGGAACTCCAAATACCTTGGCTGGCGGGGATCCCCAGGCCCCAGTGGCGTAACCAGATCTGATTTGGGGGGGGGCAAGACTTAATGGGGGGGGGGGGGGGGTGCACTAGGCATTTAGGTGTGAGCAGTGCTTGGTATACTCCTAAATAATGCCTTAGAGTGCACTTGATGATGGATTTTGAAATAAACACTCTGGCCAACAGCTGTCCTGCAGCAAAATAAACCCCACGCAAACTTTGGAAACACTGACATTTTTAAATATAGTCATTATCCCATAACTTAAACTTTGCCATTATAGTAGACTTCTGGTCAGCATCTCAACACACATCACAGTATCCTGCAAAATAATTACTACAATGGTACATATCCTTCAACTCGCTTTATAAAAATATAAACACCTTATTAAACTGTATTAATAAAACAGGTAAATGCCTTTGAAGTAGCAGTTTAAATATGTAGCCTAAGAAATCTAATATAAAAAATACCAACTTCTAATACTGCACACTGGACTATCAAGCTGTTAATTTAAACATATTTTTTGCATTCACAGAAACTCCCATAGCTCCTCTTCTAAGAATGGATACAAAGCAGAAAAAGGGCATTTCCCCAGGAACTCACCGTACAAAAAAAGTAGATCTTTGCGTTATCTCAGTAAAGCAACAACAAGACATGGAGACACAATCCGTACAACACTGAAACTCAGTCAAAAAAAAACCCAGCAAGGTTTGGCAGAAGAGTCATTTGGCAACATTCACGTTAGATACTTTTCTATTGAGCAAGTTTATGTTTAGACCTCTGCATGGTGCTGCAGACAGACTGTACTGTTAGTGTGTGGATTTTGTGCCTTTGGCAGTGTGAGTAATACTTTGCATGCATTTGATCAAATATCAGTTGACTCCTGACGCAGGCCTTCGGCCAAAATACAGTCCAGGTAAAGTCATTTGTATATTTCAGTAAAGAATCTTCTGCCATCCATTGTCCACTTTGCTGGGTTTTTTTTGTCTGAGTAATCTTAGTAAAAACATAGACACTCTCCAGTCCCAAGCATTTTGTGAAGTTCCTGTAACACGTGGAGGGGCATGTTCGATAGAACTTCTAAATCAGAGTTTGGACGTTTTACAAAAATTTACAGAATTTGAACAGGAAAGGAGGTCATCTTCGAAAAAGATAGACGTCTATCTTTCGTGTGCGAAAATGCTATGGACATCTTTGTTTTAGGTCCATTTTCGAACCAAAAAACGTCCAAATGCAAAACGTCCAAAACAGAGGAGGAGTAGTTTAATGGTTAGTGCAGCAGGCTTTGATCCTGGCAACATGGGTTCAATTCCCACTACTGCTCCTTGTGACTTTGGGCAAGTCAAATGCACAAGAGGCATTTTTAGATATGACATCTAAGTCTGAATTTGGACTATTTTTGTAAAACGTCCAAAATCAGAACTGGAAAGGTCATTTTCTACAAAAAAAAAAAAAAGCCTATCTTTTGCTTTTGAAAATGCTGTTTGGAAAAACGTTTTGTGATTTGGATGTTTTATTTTTTGGTCCATTTTCAAACAAAAAACATCCAAATGCAAAATGTACAAGAAAATCCACAATAGAGTGAAACCATTCACATGTTCTAAGTGTGGTTAAAGCTTTGGTTGTAATGTAAATCTCAAAGTGCATCAGAACGTCCACACGGGAGAGAAACCATTTGCATGTACACAGTCTGGTAAAAGCTTTGGTCAGAAGGTAAACCTCACAATGCACCAGAGAATACATACAGGAGTGAAACCATTTACATGCGCTGAGGAGTTAAAAGCTTCAGTTGCATTGGGATAGGTAATTAGGGAATGTACACTCTTGCTATGAAGTATGGAAAAATAGCACTCTGGTATTTAGATATATGTAATGAGACCTCCTTTTCATCTATAGATCTGAATTCAAAGCCCAAATCTAATGATAAACAATAGACACAAGGCTCAGATGTTATAAAAAATATAAAGCTTGGCATCAGGTAGAATAGCCCTGTCCCTTCCTAATCTTTTCCCTCACCCCCTACCTCTCTACGCTACAGGAACTCACTGCCCATCCATCGACTTCATCACCTCACCTTCTCTCCTACCCTCTTCCTCCCTCTTGGCTTTTAATCTCCGCCTCTTTCTTCCGTCCATTTTGCCTTCCCCATTCCACCTAAATACCTCTCGCCTTCGACGCCTTCGTGGCCACACCTCTCCTGCTCTCCTCCGCTCTCTTTTACTCCTTCTCTTACTCTCAGCCGGTGATATCAATCCCAATCCTGGCCCCCCTCACCAACTATTATCCCAACTCTACAGATCTCACCGCGACCTCTCTAACCTCATCTCTATTTCTCTACTCCCCTCCTCTTCTCTGCCCTTCTCTTGCGCCCTATGGAATGCCCGCTCTATCTGTAACAAACTCGCCTATATCCGGGACCTCTTTATCTCACGTCACCTCCATCTGCTCGCCATAACAGAAACCTGGCTCTGCCCTGATGACTCTGCTTCAGTCGCAGCCCTGTGCCATGGCGGTTATCTATTTTCACATACTCCTCGCCCTGCTGGCCGTGGGGGCGGTGTTGGACTACTTCTCTCTCCCTCCTCCAGATTTCAACCCCTTCTTCCACCTCAATCTCACTGTTTTTCCTCCTTTGAAGTCCATTCTATCCGCCTTTTCTCTCCTCTGCCTCTTCGAATAGCGGTCATTTATCGTCCCCCTGATAAGTCCCTTTCATCCTTTCTCAGTGACTTTGACGCCTGGCTTGCCTTCTTCCATAATCCTTCCTCCCCCTCTCTCATCCTTGGTGACTTTAATATTCCTGCTAATGATCCTTCCAACTCTTATATTTCCAAGTTACTCGCTTTAACGTCCTCCTTTAATCTCCAACTATGCTCCACCTCCCCCACTCATCAAAATGGTCACTGTCTTGATCTCATCTTCTCCTCCAACTGTTCACCCTCTAGTTTCCTTGCCTCTGATCTCCCCTCCTCTGATCACCATCTTATAACTTTCACACTTAAATCTCCTCCCTCCCAGTCCCGTCCTATCTTATCTAATTTATCTAGGAATCTTCACGATATTGACCGTTCATCTCTATCCTCCCGTGTTTCAAACCTCCTCTCTACTGTGGCACCATCCACGTCTGTCAATGAGGCTGTTTCTTCTTACAGCAATACTCTATCCTCTGCCTTAGACACTCTTGCACTTTTGATGACCCACCCTGTAAGGGTGACTTCTAATATCCGCAACCTACGTTCCTGTACCCGCTCCGCCGAACGCCTCTGGCGGAAATCTCGGGCCGTTGCTGATTTCTTACACTTTAAGTTCATGCTGACCTCCTCCCAATCTGCTGTTTTACGTGCCAAACAGGATTATTATATCCAACTGACCAACTCTCTTGGCTCTAATCCTCGACTTCTCTTCACCACATTGAACTCTCTCCTCAAGGTGCCCCCTCCCCCAACTCCCCCTTCATTATCTCCTCAGATCCTTGCTGAATTCTTTCACAACAAGGTTCAAAAGATAAACCTTGCTTTCTCTACCTCACCACCTCTCCCTCCACTAGTCCGTTCCCCTCTCTCTCCTTCCCCTCATTCCCTTTCCTCCTTTCCTGAAGTTACTATTGAGGAAACTACACTTCTCCTTTCTTCCTCAAAATGTACCACCTGTTCCTCTGATCCCATTCCCACCCACCTTCTTAATGCCATCTCTCCTGCTCTTATTCCTTTTATCTGTCACATTCTCAACCTCTCACTTTCCACTGCGACTGTCCCTGCTGCCTTTAAACATGCTGTGGTCACACCTCTCCTTAAGAAGCCTTCACTCGACCCTACTTGTCCCTCTAATTACCGACCCATCTCCCTCCTTCCTTTTCTCTCCAAATTACTTGAGCGTGCTGTTCACCGCCGCTGCCTTGATTTTCTCTCCTCACATGCTATTCTTGACCCACTACAATCTGGTTTTCGCCCTCTCCACTCAACCGAAACTGCGCTTACTAAAGTCTCCAATGACCTATTACTGGCTAAATCCAGAGGTCAATATTCCATCCTCATTCTTCTTGATCTTTCCGCTGCTTTTGACACTGTCGATCACAGTATACTTCTCGATACCCTGTCCTCACTTTGATTCCAGGGCTCTGTCCTTTCCTGGTTCTCTTCCTACCTCTCCCTCCGCACCTTTAGTGTTCACTCTGGTGGATCCTCTTCTACTTCTATCCCTCTGCCTGTCGGCGTACCTCAGGGTTCTGTTCTTGGTCCCCTCCTCTTTTCTATCTACACTTCTTCCCTTGGTTCATTAATCTCATCCCATGGCTTTTCCTACCATCTCTATGCTGATGACTCCCAAATCTACCTTTCTACCCCTGATATCTCACCTTGCATCCAAACCAAAGTTTCAGCGTGCTTGTCTGACATTGCTGTCTGGATGTCTCAACGCCACCTGAAATTAATTATGACCAAAACCGAGCTTCTCATTTTCCCCCCCAAACCCACCTCCCCGCTCCCCCCATTTTCTATTTCTGTTGATGGCTCTCTCATTCTCCCTGTCTCCTCAGCTCGAAACCTTGGGGTCATCTTTGACTCTTCTCTCTCCTTCTCTGCTCATATCCAGCAGATTGCCAAGACCTGTCGTTTCTTTTTTTACAACATCCGTAAAATCCGCCCCTTTCTTTCCGAGCACTCTACCAAAACCCTCATCCACACCCTTGTCACCTCTCGTTTAGACTACTGCAATCTGCTTCTTGCTGGCCTCCCACTTAGTCACCTCTCCCCTCTTCAGTCAGTTCAAAACTCTGCTGCCCGTCTCATCTTCCGCCAGGGTCGCTTTACTCATACTACCCCTCTCCTCAAGACCCTTCACTGGCTCCCTATCCGTTTTCGCATCCTGTTCAAACTTCTTCTACTAACCTATAAATGTACTCACTCTGCTGCTCCCCAGTATCTCTCCACACTCGTCCTTCCCTACACCCCTTCCCATGCACTCCGCTCCATGGATAAATCCTTCTTATCTGTTCCCTTCTCCACTACTGCCAACTCCAGACTTCACGCCTTCTGTCTCGCTGCACCTTACGCCTGGAATAAACTTCCTGAGCCCCTACGTCTTGCCCCATCCTTGGCCACCTTTAAATCTAGACTGAAAGCCCACCTCTTTAACATTGCTTTTGACTCGTAACCACTTGTAACCATTCGCCTCCACCTACCCTCCTCTCTTCCTTCCCGTTCACATTAATTGATTTGATTTGCTTACTTTATTTATTTTTTGTCTATTAGATTGTCTATTAGATTGTAAGCTCTTTGAGCAGGGACTGTCTTTCTTCTATGTTTGTGCAGCGCTGTGTATGCCTTGTAGCGCTATAGAAATGCTAAATAGTAGTAGTAGTAGTAGTAGTAGTAATAGTGGAAAACTGACATCCCAGGAAAGCAATAGGGCATCCTTGGGGGCACTGCAGTGGTTTATATAAAATGCTCCCAGGTACACATCTCACCATTTCTCCCTTACCTTGTGTGCTGAGCCCCCCAAAACCCACCCAAAACCCACTACCCCCAACTGTACACCACTACCATAGCCCTTACAGGTGAAGGGAACACCAATATGTGGGTGCAGTGGGTTTTGGAGGGCTTACAATTTCCTCCACAAGTGTAACAAGTAGGGGAAAGTAGAAGCCTGGGTCCACCTGTCTGTAGTGCACTGCACCACTACTAGACTACTCCAGGGACCTGCATGCTATTCTAATTGGCCTGAGTATAACATCTGAGGCTGGCAAGTAATATTTTTAATCACATTTTTTGGAGTGAGAGGGGGACAGTGATCACTGGGGGAGTAAGGGGAGGTGATCCCCGATTCCCTCCAGTGGTCATCTGATCATTTGAGGCGCTTTTTGTGTGGAGTAGAGGAGTAGTCTAGTGGTTAATGCGGCAGACTTTGATCCTGGGGAAGTGGGTTCAATTCCACTACAGCTATTTGTTATAAAAATAGGTCTAGCTCAAACCATCTAAGTTTTAGTCTTGGACTTCTTTGTTTTGTTCCATTATGGCTGAAAGACAACCAAGTCTTAGGAATGCCCAAGTCCCTCCTTGAACACACCCCCTTGAGATTTAGACGTCCTTCTGATGGACTTCAGAGAAAAACGTCTAAAAAGAGGTTTTGAAAATACTGATTTGGATGTTTTTGTGAGATAAACGTCCAAATGCAGACTTATGTCACTTTTTGGATGTTTTTCTCTTTTGAAAATTAGCCTGATAGCCTACAAAAATCACTAAGGACCTATAGAGCTAATCTACTTTACCATAACACCACTGACTTACATAAGTAACACAACAAGGACCTTACCTAGGAAAATGCAACACAGTAAATATTGCAGTCAGACCTAGGACATCAATATGCCTATGAGAAACTGAACAAACTGAATAATTACAGATGCTTAAATAGAAACTCCAAGCAAAAAGAGTACCTTGCCTTGATCACTGAACATAAATAGACACTTGCTAGGTATAGAATAACCCCTCTGTTTACTAAGCCGTGCTGGTGGTGCGCTAATGCTGACACAGCCCATTCACTTTGAATGGGCTGTGTTAGCGTTGCCACGCAGGTTTGTAAACAGGGTGGTAAGTGAGGACAAAGTTAAAATATAAATACATATTTTAAAAATGTGTAAAAAATTAAAACCTAAGAAGCTACACTCTGCAGGCACCGCAACACTAGAAAAAAAAGAAATAGAAACAGCACTCTGCAAAAATATAAAGAAAACAGTGTGACTTTACTGTGAATTTGACATTTTCCATTCAGTGAATTAAGAATAAAATTCATTCTACCTTTGTTGGATGGACCTTACAGGTCTTTATCTACCATCATTTACTATGTTACTATGTTGTCTGGTTGTTTTGCACTTTTCAATTATGTTTGTTCCAGTGTCCAATTTCTGCTTTCCTCTGTCTTTTCTTGTCATTACCAGATCTCTAGTCCATCTGCTACTTTTTCTCTCCCTTCCTGTCTTTTCTCTATGTTTATATTTGCCCATTTAAATTTTACCCTCATTCTCTCTTTCTCTCACCACTAGTCATCAGTTTCCTCCTTTTCATGTCTCAATTATCTACTGGCTTTCCCCATTTCTTTCTCCAGCACTTCCATTGGCCCTCTATCTCTCTCCTTTCTCAGTCTCCTACCCCTCCCCATCTTTCACCCACTCCCTAGTCCCCCATTTCCATCCTCTGTACTTACCCTCTCAGCCCTCACCTACCCTTCATCGCCTCTCATCCCTTCACCTGTTCCAGCTCTAGGCCTGTGTCTCTTTCCTTCTCTTGTGTCCAGAGTTCTTCTGTTACCCTGTACCCAATCTCCTACTGCATCTCTTTCACCATCTTTTTAGCCACATTTATGCCATCCCATGATACAACTGAATTCTATTATTCTGTCTCATTGTATTTTCTAATGTAAGCCACATTGAACCCGAGTTTGCTTGGGATAATTTGGAATATAAATGTAAAATTTAAAAAAAATCCTTTATCCTCCACCAGCTGGATGGTGATGGTTCAAGGAAAGTAAGTTTGGTCCAATGAAGACTAATTCAAATATAACCTGTTCCTTAGCTGGGCTCCAGTATTACCATATTGAACGTGCGACCATACCATGCCTCTGTGGTTATCTTCCACTAATAAGTTAAATGATTAACTGGCTTTCTTGAAAGGATTATATAACCTTTGGATGCATGACTAGGAACAAAGACAAACTTATTTATTCAATATCACAATTGAAGGAGGTAAGAGAATGTTGAAATGGGGAAACAAAAGGTGGAATGAGACCATGGATAAGGGAGCAAGACATAAGAAAGGGATGAAGGTGGAGAAGGTTGAGTGACAGGGATTGGTGAGGGGATGAGAGGCAGTGGTATATTAAGGCTGGAGAGAGGTTGAGTATAGAGCAATGGTTCCCAAACCTGGTCCTGGAGGCACCCTAGCCAGTCAAGTTTTCAGGATATCCACAATGAATATTCATAAGAGAGATTTGCATGCACTGCCTCCAGAGTCAACTCCCAGTCCCCTTCTTCTAATCCAGCATTAGACCCTTCTTTTAATATGCCACATCATCTCCCAGCTTACTATCTCCAGTTTTAGTCTCCATGTCTTTTTTTTCTCTCCCTTGAAGTGGAATATCTCCCCCTTTCTCCCCTCTGCCCATGTGGTTCAACATCTACCCCTCTCTCCCTTTCCTATGGTTACTATCTCCTCAAATAAAGGATGGAAATGGGGCAGTAGAAAGTGAATGAAAGACAGGGGTAATAGGAAGTTGGGTGAATGAATAAGAGACACAGGAGGAATAGGGAGTTAAGTGTAAGAAGTAGACAGCTAGTATGTAGTTGAAAGATAGACTAAGGATGGGGGAGAAGGAGAAATGAAATCTAACAATATGTAGATCAAAAGGTAGGTGAGAGAAATGGAGAAAAAAGGTGAAATAAAGATTAATGTCAAAGATAGAAGTAAGGGAGGGATGAAAGAAGACAAAGACAGTGAAGAAATAGAAAATGGAAATGTGAACCGAGAAACAGACAAAAGAAATCCAACAAAACAAAGTGATAAAGAGATACCAAGACAACCCAATTGGAGAAAATAAAGTGGGCAGACAACAAAGGTACAAAAAATATTATTGTCAGTTTTTAAAGAATGAAATGTGTAGGTTTGGAAAATGCATTTCTGTTTCTTCAGTGTTACACAGCTCACAACATCTGGTTTCTTGGGTTTTCCAGATTCTATTTCTTTCCTTTTTTTGTCTGCATATGTTATTTCTAATTTATAGTTCCTTATTCTTTACTTGGTGATGGTCTTTGTTTTTCATGTGCCATTAAGGTAAGGGAATCAGTTAATATTCAAACTTGTTCTCTTTTTCTCTGCTGTAGGTGTCCTAGAATATTTGTATTGCTGACTTTCATAGGTACAGTTGGTATAGTTTAAGTTCTTGGATGGTACAGGTATGGTAAGCTTGGTGATTCTTGGACATGGCACTGGTATGGTCTGGTCAAGAGTTACAATTATATGCTGGTAAGTAAGTATCTGGAGCAATGGAGAGTTAAGTGATTTGGGCAGGGTCACAAGGAGCGACAGTGGGAATTGAACTCAGTTCCCCAGGTTCTCAGACCACTGTGTTAAACATTAGGCTATTCCTTCATGCCAAATGGTGACTGTCCATTTCCATGTTTTGTGCTGGGTGGGGGGGGGGGGGGGGGGGGGGGAGAAGAAGAGAAGAGAGGTTGAGGAATAGAGTGCCTCAAGAGAAGGTGTGCTTGGAAGAATGAGAGCATGAGAGATAGAAAGCACTAGGGAGGGGAAAGTTGAGTGATGGGAGAGAAATAAGAGGGAAGGTGAGTTATGGAAAGAGGGAAGGGGAGATAAAGGATGGAGAGAAGGTGGAGGGAAGAGATATGGAAACAGTCAAAAAGAAATGGAGGTCTAGGAAGTGGCAAAAGGAGAGGTAATGGGGAGGGGGAATGAGTCAAAAGGGGAAGAAGTAGAAGGAAAGAGGGAAAGGGTAATGTGGAGAAGAGAGGAGGGGGTAGACACAGAGGTAAAGAATGAAGAAATTATGTGAGGTGAGAAAAGGTGAGTGGGTGGGGAGGAAGAATGTGTGTGGGCAGGTGAGATGAATATGAGGGAGTAGAAGGGAGGAGGAAAAGGAGAAGAAATTTACAGGTGAGATAACGGAAATCTGGATAACTTAGGAGTGTGAAAAAGTTGTCTGAAGTTATCCAGATAGCTCTATCTGCCAAATATCCAAGAAGGAGCACAGGGCTCCTGATGAGCTGGGTTCTAGTCTAGTCCCTGGACAAAGTAAAAGTTGAAGGTTTGTGACCTTTCACCTCTTTTACCTATGGAAAGTCAAGAGGGACTGTGAAGTCCTATGGTCGGCAGTGGCTGGAGAAGGTAAGGAGAGTCATCCCCCATTCACAACTGTAACCAGTGGTGTGCTGGAGCCGGCTCGCACCGGCTTGCAAGAGCCGGTTGTTAATTTTTTAAAGAACTTGCGAGCCGGTTGTTCAGCACGGCGAGCCGGCTCCGGTAAATGAGGTAAGCATGGCAGGAGGGCGCCACAAGCCATGCTTACCCCGTTTACCTCACCTCCCACCACTGCATTCATTTGCCTGCACCGCCCTCATTTGCCTGCGGCATCCAGCGATTCTCCTCTCTCCCGATTACCTCCATCAAAGCGGCCAAGTCATTGAAAGCCCTGCCCATCTCTAGCCTTCCCTTCGAGTTCATTCCCTCAGAGTCCCGCCTTCTGACGTCATTTCCTCTTTCCGCGAGGGCGGGACTCTGAGGGAACGAACTCGAAGGGAAGTCCAGAGATGGGCAGGGCTTTCAATAATGCGGCCGCTTTGATGGAGGTAATCAGGGGAGAGAGGAGACTCGCTGGGTATGGGTGGCTGGAGGTGGGGCAGGGGAGAGAAGAGAATCGCTGAGCATGGGTGGCTGGAGGGGGGCAGGAGAGAGAAGAGAATTGCTGGACATGGGTGGCTGGAGGGAGGGCAGGGGAGAGGAGAGCTGCTGGATATGGGTGGATGGAGGGGAGGGCAGGAGGAGAGGAGGGTTGCTGGACATGGGTGGATGGAGGGGAGGGCAGGGGGAGAGGAGGGTTGCTGGACATGGGCGAAGGGAGGGCAGGGGGAAGAGGAGGGTTGCTGGACATGGGCAGGTGGAGGGGAGGGCAGGGGGGAGAGGAGGGTGCTGGACATGGATGGAGGAGAGGGAAGGGAGAGAGAAGAAATGCTGGACATGGATGGAGGGGAGGGAAGAGTGAGGAAGGAGACGAGATGAGGGAAAAGGAGGAGAAGAGAAAAACTGCACATGGATGAAGAAAATAGGCAGAAGCTGAATCCACTGGACAGTCAAGTCTGTGGAGGACCCAGCTTTTACTTATGGATGTAGGGCAAGAAATGAAGAAGAAAGGCGGAAAGTAAAGAAATAAATGGAAAGGAAGCCCTGGAAACGGAGTTAAGAGGACAGATAGCAGCAGAATCGGATACTGGGGCAGCATGATCAGAAAAACAAAGTCACCAGACAACAAAGGTAGAAAAAATCATTTTATTTTCATTATAGTGTTTGAAATATGTCCACTTTGAGAATCAGGTGCTGAACATTAAAAGTTTATATTTATTTACTTATTTATTGCATTTTATCCCACATTAAACATGAATTAGATTGGAACCTCCCCCCCAGGCTGTCTCCCCGGCTATAGCCAGCTCTGCAATTTGGGGGGGCACAGAGGTGGATGAGGTGTGCAGAGGTGGATGGGGGGGGGGGGGGGCATAGAGGTGGACTGGGGAGAGAGCTTGTTATTAAACATTTACCAGCACACCACTGACTGTAACCCTTGGATACATTCAGTAAGAAAAGGTGCCAGGAGCCTGGCTGTGCATTAGTAAAATAAAAGCCATCAACCTCTGACCTTTGTTAAATTGTTTATTTATTACACAAGCATGAATCCCATTGAAAGCTACGAGTCAGCACTAAGGTACCCTGGCACTGTGCCTCAATGTTCCAGACACTGGGATCAGCTGCTTCCGTGTGCTTCTTGTCCTGGCTGGTTTCTGCTAATCTGCAAAAAACATGGGTTTCACTGGTGAGAAGCATATGTTTCAACAATCCAGAGTCAGAAATGTCCTCAGCACTGGGTATGAACTGGTGATCACTGAATCATACAGGAACAGGATGGGGGTGGGGTGGGGTGAAGAATTGTGTCTGCAGAGGCAGGTGGGATTAAGCAGGAGCAATACAACACATGGGCAGGAACACTTAAATTCTTCAGCCCAGCTGATCTGCTTTGACTTCTCCGGGCACAGCAGATGAGGAAGTGTAGGAGCAGATGAAGGGAAAACGGTTGTTGCAGTCTGTGTTACCCCACAGTCCCAGTCCTGAAAAAAGATGGGAAAATACACTTAGCATCTGTGGTATCTCTCTCTGTCTATCTGTGGCATCACTCAATGCATGAACCCTTTTTTTTCTGTCTTAATTCTTCCCCTAGTATTTCCACTTCTACAGATCTGGCAAGTTGCCCAGTTCCATTAAGGCGATTTTAGGTCACACGTCGGGTTCTTTTACTATGGTGTGCTGAAAAATGGCCTGCGCTGTTGTAGATGTGTGTATTAGACGAATGCAGGTCCATTTTCAGTGCGCCTGCAAAAAAGGCCTTTTTTTGGCAGAAAATGAACATGTGGCAAAATGAAAATTGGCGCACGTCCATTTTGGGCCTGAGACCTTACAGCCATCCATTTACTTAGCAGTAAGGTCTCATGCGGTAACCAGGCGGTAATCGTCAGCATGCGTACAATGCCAATTACCACCCGGTTAGCGCAGCACGCTGGAAAATAAAATATATTTTCCGGCGAGCATACTGGACGCACGTAAAAAATTACATTATCATCCGAGCCACGCAATATCTGGGTGATAGTTCTGAATTGGCACTTGTTGGGCGCCCATAGGTGCCAGGGCCCCTGTATTTTTAGCGCCCCTATGCTAATCTCTCTTCAAGCGTAAATCTAGCATTACTCTCCGCCCACTGCTATGCTCATTCAGTCTGCCATGCTTCATTGCAAAGAACATAGTAACATAGTAGATGACGGCAGAAAAACACCTTCATGGTCCATCCAGTCTGCCCAACAAGATAAACTCATATGTGCTACTTTTTGTGTATACCCTACCTTGATTTGTACCTGTCCTCTTCAGGGCACAGACCGTATAAGTCTGCCCAGCACTATCCCCGCCTCCCAACCACCCAATCTCATCTGATCTCGCTCTCTCCTCCCTGCCCTCACCCCCATCACCCCCGAACCAGAAAAAAAATCATCATACTCTCTGTAGCCCCACAACGTTCTCTGCTGTTCCTGTTCAGTACACGGCAAAGAAGAGAAGAGCAGCGGCACCATACAACCATGCAGTTCAAATTAACACTGACAACTGGGCAGCAGAGGAGGATGCAGCTCAATCAGCAAAAATCTGCTACAGTGCAGGTAGGAGCCCCGAGTACCACTGCAGCTCATATGAAGTGCGAGAACCAAACAGTTACTACAGCAAGTGGGATTTAACCGAGACGTAGTGCATAAGAAAGCCCCCTCCTCTTGAGTTGCAACAAATGAAAAAGATGCCGTATGATTTCCTGATGAGGTCCGAAATAAAAAGAGCAAAGGAAGGGAGATGAGAGTTAGATGGGAAGGAGAAACAGGCAAGGATCAGGGTCTTCACTGCATTTCCTCCTGTTCTCTGCCATCACTCTATCACCCAAGGAACTGCTACCCCAGCTGGAGCAGCCACCTAATGGTTAGCGCAGTGCATTGAGAACCAAGGGAACCAGGTTTGATTCCCACTGCAGCTCCTTGTGACCCTGAGCAAATTATTTAACCCTCCGTTGTCTCAGGTACAAAGACTGAGATTTTGAGCCCGCTAGGGATAGAGAAAGTACCTGTATATAATACATAAACCACTTTCATTGTTCCACAGAAAGACAGTATATCAAATGTATTACCCTTACATTCACCTCATCTTTTCTTGGGTTGTACTACTGCTACTCACTCATGTTCCCCCTCTGCTCTTGAAGCAGTAATTGTAATTTACGTTCACTGCAATTAATAGTCAATTAACTCAGCATTTCTTGATTCTTATATGTTTAGGTTTATTTGAATTTGATATACTGCCTTTAAGAAACATACATCAAAGTGGATTACAGTATTAAATGAAACAAAATATAATAAACATATTAGAACACAGCCCAAGTCCAAAGGGTCAAAGATGCATTTATTTGATTAACCGCTTGAGGACATTCCATCAAAGCAATGTAAGTAGTGTACCTCACCAGTTTTTGTCAAAACTAATTTGCATATTTTTGACAGGTCAAAGCCTGCTGCACTAACCATTAGGCTACTCCTCCAACGTAGTGTAAGATAGCTGGTTATCTTTACTGAATATTAGCACTTAGTGCACAGCAGCTAACCAGGAGGTCCTTTAACTAAGGTGCACCGAAAAATGGCCTGTGCTGGTGTAGACGCGTGTATTGGGCGTGCTCAGGTCCATCTTTCAGCATGCCTGCAAAAAAAATGGCCTTTTTTTGCCGAAAATGGATGTGTGGCAAAATGAAAATACCTCATAGACTTGCCAACCAGGAACACAAAAAGGTCAGCACGCACATTCCTGAATCTCCACTACCCCAGTTGCAAAGGACTTAAATATAAATCAACATATGCATCCAGCTTTTCCTACATCAGCATGCAACTATGGAATGCACTACCAAATGCCATAAAAACAACGCACGACCTAACAATCTTCTGAAAATTACTAAAAACCAACCTGTTCAAAAAGGCATACCACAATGATCCATCCTAAATACCAGACAACAAAATACATCAAGAACTAGACAAAACCGAACTCTCTATACCTGATTGCTTCAGTCATTCTGTCACTAACGAACGTTAACGCATTACCACCTTATTCTCACGCCGGAAATGAATTGATTATCTAACTTTTTCTATAATTTACTCTACCATTTATGAACTTAATGCAATATCACTTTGTATTTCTCATTCCTTTTTTGTGCTTATGAAACCAAAGCTCCCATAGAGAGGGAGTGATGCTGATGTTTACTGATCAAGATTGAACAGCAGCTGATTTTGTAATTCAACACTATGTCCGAATGAGTTGAATAAGGAATTAGATTTAGTAGCATGTCTCTGATAGATAAATACCTATAAGAGTACTTTGTTTTGCTCTGCTGTTTAGAGAATTTGTATATATTTTTTTATTGATTTGTGTGATTTTGGGGCTCATTTTGAAAGCACTTAGATTTACAAAGTTCTATAGGTTACTAATTGTGGGCTCATTTTCAAAGCTTTGAAAATATGTCATATCATTCAAAAAGTTGATACGTGTACAAATGTCTGTCATTAATAGATAGTGAACCATTGTATTCTGTATAGTAACTATGTAATGAAATTGTACTACTTTGAATTATTTTGATCTGTAAATCGCTCCACTATTTGTTGTTGCTAGCTTGATAACATTGTTTTAAAGTATAACCTTGACATGTGAATCAATGGATCCAGAAGTGCTTATTTTGAAACATATGCATTCCAAGCAAAACTGTGTCACAATTTAATTTTTAGTAAGTTTTATTTAATAATTTTTAAATATATTTAAAATATATGTTGGCACATGGTTCCAGTTTTATGAAAAGGATCAAGAAGAGTGGCAAAGGATTATTTTGAAGACCCATAAGGCACAGCACACTGTTTGTAGTTCGGGAAACGGCACAAGTAAAATCTGCAAGAGCTGGTAAGGATCACTTTGAGCGATATAAGTATTGGGTTGGGTTTTAAATTTATATTTTAATAGAAGAATGTGTGTCCTTAGAACTATTACAATATTCGTGCTGTGACAGCCATAAGAACGACTGATTTAAGCATACTGAAGAGTGACTGTGGTAGGCATTTTATATGAATATTTTAAATTGCTTCAGAAAGTTTTTTGAACTACTTTCTATAGGAATATTTGTTGATCATCTTGCTTGTTGAGTTGGTCTGTAGTATTGGTGGCAATCCTTTGGATTTTGTTTGGAACAGTAGGTTACTATATAGAAACTGTTGCTGTTCTTTTAGCATTCTGCTGTTTGATTGGGTCACAGAAGTGTTTGAGTATAATAATCAAATTTTAATTATAGTATTGTACAAATCAAACACATTCTTGATGGTAAGCATGCTGTTTTATATTAATCACCATTATGGATTTTCTTCGTTTTCTGGTGCTAATTATGCTTTTTGCATAGATTACGTATGAGCTATTTCCTACATTTTTGTCAGGTAGTAATTGGGGGCTACAGATGCATGCAAAGTTTAGAATGTAAAGTTATGATGGTGATGAAGACGTCATCAGGTGTCCTCATATTTTGTTTGATGTGTGTTATTACAGTTTTACTTTATTTTATTTTACTTGATTTCATTTGATATGATGATGTTAGTAATATATGTTAATTTATTAATGTATTTTTATAATATGAATTCTATGTTGGATGTATTTTAAGATTTTGCATTTTTAATCCCTGAGGCAGCCCTTTTGAGGGTGAAACATGGACCACATCAAGTTAGTTGAATAAAATCTACTTTTGAACCTGATCTGCTATTGTGTGTACATGTGTGAATAAAGATCAAGGGTCAGTGCCGATCGTGGCACTTATGTGGGCTACCTCCCATAGCCTAAATATTGGGCCCATAGTCACTAAAAGGAAGGGGAAGGAGTAGGACAACAGGAGGAAGAATCCAGGGAAGAAGCAAATACAAGTTTCCTAAGCGAAGGAACAAGTAATTGATTAGTGAAGGGTAATTGCAAAGCATGCTGGGGCCAGTGAATTAAGATATGTAGGGGAACCAAGAGAAAGTACTTTATGTACAAGAAATGAACTTTTAAACTGGATTCTGTACTGAATGTGTAACTAATGTTGTTCAAACAGAAGAGGAGTTACATGATCAAACATTTTGGATTTATAAATTAACTTTGCAACTGTATTTTGAATTATTTGAATTCTTACCACTGTTGGACTATTGTTCTCCTTTTATTATACTACGGGATAGTCTATTTGCCCCACTTTTGGTACCTTTTGGTGCTGTTTCCTCTGCTCCTGATGCCTGCTTGCGAGTTGCATTAGAACTTGGATGGAAAACCCCAGTGTTCAAAGTTAAAAAATGGTAAATAACACAACAAAATACACAAAATAACTTGGAATATGAAATGACAGAAAAGGAAACGTGAAAAGAAAATGTTTCCATTTACATTTAAAAAATGGCCTTAGCATGTGTTTACGTGGGTCAATTCCGCACACTAAGGCCATTTGTACTACATGGGTAAAATAGCTGAATTTCCTATTATTCAATTAATGGCCACGCGCTAATTTTCCCATTAGCGCATGGTCATTAGCACATGAGCCCTACTGCCACCTATTTTGTAGACAGTAAGGGCTGAAGTGCTAACCACTCACTAATCGGTTAGCGTGCAGCACTGATTAGCCTACTCTCCATCCCAGTGCTAAAAAATAAAAACTATTTTTTAGCGTATGGAAAGGGTGCACCCATGCCAATATTACTGTGCCCCATGGTAAGGCAGTTTAAGCTGAGGTAAGTATGCATTAGTGCTTACCGCAACTTTGTAAAAAGATGCTTAAATAAGCTTTCCAGCCTCCAAACAATTGTTAACAAACTGCTTCTCTTACCTCCTATTCCAAGGGAGAAGCATCCACCAATACCAAAAATGAATCCTCTCTGATTTGTGAGCATCTACCGAAACAAAAATAAAACACAATTGTCTTCAACAGGTACTATAAAGACTCAACAACTAGTGAAGAAAAGAGAGAGGAAAAGAGTTATCAGAAAAAAACCAAGGCTATCAAGCCAAATCACTCTTAGGTTTCTGGTTACCATCTCACTGCTATAGAGCCTTTAGGTACAAGGTAAGGGAGCTATGTTCCTGGGAGCAATTTATGAAGTCCACTGCAGTGCCCCCTAGGGTGCCCGGTTGCTATCCTGGCATGTCAGGGGGACCAGTGCATTACAAAAGCTGGCTCACTTGTCATGCCAATTTCCAGATCATTTATAAATATTGAAAGCACCGGTCCCAGTACAGATCTCTGTGGCACTCCACTATTTACTCTTCTCCATTGGGAAAATTGGCCATTTAACTCTATACTCTGATCACTAATAGCAAATCAGCAATTTCATGTTTGAATTCTTTCAGTGAGGGCCGCCGAGAGACTAAGCCGGGCCCGGGGCAAGGCCGCTCCCCCCCACCGCTGCCCCCCCCCCCCCCCCACCGCTGCTGCAGTCCCAGGTCTCACCTGCCTGCCCTCGGTTCCGTCTGCCACCGGGCCCCCTGCACTAAGATCGGCAGCGCCTCAGCTCCGTTTGGAAAGGCAGATCGCCTCCCTTCGGGCCTTCCCTCACTGTGTCCCGTCCTCACCTGATGTAACTTCTGGTTTCCGTGAAGGCGGGACACAGGGAGGGCCCGAAGGGATGCGATCTGCTTGCCTTTCCAAACGGAACTGATGAGGTGCTGCTGATCTTAATGCAGGGGGCCCAGTGGCGGACGGAGCCAAGGGCAGGCAGGTGAGACCGGGGACTGCAGCGCCGGCGGCCTGACCTCGGCGCCGGACCCTCCTTGGAGGCCCAGGCCCGGAGAATTTTGTCCCTCCTGCCCCCCCCCCTCTCGGAGGCCCTGCTTTCAGTACCCTAGGAGTGTCTCTGGTGTGTCACCCTGTGTGCAACTGAGGCCTATGTCCACTTACAGGCCTGTACCTGAGTCATCTGTGTGAACAAGAGTAGGATGTCTGTTTGGATATTTCCTGTTTCTCTATCAGCCCATGGACAGTACTGGCTGACCCAGGGACACTGTAAGCACAGGGAACATCTGCAATTCATTTCAGGGAGGGTGAAGCTGATTACCAGACAGATGTATAACCCCAAAAATGTGATACCATTTGTAGGCCTCTTGGCTAGGTACCCACAGGCTCAAGGAGAGAGTGTCTGGATAATATGGGGTCTCACCATGCAATATCCTAAAAATAAGAGTCCCAAATTTAAACTGCACCCTCAGCTCCACCGGTAGCCAGTGCATAGCAAACAAATATGGTGTAACTGAATCAAATTGATTCAGAGAATAAATCAGCCTGGTTGCCGTATTCTGTATTATATGCAGACTATTGGGCTCATTTTCTAAAGAGAAGGACGTCCATCTTTCGACATAAATCGGAAGATGGACGTCCTTCTCCCAGGGATGTACAAATCGGTATAATCGAAACCCGATTTAGGACGTCTCCAACTGCACTCCGTCGGAAGGACGGCCAAAGTTCAAGGGGGCATGTGGGGGGCATAGCGAAGGCGGGACTTGGACTTCTTTGACCCATAATCGAAAAAAGCAAGGACATCCCTGACGAACACTTGGACGTTTTCACCCGGACCTGTTTTTCTTACGACTAAGGCACAAAAATGTGCCCAAAATGATCAGATGACCACCAGAGAGAATCGGGGATGACCTCCCCTTACTCCCCCAGTGGTCCAATTTTCTATTATAGAACAACATTTCATAATACCAGTAAGTGTTTCAGACCAGCTAGAATAAACAGGGCACAAAATCAAAATATCATCTGCATATAGGAAAAAGGCTAAATTAGCCTCATCCAAAGAAACACCCAAAGATTGTAATAAATTCGTCACGTAAAGTGGGTGATAAGGGAGAGCCCAGCGGAACTCCACAGGGCAGTTTCCAATAATCTGAAAATCCTTCATTCCATTTTACTTAATAAGACCTGCTAGTAACAAAAACCTTGAACTCAGTGTAAACAGTGTAAATTTACTCAGTGTAAACAGGATTTCGTGGTCAACCATATCAAAAGCATATGAGAGGTCAAATTGGATTAAGATGGCACATTTACCTTGGCTCAACAATGTTTTGCCCAAGGCAACAATCGAACTGATCAGTTTCTGTACTATAAAGCCTTCAAAATCCAGATTGGAAATAATGTAAAATATCATATTTATCCAGATGTGTTTGAAGTCATTGAATAACGAAACCTTCCATTAGTTTTGTTACAAGTGGTATAGAGGCTATAGGTCTATAATTACTAGCCTCATTCAGATTTCCATTTGGGTTTTTTGGAATAAGTGTAAGAATACTGCCTTTATCTGATGGAAACATACCCTCCTGAAACTGAATATTAATCCACTTATGTAATGAGTTTATCTTCTCAGGCAGATTGGATGGTCCATATAGGTCTTTATCTAAGGTCATTTACTGTGCTACTCTCAAAAGTTAATTTTTATTATTTTTTATAAACTTACTCAAGTTTCAATAGTAGCATATATTCCTGAATCTTTACAACTATCATCAACTGAATTGCCAAATTATTTTATAGTGAAGGTAAAACTTGTTAGACAAACACTCCCAGTTGCATAGCTCCCTTACCTTGGGTGCTGAGACCCCCAAAACCCACTTCCCACAACTGTACACCACTACCATAGCCCTAAGGGGTGAAGGGGGCACCTAGATGTGGGTACAGTGGGTTTGTGGTGGGTTTTGGAGGGCTCACATTTACCACCACAAGTGTAACAGGTGGGGGGGGGGGGCCTAGGTCCGCCTGCCTGAACTGCAGCCACTAAAACTGCTCCAAGGACCTGCATACTGCTGTCAGGGAGCTGGGTATGACATTTGAAGCTGGCATAGAGGCTGGCAAAAAGTATTTTTAAAGTTTTTTTTAGGGAGGGAGGGGGTTAGTGACCACTGGGGGAGTAAGGGGAGGTGATCCCCGATTCCCTCCGGTGGTCGTCTGGTCAGTTCAGGCACCTTTTTGAGGCTTGGTCGCATGAAAAAAATGGAGCAAGTAAAGTCGGCCTAGTGCTCGTCAGGGACCCCTTCTTTTTTCCATTATCAGCTGAGGACGCCCATGTGTTAAGCACGCCCCAGTCCCACCTTTGCTATGCTTCTGACACGCCCCTGGGAACTTTGGTCGTCCCCGTGACAGAAAGCAGTTGAGGGCACCCCAAATCGGTTTTCAATTATGCCGATTTGGGCGACCCTGGGAGAAAGATGGCCATCTCCCGATTTGTGTTGAAAGATGGGCGCCCTTCTCTTTCGAAAATAAGCCTGATAGTAATATAGTAACATAGTAAATGATGGCAGATAAAGACTTGAATGGTCCATGCAATCTGCCCAACAGTCACACTCATTATCAATTTATGATTAAATCAACAAAAAACATGATATTATATATGATCATGGTCTTTCTTTGGTGTTTCTGGGACATAGACAGTAGAAGTCCGTCCGGCTCTATCCTTATGTTCCAACTACTGGAGTTGCCGTCAAAGCCCACCTTCTAAACCTTCGGCAATGTTGCTCACAAATATATTGAACAGAATCGGCCCTACCACCGTTCCTTGAGGCACTCCACTACTCACTTTTCCTTCCTCTGAGTAAATTCCATTAACCACCACCCTCTGGCGTCTGTCCGTCAACTATTTCCTAATCCATTTCACCACTTTGGATCCTATCTTCATCTTGTCAAGTTTATTCAAGAGCCTCCTATGAGGAACTGTGTCAAAGGCTTTGCTGAAATCTAAGTAGATTACATCTAGCGCATGTCCTCGATCCAATTCTCTGGTCATCCAGTCAAAGAAATCAGATTCGTTTAGAACGATTTACCTTTGGTAAAACTATGTTGTCTCAGATCCTTGGATCTTGTAACCTATTGGATTCCAGGAAATTCCTTTCTTTCAGCATCACTTCCATTACTTTTCCAATAACCGCAGTGAGGCTTACCAGCCTGTAGTTTCCAGCTTCTTCTCTGTCACCACTTTTGTGAAGAAGGGCCACATCTGCTCTTGACCAGTCTCAAGGAACCTCCTCTGTCTCCAAGGATTTATTAAAGAAATCTTTAAGAGGACCCATCATTACCTCTCTGAGCTCCCTCAATATCCTGGGATGGATTCCGTCCGGTCCCATGGTTTTGTCCACCTTTAAATTTTCAAGTTGTTCATAAACACTTTCTTCCATGAATGGTGTGCTATATCCACTCCATTGTTATATGTACCTTTGTTAGTCAATTGTGGTCCTTCTCTAGGATTTTCCATGAACACAGAACAGAAGTATTTTTTTAGCACGTTTGCTTTTGCCTCATCATTCTCCACATAGCGGTTCACAGCATCTTTCAGTCTCACAAATCCATATTTAGTCTTCTTCTTTTTTCACTAATATAGCTGAAACAATTCTTGTCACCCCTCCTTACATTTCTAGCCATTCGTTCTTCCGTTTGCGCTTTTGCCAGATGTATCTCTTTGGTTACCTATACCCCCCCACTGGAAGCATTGGGGGATCCTGGAGTGAGAGCAATAACTGCAGGCTGAATAAAGGAATGGTTGCTGCCCACAAGTAGCAACTGAGAAGGAGACACAGCTTCAAGTGGATAAGGGGAATTTAGCCTGGAAGCCGGACCAGAACAGTGGAAGTCTGTTTTGGAATGAAGCTCCAGCGAAGTACACTACTGGAGGAGGGACAGCCTAAAGCAGTGTTTCCCAAGTCCGGACCTGGAGTACTCCTTGCCAGTCAGGTTTTCAGGATATCCACAATGAATATGCATGAAAGAGATTTGCATATAATGGAGGCAGTGAATGAAAAAATGTGTTTTTTAATGGTTTTTTTTCCTATATCTGCTTGTTTAAATTCTTGTTTAATTTAATTGTTTAATTTCTATTATGTCATCCATGTTCTCTATGTAACACTAATTGTTATCTTCCAATCTATTATCCACCAATAACGATACATTGTAAGCCACATTGAGCCTACAAATAGGTGGGATACAAATGCAATAAATAAATAAATAAATAAAATCAAGTTCATGCATATTCATTGTGGATATTCTGAAAACTTGACTGGCAAGTGGTACTCCAGGACTGGAGTTGGGAAACACTGGCCTAAAGGGTCTGTGCCTGAAGAAGCTGAAGGTGAAATTAAGTATAAGCAGAGCAGCCTTGGGTTATTGCTGGCACCACAGGATGGGTAAAGGACAGGAGTCTGTGTTAATATGTAGAGCATTGAAATACCCAACGAGTGAAAAAGAATGGATAAGGGTATCACAGATGGATTGAACAGTGTACATAAAGAATTCTGAAGTGTTTACCTGCTGGTTGCAGAAGTAGCAGTAAAGTTATTTTTGCATTCTACAAATCTCCTGGAGTGCATTTTGGTGAGAGACTGAGCCTGCTTGCTCATGGACTGAAAGAGATGTACCCTGATTGAGTCTCTCTTCGCTTCCCAATTTCCCAGACCTCCATTCCAGATCATTAACCCACTCCCAAGCTCATTTGGTGGAGACTGCAACTATATGAATGGTGAGCGAGTGGAGAAAGAATACCAAGATAAATTAGCTTTCCCTGTGACCCAAGTCAGACTGTGAATCAAGACCTGACTAGGACCTGAGCTGAGCTAGTCGGGACATAAGAAAGGCAGTATATCAAGTCCCTTACTCTGGTTGTTAGACTGACAGCTGGGGCATTGAGTATCTACCTTTGACAGTGTTCATACTCACTTTCTGTTCTGTCCAGAACTTGTCTATCTGCTTGTTCATGGATTTTGCAAGTGCCACAACAAAAGCATTTTGAAAGGGATCCTCAATGCTGGCCAGCTGGGCTCCATTAAAAGCTGATGCACAGAAACGCTGCAAAAAAAAAAACCAGAAAGAAAGAGAAGCACTCTAGAAGAAATTCTGCAAAGCAGTGCACATACTGAGACCCACAGCAAGAGGTCAATATTCAACCAGTGGTGCTCAGAGATTTGCTGACTGCCACCAGTATAATGCCCTTAAATTCAATGCCCATATTATGCCCATAAATTCAATGACTACACTCATTCTGCACCTGGACTAGCTTGCTAGCTTGCTACATACACTGTAACTTAGATCAGTTCCTTATCTCTTGCTTAACTATACAACAAACATGCCTTCACTTTAAGTAACTATCAAATTATCTCAACTGACTCTGTACCACGCATCTTGTTCCCATCATAAATCTGCTCTTGGTCCCTCAGCTATATGGTAAGTCGTATTGTAGAAAATCTTTAGCATCATATCTCTGTTAGTTGAATGTTCTAACGCATGCTTATCAGGGGTATCATTAGTATTATGCTAACATTGTGTTATATCTCAGGTATATGAATTCCAGTGCTGTTAAATGTGTATATTTTTTATACTGTTTTTTTTGTTGTTACATTTGTACCCCGCACTTTCCCACTCGTGGCAGGCTCAATGCGGCTTACATATTATATACAGGTACTTATTTGTACCTGGGGCAATGGAGGGTTAAGTGACTTGCCCAGAGTCACAAGGAGCTGCCTGTGCCTGAAGTGGGAATCAAACTCAGTTCCTCAGTTCCCCAGGACCAGAGTCCAGCACCCTAACCACTAGGCCACTCCTTCACGGTAGTTCTATTTTTAGGTTTGAATTTACTGTTTTCAAGTTTACCTCTTTCATTGTATTTATGTTTATTTTTTTTTATTTTACTATTGTTATGCTGTTAATAAAATTATGTTTTATGTTAAGCTATACCTACTGTACACTGCCTTGGGTGAATCTCTTCATAAAGGTGGTTAATAAATCCCAATAAATAAATAAATAAATAAATGCTGGACCATGTTCAGGCTTTGACATTGAATTTCTGGGTTTCCAGAGCTGGCTAAATCATAGACAATTAAGTACGCTTTTCAGCATTTAACTGGCTGTGGGGCACCACATAAAAAGATAGGACTGACTATTATCTGCTCCTATTTATGAGATGACCTTGGCCAGTTAAGTACTGAATATCTGTGCTTAACCAGCTAAGTGCTGACTCCCCCCCCCCCCCCCCGAAACCACCCCCAAACTAGCCAGTTTTGAGTGTGGCGCTAACCGTATATTTTCAGCAGCACTAACTGGTTAAGCACCACTAAAAATGATCGGTAAACCTCGAACAAGCGATTCAACCATCCAAGAGCCATTTCTGGCCAGTTAAATCACTTTGAATATTGATCCCAAAGCAGAATACAGGACAGAAACATAAAGAAAGAGCAGAAAAGGAAGAGGAAAGGGAAATGGTCCTAAAACACATGAAAGAAAGAAAAGAAAAAAAAATGTAGTACCTCAGCTTCTGGCTTTGTGCTTGGTGTTGACACGTACAGGTAACATCTACCATTGTAATGGATCCAGCTATCCAGGCACGGTCCTTGGCAGAAGTGGTCTGGGTTAAACATGGAATCTGGAGCCATCTGCATGTTGGGAGCAGCCCCAATATTAATGGATGGGAGCCTAATGTCAATGGAGGAGGGCTGCTCCCTGGGATTTTCGCTGTGCCCGAACAAGAGACCTCTGATGTTTCGATGATGACTATCAGCTGGAAGATTAAAAACAACACGTCTTTACTGTGATGGATCCTCCTAAGATCTGTGCCATCAACATACACAGAAAGATACAAGATGCAGGCTTTGAAAGGCATTTAATCCACATCTCTAACCCTTCTCTCTCTTTCTCTCCCAATTTTCAGCCCATCACTCACTGCTCTCCAGTTTCTCACTTTTTATTTCTTTATTTCTTCTCATTTCCTGACATCTCCTGTCTATATTTTTCTGCTCCTAAAAATGGTAACAGAGAGGAGATTAAAAACCACAAACAGGGTTGGCTCAAGGGACTGTGGTGCCTTGAGCCAACTTACTGGCACCCGCCCCCACCCACATATCAGTGGCACCCCTTTCTTATTGGCTCCCTGTGGTTTGGTACCTTTCTCTCTTCCCATCCCTTGATCCCCACAGATACAGCATCTCTCTTCTCCCTCCCTGCATGTCTGGCATTGCTCCCTTTCCCTTGGGACCGTGAGTTAAGAAGGGAAGGAGTAAGTAATGGGGAGATGGAGCAATGTCAGACCTAGATGGGGAAGGAAGAGGAAGCAATGCCAGACAGGTGGAGAGCGAGGGGGAGACAGACACTGGACTGGGATGGTGGGGAGTGAGGGGGAGAGAGATGCTGGTCCCACAGGGAGGGAAGGGGATTGGAGGGGAGAAAATGCTTAACCATTGGACCAGGTGACACACTGGCAGTGACGTCAGAGGCCAGGAACTTAGGCACCCTTTATCATCAGTGCCCTGAGACAGTGCTCACCTAGTCCAATGGTTAACCTTGCCCTTACAGACTGTTTAACTTGACTGACAGTGGGCAAAATTAATGGAGGTTCTTCAGAAGGAAAGGATAATTAAATAACTAGATTCCATTGGGTTGAAAGATCCAAGCTAGGACGGTGTTGCCAAAGGGATTATGTCCAACAATCTGATAAGCTCTTTAACTAGAAATGTAGATCAAGAGCATGCTCTAGGTATGGTTTATTTGTATTTCAGTAAATTAATAAAATGAGCCACTTGGCAGCAGGTACAATGATGGTGGTCTGAATTAGAAATTTGACTGATAGAAAACAAGGAGTCAATGGAATTTTATCTGAGGAAAGAAATGTGATTAGTGGCTTGCCTCAGGGAACTGCCCTGGGGCCATTTTCATTCAAAATAATTGTAATTAATGATTACAGTATTTTTCCAACTTTGATATTCCACCATTAGGACCAGCATGGCAGTTTTTAATATTACAATAAAATCTAATAAAGAAAACATAATACAATCCATATATAGTATAGAAAAGAGCAACGACTGTAATAACGCATTTCACGTCCACTAGGACTCAATCAACTCCCACAACTACTGCTATACCGTGGAGGGGCATAATCGAATGGGGACGACCACCATTAATTTCCATTTCCCCAACTGTAAAGGCCTAAAATATAAACTAATGCACGCATCAACCTTTTCCTATATGAGCATGCAACTCTGGAACGCATTACCACGCAACCTAAAAGCGACCTATGAACTGACCAACTTCCGCAAACTACTAAAGACCCATCTCTTTGACAAGATACACCACAAAGATCAAAACATGTGAAATTCCCACATCTATCTAGAAATGTTAAGAATACCTTTTGTTATATCACTATCATGTATTCCATTACCATGTAACCCAAAATCCTTCTGTAACACCAAATGTCAATTCTCTTCTCATCTCCACTATCCATGATGTATTGTAAGCCACATTGAGCCTGCAAAGAGGTGGGATAATGTGGGATACAAATGCAATAAATAAATAAATAAATAAATAAGGGCGTCCATCTTTAAGGATGTTCCGGTGAGGGGCGGGGAAACCCGTATTATCGAAACAAGATGGACGTCCATCTTTCATTTCGATAATACGGTCGGGGACGCCCAAATCTCAACATTTAGGTCGACCTTAGAGATGGTCGTCCTTAGGTCATCCTTAGAGATGGTCATCCCCGGTTTTCGGCCATAATGAAAACCGAGGACGACCATCTCAAAAATGACCAAATCCAAGCCCTTTGGTCGTGGGAGGAGCCAGCATTAGTAGTGCACTGGTCCTCCTCACCTGCCAGGACACCAACCGGGCACCCTAGGGGGCCCTGCAGTGGACTTCACAAATTGCTCCAGGTGCATAGCTCCCTTACCTTGGGTGCTGAGCCCCCCAACCCCCCCCCCCCTAAAACTCACTTCCTACAACTGTACACCACTACCATAGCCCTTAGGGATGAAGGGGGGCTTTATAGATCAAAATGGCATACTATTTACATGATGCAATTTTCTCTATGACATCAATATTAGTAGTATGATATAATTCCTTCTCCCTCAGTTTAGTAATTATATATTGTTTAAGGCATTAATAGATTTTATGTGAATTTTTGAGGTCCAGTGATACATTATATAGTTAAAATTTAATGCCAAGAATTGCAGAGTGATGCACTTGGGGTACAGAAACCCAAAAGAGAAATACTGGATAAAAGGGAAGAGATTAGTAAGCTCGACTCAGGAGAGAGACATTGGGGTGATGGCGTCCGGGGATCTGAAGGTGAAGAAACAATGCAACAAGGATGTATAGAGAGAGGTATAACCAGCAGAAGAAAGGAGGTGTTGATGCTCTTCTACAAGTTGTTGGTGAGGCCCCACTTGGAGTATTGTGTTCAGTTTTGGAGGCTGTATCTTGCTAAAGATGTAAAAAGACTGGAAGCGGTGCAAAGAAAAGCTACAAAAATGGTATTGGATTTGCGTTGCAAACCGTATGAGGAGAGACTTGCCAACCTGAACATGTATATCTTGGAGGAAAGGAGAAATAGGAACGTTCAAATATTTGAAAGGTATTAATCCACAAGAAAACTTTTCCAAAGAAGGGAAGTTGGTAGAACTAGTGGACATGAATTGAGGTTGAAGGGGGGCAGACTCAGGAGTAACGACAGGAAGTATTTTTTCACTGAATGGTGCTGGATACATGGAATGCCCTCCTGTGGGAGGTGGTGAAGATGAAAATGGTAACTGAATTCAAACACATGTGGGATAAACACAAAGGAATCCTGTTTAGAAGGAATGGATCTAAGGAATCTTAGTGGAGATTGGGTGGCAACACTGATAATTGGGAAGCAAAACCAGTGCTGGGAGGCGTCTATGGTTTGTACCCTGATCGTGACTGAATGGATATGGATGGGCTGGAGTGTAAATTTTAAGGGGCTTCAACATTAACTTCAGAACATTTAGTACAAAAACAGTGATGGGCAGAATTCTATGGTCTATGCCCTGAAAATGGCAAGGACAATCAAACTCTGGTATACATATAAAGTATCGCATACCATGTATAATAAGTTTCTCTTGTTGGGAAGACTGGATGGACCGTACAGGTCTTTATCTGCTGTCATTTACTACGTTAATTGTGACCTGGCTTGGACACTGTTTGAAAAACAGGATACTAGGCTAGATGGACCATTGGTGTCACCCAGTTTGGCTACTCTTATATTCAGCTCCAGCTAATTCAGAATGCTGCATCACACCTGATAGAAGGCTGCAAATGGCGTGACCTCAAAGGTGAGCCAGTTGATATTGTGTTTGACAAAGTACCTCCAGAGGAAATTAGAGAGTCATGGGATAGGAGATAGTGTTCTATTGTGGATTAAAAGCTGGTTAAAAGATAGGAAAGAGACAGTACGGTGAAATGGTCAGTATTTTCAATGGAGAAAGGGGTTCCCCAGGGGTCTGTGCTGGGACCGTTGCTTTTCAACATATTTATAAATGACCTAGAGATGGGAATAACTAGTGAGGTAATTAAATTTGCTGATGACACAAAGTTATTCAAAGTCGTTAAATCGCGGAAGGATTGAGAAAAATTACAAGAGGACCTTACGAGACTGGGAGACTGGGCGTCTAAATGGAAGATGACGTTTAATGTGAGCAAGTGCAAAGTGATGCATGTGGGAATGAGGAACCCGAATTATAGCTACGTCATGCAGAGGTCCAAGTTAAGAGTCACAGTGCAAGAAAAGGATCTAGGTGTCGTCGTTGATGATACATTGAAACCTTCTGGTCAGTGTGCTGCTGTGGCTAAGAAAGCAAATAGAATGTTAGGTATTATTAGGAAAGGAATGGAAAACAAAAATGAGGATGTTTTAATGCCTTTGTATCACTCCATGGTGCAACCACACCTCGAATATTGTGTTCAGTTTTGGTCGTCACATCTCAAAAAAGATGTGGTGGAATTAGAAAAGGTACAGAGAATGGCGACGAAAATGATAAAGGGGGTGGGACAACTTCCCTATGAGGAAAGGCTAAAGTGGCTAGGGCTCTTCAGCTTGGAGAAAAGGCGGCTGAGGGGAGATATGATAGAGGTCTATAAAATAATGAGTGGAGTTGAACGGGTAGATGTAAAGTGTCTGTTTATGCTTTCCAAAAATACTAGGACTAGGGGGCATGCGATGAAGCTACAATGTAGTAAATTTTAAACGAATCGAAGAAAATGTTTCTTCATTCAACGTGTAATTAAACTCTGGAATTCGTTGCCAGAGAATGTGGTAAAGGTGGTTAGCTTAGCAGAGTTTAAAAAAGGTTTGGATGGCTTCCTAAAGAAAACGCCTTTAGACCATTATTAAATGGACTTGGGGAAAATCCACTATTTCTGGGATAAGCAGTATAGAATGTTTTGTACTTTTTTGGGATCTTGCCAGGTATTTGTGACCTGGATTGGCCACTGTTGAAAACAGGATGCTGGACTTGATGAACCTTTGGTCTTTCCCAGTATGGCAATACTTATGTACTTCTTGCAAAAACTACAATGGCTACCAGTACCTTACAGGGCTAAATTTAAAACTCTCTGATTTTCAAGACTTTCAGACTAAATGGGCTAGAGTATTTAAAGAATAAGTTAACCCTTTACATACTGAGATGTGCATGCCTGTCTTGTTAGAAGCCTACATATCTATTTTTCCCAATTAGTTACAGGGCCCACAATCATTTGGCACCATCAATTTTGGGGACTTGAGAGAGAGAGAGGGAACCACTAGGAGTTAAGAGGGTGACCTCCCATAATCCCTCCTGCAATGTTGCCCAAAACAAGTATGTTTATAAAACCTAAATGTCCCCAGGAGCAGGTGTAAACCTCAACATTGCACTTGGAGGGTCACAGATGTACATTCTCCTTCTGAAATGGGAACTACACATGTTACTTTTTTGGCCTTGTCCTAATTTCACCCAAAACACACCCAGACCATGTCCTCTTGCCACAGGCATGTATTTCAGATAGAAATCCCTGCTATCTAAAACGGATTATGTGACGTATAGACATGTATATGCAAAACACTGTGGCTACATCTAGTGCAAAACACCACAGCTAGATTAATAACTGGAAATAATCTAGTCTGTAAGCCACCTAGAAGGCATATCCGTCATGCCTGTCCTTCATCAATTACTTTGACTTCCAGTGGCCATTCACATTACTTTTAAGATACTGTCGCTAGTATAGGAATCATTTCATCTGGAACTTCCAGTTTACCTTTCAAATATGTTGAAGTGGTATACACCTCAGACATTTCATTTTCATCTCAAAAATGTTCTTGATGTAAATAGGCTTTCAACAACAAGGAATCGTGTATTTTCTTATGCTGGACCTTTGCAATGGAACTCTTTACCTGTCAAACTTCTTATACTAGTTTTGTAAACTTTTTAAAGCTTGACTGTTTCGAGAATGGTTTAATTAAACCTGTAATATTGATTTTTATATTTGATAAGATTGTATGTTATATTGCAATGGTTCCCAAACCTGATCCTGGAGATATCCCACCCAGCCAGTCAGGTTTTCAGGATATCCACAATGAATATTCATGAGAGAGATTTGCATGCAGAGGAGGCAGTGCATGCAAATCTCTCATGAATATTCATTGTGGATATCCTAAAAAGCTGACTAGCTGGATTTGCCTCCAGGATCAGGTCTGGGAACCACTGTTATATTGTATCTGAAATTAAACATGTTTTTTTCTCCTTTGTAAACTATTTTAACACTGTAGTAAGAAGCAGTTTATAAAATTAAAAAATCCAATCCAATATGCCAGTATTTACTTGTTTAAATCATAAAGGGGTTTCTAAAATGACCAACTTTGCTTTTTACATGTGAAACTAGAACAAAGTGGAACACAATGAAAATTAAACTGCAATGCCAGTCTTTAACCTAATCACACAAAATGGGAGTAAAACCACTGTATTATCATATATGGGAAAAGCTGTGACACTACATTATTACAAAAAAATCTCATGAATTAATCCACACTTACACTCAAAATACTTCTATTGCTAGTAATCTTTAATATGCTCATAAATTTTCAGGAGGACTATCACAGACCGATAGGTCCAAAAATGTCCACAAGGCAACTAATCATCACATATTTTTAAAAAACTTTTTATGCCGTAACGGCAAATAAATAAAACTTCAACTTAACTGAACTTTCTCTGCCAAAATTATTGGGTCCCGACATGGACCATGTTTTGCAAAACTGCTCAGTTTCTTCATATATCAGTGGTATAGGTCCTTACAAAAGTTCTTACAACTGAAAACACCATGGCATGGGATTTTTTTTTTTTTGTAATAATGCAGTCTTTAACCTAATAGCAGTACATCAAATGCTGGAATAAATTGTAAAATACAAAATTATACAAAACTTATTATACAAACTAACTACAAGAGGTATTATTTTAACAAGTCAAATCATTAAAAAAACAAAAATGTTCTTAAAATTTGTTCAAAATTTGTTTTAATTCCTAAACTCTTTGTTTATTAACCCCTTTAGTCCCCAACTCTGTTTAAGGATCCCCCCCCCAGCTTTATAGAGTAAAATATGCATTTTCTCTTTCTGTCTTCTGCACGTTGGTATATACCCCCACTTCCCTTATACTTTTAGTTTTACCGATACTAGCTCCTCAGCTTAATAAATATAAATTTTCTGTCACTGATTAAGTTTTATTAACAGTATAATTAGGGTTCTGGTTTTATGTTTTACCCGATAAAACAACTCCAATTAAATTAAATTAAAGTAAAATAGGTGTTTATTGGCTGAACAGCTTCCTTAGTACTCTCTCACTCTTCCCCTTGTCTGGATAAGATCTACAATTTCTGTCTCATTTCTGCTGATAACTCTTCAACTGCACAAAAATATCATTGATTTCTACTACTACTACTACTACTTATCATTTCCATGGCACTACTAGACGTACGCAGCTCTGTACACTTCAGCATGAAGAGACAGTCCCTGCTTAAAAGAGCTTACAATCTAATCAGGACAAACGGAACAAATAAGGGATAAAGGAATAAGGTGGGAAAGATAAAACATACAAGGGTACTGTACAAGTGAATAGGGGTTAGGAGTTAAAAGCAGCATCAAAAAGGTGGGCATTTAGCCTAGATTTGAAGACAGCCAGAGATGGAGCTTGACGTACTGGCTCAGGAAGTCTATTCACTGGAAAAAAATACCTTGTACTGGCACCTGTGCTTGAAAACACTGAAAAACACTGGTTGTTTATATTCTTAAATAATTCCTAATTAGCTGCAAAGTGAACACATCAAACATCCTTAGGCAAAAACCATGAAGATGATTTACAATAAGAATAAAACCCCAGACTGAGCTGGGGCTGCCTAATATGGAGCCACACATCAGAAAAGTGCAGTCACATGTAAGCCACATTGAGCCTGCAAATAGGTGGGAAAATGTGGGATACACATGTAACAAATAAAAATAAAATAAAAAAAACACCTAAGTGTACAATTTATAAACATCAAATAATAGAAAACAATTATAATATGAGTAAGCTCCATTAGAATTGTCTTGTCTTGAAACTCAGGTAGATGAATTCCTTAGAACAGAAGATATGAGGGGTATTTTCACTAAAGAGAACTGTCACTCACCTGTAGATTTGGACATAGTCATAATCCCGAGAAGCAGAATGCAAAGCCACACCATCTTTGCTGCGATGGGCTCTTCAGTTGCAGCCTGCAAATAAATTGTGCCAAGATACTGGAAAGTCAGAAGTTATTAAAAGGGTTAACTATTGAGTAAAAGGAGAGAGAAAGAACACATATTTCAGTGGTTGGAAAAATGAACTACATCTCAAGGGAAATTCTAGCTTTGGATACCACTCTCTGGTTGACTAG
Organism: Microcaecilia unicolor; assembly: GCF_901765095.1. Taxonomy (NCBI): domain Eukaryota; kingdom Metazoa; phylum Chordata; class Amphibia; order Gymnophiona; family Siphonopidae; genus Microcaecilia; species Microcaecilia unicolor. The sequence continues at coordinate 639,198,247 of NC_044031.1, forward strand.
ATTGTCTATTTTAGTCTCCCTTCCCCTGTTTAAATAGATAATAACAGATTTTGCAATAAAGTAGATTAGATTGAGTAGAATGGACAGAGAGATGGATAGCAATTCAACTCTCACCTTTTCTGAACACCTCAGTGAAATATAAAACAATATTTGTCCCAAACTTATTTATAATGCCAGAGTTGGCAACATTTTGTTCCTTCCTTATCTGAATCAGAATATGTTTAATTACAGTATTTAGAAAGCTTTTCAAATACAAAGAAAATAGGGAGGAGTGAAGTTAGCTCAGTTATATGTACTTTAATTCATTCAAGGGAGGTTTTAAATACTTTCAACTCTAAGTAACCTCAAGACTTATGCACAGTGAGGGAATATCCCAAAGAACAACTAGAATTTGAGTTCCCACCTCTGCTCTGAAGGTTTCTCTCTGCAGGGTAGCTCTAGGGTCCACCCACTGAATAGTGTAAATTGGTGCGAAGTTCCACACAGGATGTGCATAGAAACTGAGATCCTTTCTGATACCTGCACAGAGTTGAATATCCTGGTATCAGGTGAGTTCCCACCCACCAATTCCCTCCTGGGACAATTCCCCCCCCCTCCCCCAGGATAATTCCCACTTAAGGGGACAATTCCCACCAAGGACTTTTCCCACCCTTTCTAGCCTGTAGCTTCTTTCTTGTATCAGTTCCCATATGTCCTGGTGGTGCTTTTTTTTATGGCGTCTGAAACGAGGTTAGAGCAGCATATAGATGTACACAGAGGATATATAATTATTTATTTATTTGTTGCATTTGTACCCCACATTTTCCCACCTATTTGCAGGCTCAATGTGGCTTACATAGTACCGTCAAAGGCGTTTGCCCAGTCGGTTGATAACAAGTACAAGGTTGAAAAGTGATCATATGAGGTATATGTGGAGGGTTGGGAGGGATGAAGATTGCGAGTTGTCCAGTACGGACAAAGTCATGCTGTGTTGCTGGGTGAAGAGGTTTACGTGGGGTCGTTGGGGGGTCAATGGAATAACTTTTCATAGGTAGAGTAGTAATTTGTTATAAATCGTAATCAGTGTGTCATTTTCAGAGACTGAATTAGGTTGAAACCTAGTTTGGGGGGGGTGTAGGGGGCATTGTGCCCCCCCTACATGAACTGCACTTTGTATTTATCTATTTATTTACTTATTTATGATATTTAGATCCCAGATTAAACATGAATTAGGTTCAAACGTAGTTTGGGAGTGTGGGGGGGGGGGGGGCATTGCCCCCCATATGAACTGCGTGTCTGGAAGGAGAAAGGGATGTGTAAAAGATAATGTTGTGGGGGTGTGTGTGAGGGTGAACTGACCCCCCCCCCCAAATGATATAGAAAAGAAAAGGGAGGGAGATTATTTGTTCTAGTGTATTTTGGGGGTTATGGGTGGGAATTGTCCTCCCTGGTATGGTGGGAATTGGTTCAGTGGGAATTGTCCTAGGTGGGAATCACCCAGATGGGAATTGGTGGGTGGGAACTGACCTAGAATTGAATATCCTATTGGGATCAGACCCAGAGAAATATGTTTTTATACCAGAGGACACATGGAATCTAGTCCTCCCCACCCAAAGCAGAGAACCTCTATCAACCTCCTCCCTCCTTCCTTCCCTACCCCTTCCCCCCAGTAATGAGAGTTGAGAGTTGGGTTGCACTCACAGGATCTATGATAGCTCTGCATGGATTTCCTTTATATAAAGATGACCATATGAGAGGCTGTTGCCACTTACTTAAGAAATGTCATCTCTGAAAAAGGTGCACCCCAAGGCAGCTGCTTCATTTGTATCTGAAGAGGTTAAAGATGAGGTTCCACTGGTGCATGACTATGTGAGAGAACAGTATATGTTTGTGAGAGGGACAGACCAGCTATTAGATCCTATTTGTAGGGCAGAGTGTGAAACAGCAGTATGTGAGGGGACAGAACAAGAATCAAGTGCCAAAAGTAAAGGAAATTTTAAGGGTGTAGGTCATGTCAGGAAGGGGGATCTCTAAGAATCTGGAGTTGAGCAGAATCCTTCTACATCAGGAATGCAAAGATCCAGTTTATATGATATGATATGATATTATATTCACTCAGTGAGTTCTCTCTATATCCACAGCAAACAAGTAAACCCTCTAATCTCAGTCTAATCCTCCTTCAAAATCTCTGGAGCAAATATGGGAGGTCAATATTTGCTTATACATCAAAATCTTTGCCAGTAGGGTGAAATAAAATTGTATCTTTCTTGTGACTCATGGTTTTTCGCTCATTTATCTGGCCTGACCTAACACCTGATAGAAAGCTCAAGGATGGAGCCCTGCAGTAGCAGGACACCGGGTCAATTTTTCCTCCCGGGTTCCTATAGGTAGGCCGGGATTTAGGCATAAGCAACACAGGTGACTGCCTAGGAGACTAAATTTTGAAGGTGCAAAAGACCCAGGCCAAAGAGGAGTCTTCTCCTGTCTATTTTAAGATCATGGATTGGGAATCTTTAGTTGGTATTTTTTCTCAATTTCTGCCTTTATTGTATTTTTATCATGTGAATCATTCTGAATGGATTTGTTCACAAAAGTGGCGATGATGATGATGATGTGTATGTGCTGTTTGTAAGGGGCCTTCCTCTGCTCCTCTTCTGACTCTCCAATCTTTGGGATTCTCTGACACCCACCCCACCCCCCATTCCCATTCTCTTGGATCTACTGCCTGGTTTTGCTTGTAGGTGCCAAAATCTTAAATCTAGCCCTGCCTATAGGCAGAGTTTTCCTTCAAGGATGAGAGATCCCATGAAGTGGCACTGGCATCCCTATTCAATAACAACAATCCCTCCAAGGGGGCGTCACCTCGTGAACGTACAGGAGTTTGTGTACTTCTCTGAATCATGACTTTATAATGGGTGTGACTGTTGGGCAGCCTGAATGGACCTTTCAGGTCTTTATCTGCCATCATTTACTATGTTACTATGAATCAGAAGGCAATACTGTAGGGCCCCTGTATCAGACAGGCCTCTGGGGAGAAAGAATAAAAGGGGCTCAAACCCACCAAAGCATGGTGTGAATAAGAAAAACAAAACTACACTGGATTGGTCATCATCAGGGACAACAAGGACCATGTCAGGTCTTATAATACTGGCTATCCGGTGACAAATAGGCCACAGGACTTAGGATCTTCAGCTGAGCTACCATGGCTGATGAAAATACACAATAGATGAAATTATAGTTTGATATTATAAATCAGACCCATCAAAATATGGCTACTTAAAATGAATGCTTGTATTATGGCAGTGGTTCCCAAACCTGTTCAGTTCACAGCACCCTTAGTGTCCGAGCAATTTTTCACAGCACCCCCACAGGTCTCCCTTTTACTGCAGCCCCCTGCTCTCACTCCAGTACACCTCTCCTCCCTGAAAGTTATGATGATAAAATTGAGATGCTGATGCTTTTGCTCTTACCTTTATCTCGCCTCTTCCTCCCCCCCCCCCCCCCCCCGTTGAATCTTCTCATTTGTCCAATAGGACTGCCAACTTGAGTACAGTGTCTTGCTTTAAGTTACCATCCCACTCTGATGTTGTGACAAAACAGTGGGTTATAAACCTGTAGACTGTATTAATTATTTCTTAAAGTATATTTGTCTAGTTTGGCCAGCTGGCGTTTAAAGCTGTTACAGAGAAATGACTGTTCTTTCTTTAGTTAGCACACATAGAAGAAGTAACCTGCAGTGATGTGGCCAGCTACTTTTAACATTAGCAGTTCTGGGCTCTGATTGGCCCAGGAGCTCAAATTCAGACAGGATGTCCTGGCTTTTTCTCCAGTCTTGGCCATGTAGTCTATGCCTTGAAATGTACATGTCCAAAGATATATATATGTGGGGAAAACCACACAGGCTTTAAAACAGCGGTTAAGTGATCACAAATTTAATATCACACATCAACGCAGGGAAGCACCCCTGGTAGCCCACTGCATAGAAAAAAATCATGCATTTATGGATTTTAAACGTACAGAAATAGATCACATAATTGGGTCCCAGCGGGGTGGTAACAGAGATAGGGTTTTGATACAAAGAGAACAACGATGGATTTTTAAGCTAGATACCCTAGCCCCAAAGGGTCTCAACAATCAGATTGAATGGAAGGTGTTTTTGTAACTTGCCCACAACATGATCAGGGGAATGATGGTATAGACAGACAATCCAGTAAAGATACTCGGTCCCTTTAAAAACTAAGCGGTCCGTGATTGGACGTATTTGATGGCGTCGGTTTTAAATAACCACGACGCCATGTTAAACAGTAGGCGTCCCGCTGAAGGAACTAGCAGGACCCTCTGAAGGTAGGATTCTCTCTGCATTTTAAGCTAATCCATTGGTCCCCTCTCTGAAATATAATATTTACACTTTCATTGCAGGGCAAATTAAGTAGCCAAGGGAAAGCTCCTGAAGAAGCACTTGAGAAACAGAGGCTGTCAAGCATTTCCAAATGCAAAGCGCTGATAAGAGGGACTTTGAAAAAAAGATTGCGTTGGAGGCAAAAACACATAGTAAAAATTTGTTTTAGGTATATTAAAAGCAGGAAGCCAGCAAAAGAATCGGTTGGACCACTAGATGACCGAGGAGTAAAAGGGGCGATCAGGGAAGACAAAGCTGTAGCGGAGAGATTAAATGAATTCTTTGCTTCAATCTTCACTGAGGAAGATTTGGGTGGGATACCGGTGCCAGAAATGGTATTCAAAGCTGACGAGTCGGAGAAACTGAACAAATTCTCTATAAACCTGGAGGATGTAATGGGGCAGTTCTACAAATTGAAGAGTAGCAAATCTCCTGGACCGGATGGTATTCATCCCAGAGTACTGATAGAACCGAAAAATAAACTTGCGGAGCTATTGTTAGTAATATGTAATTTATCCTTAAAATCGAGCATGGTACCGGAAGATTGGAGGGTGGCCAATGTAACGCCGATTTTTAAAAGAGGTTCCAGAGGAGATGCGGGAAATTATAGATCGGTGAGTCTGACGTCGGTGCTGGGCAAAATGGTAGAGACTATTATAAAAAAACAAAATTACAGAGCATATTCAAAAGCATGGATTAATGAGACAAAGTCAACTTGGATTTAGTGAAGGGAAATCTTGCCTCACCAATCTACTACATTTCTTTGAAGGGGTGAACAAACATGTGGGTAAAGGTGAGCCAGATGATACTGTGTATCTGGATTTTCAGAAGGTGTTTGACAAAGTACCTCATGAAAGACTCCAGAGGAAATTGGAGAGTCATGGGATAGGAGGTAGTGTTCTATTGTGGATTAAAAACCGGTTAAAAGAAAACAGAGAGTAGGGTTAAATGGTCAGTATTCTCAATGGAGAAAGGTAGTTAGTGGGGTTCCCCATGGGTCTGTGCTGGGACCGCTGCTTTTTAACATATTTATAAATGACAGAGATGGGAGTAACTAGTGAGGTAATTAAATTTGCTGATGACACAAAGTTATTCAAAGTTGTTAAATTGCAGGAGGATTGTGAAAAATTACAAGAGGACCTTACGAAACTGGGAGACTGGGCGTCTAAATGGCAGATAACGTTTAATGTGAGTAAGTGCAAAGTGATGTATGTGGGAAAGAGGAACCCGAATTATAGCTACGTCATGCAAGGTTCCACGTTAGGAGTCAGCCCCAGAAAGGGATCTAGGTGTCATTGTTGATGATACGTTGAAACCTTCTGCTCAGTGTGCTGCTGCAGCTAAGAAATCAAATAGAATGTTATGTATTATTAGGAAAGGAATGGAAAACAAGAATGAGGACATTATAATGCCTTTGTATCGCTTCATGGTGCGACCGCACCTCAAATATTGTGTTCAATTCTGGTCGCGACATCTCAAAAAAGATATAGTGGAATTAGAAAAGGTACAGAGAATGGCGATGAAAATGATAAAGGGGATGGGACGACTTCCCTATGAGGAAAGGCTAAAGTGGCTAAGGCTCTTCAGCTTGGAGAAAAGGTGGCTGAGGTCTATAAAATAATGAGTGGAGTTGAATGGGTAGATGTGAAGTGTCTGTTTACGCTTTCCAAAAACACTAGGACTAGGGGGCATGCAATGAAGCTACAATGTAGTAAATTTAAAATGAATTAGAGAAAATCTTTCTTCACTCAATGTGTTATTAAAGAAACAGTTCAACTTTGGAAGAACCTGTGGAACAACAATAAAGATTAGATTAAAAGAAGTGGAAACTGAAGAGGTTGAAAAACCTATGGAAGGGCTAGTAATAGCACCTAAACTAATGCAAAATGTGCAAACGTGGCCAAGAACAGAATAGTTCCCGGAAAAGATCAATTGTACAGTTCCTGGTTCAAACATCTGACTGGTTTACATCCAAGAATAGCTGAACAGTTCAACAGCAAGGAGGCCAGATTGAAGACTGGTTTACAACTGAAAAGAGCAACCTCCTGAAAAAAGACCCACCAAAGGGGACAGTTCTAAACAACTACAAGTCAATAACTTGTCTGCCAACAATGTTCAAACTGCTGACAGGAATAATAGAAGACTTCAGGACTACTTGGAAAGAAAATTTGCTTCCAGTAGAACAAGGAAACCATCAAAACATCAGAGGGACGATTCATACAATGATCCTGGAAAGCTGGAAACATTGAAAAACAAACTTGAAAGTAGCTTGGATTGCTTTCAACAAGGCCTTCAACTCATTGCCACACAGCTGGATTTTGAAATGCCTGGAAATATGCGAAAATGTCAGAAAATGTATTGAGCAAGCAATGAATCAGTGGAAAATGGAACTGACAGTTGGCAGTGAAGTGGGTCAGGTGAACATCGGGAGGGGAATGTTTTGGGAGACTCACTCTCACCTTTGTCATCACTGTGATTCCACTGTCAGTCATACTAACCAACTGTAAAGATATCTCCAAAACTTTCACGACTACTGTACATGGATGATTTGAAGTTCTATGGAAAATCACAACTGGAAATTGAATCGCTGCTTAATACCATCTAAATATTCACTGAAGTTACTGCAGTGAAATTTGGATTAGACAAATGTGCCACCCTAGCTATGAAAATAATTACCATTGACAACACAAAGATATCAATTGTAACAGAAGAATGTTATTTGGGAATTTTAGCAGATTCCTTATTATTGCTATTTATTTTATTTTAAAAATGTATATTCTGTACCATCTAAAAATTATAGGCAGATTACAGTACGAGACATTCATAATATTTAAATGATGTACAATATAAAATAAAACAGCAAAATAGGACAACAAATTAAAATCTCATAAGCTGAGGCCAGCTCAGATATACCATTCAGAAAATCTTCTACATATTTAGGATAATTAGGGGGTCCTTTTACTAAGCTGTGGTAAAAAGTAACCTTAGAATGCCCTTATGTGGGGTTTTCCCGTGAACTAAGGCCATTTTTACAGCAGCAGGAAAATGGCTGATTTCCTATTTTCTCTATTAATGGCCATGCGGCCATGCACTAATATTAAAGATGTGATCTCCTTTCTTATCAATATATTAAAGAGGTGATCTCCCTTCATGGTCAAGGAGTAAGAAGGACCCGCACGGATAACACCTGAGAAAAAGCTAAGTATTATCCGGTGTGAGTTTATATGGACTAAGCAAATTTGTTGAACTATTTGATAAGAACAGACGAGTTCACAGAGGTTTTCCGGCCAATGATGAGGAAGTCCAGCCCCCGTAAGCTTTGACTCATGCTGGGGGCTTCTCGAGGCCTTTCCTCTGATAAATAATCTGACCATTTGAGTGATTTACCTTGAGTCAGATATTTTGATGCCTACTACTTAAGAGATTTGATTCCGAGTCAGACAATTTGATGCCTGGTATTTGATATCTCCCTATTACCTAGATAGTTGTCATGCACTAATATTGCCATTAGCACGTGGCAATTAAAAAGAATTACCATGGGAGCACTTACCGACCCCTGTTATATAGGCGGGAAGGCTTACGTGGTAGTACATGATAATGCAGATGTGCCAACAGATTAGCGCAGGAATGCCCACTCTCCTTCTCAACATGGCCCATCCAACAAAAATTCTAAAATATTTTTTAGCACATGCGGATTTGGAACTTGCCTCAGGATGCCCGAGTGCATTCTGCGATAAGCCATTTTAAACTGTGGTAAACATGCGCTAGTGCTTATCGCAACTTAGTAAAAGGACCCCTAGAAGCCTTAAGGATCTTTTTCAAAGTTACAGTAAAATTGGCTGCAGTTTGTCCTTACAGGGGTCTTAACTGCACACTTAGGGCTAGGTTTACAAAGCGGTGGTATAGGCGCATTAGTGTTTTTAACGCGCGTAAATGGTGTACGCGCGTTAAACGCTAACATGCCCATAGAAATGTATAGGCGTGTTAGCATTTAACATGCCTTAAATTTACAGGCGCGCTAAAAATGCTAACACACCTTAGTAAACATACCCTTAAGACCATTTTTACTGCGGTCATAAGAACCTTGTTCTCTATTAGCTTTATTCATGGCTGTTTAAAAAAAACTGCAAAAGCATGTATGTAGGAGGTGGTAAGGGCTCCCATGTTAACCATGTGCTATCCAGTTAGCTCACAGTAATGTAGATGCACTAACTGGTTAGTGTACAAATGGACACTTTCTACCAGGGGCATAGGTAAGTGAGGCCGTGGGGGCATAGGCATATGAGAAGAGACTTGCGGACCTGAACATGTATACCCTGGAGGAAAGGAGGAACAGGGGTGATATGATACAGACGTTCAAATATTTGAAAGGTATTAATCCGCAAACAAACCTTTTCCGGAGATGAGAAGGCAGTAGAACTAGAGGGCATGAAATGAGATTGAAGGGGGGCAGACTCAAGAAGAATGTCAGGAAGTATTTTTTCACGGAGAGGGTGGTGGATGCTTGGAATGCCCTCCCGCGGGAGGTGGTGGCGATGAAAACGGTAACAGAATTCAAACATGCGTGGGATAAACATAAAGGAATCCTGTCCAGAAGGAACGGATCCTCAGGAGCTTAGCCTAGAATGGGTGGCAGAGCTGGTGGTTGGGAGGCAGGGCTAGTGCTGGCAGACTTATATGGTCTGTGCCGGGGCTGGTGGTTGGGCGGTGGGGATAGTGCTGGGCAGACTTATACAGTCTGTGCCAGAGCTGGTGGTGGGAGGCAGGGTTGGTGGTTGGGAGGCGGGGATAGGGCTGGCCAGACTTATACGGTCTGTGCCCTGAAGAGGTCAGTACAAATAAAAAGTAGCATATATGAATTTATCTTCTTCGGCAGACTGTATGGACCGTGCAGGTCTTTTTGTGCCGTCATCTACTATGTTACTATGTAAATGGACACTTTCTACCAGGGGTGCAGGTAGGTGAGGCCGTGGGGGCATAGGCCCCCACAGATTTAGCCCTGGCCCCCTCTACTTTCGAACTCCCCGCTGTCGACCCTCCCCTGCCACATTTGATTCCCCCTCCCGCCGCCGCCAACCCTCCCCCACCACCGCCAGGTACCTTTGCAGGACGTCAGGAGTCAGGACTGACAGAAACAGATCAGCGAAGGCGCCAGAGACTGGCGCTGAAGAAGACTTCAGCTGGCAGGGGTTGGGGACCCCTGCCAGCAAAGGTACCTGGCGGCGGCGATATGGGTGGGTCAGCGGTGGGGGGGGTTGATAGTGGTGGGGGAGTCGGCAGCAGCAGGGGGGTTGAAAGTGGAGGGGGTGGGCTAAACTGTGCCCCCCCACCTTGGGCTCTGGACCCCCCTCCCGCCGTGGTCTGGCTACGCCCTTGCTTTCTACCCCTATAACCCTTAAAAAATTAATTGTTAACATGAGACTTCCACCCACAAACAAAATTACCGCAGGACATTTGGACTTTTTCTGTGCGCTAAGGGGGTCTTTTACTAAGGTGCCGTAGTGTTTTTAGCAGACGCTAAACGCCAAGATGCCCATAGGAATATAATGGTCATCTCGGCATTTAATGCCAGCTGATTTTTAGCGTAAGCACGGAGCAGTAGTTACAACCAGGGGCGTAGCCAAACCTCATAATGGGAGGGGGCCAGAGCCCAAGGTTGGGGGCACATTTTGAGTGTCTCGCCTCCTCTCACCACCTCGCCCTCTCACAAACAAATACCTTTGCAGGTGGGGGTCCCCAAGCTCCACCAGCTGAAACCTTTTGCAGTGTGGTCTCTGGCGCAGCCACGTTCGCTGCCTGCTCCCTACTTTTCTTTCTTCTTGCTCCTCCTGTGCACACTGACGCTGCACAGGAGGAGCAAGAAGAAAGAAGAGCAGGGGGCAGGCAGCGAACGCAGCTGCGCCAGAGACCGCGCTGAAGAAGGCTTTGGCTGGCAGGGGTTGGGGATCCCGCCAGCCAAACCAGGGGCCCAGATGAAATTTGCAGGGGCCCAGGCCCCCGTGCCCCCCCCCCTCGTAGCTATGTCCCTGCTTACAACTCTAATCACATTACTGGCCAGACTAGATGAGCCACTTTGTTCATTATCTGCTTTATTGCTATGTTGTATTACTAGTTCACTTTGCTGCAGCTGTGATTATAGAATTTTTTTCTGAAAAGCTCTAGACGTTGTGTCCCCAGAGCCAACTCCTTGCCTCTCCCTCTGTTACTGAGCAACCTTATGTGTCAACACAGAGCAGAGTGAAGACCTATAGCAAGAAACTCTTAACACTGAGGGCCAGAGGAGAGACAGGCAGCACCAGGGACACCACAGGTAACAAAAACACTTTGAAATGAACCCTCTTAATTGCAGTACCTAGAGACGTTCATTGATTAGCCTGGCAGGGCTTAATTGGTTTAATTTTTTTTTTTTTTAAATAACAGATCATGCCTCTTAAGGTTGTGGGAATGAGCTCAGAAACCAGCAATACCTAGGCTGTATAGAATGGAAGCTACCAAATGCACTTGCAATAGTGAGAATCTTCTATAGCACAATGGCTCTAACTGTGCTAGGGCTAAAGGTTTAGTTTCAATCTTGTAAGCAAAACCTTTGCTATGTTACGTCAAGCAATTGCTCCATCCCAAGCCACAAAGGCAATAAACCAGGAAATGCAACATTAACCCCAGGCAACTGAGATGTGGGGAGGCAAGGATCAGGCATAAAACACCATTTTTAAGCTTTTTGTTCTTCTCCCCCCCCCCCCCCCCCCCCCATCAATGAGGACAATTAATGACAACCTTTTCCAACTGTTACTCCAATGGGCATTGTGCACAGTCCAGCCTTTACCCCCCCCCCCCCCCCCCCCCAAGGAAATGAATGTGTTACCGCCAGTGGCGTAGCCAGAAGTCAATTTTTGGGTGGGCCAACAGGTTGGATGGGTGGGCACTAGACAGTGGTGTGCTGGTAAATGTTTAACAACAGGCTCTCTCCCCGGTCCACCTCTGCGCCCGTCCACCTCCCCCCCCCCCCCTCGTCCACCTCCCCTCAAAATTGCAGAGCTGGCTATAGCCGGGGAGAGAGCCTGGGGGGGGGGGCAATGCATTACTGTCTCCAGGAAAAAAAAATTAAATGATCCCAGGTTCCAATTTAATTCATGTTTAATGTGGGATAAAATGCCATAAATAAGTAAATAAATATAAACTTTTAATGTTGAGCACCTGATTCTCAAAGTGGACATATTCCAAACACTATAATGAAAATAAAATGATTTTTTTCTACCTTTGTTGTCTGGTGACTTTGTTTTTCTGATCATACTGGCCCAGTATCCGATTCTGCTGCTATCTGTCCTCTTAACTCCGTTTCCAGGGCTTCCTTTCCATTTATTTCTTTACTTTCCTCCTTTCTTCTTCATTTCTTGATCTATATCCATAAGTAAAAGCCGGGTCCTCTGCAGACTTGACTGTCTAGTGGATCCAGCTTCTGCCTATTTTCTTCATCCATGTGCAGTTTTTCTCCTCTCTTCCTTTTCCCTCATCACATCTCCTTCCTCATTCTTCCATTCCCTCCATCCATGTCCAGCATTTCTTCTCTCTCCCTTCCCTCTCTTCCATCCATGTCCAGTAACCCTCCTCTCCCCTTCCCTCCATCCAGCAACCCTCCTCTCCCCTTCTTCCACCATGTCCAGCAACCCTCCTCTCCCCTGCCCTCTCCTCTTCTTCCACCATGTGCAGCAACCCTCCTCTCCCCTTCCCTCCATCCAGCAACCCTCCTCTCCCCTTCTTCCACCATGTGCAGCAACCCTCCTCTCCCCTTCCCTCCATCCAGCAACCCTCCTCTCCCCTTCTTCCACCATGTCCAGCAACCCTCCTCTCCCCTGCCCTCTCCTCTTCTTCCACCATGTGCAGCAACCCTCCTCTCCCCTTTCCTCCATCCAGCAACCCTCCTCTCCCCTTCTTCCACCATGTGCAGCAACCCTCCTCTCCCCTTCCCTCCATCCAGCAACCCTCCTCTCCCCTTCTTCCACCATGTCCAGCAACCCTCCTCTCCCCTGCCCTCTCCTCTCCCCTTCTTCCACCATGTGCAGCAACCCTCCTCTCCTGTCTGCCCTGTTTCCTTCCGGGCCCCCCCCCCCGTACCTTTAAATATTATAGTTTTGCTGGAGTCGCGGGCAGCTGGCATTGAAGACATCGGCAGGCTTACGCCGGTTCCAGCAGCCTTCCCTCGTTGCTTGCAAGTCGGATGATGGCTCCGCCCTCTTCTGACGTATTTCCTGTTTCTACGAGGGCGGAGCCATCATCCGACTTGCAAGCAACGAGGGAAGGCTGCTGGAACCGGCGTAAGCCTGCCGATGTCTTCAATGCCGGCTGCCCGCGACTCCAGCAAAACTGTAATATTTAAAGGTACGGCGGGCGGCGGCGGGAGAGTGGCGGGCTGGGGAGGCAGATGCGGGATCGGAGCTCAGCCTGCTCCCTCCGCTCCGCTGCCTCCACTGCTGGGTGGGCCTGAACCAAAACTGGGTGGGCCTGGGCCCACCCAGGCCCACCCGTGGCTACGTCCCTGGTTACCGCTACAGTGCTCATGGAAGGCTAGAGGTTAATCTAGGGTTATCATATGGCTCCAGAAAAAGGACCGATTGAGCCAGGCTGGGTTTTACTTCCATTGCTTTCAATGGAAGGGAAACCCGGTCTGGATCAATGTGTCCTCCTTTTTCTGGAGCCATACGGTAACCCTAGGTTAATCCCACTCCTGGGTACACATACGCAATGCATTAGTGAACACACATGCAACATCCTGTTCAGAAGGAAAGGATCCTCAGGAGCTTAACCGAGATTGGATAGCAGAGCCGGTAGTGGGAGGCGGGGCTGGAGGTTGGGAGGCGGGGATAGTGCGGGGCAGACTTATACGGTCTGTGCCAGAGCTAGTGGTGGGAGGCGGGACTGGAGGTTGGGAGGCAGGGATAGCACTGGGCAGACTTATACGGTCTGTGCCAGACAGGGGCGTAGCCACGGGTGGGCCTGGGTGGGCCCAGGCCCGCCCACGTCGCTCGCTCGCTGCCTTTTCTCCGGCCTCCGGCTGCAATGGAAATTCTTGTTCTCCCCGCCGGCGCTGCCTCGGTCCCTGCATTCTTTTCTTTGATCGTCGCCGGCAGCGCTGCCATTCACACAGGCAGCTCCGCCGCGTCCATCCGGCCCTCTCTGATGCACTTCCTGTTTACGTAGGAGGGCCGGATAGACGCGGCAGAGGGGAGCAGAGCTGCCTGTGTGAATGGCAGCGCTGCCGGCGACGATCGAAGGAAAGAATGCAGGGACCGAAGCTAGAAGAAAATCGCTGCTGCCAGCTGACTCAGAAGGGGCCAAGAGAGGAGCTGGGCGTTCAGTTGTTTGGTGACTAGCGAGTGGGAAAGCCGGTGATGCTGCATATGGGGGGGGGGGGGGGGGGTTGGAGAGAAGATAAAATTGTTGGGCTGCTTGGGCATAGGAGTGGAGGGGAGGGAAAGAAAAGAGATGCTACACAGGGGGTGTAGGAGTGAGGGAAATTGTTAGGGAGGGGAGGGAGAGATGCAGGGGGGGTGTAGGAGAGGGAGACATGCATGGGAGAGTAGAAGAAAGGGGATCATTATTGGGATATGGGGGGGGAGAGAGAGGGATAATTGCTGGATGTAGCGTAGAGTGGGGAGGGAAGGAGGGGTGAATGACAAAAGAAAAAGAAATGTTGGACCTGGGAGGGAGGGAGGAAAAGGTAATGCACAGGGGAGAGAGGGATGATGGAGAAATGTTACATGGTGGTGGGAGAGATGCTGCAAGGGGGAAACATGTTAGACTTGGGATGCAAGGGTGAGAGAGAAGAAGAAAAGAGGGAACAATGTTGAACATGAGGGTGGAGGAGGGGGAAGAAGGAGGGAGATGTAGGATCCAGGGGTAGAAGACAGCGAGGGAGAAATGCTGGAATGCGGGTGGGAGGGATGAGGGGGAGAAATGCTGGCCCCTGGGGGAAGGGGCAAGAGGAAAGAGAGAAAGGACAGGAAGATGCTAGGAGGGGATAGAGGGTGGAGAGAGGAGAAAGAGGGAGCAGATGCTGGGCTAGAAGGGTTGGAAGGAGGCAGACACTGGGAAAGTGGAACCATGTGGAAGGCCAAGGGGGTGGTAAGGAAATGAACGAGAGGATGATAGTGATTACGGGGAGTAGATTGAAGATGGAAGGCTGGAGAAGGAATGAGATGGGGAATAGGAGAGCTAGTGGGTGAAAGAAGGAGATGGAAATCTGATAAGTATCTGAAAAGTAAAAAGGAAAAGGATTAGAAGATGAAATTTGAGTGGACAGAGAGCAGGAAAGAAAAAAAAAAGATAGGAAAGAGCTAAAATGAAACAAACATCAATATGTCAGTGTAGTGAGGGAATGGAATGAGAGTGGAGAAAAGACAAATGAAGAGCAGCTGCTTAAAGGAGAATTAACAAAAAGACAGGAAAGTGGGAAAGAGAAACTCGAACCAACATAATGGAAAAATAAAATGACCAGACAACAAAGGTAGAAAAGACATTTTATTTTGAATTTATTAACTGAAATTTGTTAGCTTGAGAAATGTGCATAGCGGATATGATTTTATTGTGTTCAGTAGAAAAAAGAAATACATTTCTGATTTTATTTCTCCACTGTAACATGCCGAGGTTCCAAGTTCAATTTTTGTCTACATATTTTTATTTCTAATTTGTGATCCCTTGTTCTGTATCTGGTGAGAGTCTGGGCCCTAGCATGTCTAACACTAGTCCCGACCCTTGCTGTAGCTGGTGGGGATCCCCAACCTACATCAGCTGAGGACCTCCTCTAAAAGCAGCCAAAACTCCCTTCTACTAAGCTTGGCAGATGGCGGCAACATCCTTGAGCCACCGATAACTAAGCATGCATGGGGTGCCAGCATCGGTGTCTCAAAGCATTGTTGCTACTGCTGCCTGCCAAGCTTGGTAAAAGGGATTTCTGGCTGTCTTCGGAGGAAGTTTTCAGCTGACAGAGCTTGGGGATCTTTATGAGCTAAAGTATATTTTGAATTGGGAGGTGCCGGGGGAGATGTGGAGAGTGCGGGGAGGAAGGGGGCAGGGACAGAGAGAAAATTTTGTGCCCACCCACTTTGGGCTCAGGCCCACCCAAAATTGGCTGTCTGGCTACGCCACTGGTGCCAGAGCCGGTGGTGGGAGGCGGGGATAGTGCTGGGCAGACTTATACGGTCTGTGCCCTGAAGAGCACAGGTACAAATCAAAGTAGGGTATACACAAAAGTGGCACACATGAGTTGTCTTGTTGGGCAGACTGGATGGACCGTGCAGGTCTTTTTCTGCTGTCATCTACTATGTTACTATGTTACTCATATCGCACTCAACCACATGCATTCAGGTATAAATTTGGCATTGCCACTGTGCCCTGGAAAGAGCACAGGGTAGCAGATCAGTCATATGTCCATTTCGTCTATTGACCATTTGGTTTTTGTGACATGGTAGGTACAGTGCTGAGCTGCCTCTAAGCTTAGAGAAAAATCAAACTCCAACATCAGCATCAGCCTGTCAGGAGAATATGGAGTCAGCTGATCACCAGATATGGGAACATCTTATTTCATGAAAGCCGCTCAGGCATCTATGTCTAATGACTGCTAGATCCAAACTAGGCCAGGTTAGAACTAGTAATTACAGAGAAAACATTCAGCACTGTGCCTTTCACCTGACTCCCATCTAAACACATTACTAAAAAGTTATTAATGTCCTTCCCTTCTGAGCAGTGTTTAATGTATGATAGAATATACCATAAATTGAATGGCTAAAACAACAATGCTCCAAGGAAGGGCTTTCAGTTAGCTTTATTACCGGTGGCTTGGGGCTTAGTTAAAAAGTTCCGGGCAGGCAGCAATTAGGTAACTTGTTAACAAGTTCAGAGAACTTGCAAATTAGCTCCCCTGAGATGTTATTAAAATGCAGGAAGGTTTGCAGACATGGAAAGTTATGTGTAATTACCACTGTGCTGTAGAAATAGTGAACAGCATGCTTTCAACCAACAGGTGACTACCAAATTTTGAACTAATGGAGAGCTACTTTTGTGGAAATCACACACATGTAAAAAAACAGCTTTGAAAATGACAGAACAAAAAATTAAAAGCCAATGAAATTCAGATACACCACCCAGCAGTAGGACACTGCAGGTCACAAACGTTTCTTAACCCTCACATATACTGGAAGCTAGGAAAGGCAAAAGAAATACTTTAGCTTGAAATCTTTTTATGAGCAGAGGCCCCCCCATTCACCACAGCACCCTTAAGCAGCTGCTTGCTGTAATCAGAGGGAAACCCAGGCTTGAATATACATAAACCTGAAAACTAGGCTGGTTTCTATTTTGAGAGCAGCACTTAACCAGCCAAGGTCATTGCATAAGTCATGAGAATAGCCATACAGGTCAGACCATTGGTCCATCTAACCCAGTATCCTGCTTCCAACTACAGTGGCCAATCCAGGTCACAAGTACCTGGCAGAAACCCAATTAGTAGCAACATTCCATGCTACCAAGCCCGGGACAAGGAGTGGCTTCCCTCATTTCCATCTCAGTAACAGACTATGGACCCTCCAGGAACTTGTCCAAACCTTTTAAACCCAGATACACTAAATGCCCTTACCACATCCTCTGGTAGTGTGCTCCAGAGCTTAACTATTCTTTGAGTGAAAAAATATTTCCATGTAATTTCATCGAGTGTCCCCTAGTCTTTGTACTTTTTGAAAAGGTGAAAAATTGATTCACTTTTAACCATTCTACACCACTCAGGATTTTATAGACCTCAATTATATCCACCCCCCCCCCCCCCTCAGCCGGCTGTTTTCCAAGCTGAAGATCCCTAACCTCTTTAGTCTTTCATCATAGGGGAGGAGTTCCATCCCCTTTATCATTTTGGTTGCTCTTCTTTGAACCTTTTCTAATTCCGCTATATCTTTTTAGAGATACTGAACACAATACTCAAAGTGAGGTCATACCATGGAGTGATACAGAGGCATTATAATGTTCTTTGTCTTATTTTGCATCCCTTTCCTAATAATTCCTAGCATCCTGTTGGCTTTTTTGGCCGCCACCACACCCTGAGAAGATTTCAATATATTGGCTACAATGACAACTAGATCATTTTTTGGGTGCTGACTCCTAAAGTGGACCCTAGCATCATATAACTATGATTCGGATGATTCTTACCAATGTGCATCAGTCAGTCCTATCTGTAGGTGGTGCCCCATAGCTGGATAAATGCTGAATATCACACTTAACTGGCTATGGTGTATCTGGCTTCATAATCCCGGACATTACCAAGCATTGAATTTCCAGGCACAACACAGGCAGCAGTTAGCAAAACGCTGAGCACCGCCAACTGAATATCAACCCCACAGTGTATAAAAGAAATGCAAGCTCTGCCTTGTCCAGGAGAGCATTTAGGAGACGTTCCTGAGAGCTCTTGCATAGCTGTGTACGCAGCTTACCTGAATACAGACTTCAAAGTTAGTCTATTACTTTGCTGGCTCAGGACTAAGCAAGAAAAATAAAGAACTCGCAGGTAGATGATAGCAAACACAACCAACATCCTTGACATTTTCTATTTCATTTCAAACAGCAGCAAATCCCTAAGTGCGCTAGCTAACCATTTCAAGAGTCAGGAGAAGACAACATCAGATCCACCATCTTTTACTGTATATTTTTGTCCCTACGGCTGTTATATAAATAAGGAGAACAGTGAGCAGATAGGAGGTAGAAGGCACAGAGCAGTCACAGATACAGCTCACTTGTTCTTAGCAGTACAGGTGCTCTGTAAACCCAGTCAAGACTGGATCTCCCTCAGCTGTACTGTGATGAAAGGGGTACCTCTTACCACATCACCCTTTGTGTAACTCTGTCCTGTTGCACCAAACCCCTTAAAGGCTGAGAGGCAACCAGCAGCAAGTCTCTTTTACAAGACTTCAAATACCTGCTAGTTCACCCTTGTCACACAGGCTGAGTGGGTTGCAGGGACAGAGGCCACTCCTCCATTCAGCACAGTACCCTTAGGTGACCACTACTACTACTACTATTTAGCATTTCTATAGCGCTACAAGCCATACGCAGCGCTGCACAAACATAGAAGAAAGACAGTCCCTGCTCAAAGAGCTTACAATCTAATAGACAAAAAATAAATAAAGTAAGCAAATCAAATCAATTAATGTGAACGGGAAGGAAGAGAGGAGGGTAGGTGGAGGCGAGTGGTTACAAGTGGTTACGAGTCAAAAGCAATGTTAAAGAGGTGGGCTTTCAGTCTAGATTTAAAGGTGGCCAGAGGGAAACCCAGGCTTGAATATATGTAACCTGAAAACTAGGCTGGTTTCTGAATATTTAGAGTGGAGGCATGGCCTAGTGGTTAGGGTGATGGACTTTGGTCTTGAGGAACTGAGTTCAATTCCCACTTCCGGCACAGGCAGCTCCTCGACTCTGGGCAAGTCACTTAACCCTCCATTGCCCCATGTAAACTGCATTGAGCCTGCGATGAGTGGGAAAGTGCGGGGTACAAATGTAACCAAAAAAAAATGAACATTTCCATCTTTAGTTGTTTGCACCACTTGAATATAGCATGAACAGCTAAAGAGGGAACACGGTGACAAGAGCCATGGGCTTTAGTAAAAAAAAAAAAAAGTGCACACCTTTAATTCATGCAAGTGACAAAAAAAAAAAAAAAGGAGAACACAGAATAAGACATGAGCTACTGACTAGCAGCAAGGCAGCTGGGCACCTCACAGCGTGCCAGACCACCACAGAAACGCCAACTAAGTCAGCTGAACAGACAACAAAACTGTTCTAAAAAGTTTAATACTACTAATAAAAGCAGTTTCAGTACATGATGAGGCTCATTTTCAAAGCACATAGACTTCCAAAGTTATATATAGGTTACTATGAGGCATATTTGCAAAGCACTTACTTCCAAAGTTCCATACCTTACTATGGAACTTTGTAAGTCTAAGTGTTTTGAAAATGGGCACAGATGTGTGCCAAACAGCACTGGTGCTCCTCCCCTTTGGTGAGGGAATGTGATCTTAGACCCGATACCTGAATGCACATGAAACTGCGTCTCTCACCATCCACAGATACATTTTAGCTTTTTTTCTACAATGTTATCACAGGGAAATTCAGCATACACTGAGGTGCCATGCACTACAAGCTGAAAGGAAAGACCCAGAAACACTGGTTCTCTCTCATTTGTCCCTCCTAAAGAATGACTAAAGACAACTAGCAGCCAGCTTGTCACTTTGAATGGAAGTATGACAGCAAACTTGTGATGTTTAGAAGCAAATCTCCAGGCCTGCTGACACTTCATGAAGGCTAATACCCTCAAGGAAGGAAGGAAGGGATTTATGGCAGGCACATAACCAGAAATGCCTTCCCATTAGAAATGGGAAACTGGTCAGAGCAATCTGCATTTTTACTGGAGTGGTTTTAGTACAGTCATGAAATTACATGTAACATGAGGTGAAGTGAGACTTCTGGAAATCAGCCAATCAAAACTTATCAGATCAACATTCACAGTCAGACTAACCCTGAAGCATACACAATTTAATCAAGGATTTATTCTCTTATTACACATTCAGGTGGCAACTTCACCCCATTAGCAGTTAAGCTAGGAATACAAACCAACTATTTTAACATGTGGTCCTCTGGAAATGAGAAAGATTATCACAATATCATAGCAGCATTAGGATAAAAAGCATTAGCCAGCTCATGCATTAATCTTTCTTTTCTCAGTTACACAGCTGAGGAAGAGGATGGAAGGGAGAAGTAGGAAGCAGGCCACAATCCAGCCTCTTGTAAAGGTCCCCCATATCCAAGTCCCCTCATCCTGTCGGAACATGAGCTTACTAAAGGTGAGATGGGATAGAGCAGCATGGAAGGAAAAGAGTAAGCAAAGTACAGAGGACAGAGGAGAAAGCATCAAAAAGAGGCAAAAAAACAAACAAGCCCAACTGACAGTCTACAGTCAGAAAAGAGAGTTTTTAGAAAAAAAAAAACAAATATCAAGAAAATAAAGCAGTATGGTAAAAAGTCTTCAATAATGGATAGTTCACATACTAGTACAAAACTCACCTGCCCGACATGGCCGTGTTTCAGATTCAGCTGCTTCAAGGCCATATGATATTACCTTTTTGGGAAATCTCAAATTTAATTCTCAAAATTTCAAACATCCAATAATAAGATCTAGTCAAGACTGCCTAAAACAAATGCTGTATGAGCCACGTAGGAAAGCCCATTTGCTCAATAGTGTTTTTGAACTGCAGAAAGAAATTGACTAGATCTGATTGCTGGATATTTGAAATTTTGATAGTTAAATTTGAGATTTCCCATTAAGGTAACTCCATATGCTCCTGAAGCAGGCACAATTGAAATGTGGCTGTGTCAGGCAGGTGACTTTTGTACCAGCAAATGAACTAACATTATTAAAGACTTTTTACCATACTGCTTTATCTTCTTGATTTTTTTCCAATTCTATTTGTTGAGAGAGGAACAAACATGCAAGAAGAGGAGACTAGACGGGAAAGAAGTGGAGGAGTTAATTGATTTGGGGAGAAACAGTTTTACGACACTGTTCTGCCCTGTGTTTTGTACTTAAAACACTTACTGTTGCCTTTTCTCCTTTTTACGTATGTGGCAGGACCTATGGCCAGGCCAGAGTCGCTACCTGTACAGCATCATGTGTGTGTATGATAGAGCGGCTGGAAGGGACCTGCTCTACAGACAGTACCAATTCAAGCTGCAGCGGCAAGGCATGCTAGGTAAGAGAAGCAGCTCACCTCCAGCTACCAGTTCGAAGGGGTTATGAGAAAAATGATCTGGCTTCACATTATAAACAACTCTAGGAGCATCTCAAATTACTGCAAAGTTCATGCTTCCTGTAAAAAAAAAAAAAGTGATATGACTTATACATTCGCATTTCACAGGCATAGGAGCATAATCTTCCCTTCTCTCTCACACACACATACACTGTCCCACTGCAGATCAGGTACAGACCAATCCGCAGCAGCACTGCACCTTCAGACACAGTACTACCCCAGATTAGGTACAGTACAGACAGCAGCAGCAGTGCAAGCTTCCTATAGAGACACTGCACCATCCCAGATCTCTTACACCAGAGGTGGCAGCAGTACAAGCTTCCTACAGACATACAGACACATTACCTCACCCCAGATCACATGCAGCAGCACTGCATCTTCCCTCACTATTCCATCAGTAGGGATCTTCATTTTCAGTGTTTATGATTGTTTATTTTTCGTAGAAAGTTATCTTTTCTCACTGATTTTTTTTTTGTTCTTTAAATAACATCAAATTTTCAGATAAATAGCTGATCAAATGACATTTTCCTTTGAATCAACTGTTTACTTCTGCATACTGTATACTAAACCCATGAGCACAAACTTAACATTTCCAGTGAATGGCCAGGTATTTTTAATGGTATAACTAAGGGGAGGATTCAGACCGTGCTCTAAAAATCTTCTCACGCTGAGCCTCTCTGGCCACCTAGGTCCTTTTCTTCATATCAAGACACAGGACACAGTTGGAAGGATTATGGTCAGGCCTAGACACTGAAGACACCAAGAATGGGTGTTTGTACCAGAGATGGTCCGATTGCACTGGGTATAGCACTTAAAGCCACTGAGAAGGAAAATAATTCTATGGCCAAATCAAACAACTCGATGGTGCCAAAAAAGGGACCAAGCACCAGAGAAAAAAAAAACCCAGAGGAGAACCTGACCGGCATCAAGGCCTAAAAGTGGCCTGATGACAAAGAAATTTAAAAGTGGGCAAAATTCACTAAATAATAATAGGAAGGAAAAAGAGACCTGGAATGCAGGAAGAACAGAACTTGCCAAAAAACAGTGAAAAAAAAAAAGCCGAAAGGCACTCAAGAGCTCTACGGACTGAGCGACTGAGCTGTGAGGAACAAGACAAAAGCACGTCCTGTTCTCACCACAGTAAAAAAAACTACTGCGGTAACCGTGCTCTCATAGTGGGCGGGAAGGCACTTGGTTATGTGCAGTGGAGTGTATCTCACGCTCCACAAAGCTTTTTTAAGCTTGTTACAAGCACCAGACTAGGCAACATGGGTCACATTACCCAGATGTTAGACTTGTGGTCGGCTTGTCCTCGGAGAAATACACTTATTTTTACTTTTACTTAAGTACTTTGACCAACATTGCATAAATATGCATTACTTAATGATTAGGCCCCCAATATTCATGACCCTGATTTTTTTCTCGTCGTCATCGCAATTGGCATTACTAAATGTGGACTATATCATCCTTGGTGGAGATATGAATTTACCATTGGACTCCATATTAGATCGTAAATTCAAAGTGAAGGCTAAACTGCTGAAGACTGCTGGGGCCCTCTCCCACCTGCTCAATTCTTGGAACCTTGTTGATTCATGGAGAATTACTCACTCTGCTGATCTGGATTTTACAATTCATTGCATACCTCATGATTCTCCATTCAGACTAGACTATTTGTTCATATCTAAAGATTTGGTCTGGTCTTATGAATGCTTCTATTGAGCTTATTCATATCTCAGATCATTTTATTTATTTATTTATTTATTTGTCCACTTGTATCCCACATTTTCCCAGCTTATGCGGGCTCAATGTGGCTAACAAAGTTACAATAAAATTACATTATACAAAAGCAAAAATTGACAAGAGAAGCTAACAGAAGGAAAGGAGCGGATAAACTAACAAAACGGGAAAAGAATAAGGGAGTTAAACAGCATTGTTGACTTCGGGGTAGGCTTTGTTAAAGAAATAAGTTTTTAGCAGTTTTTTAAAAGTTTGATGATCTGATGTCTCTTTCAAGAATCTTGGCAAAGCATTCCAGGTTCGCGGGCTGATGAATGAGAAGGAAGAGGCGTAGATTGTCTTATATTTTAGATGCCTGCATGAAGGATAGTGCAGATTTAAATAAGTTTGAGATGTCCCCAAGGAATTTCTCGACGGCAAATCGATCAAATCACACATGTACACAGGTGCTTCTCCGTAAATGATCTTGTGAGTTAAGGCACAGATCTTGAAATCAATAAGGTCCTTAATGGGGAGCCAGTGAAGTTTCACAGGAAGATGCTAATTAACACTTCTTTATCCACAGATGTACTTGCAGCTTATTCCAAAGGATGGAGGTTTAACCCTTCTCTCCTTCAGGATGAGGAGCTTTGTAATTCAATTATTAAATGGTCATCAGAATATTTTAAGGTTAATGATACTCCAGATATGGCCTTCAGTATGGGATGCATATAAAGCTCATCTGAGAGGTGACATTATCAAATACAATTCTTTCAAAAATAAAGATAGGAAAGAAGAGATTAGTAGACTAGAATTAGAAATTAAGAAGCATGAAGCTGAGTATTTTCTTAAACCAAACTCTACACTACTATTGTCCATACAAAAATTAAGATTCCAGTTTAACCAAATACTTAGCAAATCAGCTGGTTTAATGCTATTTTCCCAGCATTCCACATACTATGTGGGCTCTAACAAAGCTGGTAAATTGTTAGCCAGTTTCTTGAAAGCAAAAAGAAAATCTACATATAACTGCCATTCAGAAAGACAGGACACAATTTTTACTAAAAAGGAAGACATTTTAGACTATTTTATAAATTCCCAAATAGAACTCCACAAATCAGATAGATCTCCATCTGATTATCAGGTATCCGATTTCCTAAATGGATTACAAAAACTGGACCTTTCCAAATCAGCTATTCATAAACTGAATATCTCTACAACCTTAACTGAGATTGTTTCTGCTATCTGCTCCTTAAAATCCAGTAAGGTGCCTGGAAGCAATGGCTTCATGATTACTAAAAACATTTTTCAGCTCTTCTAGCTCCAAAGCTTCTTAATTTATATGAACATTTTATCTCCACCTTTCAGAGTAATGGCACATTTACAGAAGCTAATATTGCAATTTTAGAAAAACCTGGTACAGACCCCATGCTAGCTAAGAACTATCGACCAATCTCCCTACTAAATTATGACTGTAAAATCTATGCAAAAATCATAATAAAGAGGCTGTCTAAGATAACAGGCACCTTTATACACCCCTCTCAATCAGGCTTTATCAAAGACAAATTGGCCTCTGATAACACCAGACGTTTCCCCACCTGTCCTTACTCATGCCCAGAATATGATAAGTACATAAGTACATGATTGACCCTGCTTGAGTAATTTCATTAGATGCTGAAAAAGTGTTCAATTATAAAGAATGGAAATTTCTTTTTTTGTGTATTGAAATGGTTTAATTTGGGTGAAAACTTTATATATCTGTGGTTAAAATTCTATATTCTAACCCCACTGCCCGTCTTTTCATAAATGGCGTCTTAACACATAAATTTCCCTTAACCCATTGAACTCGCCAGGGGTGTCCTCTTTCCCTACTTCTATTATAAGTACACTGGTAAAAAAGGCCCGTTTCTCAAACAAATGAAATGGGCTCTAGCAAGATTATCATGTAATGGCGATTATGTTTTCAAGGGAACCGTTAGGAGAAATGTGCTGTGATAAGGAATAATTGGGAAGGGTGTATAATGAGTAATATGCTCCATGGGTATGAGATGCAGATTGTTTTCTCTATGTTGTTTTTGTCTTTATCTGTGTTTTGTTGTGATTTTTGTTTATAGTATTTTTTAAAAGATAAAGACTACGCAGAAATTAAAAAAGTTTTATTATAAATGTAATGGTTGTTTACATTTGCAAGATTTCTTTATAAACAATATTTTTTAGTGAAAACTGTTACAAATGAGGGAAAAGCTTTCCTTGTTCAGGACCACCTATGACTTTTACAATTGCATCACAAGAGTTTTGAACTCGTGAAAATGCTATATACAGTTGTCCATGTGTAAACACTGGTTCTGGGAGGAAAATGCCAACTTTTTCAAAAGTTTGTCCTTGTGACTTGTTAATTGTCATTGCAAAAGCCAATTTCACAGGAAATTGTTTTTGACGTAATGTAAATGGGAGGTCAATGTTAGATGGTGCTAGTAGGGGAGCCAACTTTTCAAAATGATTGGGGGTGCTAAACCGAATAGAAATGACCTCTCCCTGGACACAATCAAGGAATTTGCTCAATATTGGGGGTGCTTAAGCACCCACAGCACCCACAGAGTTGGCTCAGACTAATAATAAGGTTAGGTTTCAAGTCTTTGACTATTAAGCGAGTTCCGTTACATAAACCTCGCTTGGTATTTAAATTCCTGAGTAGCATAATTATGACTCCAATTTTTAAATGGAGTTTATGGCAAGGCATGCCAGTTGGAGTTTGTTCAGGAAGGAACTCTACAGGATATAAGTGATTTTCCTCATCATTGGAGTCATGAATGGAATCCAAACTTAAATAAGTAACTGTCTCACCTTCTAAACGGCCTCATTTATCTTGTCTACATGTGCATTTTTTGGGGCAAAGAATAGCCTTTTGAGCAAAGTTGAAAACACTGCGGTAAGTTTTTGTCCAAAAACAGCATTAACTATATCGCCGTCACAAATGTGTTTCTGTGGGATCTCGATAATATCTTTGAAACCGTCTGGACATGGAAGATTTCCCTCAGCTAAAGTAATAAGCCAGTTGTTGAAATCTGGGTCTATAGAGTGGACATTGTTGTTTAATTTGAGTATTTCAAATTTTTTCTATAGTTTATTTAACTTAACGCTTGCTTCAATAATGTGAGCTCGATCACCGTGTGGTACCACTGGTACGGTTTGCCGAAAATCTCCACCAAGGAAAAGAACATTCCCGCCAAATGGTTTGTGATTCTTCATGATGTCTTTGAAGAGTCTATCTATAGCGGTAAGTGCCATACTGGGTGCCATAGTTGATTCATCCCAAATAAGGATTTTAGCATCTCTAATGATGGAAGCATTGTTTGATGTTAATCTGATACTTGATGTTGACGTTTCCAGTAGAGGAACAGGTAACAAACTGTGAATGATAAGTTTGTCCTCCTGGAAGGAGATTTGCTGCAATTCCTGTAGAAGCAACAGGTAGTGTAATTCCTCCATCTCCTCGGATGGTGGTCAGGATAGTGTTATACGTATACGTTTTTCCACTTCCACCAGGACCATCTAGGAAGAAGCACATGTAGGTTATGTTTTTTTTATTGCAGGCAAAAAGTATAGTATGAAATGCTTCCCTTTGCTCATTATTTAGGTTTTCTAGAATTTGTTGAGCTTTACGCTTTTCATATGCAACGCTGAAGGCAAGTTTAGGATCTTCTAGTCTGTGGATGACTGTTGAGTGTTCAAGTTTTTTGCCATGTATAGTCAGAACGTCTTGGATTTTCTGAAGGCACAATTGTTCACAAACTGAGCAATAACCTTGGCAACCACGGATGTGTTGAAAATCTTGTATCATAGTAAGTTTGTATTTTTTGAAAATTAGGAAAGCATTTGATGGTACGGCAAAAACACAAATGTATGCAAAAAGGTGTCTGATTTGCTGTGGCATGCTGCATGTGACTGCATCATCTAAGGTGTTCTCCCACAGAGCTTCATCGTCAATGAGCCCCATTTTCTTGGCTGCATCTTGAAATGTATTATAAAGAATACATTTGACTGTTTTTAAGTCTTCAAATTAGGGACGTAGCCAGACAACAGATTTTGGGTGGGCCTAGGCAATCATTGGGTGGGCACCAAGTGTTCTCCCCCCTCCAAAAAAAAAAATCTCAGCTGGTGGGAAAACGCTTCTTTCCACCTTGGCAGCAGTATTGCACTGAAAACTGAGCATGCGCAGGTGCCGGTGTCGTGGAGAGTAGCGTTTTTGTTACCTTCGGAGAAATCTTCAACTGGCGGAGCTTGGTATTCCCACCAGTTACCACTAAACATGTGCTACTGTTGGGTGGGCCTGAGCCATAAATGGGTGGGCCCTGGCCCACCCAAGCCCACCTGTGGCTACGCCACTGCTTCAAATGACTTAGCCCCTGGTTGGTGTAGTAGAATTAGCCTTAAACAGTAACGCTCGGGGTCTGTTGAAAAATTAACTGCATACATTCTCCCAATTGTTTTGTCATGTCCTGCTTTTCTACCTTTCCACTTTCATTCTCTTTTGTCGAAAGTATAGTACATAGGAATATCTATGTACAAAATGGTCTTTGGAGGATTCTCTTCTGTATTAAGTTTAAACCAAGCTGTTAAAGTGGTGTCCCTTGTTCTGGCTCTTTATAGTGCAGCCTCAACTTTGTGAGGGTGAAAAACAATGCTTTGTTGATCTGGTAAGTGTACTTCCAAAATCTGGATACTATGTGATTGGTGATGCATTTCAAAGCTGTTTAATCACCATGCAGCTTCGGGAGCACTAACATATCTAGAGTCGGTAAACGTTTTAATTTCATCATGTTGTAAAGTTTGGTTCTCTGTAATAACCACATTGGCACAATCATGTCCTTTATAGACATATTTAAAGAGGTACTTGACACTTTTAATAGATGCACATACTTCCACATTTATATGGGAATTGTACTTTAAAAGTGTTATTAATGAATTTTCCATTTAAGAGTGTACCGACGCCGTTATCCCTTCTGCAGTATTTAGAACAGCCGTCACAGTTCTCAATAGTTTCATTTTGGAATGGTTTTGGAAACTGTTTGGAGCACTTCGTGTAAATCATGCAGGGAAAATTTAAGTTATGGTCACTGCATGGGCCATGTCTCATATGTTTTGCAACTGTTGTATGGAGACATGGAAAGTTGTTTACTTCTGGAATTTCAGCGCATACGATTTTGTCAATTATTTCCTTTCTTTTTGGCTTGTGTTCCTCTTTCAGGATAATTGATATATGAGCGTGAGGTAAACCGCGCTTTTGAAATTCAATGACATGAATTTTTGCAAGACGGACACCAAGTATGTGCTGTTTGCATATATCATGTAGTAACTCTTTTAGTTTTAAATGAAACACTCCTGCCAATAAGTCAGGTCGAAACTATGGTGCCTGACCTTTTTTTAGATTTTGAGTAATTTCTTCCCATCTTGGGTTGCAGGTCATAGTAATGAACAGATCTGGCTTGCCATATTTGCAAACTATTGCCATTGCATCCTGATAATTTTGATGCATATTTCTTGGGCTGCTGGCACATGTTGATGGTAAAATAAATGCCTGGCCAGTAAATCCTCCATTTGTAGCTTCACTTGCAAGGTGGTCCATTAACCCAGAGTATTTTTCAACTCTTAACAGTTTTTGATTTTGTTGAATATAATTAAGTCTGTTTGCCTCTGTTTTAATATATGCATCAACAAAATATTGTTGCGTTAGTTTTCCTGCACTATGAAAAGGATTGAATTTGTCTCTTATTGCAAAACGGTACCCATAGTACTGCATTTGCGACGGAGGTGCACTATAGATTTTGGTTGTTTAGACAAAGGAATATCTATCCCCCAGCTCTGATCTCCATCTGGAAAGAGTAATGGATATACCATTGGTTCTAGACTGGGGTCCAACACACTGATTATCTCAGTTTTGTTTTCTTCATTTGGCTTGTTTCGGCAGTGTATTATCTCTATGTAAGGGAGGTTCCCCATCTGTATTTTGAAAAATGAAAGCCACCTCATTGGCTCTAGGGGCATTGTATCATCTTGGATCGTTTTTGCAATCTTGAACAATGGCCATTGAAACTGTTGAAGGTTCTATTCTTCGTTATTGATCTTCACATATGCATTCTTTTTCTACTCCGTATAGCATCTTGCATGCGTCTGCAAATGGATTTTCCCATGCCATAAAATCGCTTGTCTCATTAATGTATAGTTGATGTGTGCATTCGGGGAGATTCGTAGTCTCTGAACGGCTGCTTCATCAGGATCAAGAATATATAATTGAGCAAATTGCCTTTGATTGTCATTTAGAGGATGTAGTGATGCTGTTCTATGGTAAATAGTACCATTAATTTGAAAACAATAAGGGCCATATCCGGGTGGTGGTGCAATGTTGGCTCCCATGGAGGCAAAAGCTAAGGAACTATTAATGGACCTAATGTTTTATAAAAAAATTCTTAGAATATTGATGTTCCCCGGAGAAAAGCTGTTGTATTAATGCATTGTACCTAATTCTTGGAACTTGTACTTTGCCCTTACTACAGCATTGTGTAAATAGGTTGTCAGAAGGGGTTTCATTGTGAAAATGTTTGGCATTGCAAAATGTACAGACTGTGTTCATTGGACCACAACTATAGTATTGAGTTTTGTTCTCATTGAGACAGTCTGTTATTGCAATTCCTGTGGTTGCAGTTCTGTACTGTGCTGTCACTGTATCCGTTCTTCTTGCTTTATTTTGTGCTGTGTCACGGGGTTTTTTCTTTTGTTGCAGATTTGCAAATCTTTTCCATTCCAAATCTGTTCTATTTTGTCTAGTCGTTCTTCGTTGCTTGTCTGTCATTTGTGCAAGTCTTTGTCTGGTTGTTCGTCTCTGTTTCTCTGTCATTTGTTTAATTCTTTCCCGTTGTAAATATGCTCTCCTTTTTCTATTTGTTGCTCTTTGTTCATCTGTCATTTCTTGAAATCTTTTGCGTTCTATAGCAGTGCACCTTCTTCTGTGTGTTTGTCCCTGTTCGTCCGTCATTTGAGCAATTCTGTGCCTCTCTAAATCGGCGTTTCTTTGTCTGTTACTTGCGCTTTCCTCATCAGTCATCTTTTGTATCCTGGACCTTTTCCTTGCAGTGGCTTGTTGACTTTCACATGCCTTTTCATCTTCACTCAGAGCTGCACGCCTTTTTCGTTATGCTTCCATTCTTTTCCGTTTACCTTCAGCCTGCTCCTCAGCAGTTAGTGTTCTTTTTGTAGTCATGTGATGTGCACCACATTGCAGTGTGTCTTTGCTTGTTGTTTGTGAGCTACAGTACTTTGGAGTGTGCCTCTGCTTGTCGTCTGTGCCCCTCCCTCCCCTCCATGTGCTGCAATTCTTCTCTCCCCTCTCATCCCTTCCGATGCAATCCACGTGCAGCGATTGTCCTGTGCCCTGCCCTCCCCTCCATCTCCAGGGATTGTGGCCTCTACGTGATGTGCACCGATTCTCCTATGTCCTCCCCTCACCGCGATATTCTGCGATTCTGCCTTTGCCTCCCATGCCATTCATATCCTGCGATTCGCCTTTGTGCTGTGCTGTAATCATAAGTACATAAGTACATAAGTAGTGCCATACTGGGAAAGACCAAAGGTCCATCTAGCCCAGCATCCTGTCACCGACAGTGGCCAATCCAGGTCAAGGGCACCTGGCACGCTCCCCAAACGTAAAAACATTCCAGACAAGTTGTACCTAAAAATGAGGAATTTTTCCAGTCCATTTAATAGCGGTCTATGGACTTGTCCTTTAGGAATCTATCTAACCCCTTTTTAAACTCCGTCAAGCTAACCGCCCGTACCACGTTCTCCGGCAATGAATTCCAGAGTCTAATTACACGTTGGGTGAAGAAAAATTTTCTCCGATTCGTTTTAAATTTACCACACTGTAGCTTCAACTCATGCCCTCTAGTCCTAGTATTTTTGGATAGCGTAAACAGTCGCTTCACATCCACCCGATCCATTCCACTCATTATTTTATACACTTCTATCATATCTCCCCTCAGCCGTCTCTTCTCCAAGCTGAAAAGCCCTAGCCTTCTCAGCCTCTCTTCATAGGAAAGTCGTCCCATCCCCACTATCATTTTCGTCGCCCTTCGCTGTACCTTTTCCAATTCTACTATATCTTTTTTGAGATACGGAGACCAGTACTGAACACAATACTCCAGGTGCGGTCGCACCATGGAGCGATACAACGGCATTATAACATCCGCACACCTGGACTCCATACCCTTCTTAATAACACCCAACATTCTATTCGCTTTCCTAGCCGCAGCAGCACACTGAGCAGAAGGTTTCAGCGTATCATCGACGACGACACCCAGATCCCTTTCTTGATCCGTAACTCCTAACGCGGAACCTTGCAAGACGTAGCTATAATTCGGGTTCCTCTTACCCACATGCATCACTTTGCACTTGTCAACATTGAACTTCATCTGCCACTTGCACGCCCATTCTCCCAGTCTCGCAAGGTCCTCCTGTAATCGTTCACATTCCTCCTGCGACTTGACGACCCTGAATAATTTTGTGTCATCGGCGAATTTAATTACCTCACTAGTTATTCCCATCTCTAGGTCATTTATAAATACATTAAAAAGCAACGGACCCAGCACAGACCCCTGCGGGACCCCACTAACTACCCTCCTCCACTGAGAATACTGGCCACGCAATCCTACTCTCTGCTTCCTATCTTTCAACCAGTTCTTAATCCATAATAATACCCTACCTCCGATTCCATGACTCTGCAATTTCTTCAGGAGTCTTTCGTGCGGCACTTTGTCAAACGCCTTCTGAAAATCCAGATATACAATATCAACCGGCTCCCCATTGTCCACATGTTTGCTTACCCCCTCAAAAAAATGCATTAGATTGGTGAGGCAAGACTTCCCTTCACTAAATCCGTGCTGACTTTGTCTCATCAGTCCATGTTTTGTATATGCTCTGCAATTTTATTCTTAATAATAGCCTCCACCATCTTGCCCGGCACCGACGTCAGACTCACCGGTCTATAATTTCCCGGATCTCCTCTGGAACCCTTCTTAAAAATCGGAGTAACATTGGCTACCCTCCAGTCTTCCGGTATTACACTCGATTTTAGGGACAGATTGCATATTTCTAACAGTAGCTCCGCAAGTTCATTTTTTAGTTCTATTAATACTCTGGGATGAATACCATCAGGTCCCGGTGATTTACTACTCTTCAGCTTGCTGAACTGACCCATTACATCCTCCAAGGTTACAGAGAATTTGTTTAGTTTCTCCGATTCCCCCGCTTCAAATATTCTTTCCGGCACCGGTGTCCCCCCCAAATCCTCCTCGGTGAAGACCGAAGCAAAGAATTCGTTTAATTTCTCCGCTACGGCTTTGTCCTCCTTGATCGCCCCTTTAACACCATTTTCGTCCAGCGGCCCAACCGACTCTTTGGCCGGTTTCCTGCTTTTAATGTATCTAAAAAAGTTTTTACTATGTATTTTTGCTTCCAACGCTAATTTCTTCTCAAAGTCCTTTTTTGCCCTCCTTATCGCTTGTGATGTACAGTACGTTGGAGTGTCCCCGCTGCTTCTACTACTACTACTACTACTACTATTAAACATTTTTTTCTATGCTTCTCATCTGTCCCCTGCCATCCCCTGCATATCCAGTGATTTTTTCCTTCCCCTGCCATCCCCTCCCATCCATGTGCATCAATTCTCCTGTGTCCTGTCCTCCTCAGTCTTGTCCTATGCTGTGATCTCTCATCCCATTAATATCCAGTATTTTGCTTCTTCCCTGCCCTGCCATCCTATCCATGTGCACTGATTCTCCTGTATCCTGTCCTCCTGTGTCCTTCCCTCTGCCCATATCCTGCATTTTTGTTCTACCCTGCCATCCCATCCATCTGCAGTGTTTCTCCTGTGCCCTGCCCTCTGCCCATATGCAGCATTTTGCTTCTTCCCCGCCCTGCCGTCCATGTAGAATGATTCTTCTGTGTCCTGCCCTCTGCCCATATCCTACACTTTTGTTCTGCCCTGCTCTGCCATCCCATCTGCAGTGTTTCTCCTGTGTCCTGCCCTCTGCCCATATCCAGCATTTTTATTCTTCCCTGCCCTGCCATCCGATCCATCTGCAGCATTGCTCCTCTGTCCTGTCCTCCTGTGTTCTGCCTTCTGGCCATATCCAGCACTTTGTTTCTTCCATGCCATGCCATCCATGTGGAGTGATTCTCTTGTGTCCTACCCTCTGCCTATATCCTGCATTTTTGTTCTTCCCTGCCATCCCATCCATCTGCAGTGTTTCTCCTGTGTCCTGCCCTCTGCCCATATGCATTTTGCTTCTTCCCTGCCATCCATGTGGAGCGATTCTCCTGTGTCCTACCCTCTACCCATATCCAGCATTTTTGTCCTTCCCTGCCCTGCCATCCATTTGCAGTGTTTTTCCTGTGTCCTGCCCTCTGCCCATATGCAGCATTTTGCTTCTTCCCTGCCCTGCCATCCATATGGAGCAATTCTCCTGTTTCCTGCCCTCTGCCCATACCCTGCATTTTTGTTCTTCCCTGCCCTGCCATCCCATCCATCTGCAGCATTTCTCCTGTGTCCTGCCCTCTGGCCATATCCAGCATTTTCTTTCTTCCCTGCCCTGCCATCCATGTTGAGCAATTCTCCTGTGTCCTGCCCTCTGCCCATATCTTACATTTTTGTTCTTCCCTGCCCTGCCATCCCATCCATCTGCTGCGTTTCTCCTGTGCCATGCCCTCTGCCTTGCCCTCCCATCCCATTAATGTGCACATTCTTTCCTGTGAGCCCTCCATCTTACCTCTCAGGCAGGTTTTTCTCGCGTTGGCTTCAACATTCCTTGCAGGCAGATGTGGCTCATGCCATCTTCCTCTTTCCTTCACCTGCTAGCAGTGTTCCGTTGCTGCCTTCAGTTTTTTTTCATCCTGACGTCAGCTGTCATCTTCCTCCAGCGTTCCATTTCTGCCTTCAGTTCATGGACTCATGATGGCAGCTCGCCTCCAGCGTTCCCTTCCCTCTCAATGTTCCACCCTCTGACATCATTACATTTTGACACGAGGGCGGGACAGTGAGAGGGAATGGAACGCTGGAGGCTGGCTGACGTCAGGAGATGTTACAAACCCAGCCAGCCATGGAATGTTGGAGGTACAAATTATTATATAGGATAAGTACATAAGTATTGCCATACTAGGATAGACCAGAGGTCCATCAAGCCCAGCAGCCCGTTTCCAACAGTGGCCAATCCAGGTCACAAATACCTGGTAAGATCCCAAAAAAAGTACAAAACATTTTATGCTGCTTATCCCAGAAACAGTGGATTTTCCCTAAGTCTAATTTAATAATGGTCTATGGACTTTTCCTTTAGGAAACCGTCCAAACCTTTTTTTAAACTGTAAGCTAACCGCCTTTATCACATTTTCTGGCAACAAATTCTAGAGTTGAATTACACATTGAGTGAAGAAACATTTTCTCCGATTCGTTTTAAATTTACTACTTTGTAGCTTCATCGCATACCCCCTGGTCCTAGTATTTTTGGAAAGCATAAACAGACGCTTCACGTCTACCCATTTCACTCCATTCATTATTTTATAGACCTCTATTGTATCTCCCCTCAGCCGTCTTTTCTCCAAGCTGAAGAGCCCCAGCCGCTTTAGCCTTTCCTCATCATTGTTCTTGAACCATTGCTGATTGCTATAAGATCTTCCGCTGACATACAAGGTATTTCTGTGGCCAACACACAGGTAAAACTGTCTGCTTAAGCTTACAATGC
The DNA here is from genome assembly GCF_901765095.1 of Microcaecilia unicolor. Taxonomy (NCBI): domain Eukaryota; kingdom Metazoa; phylum Chordata; class Amphibia; order Gymnophiona; family Siphonopidae; genus Microcaecilia; species Microcaecilia unicolor. The sequence continues at coordinate 639,232,965 of NC_044031.1, forward strand.
ATTACTGTCTATATCCCCACCAAACCTCTGTTCCAGTCGTATTTCAGATTGAGAATTTAGTCCATTAATTGGACTAAAACAAATTCCCATTAAATGGTCCCAGTGTGCCTGAAAACTATCTATTTATCTCACCCATTATGTTGGTGAAGCAGGACATTAAATATTTAGGCCTACATTTAAGTCCACTGTACAAGAACCACATACCGACATAGAATACTGGGATCTGAGCAGACTGAAGATAGCTGTCAGGATGTATGCAGGTCCCGGCCGATATTCAGAGTGTTTCCGGGCCAAGATGTTTAAAAGGCAGCTACTACAAACAATAAAACTAAAGTTTGAACTGATTTTCACTTTTCAAAGAATCTGGGGAATTTAAGGGGGTGAAAAAATTAGGTTTAAACTCAAATGTGCCTATGCAGTATATTCCTTGAACTAACAATATAATTCCTATCACTCTCCACCCTACCTCTACCCCGCTTGCTAGCTCTATTAATGAAGTATCGATTTTACTGTCTTGATCTAGGTTACCTGACTCCTGAGGAAGTCACCCATTACATGCTGCAATTGAACCGTTCTGGGAAGGACCCAAAGAACAAGCAAACAATGAACCTGAATACCAATGCCCCAATGTCAGAGAGGTCAAGAAAGGTTGCCTGTTAACACTGAAAAAACACAAAGGTTCATCTTAAATAATTTTCAAAGCCAGAATGTTCATGAGACAGATTAATAAAATGGATATTTGTAAAGATAAACCCCTAGCACCTTTGTACTTGATTCTGCCCTTTTTACTGCAGCTTGTACTTTTATTCTTTAAGAAATAAGGTGATTGGTGATTCAGCAACTGAACTTTAATAAAAAGAAAATAAAAATATGCATCTACGGAGCAGAAATGCAGAGGGCAAATATCATTTTGGTGGAGAAAAACTAGCAGTCACCAAACAGGAAAACAGACCTGGGAGTTCCGAGGCCTTAAAATTAGCCAGTTGGTGTGACAAACCAGTTGGGATATACAAAGGGATTCTTGGGTGCATATTTGGTGTAGAAATCAGAGTACCACATGATTCACCAATTTCTCCTGTTAACTTTTACTTGATTTTTGACATACTGCTCAATTAGCAGGCTTTCTGAGTGGCTCACAATACAAGAGGAAATACAATAAATGATAGGAAAGAAAAAAAATTGTGAAAACAAACCAGCAACAACCTTCCTTAGTCATCCAGGGATGCACAGAAATGGAAGCAAGGGATAAGGTACCTCAAGATTAACTAAAAGCATCTTCAAATAAAAAATGTTTTTCTTTTTAAATACAACCAACGATTGTTCCAATCTTAGAGGTCCAGGAAGGGCATTCCAAAGGAAAGGCCCAGAAACACTGAAAATTTTTGATCTAATGGTGTCCTGTGAGGAAACTGCGCATATCCAGCAGATAGCCAAGACCTGTCGCTTCTTCCTCTTTAACATCAGCAAAATTCGCCCTTTCCTCTCTGAACACACCACCCGAAATCTCGTCCACGCTCTCATTACCTCTCGCCTGGACTACTGCAACTTACTCCTCACCGGCCTCCCACTTAGCCATCTATCCCCCCTTCAGTCTGTTCAGAACTCTGCTGCACGTCTCATATTCCGCCAGAACCGATATACTCATATCACCCCTCTCCTCAGGTCACTTCACTGGCTTCCGATCAGATACCGCATTCAATTCAAGCTTCTCCTTCTTACCTACAAATGCACTCAGTCTGCTGCCCCTCACTATCTTTCTACCCTCATCTCCCCTTACGTTCCCGCCCGTAACCTCCGTTCACAGGATAAATCCCTCTTCTCAGTGCCCTTCTCCACCACCGCCAACTCCAGGCTCCGCTCATTCTGCCTCGCCTCACCCTATGCTTGGAACAACCTTCCTGAACCCTTACGCCAAGCCCCCTCCCTGCCCGTCTTCAAGTCTTTGCTTAAAGCCCACCTCTTCAATGCTGCGTTCGGCACCTAACCCTTACCGTTTATTGAATCCAGACTGCCCCAATTTGACTGCCCCTTTCGGACCGACCATTCACTTGTCTATTAGATTGTAAGCTCTTTGAGCAGGGACTGTCTCTCTTTGTTAAATTGTACAGCGCTGCGTAACCCTAGTAGCGCTCTAGAAATGTTAAGTAGTAGTAGTAGTAGTGTTTTAAGCCTGTAAAATGTATTGGATATGTTCCTCTCTTAATTATGTCCTGAAGTGTATTTCTCCTATTTGGCCAACAGGTGGTATTTCTTTGCTGTAAAGCTGTTACATAAGTGAATGATTCCTTCTTTAGTTAACACAAATAATAGGAAGTACCTTGCAGGGATGTAGCCAGATTTTTTCAAATATTGTTATTTTAGGCTCTGATTGGCCTGGAGTTTAAAATTACCCCGCAGCTCCTGGTCATTGCTTCAGTTTGAGCCTGAGAGGAGAGAGTGCTCTTTGCTGAAGCCCTGTAAAATACTTATGTTTGATAACTGGTGAGCAGCTATATGTCCTGATCTCCCCAGGTACTTTTTAGAAAGTAAACAAATTTTAGTTAGTGTTAGAATTGATCCATAGTTCAGTTACCTGTTATTGTTTGCTGATTGCAAATGTTTTGTTCATTGTTCAATATATATTTTTAAGACAATAAACAACTGTTTATTGCCTCTGCCTGTCTGGACTGATAACGAATCCTGGTGGTTTGTGTGTTGGGTCTGTGATGCTTTCTGGGAATTGTGGGACCACTGAGAAGAGCATGACCCCAGTAACCTACAAATCACTGGGAATAATTTGAGAAACCCCAGGTGAGTGGCTAGGCATTTCGTGACATGTCCAAAGTGATAATATGAAAAAATTGCACCAAATGATTTTGAAGCAAGGAATGCAATATTCTGGTAGAGACACAGGGATCAGAATATGTGAAAGATATTCTGAAAAAACAGAGATAGAGAGCTTACAAACAATAAGACAATTTTAAATGTTATCCTATGACTAGCTGGTAGCCAGTGTTCCTGATGGAGCAATGGGGTCAAATGGCCAAATTTTCTGGAGCCACTAATCAATTTAACATTCATATTTTTGAACTATCTGTAATATTTTGAAGACAGCAACTTTGATACCATTAAATGAAGCATTACCAATAATCTAGATGACATTACAAAAACATGTACAAAAGTTCTCAAGACTGCTGTTATAAGGGGGAAAGTTAGCCACCCAGCTATCTACTACATGCCTAATGATCGAATAGAAATAAGTAGTAGTAGAATCTCCAACTACAACAGCTGACTTAACCATTCCCTCCTGGACAGAAGCCTCTGGAGACCCTCCTCTGTGTGATAGGATAGTGTATCACCTGGAGGGTAGGTCCTGGTTACAGGATCACTTCCTATCCACAGTGATGCTCTCCTTCCAGGAGACCTTTGTCCTCCATGGCAGCTCAGAGGTTGCCAGGAGGTGGAACTTCGCTACTGTATCCCTGTAGGCCTCCTCTATAAACTTCTCCGTTTGCCTTAGCTCCTCCCAATCTACTATTCTAGCCTCCAGAGATTTGACTCATTCCTTGAGTGCTAGGAGCTCTTTGCACAGAGTACACACTTCTAACCAACTAGGAGATAGTCAAACATATGACACACAGTGCAAAAGACTGGATAGCTCCCTATCTCGCTTCTGGACTGCTTTCTGCATCTTAGTATTGGTGATTTTTTAATGAAATTGCTAATGGAGTGGGAATATGTAAACTAAAGTTCCTTAAGATTGCTAGGCTATGCAATTTATTTTTTATGAATATTAATATCATTAGTAGTTTCCCCTCTATGGATCTAAGTAGAACTAATTACTAACTGATAGAGACGCTCTAATTAAATTTGTAGCCTCCTAATTGGTTCAAGGGCCAATAAATCAGAGATTAGGCTAGGAGTGGGTGGGAATTAATGTCTAAACTCAGGCTTCCTGTGCCTATTACTACTACTACTATTTAGCATTTCTATAGCGCTACAAGGCATACGCAGTGCTGCACAAACATAGAAGAAAGACAGTCCCTGCTCAAAGAGCTTACAATCTAATAGACAAAAAATAAAGTAAGCAAATCAAATCAATTAATGTGTACAGGAAGGAGGAGAGGAGGGTAGGTGGAGGCGAGTGGTTACGAGTCAAAAGCAATGTTAAAGAGGTGGGCTATTAGCTATGCTTTATACTGATATTATAGCAACTGTAAAATAGCTCCTTCAATGCTAGCCTATGGAGCTGTAACAGACTTTCAGGCTCATTTTCAAAGCACTTAGCCTCCCAAAGTTCCATAGAAACCTATGGAACTTAGCCTCCCAAAGTGCTTTGAAAATATGCCTCAAAATATGCTAAGAAAAATTATTCTTTATACTCCTTTGCTAAGTATGCAGAGTAACAAAATAAAGTTTGAGGTTACCTATTGAATTGTAAGTCTACCTTCCTGAAGTTTAAAAACATTTCCCAGCAAATTCTTACCACTGAAGATCTCTCCCTCTCTTAAGCCTTCTCACAGTACCTCTTCTGGTGCACTGCACTGACCACTACTTGCCTCCATGATCTGCAGAAACATCTGTGGGCAATTTCTCTCAAAATGATGCCACAGATATGCTTGTGCCTGGTTCATAAATTGGACGTTTCAGTTTGGAAAATGGTTCTTCTTTTTAGGCATCTTCTCTGCAAAAACATCCATTTTTGAAAGGGAAGCAGACATTTTTCCTGTTCAAAAATGGCTCTAAGATGGATGACGTTGAAAAATGCCCCTCCAAAGGGAATTAACAATATGGAGGCATTTCTCACCTGGGTCACCAAAACAGTGCATGTACTCTCTAGTGCACCGTTTCTGAAATGGGCTTGCCATTTGGTTTTATGACCATAGTAGCAAAAAAAAAAAAAATCCCTGGAGAGTGGTGTCATTAGCCCACACCAGCCAATGATAGCACCCTGTTGGCCTGTGTGGACTAAGTGGGAGACAGGCGGCAATGGAAATGATGGCTGAAGCAACAAGTAGGTGTATAGAGAAGATAAAGATTTGGCTAGGGGTGCAAGATTGATTTTGACTGGGAAATGGGGTCGTAGGCCAAACTAGTTTGGTAAGCACTGCTCTAGAAGAAAGAAAAGGGAGATAGGATACAAACATTGAAATATCAAGCATGTTTTAACAAAGTCCATAGCACGCGCAGCACAAGGCCAAGGGGGTTATGTGAAGAGGAAGGGAGAGAAGAAATGTGAGAAACAAAAGTTGGCAAAAGAGTAGTTTAAAGGACCTTAGTAGTAGGAAATGGGAGCAAAATAACAGATTCAGACCATACTACTACTACTAAACATTTCTAAAGCGCTACTAGGGTTACGCAGCGCTGTACAATTTAACAAAGAAGGACAGTCCCTGCTCATAGGAGCTTACAATCTGAAGGACAAAAAGTGTAGTCAATCAAGTTGGGGCAGCAGTCTAGATTTCCTAAATAGAGGTGACATGGTTAGGTGCCGAAGGCAACATTGAAGAGGTGAGCTTTGAGCAAGGATTTGAAGATGGGCAGGGAAGGGGCTTGACTTATGGGCTCAGGAAGTTTATTCCAAGCATAGGGTGAGGCGAGGCAGAAAGGGCGGAGCCTGGAGTTGGCGGTGGCGGAGAAGGGTACTGAGAGGAGGGACTTGTCCTGTGAGCAGAGGTTTCGGGTAGGAGCGTAAGGGGAGATGAGGGTAGAGAGGTAATGAGGGGCTGCAAAGCAGGTAGGTACAAACAGCAGATGTGGTAGACTTATTCTAAGTTTTTTCAATCAAAGGTTAATGCTATTCAGCAGTTATCCATCTCAATTAACAGTGTTATTCAGATATTGACTGCGTGCCAGACTAACACAATGGATGGTATACCAGCAGATAGACACTGGAATGAATTTACTACTGTCTCTTCTGCTGAGGTTGAAAAGATCTTAGGTAGGCTGGCTAGGAGAAGAAGTTATTTAAATATTTGCCCATCTTTTTATTTAACAGCGATTCCTTCTCAAATTTTAGCTTGGCTTACTGAATAAATCAATAATGTGTTGTCAGAAGGTATTCATCCTAGTGAAATAGCTTCTATTGCTTCGACTCCTATACCTAAAAATATAGATGGGGATCTCACCCAAGTGGAAAAGTTTAGACCTGTAGACTTGAATGGTAAAGTTATTGGAATCTGTAGTGAATTCCCAATTTTCGCTTTTTTTTTTTTTTTTTAAAGAAGAATCTATGTATCTGCACTGTTCTCAGCATGGTTTCCGCCCAATGTATAGCACCGAAACTGTGCTTTTAGTGATTACAATAGAAATAAAGCGATACGTAGCTTTGGGTAAAGAAGTTATGCTTCTGCAATTTGATATATCAGCGGCATTCAATGCCTTGGATCATGATCTTCAGCTGTTCAGACTGAGTGAATGGGGATTGTGGGGGTCTGTTCTCATCTTTTTTTTAGGTTCTAGGCAATAGTGTTATAAAGAATGGCATTATATCTATTAGCTGGAAACCGAATTGCCGTGTTCCTCAGGGATTCCCATTATCACCCCAACTTTTTAATGTTTACATGAGTCACACTTAGGTGATTATCTACAATCTTATCCTAATGCTGATGATATTTATGTCTTAAGCCCTGTTCAGGATACTTTGGAACATACTTCTTTTGTTATTGAAACAACATATAAGGATAGGCGAGGACTGGGCTGTAGCTAATTTTCTAAAGCTCAATACACAGAAAACAAATCTTGTATGGTTTGGGGATTATAAGAAAGTCTCTTTAGAAATGATAAATCTTTCTTCTGGTATCTTTTTAAAAATTGATAGTAAATCAAAAGTACTTGGTAAAATCCTTGATTCTGAACATCAGATCAATGCTTTAGCAAGGACTTTTTTTTAACTACGGAAATTAAGAGTGATTAGAGCATCTTTGAGCCCTAATGGATTCCATTCAACTGCAGAGTCAATTTTACTTCCACTATTGGATTACTGTGAATCCTTATATAGTGTATAAACAGTTGCATTGGCTACAAATTCAACAAAATACCAGCCGCTAGGCTGATCTATGGTCTTGGCAAGTATAGTGAGGTCAGTTCTCTATTGACAGATTTACATTGGTTGAGACTAGAACCTTGAATCCGTTTTAAGATAGCTTGTCTGATCTATAAAAGAATCTATGGCATGAACTCTGCCATGGAAGGTAATTTCATTTCATTTCCTGGTCTGAGGTCATTTACAGAGCTCTAAAAACTTTACTCGATATTCCCTATGGAGGAGCGGCCTAGTGGTTAGGGTGGTGGACTTTGGTCCTGGGGAACTGAGTTTGATTCCTACTTCAAGCACAGGCAGCTCCTTGTGACTCTGGGCAAGTCACTTAACCCTCCATTGCCCCATGTAAGCCGCATTGAGCCTGCCATGAGTGGGAAAGCGCGGGGTAGAAATGTAACAAAAATAAAAGATATGAGACTGAAGTCTGTTTGGGAACGTTCTTTTGCTTTTGAAGGCTCAAGAGTATGGAACAGCTTATCTTACAGTCTTTTTTGAAAGACATTATAAACCTTTTTGTTTTCTTTGTAATCTTTCATTTGTATAGGATTATATTGTAGACTAAAGTTTGTATACTCTGTCCAACTGGGATGCTACTTTTTGTAATCCACTTTGAATCATAAATTAAAAGCGGAATAAAAAATCCAGAATAGAATGTTTCAACTATTTAATTAGAATGTGAAACTTCTCGGGCCACATCATCCTGTACCACCACCACTGACACTGGTTTACAACTGTGGTACAGCACCAAAAGGCTGCAAAGAAAATGTATAAAGAAAAATAATGGCAGACAACAATCATACTGCCCCATCAAGTCTGCCCAGCAAACAGGTGAGCAGACCAAATGGAGACCCAAGTAGAATTTTAAAAAAGCAACAGCACAGGAGGGGTAAACACACAAGTCTACCCATCTACACCTGCTACTACGCTCTACAATTCCTCCCTCTACTTTAGAGATCCTATGTGCTTGTCACATGCTTTCTTGAATTCAGACAAAGTCCTCATTTCCACCTCCACTGGGAGACAATTCCATGCATCCACCACCCTTTCATTTCCCTATATTACTCCATACTAACCTAATTCACCTTCATCCTATGCCCCCCCTCATTCCAGCACTTCCTTTCAACTGACTCACCTCCTGCAGGTATTTAAATATCCATCATATCATTCCTCTCCTGCCTTTCTTCCAAAGGACACAATATTGATATCTTTAATTCTGTCCCAATAAACTTTTATGACAAAGACCACAGATCATTTTAATAGCAGCACTCTAGACAGATTCCACCCTGTTTATATCTTTTTAAAAGTGTGGTCACCAGAATAATACGGCAAATGGGGTTTGACAGAGGCATTATCACCTTGTTCCTGCTGGCCATTCCTCTCCATATTGCTCAAGCATCCTTCTGGCTTTTGCCATTGCCGTTTCTACCTGTTTGGCCACCTTGAAATCATCAAATACAATTACCCCCAGGTCCCACTCTTATGTGCACAGAAGAAACTCACCCCCTATAGTGTATTTAGGTTTTGGCAGCTCAAATGCATGACCCTGCAATGTTTAGCACTAAATCGTTGCCAAATTTTAGGCCATTCTTTAAGTTTTGCAAACCTTATCAGTCTTTCTGCAATATTGCTTACAAACATTTTAAAAAGAAACAGACCAAGAACTGATTGATCCCTGTGGCAATTACCTCATCCCCAGTAAACTACCTTATAAAATAAACATGAAAAATGATGCTCAATTTAAACACGTATGCGCACACAATTGCTGCAGAAGGGAACTAAAATAAAATGCTCACATGCTGTGTTCCATACAGTGGGTGAACAAGGCTGCCTCTGCCACCGACCCATAAGTATTTCAGGATCACAGAACTCTGAAGAATGTATTCAGTCTTCTGCATCAGCCATGAAGAATCCAAATCCTCCCCCTAGTCCTATTTGCTATCTGAGCTCTGGATTTCTCTACTCTCTCCTCATTCTCTGTGTTAATTTTTAGCACTCACTATAATAAACTTGTGTTCAAAATAATTTCTCTTTTTTTATATATGCACTTTAAAAAAATACTATAAAGTGTTTTAAATTGTTTTAAATGTGCTCAGACCATACCGTTTACACCCATTATATCCCCAAGAGGAATATGTGGTGGTGTCACAATGGAACCGTCATTGCACATATGATGTTCCACCTCCTAATATTTGTGTATGTACATACAGCTGAGCCCAAGTAGATCTTAATCACCGGTGTATGCGTATATCTATAATACATATGTATAGGTCATAAACTACTCACATTAAATACTGTTAGACTTGAGCTCAAACCTCTGCCCATAAATTATGGTGCATTCCATATTACCATCTGATACATGGATAATAAAACATACAATTCAACATTTGTTTGAACCTAAAGGAGGTATATGTTAATTCATGACACCCTGATCTCACTTCCCCCACATATCTTACATAAACCAACCCACAATGTGATATACACACATATTCACATAATTATTTCACTTCCCTTGGGGTATATTGTGCTCGTGCTTCATTAAAATCACATATCATTCATCCATTCCAATCTTGCCATCATTTATTATGATATATAATGAATATAATTTATTATGATGGCAAGATTGGAATGGATGAATGATATGTGATTTTAATGAAGCACGAGCACAATATACCCCAAGGGAAGTGAAATAATTATGTGAATATGTGTGTATATCACATTGTGGGTTGGTTTATGTAAGATATGTGGGGGAAGTGAGATCAGGGTGTCATGAATTAACATATACCTCCTTTAGGTTCAAACAAATGTTGAATTGTATGTTTTATTATCCATGTATCAGATGGTAATATGGAATGCACCATAATTTATGGGCAGAGGTTTGAGCTCAAGTCTAACAGTATTTAATGTGAGTAGTTTATGACCTATACATATGTATTATAGATATACGCATACACCGGTGATTAAGATCTACTTGGGCTCAGCTGTATGTACATACACAAATATTAGGAGGTGGAACATCATATGTGCAATGACGGTTCCATTGTGACACCACCACATATTCCTCTTGGGGATATAATGGGTGTAAACGGTATGGTCTGAGCACATTTAAAACAATTTAAAACACTTTATAGTATTTTTTTAAAGTGCATATATAAAAAAAGAGAAATTATTTTGAACCCAAGTTTATTATAGTGAGTTTATGGTTTAACTTGGTTTGTTGGATTTGTTCTTCCTGATTTTTTGTAATTAATTTTTAGCACAACAGTCCTTCTCTCATTCCTAGTCAGCTGCCCCATGGATTCATAAAACCAAGTCCTGAAATCCAGGATTTTTCTCAGGTCAGGATGACACCTTACAGCCAAATGTGAATGCAACACTAATAGTGCACAGATATAAACTAGGAATGCCACTGCAGGGATGTATATATGGAAGTCACCAGGCACACACATGCAACTATTTCTGAAAAGGAATTATACAACAGAAAGAGGACTCACACATGGGTTTCATATACAAGGACCTCTCTCACCAGGCTATGCTGTTATCAATGAGGATTTCTCTCAGTTTCATTCAACCCATCACCTAAAATCAACATTCAACACTTTCATGTTTGCTCAGGGGTTCATTTATGCCAACTCCTTCAGAATAAAATGGATACTTAAATTTGCATTTTCAGGTTCTGAGATGTCACTTTATTGTGGCTCTTGAAGGATCTGACCACAAGATACATCCCTGTATCAATACTACTGATCTAAAATAAGAAAGGCAAGTAAAACAAAGGTTTACTTTTTCTGTCTCTCACAGAAAAAAAATGCAATTTATAACACACAGCTGGAATATATAATGTCCACTAAGTGTCACTGTTGCTGCAGAGGTGACACCAGATTCAGTCTTGTTACACATTTGGCTACTTAAGTCCTGGCAAGATACCTCTGGACTCTAGCAGACTTCAAGTTCTGTATCCTCAGCCAGTCTCACCTTAATAAAGTGAATCAGTTTTTGCTAATACCATGTCGTCCTCTGTGGTGGTTAAATTACACATTCTGTGACCGATAAGGACAGTAGCATTGTAATGCTAAATAAAATTAAGGTGAACAGAGATGGACTCCAGAAAGGCCTAAACATGGTCTGTGCTGCTCAGTAGAGATCACCCTGTGAACTGGTTCTGTTAACACAGATGGCAACAGCTGAGGCTCAGGATGCTGTAGGTACACTCCCAGTGATAGTGACACCCAGAGGTCAGCCAAAGAATAGCACCAAAGTCACCCTAAAGGGAGGTGCATTCTACAGTGCTTGACCAACCTACACAAGAAGCCACAGAATTACACAGTGGCAAAGACCACGTACGATGGCTCCCTAACAGGTGCAAACTCAGAAATGAAGCAAAGCAGCTTGCAGGTGGCGGATGAAACTGCTGCACAAGAACATGGAATACTTGAGATAAAAGGCCATATTATGAACCTTATAAACACGAGTCTCTGGAGGCACAAGGGCGCCAACTGATCTGTTTCCAGGACAAGGGAGCGGTACAAGAGTCATCCTATGTAGATGCGGTGGAAATCATTAGCACCAAAGGCGGCATTGCACTTGGGACACTTGCGCTGTCGGGTGTCGTAGCGCGTTTTCACACATTCAAAGCAGAACACGTGGAAACATTTTGTAAGGACAGCATCCATCTTCCGCATGTTACAGCAAGGGCATGTCAGGCGAGCCTGTGGAGGGAGAGAGAGGGGAAAACTGAAGAAATGAGTGAGAGCAGAAGAAATCTGTTCCTACCCGAGTCAGAACAGCCACATGAGCAATACATTGTGCTTGCACAGTTAGTTTGCTCTCCTGCCACCTCAGAGGGGCAGTATCATGCTCCGCATCACTACCATTTCCTATAGTACTGTCTTGTAGCAGAGTCATGTTCCACAATACTACTGTCCCCTCTCCCATCACCTCAGAGGCACAATATCACCTTCTGCTCTCCAACCACCCCCTTCACCAATAGCTCAGAGGGATAGCCTCCCTTACTGGCTCAGAAACATACCACCAACCTTTACACTGCTACCATCCCTCCCTATTGCTCATTTTTCCTTTTCCAGTGTTTAATTATCAACTTTGGTATCACTGGCAATAAAAAGATCAAATGTTTGTTTGAAAATGTGAGATGAAGGGAGGGTGAGATCCTCGAGACAGAAAAACTACAGCACAGCCAGGCGGAATGAAAGAAAGGGCAGTGGATGAGTATTGATGGGGACCATCCCTGACCTTATACTCCTTGATCTCCTCCATCAGGATCTCATCACAGTTGGGGACCATATCTGGCTTCTTAGTGGTCTCCAGCTTCCTGCGTAGGCGGGAGATGTCTTCCTGTGGAGACAGGAGGAAGAAGATGAACTTCTTGTTGATCAGGGGTGCTCACAACACACAAACAGCAATATGTAGAGTTCCTTCTGAAGCAGGGGTAGGAAAGTCTGGTCCTCAAGAACCCCAGGAAGGTCAGGTTTTTAGGATACCCACAATGAATATGCATAAGCACACAAATCTAATATCCAATTGCTAAATAGTACCAAAAATACATGGATCATTAAATTAATATAAATAAACCCAAGAAAAATATGTTTAAAAATGATGTGTGCTCAGAAACTTTGTGCCAACAGTGACCAATACTATAACACCATTCTAATCACTGAACACTTCAGATATAACAGTTCACTGTAAACTCCACGTGCTGGCAAAACGGAAACAAAAAATGCACTTACCTGAAGATTTTCAACTTCTAACAGCATAGCAGTAGATTGGATCCGGTGTTAAACTTTTTTAGTACATAAGACAGACATCACAGTAATGTAGCACTCGTATGTACTAGAGAGCTGCACAGAAATGGGGATTGTAAGAATTTCGCAGGGATGGAAAAAATTGCCACAGGATTCCCAAGGGAGTGTGGTCAAAATCTCTGGTGACTCTAGAGGCTTGGAATGCCTAGAGAGGCAGCTGGAACACCAGGGTGAGGCTCGGAACACTCACTGGTTGAATAGTGATACCATCCAAAAAACCATGGGAGACCATTGGGGTTGGGAGGAAACAAGATGGCTGCAAGCAAGTAAATAATGTAAACTACTGCGAGTACAGGTGGGGATGGAGGATCTTAACAGGTACTGGTGGGTATGGGTTAGATTGCACTGGGGATGCATGGAGATGAGTGAAATTTCTGTCTCCATGCAACTCTCTAATATGTACTAAAAAGGTTAGAACTCCTCCTAAACAAGTACCTTACCTCCTGAATTACAGATTAATTTCTTGATATAGAAATCATTTTTATTATTGAAAAAATTAAGGAAAATCAGAAGACTTTTAGAGCCATTAGTTTTCAGGTTGGCATTACAGATTCTGATATTGGGACAATTAGACTATTGCAATATATTTGGGCTGTTCAAAGTTTTCATTAAAAAAAAAGCTACAGAAGATCCAAAAAAATGCTGCTCGGTTGGCATTTTCTGTTCACAAAGAGTTCGTTGATAAAGTTACACTGGCTGCCAGTAGGGGCTTATATTTGGTTTAAATTGTACACAATGGTTTTTAATATCCTGTAAGGCAAAGCTCCTTTTTACATGTTGGATTTAATAGGTTTTCCAAACACGGTTAAATCTGTGGTATCAGTATCCTAGCCCAAGAGGCATTAGTTATAAAACAGTGTTTTCTACCAGTTTTACATATTTAGTCAATTAAGGAGTCAATCACTATTCTAAAAAAACTATGTTTGCTGAAAAGCACACAAATAAAACACTACTTTTATATATATATATATATATATATATATATATATATATATATATATATATATATATATATATATATATATATATATATATATGAGAGAGAGAGAGAGAGAAAGAAAGAAAGAAATATATATAAATGGGAGATATTATATATAGGCTGTGAATAACAGCCGAGCATAAGTATTCAGTGAGGCTTGCCGCTTGATTGCGACTCACTACGTAACCCTATACATCATGCTACTCTATGTGCTGGCTCTTTTTTTTTTCTCTCTCTGAGCAAACCAAAACCCTATGTAACGTGAAAATAGCTACCAAAATGTTTGTTAAATCAAAACATGTGTAAATTCAGCAAACCTAGTACTACATTGGGACCCTAAGGTTCATTAAGATCGGCTTCTGTCTCAGTAATATGACATGATTAAGCAAAGCACTGGCTGGATATGGTATGGTTTCTCAACTTTGTCGCTATCACACAGAGTTTCCCATGTCCTACAAGAACTCTCGTTTCAATATCTCTTCCTCAGGGACGCCAGTGCTTGTATTTCTTTTCAATGGTCCTTCAGTTTCACATATTTAGCAACTCACATTTGAAATGCTTTACCGGCTCAGATTCGATCTACTACCTATTCTTTTTTTCATAAGTTTTTGAAAGCTTTTCTTATAAGAAAAATTTTATGTTGATTATTATTATGCAATATAAGTTTCAATAATTCTTTAGGCATTGCCTGAATGTCTAACTATGATCCAAATAGAACTTAAGGTTGCTGTGGAATACAAGAATATTTGCATTGTATTGATCTTGCATAGTAGTTTATATGGTAAACAAAGTGCTCTAAATAAATGCTTCTGATATAAACATTTAGCAGGAATTGAAATCTGTAAATTTGAGATAAACTCCTAAGGAATTAGCTTCTCTCTGGAGTTATGATATTAGATGTCACTTCGAGTGTGATATAAAAATCAGCCATTCGAGCAGGGACTGTCTTTCATGTTCAAGTGTACAGCGCTGCGTACGTCTAGTAGCACTTTAGAAATTATAAGTAGTAGTAGTACTTTGGCTTTTACTTCCACGTTTCATTAGCTGTGTTTCGTGTGTGTGGAGGCTCTTTTGCAAACAGATATTGTGGTCTTTCATTATTATATATATTCTGGCTCGGATACTATTTGGGTGATTCTAAAGAATTTCCAGGCTCTGTTGGGTATGATGAAATGCAAGTGCTTTAATCAAACTTGTGTGCAGCCGCTAAGGTTTATGAAAGAGCAACCTGTGGTGACTGTGGGTTTAGCAGAGACTGTGGGATTCAGAAGATCCAAGCTCTGACAATCCCCAGCAGGCACCACTGGTTCATGTTCACAACCACCAAACTAATTTTCAGATTTGGATTTTGCCGAAACCAGGTGGCGAATTTCAGAAGCAGTTTTGGTTGAAATCAGACAGTTTTGGTAGAAGTTTCGGTACTGGCAAAAAATGAAAAAAAGCAGTTTCAGTCAGCCTCTACTCTTACCAGGGGCTGCAGGCAGCTTGTGTTAGCATACATTTTCTGTAGTTAGCTCGTCACTGGGCATGTTTAAACATGCCCTGTCATTGATTGACACTAAACATCATTAAAACTGACTTGCCATCAATTACTACCTATGATCAACAGCTGATTCATTTCTAGTGATAAACTGATTTAACAACCTATTTCTTTCAAAAGCAAGCCACAAACAAAGTGAGAGGAAGGAGAAAATACAGATGATGGTGAACGGGAAGGCTGGAGCAAAGAGAAGAGGCGGAGTGAGGGTGAGGCAGAATAAGTCCTATACCTGCGCACGCTTGTAGTTGAAGGTGTCCTTCTCCTTTGAGACACTGTTCTCAACAATCTCATCTCGAATGTCATGCAGCTTCTTCTGTGCCAGTTCCAGCTGCGCCTTCAGCTCATCTGCCTGCTGTGCAGCTTCTAGTGCCTGCTGGCCCCCAAGAAGAAAGTCAAAGCAATAGCTGAACAATTTATCACAAACACTTGTTAAGTAAGAATAATTTACCAAAGAAATTTTATTGATTGTTCCAAAGTTTAGTAGCATGGGTTTTCTTTCTTGTTATTTGTAGTTACATTTCTGATGAAGACTAAATTTTAACCAATAAAGAACATAAGATTTGCCCTACTGGGTCAGACCAAGGGTTCATCCTGTTTCCAACAATGGCCAATCCAGGTCAAAAGTACTTAATCGAGTCCCCAAAAGTAGCACAATTCAATGCTACTTAATCCCGGGCATAAGCTATGGCTTTCCCCATTCTACGTTAATAATTTACAGACTTTTCCTCCAGCAATTTGTTGAAACTTTTTAAAACCCAATTACATTGCTCCACCAAGTTGCTTAACTTTTTGTTTATCCAATTTGTTTTCAACGTGTAACTTCATGGAGTGTCCCCTAGTCGTTGTACCTTTTGATGAACAATTAACTCATGTTTTTTTTTTGTTACATTTGTACCCCGCGCTTTCCCACTCATGGCAGGCTCAATGCGGCTTACATGGGGCAATGGAGGGTTAAGTGACTTGCCCAGAGTCACAAGGAGCTGCCTGTGCCGGGAATCGAACTCAGTTCCTCAGTTCCCCAGTTCCTCCATTCCACTCCATTCAAGATTTTATAGACCTCTATCATACCTCCCCCCCTGAGCTGTCAAAGAGCTCTAACCTCTAGCCTTTCCTCATACGAGTCCTTCCATCCCCTTAATTATTTTGATCACCCTTCTCTGTACTTTTCCAGTTCCACTATATCTTTCTACTCCCACCAAGATATCCACGCTGTTAGTGATCTTTGTATAATCCACAAAAAGGCAAGAGTCAGAAGAAGTTTGCCTTTCTGCGGATGACGTGAAGATCGCAGAGTGGATATCCAGGAGGGAGTAGAAACCATGAGAACAGATCTCCAAAAATTAGAAGAATGGTCAAAGGTCTGGCAGTTAAAATTTCATTGAAACTGCAGAAATCCAAAAACAGATGTACGAGATAGGAAGCAAGAGTGATAAGCACAGCTCAGGAGAGGGGGAATCTTAAGGCGGTGGTGTCTGAGGATTTCAAAAGGTGATGAAACAATAAGACAAGGTGGTGACAACGGCCAGAAGGATATAAACCACAAGAATAGTGACGTTGATACCCCTGTATAGGTCAGTGTTTTTTAGGTTTCCCATGTGTTCTCAGCTGCAGCATCTGAGATAACACATCCCTTTGGTTTACAAGCTTTAATCAGTACAGTTGCAACTCAAGAGTTACAGAGGTCAATCCGAGACAATTCAAGCACTGACCAGAAACAAGGACTCCTGAAGCAGGCATTCATTTGCCAAAAAACGGCTCTGTGTCAAGTCTTTATTGTATTGAACCTTTAGATATATTCAATTTTCTAAACCATAGACTTCCCGCTATATTTGACCCTTGGTCAAAGCCCACTAGTCCATCTTACTTCCCCCCTTTTTTGGCTTTTGGAAAGTCTCCTAGGGATTCCCACATCCATGTTTTCCTGGAGTCTTCTAGCTTCTGCACATGGTATCAGCCTTATTATTTACAGGTTGCATAGAGAGAGTTCTGCATTTTCACCTGTGCATTTGTAAGATTTTGTGAATGAGCGCTCTCAAAGTTCTTTTTTTAGGGGGGTGGGGGTGGGGAGAGATTTTGGAGGATGTTCAATATTTCTTCCCTGTGCTCTTCCTCCTCTTCTTTTAACATAAAGGGAATAGTAGCAGTCATTTACTTAATGAAACTGAAAGACCCTCCACCAGAGACTTTTTAGCCAGCAGGCTCTTCCAGGGGTAATATCTCCAGATGAGAGACGCTTTCTGATATATAAAGCTGATCCCCAGGAGTGCTCAGACTCTGTATAAAAAAAAAATATTCTCGAGGCGAAGGCCAAGTAAATGCATGGCTAGCAGACAAGGTTTCTGAGAATGCATGTTGTTCCTTTCTGGATGCTGAAAAATTGAATTGACCAATGATGGTTTAAATTATGGCCACACCTAAAACCCTTAAATAAAAATGCACCAACTAGAGGTTCTAAGCGGGACAAGAAGAAGTGGCAACCTAGTTTTAAAAAGAACTAGTTTGAAAAAGTTTCTCTTACCTAGGAATGAACTGAGGTGTGCCCTCTGAGACCAATGGAAATAGCTCACGCCTTCCCAACAGAAGCTAAAGGTGAGTTACATTCAGGGACGATAGATTGTAAGCCCTCTAAGGACAGGAAAATACTAAGTCCATACCTGAGGCAATGGAGGGTTAAGTGACTAGCCCAAGATCAGATGAAGGGTCACTGAGATATGAACTCTGTCTTCCCTGGTTCTTAAGCCTGCTGTTCTAACCATGCTAATCCTCCCTTTCTTGGATTTAGCTCACATCTCTCGTTATTCCACAGTGAGTTACATTTGAGTTCAGTAGGAAGCTCATAATTTTGTTTACTACTTTTCTCTGTCCCAAGCTCCACCAGACAACATCACTCATCCAAGAGAGTTCTATAATTTTCTTTCTGCTTTGAAGAATACAGTTGACTCCTGTGCTACAGAATTCCCAGGTTCATTGGTAAATAAGTACAGAGATAAGCCCCACACCCAAAGAGCTTCTATGAAAGTTGAGATGGGTACAGTGGCACTACCAAAGATTGCTTCAACAATGTCCCCAGGGGACAGAAAGGGGGGCAGTGTGTTTGTAACGCCAGGCAAAGCTTTTTCAAGGGAGAACGGATCAGTGGTACTACTGGGCACTCACTTTACGCTTGTTCATTTCCAGGGCCTGTGTGCGTAGTGCCAGCTCCTTCTCTCCAGTGCTGATGTTATTCTGCAGCAGATGCTCCTTCTCCTCCAATTTCCTAACCACTTGCAGCTGTGCATCCACCTACAGAATCAGGAAGTGGGCATGGATGTGGTATACAAGAGAAAGGAAAGAACACAGAACAAAAAAAACATTAAAATGCTATAATTTTTCTTTCATCTTTTCCAAATGTTTCCGTGTAGACTTGTTTTTCTTCATGTTTTTGTTCTTGTCAAACTCCTCTTATCCTCTCACACCCACCCTCTCTGTCATGTTGCTGGCCAATATTTTGAGGCCACCTCCCTAGGGCATATTTACCTGGGTTTTGAGGGTCAAGACCTGCTCAGCCAGCTCCTCCTTCTCTTCTTTTAGTAGTTTGTGGATCTGGTTGGATTTGATACGCTCAGACATCAGTTTGAAGTTAGCATCATCTTTCTCCCGCAGCTGCTGCATGAGTCGAATGTTCTGTTCCTGCATATCCTCAAAGGCCTGGCCTGTGACATCCATCTCAGAGAGCAGTGCCTCCTCCTCCTGGGAGATCAGAGCAAAAAAAAAAAAATCAAATGAGAGAGGCAGCAGTAAGGACAACGTGATCTGTTTGCTCAGTGTTTTGGTTTGAGAGATGAATAGGGAAAGCAGGGAGGCATGCTATGATAGAATTGGAATTTGCAGCATATATCAATATATTGCTGCTGCTGTTGTAGCATCAGCTAAATCTGCCCAATGTGTTTCCTATTTCATGCCACAAACCAAAGCTATTTCTTTTTCCATTCACAAACCAGCTATGCTCCGTGTTTATCCAAAGCTTTCTTGAATTCTATTAAAGTTTTTGCCTCCACTGAAGATCATTTCATGCATCTATCGCCCTTTCCATAAAATAATATTTTCTGATTATTACTCCTGAATCTACCCTTTCACAGAATGATCTAGAACTGCCATTCTGCTAAAAAAGGTTTGCTTCTTAGGCAACATTTGTTTTTATCATACCCCTTCTCTTCTTGAGGAGTGGGTTGGCATCACAGTGATGTTTATTAGATGACCTGACAGTCCGTGTTTCAGCAGAGCGCCTGCGTCAGGGGTCTTGGATGCTAGCTCTCTCTCTCGAGAGTGCCAATTAAAAAAATATAATAGATTACAGAAATCACACATATGGTAGAATGCTAAACTGTCTTACTGAAACACTGGAGTACATGGATCTTGCATATCATACAAAATGCAAATTCCACGTACTCCACAGTGTTTCAGTAAGACAGTTTGGCATTCTACCATGTGTGTGATATCTGTAATCTGTTCCAATATTTTTTCACTGGCTCTCTCTCAAGAGACAGCCTATAGCATCAAAGACTCCTGACGTAGGCGCAGCGCTGAAACACGGACCGTGTTGGGTCATCTAACAAATATCACTGTGAAGCCAACCCATTCCTCAAGGCTCACTGTGCTTCTTTCAACATGTTGGCTTGGTTTTTTGTGCTTTGGATTCCCTCTTTTTTGTCTATAGTACACCTGGTGGTGTTAGGTGCCTTCCTCCCCTTCCTCACACACAAAAACATGGAAAAAGGTACACAGAACAGAAATGACTGTTCTGCAGCTCTTTGCTGTTTTTTTTTTTTTTTTTTTTTTGTGGGGGGGGGGGGGGGGGTAAAATTCTCTGGATTCTTCACAGCCCGACAGAAAACCTTTCAGAGAAACAGCCTGCACTTTTTCTTCAAAGCGGTAAGCCTTACGTTTGTGGGTGAGTACTGTTTTAAATTTTTGATCTTTCTCGGTTGCCTGCTGAGCTGCAGTTTCAGTTTTCCTTTCTTTTCTATGTCGGTTCTGCACTAATTGTTTTCCAGCTCCATGGATGTTGGGTACCTCAGAAATAATGGCACCTCTGTTGGATACCTGCATGGAGGAAGATCTTTGTCCTCTTCACAATCACAGGCAGCAGTTTCTTCTCTGACCATAGGAATATTGGCCATCTTGACACAAAAGCAATTTTTTTTCCTGATTCTAGCTCCCAGCTCCCTTCTCAGCAGGTAAGCAATTCTACAGCCTCCTCTTCTAATTCTGCATTTAAGTCTCAGCTACCTTTTTCCTTTGAGCTTCTATTATTACATCAGCCTTATTTACTGAAGTGAGTTCACCCAGTGAAAGAACCTCCTCTGCCTGCTTCTCAGCATTTGTTACTAGATTTGGCAGCTAAAAGGGAACATGTGGAAAGCCTTCCTGAGGTAGACCTTGGGTCCCCTTCATCCTCACCACAGTCTGCAGGAGGGGGGTTTTCAGCCACTGGCATCAGAGGCTTTATAAGAGGGGGAACCATCCTGGAGATGAGGGTGATGAGCCCACTGCAGTCAGAATATTTCATAAAGAGAAATTGCCTGCATTCATGACTAAACCCTAGAAGTCCTTCTACGAACCCTATAATGGCAAGCACCAAAAAGCCGCCTAAATCCTTTCCTGTTCATGAGACTATGCGGGAATTTACTTCCGCACAATAGTCCACTCCCGATTCTGAGTAATGGGATTTAATATACCGCCTTTCTATGGTACAATCAAAAAGCAGTTTACATATGATTATATACAGGTACTTTCTCTATCTATCCATAAGTCTTTTGTACCTGTGGCTGAGAGTAGCTAGAGTTATGTCTCACTTGTAGCCTCTCTCTCCTGAGGAACTGGAAAATTTACAGCTCCCTAAAGCAGACGCTTTGATTGCTGTTGTCACTAAGATGACAACTTTCTCAGTGGAAGGTGGCTTTGCTCTAAAGAATATTCAGGATAGAAAACTACAGTCATTTCCGAAGCTTTCCTCTGAAGTGGCTGCCTTATCCCTTTAAGCCACAGTTTGTACTTCTTATGCAGCCAGGGAATGTCTTAGCTGTGTAGAGCAGGTTGCTGATTCCCTGACCAGTTCTGATGATTCCGCTTTATTTCAATTGCCTTCTATTGAGACAGTATTGGCATATTTAGTGTATTTTTTGTATGATTTGGCAGTTACGGCTAGGTAGTTATTGTGGCTTTGCCACTGGGCAGCAGATACTGCTTCCAAGCAATGTCTGACCAAACTCCCTTTTAGGGGAAAACTTCTCTTTGGAGAGGATTTAGAGAAGCTAGTCTAGGATTTAGGTGACTCAGACTCACAGCTTACTTGAAGAAACCAATTGCGCTCTCATCTGAAGTATGTTAAGCAATAAAGGCCTGGCCGAGCTCCTTCCTTTCAAGGTCCAGATACCAACAGAAGCAGTCCTTTCAGGTTGATATAAGGAATTCTGCCCAAGCCTGCCCCCACCTCTTACTCCCAATGATGGGGTACCAGTCCACTCTTCTCAAGAGATCAGGTCGCCTTGCTGGCTTTTTAGAGGAGTGGACCAAAATTGTCTAGAGCTCAGAGACAGTTACAAACTAGAGTTCTCCTCTCCAATCACAGATTATTTCTTAGAATCCTCTTGGCAAGTTGCTGCACAAAAGAAAAGTGGTTCTTTCCACCTTACAAACCTTGACAGAGCTAGAAGCAGTAACTCCAGTTCCTGCCCTTGAACAGGGTCAAGTCTGATACTCCATTTATTTTGTAGTATCAAAGAAGGGTGGACCTCAAACATGTCAACAGTTATCTTCAGAGACATTTTTGCAGGGAGACCTTACGCTTGGTCATAGTGGAAGTACATCAAGGGGAATATTTCACGGCCTTGAATCTAAAGGAGGCACATTTTCACATTCCCATATGGACCCCTCATCAGCACTTCTTACGCTTCATAGTGTTGGGTCATCACTATCAGTTCCAGGGAATGCTGTTCAGGCTCTCCACAGTTCCCCAAACCTTTTTGAAGGTTATAATAGTAGTTACAGCCTTACTTTGTCGAGAGGGGATCAGAGTTCAGTCGTACTGGACAATTAGAGCCCTTTCAGCTAGGCTCAAGCCGACCCCCTCTTTCCTCTAGGGCTGGGCCCATTGTGTTTAGGCACTGGGAATCTCAGAGGCTGGCTTTTTGGGGAGTCAATTGTTCGATGACACAAAGATAGTATCCTTTGAGGAACTGGCTTGTACTTATCAGCTTCCACCCCTAAGATCTCTACCCCTGTAGGCAATTAGTTCATTAGTCTGAAGCAATTAAACAGAGAATTACTCAAGACAGCTCTTTTCTGGAAGACCTATATGAGGATTTCCTGGACACTAATGACTAGATTCAGTAAATAGTGCCCAAATTTGGGTTCCTAAAAAAAATGCACACCGAGTGCTATTCTATAAAAGTTGCTCCAAGTTGGGCGCCATTTATAGAATAGCGTGGAGCACTGGGATCTGTGCCCAACTTTGGGCATGAGGATTTACACCAACTGAAACCTGGTATAAATCCTTGCACGTAAATTAGGTGCAGATCCCCCTAATTCTATAATAATGCACGCATCTTTTGTGAACACCCCTGATCCACCCATGCTCCTTCCATGGCTACAGCCCCTTTTCAGCTGTGTGCTAAAAGATTGGCGTGTGCATCTTTATACAACAGTGATTAGCAAGATACACACACAAATCCAAATTGTTGCCAATTAGCACAGATAATTGATAGGTAATGCCTAATTATTGGCACTAATTAGCTCGTTACTCAATTGTGTGTGCAGTTTTGAGCACCATATGTACAGAATCCAGGGATAAGGGCTTAATCTTAGCAATATATATATAACCCCTTTACAATTAATTCACACTGCAACTATCTCATTACCCAAATAACAGCTAAAACTCCACCTGCATGTAACAGTTCCCTTCACACGAAAGCTTCCGCCTATTTAATACGATCACCCTTCCCATCCCGGTTGATTTTTCCTTCACATTTCAATTTCTTGCTACCTCTTTAAGAGCCAAATACTGCGAGAGAAGCTTCCAGCACTCCTCAGAATTGTCCCATTTCTCCAGTCTAAGGGCGGTCAGTTTCTCCATAATTCCTATCCAATGACACTTCATTCATCGTACAGACAACATAGACGCATCCGCATGCTTCCAGTGAACCACAAGAACACACACTGTGCAGCTACTATGCTCATTCTAGACTGTTTTTTCTTGACTTTGTCCTCTCCCACTGACCCCAACGTGGAAATCTGAGGGTGAAGAGGTAATACAAGCTATTAACTGCCCTCCAAATTTCATCCCAATACTTCCATATCATAGGGAATTCCCACCAAATATGCGTAAGTTACACATTTTGAAATAAAGTTCTCCCCAAGAGCTGCATCTGCCATTGGAAAATCAGAGATCACCACTAGGCCCTGCTGCTATCACCTGCTTAGCCATGGCCAGCTTCTTCTGCAAGTATTCAATCTGCTCTTCCACCACACGGATCTTACGCAGCGCATCTTCATCTGCCATTTTCTTGCTTTCCTTCTTCTCCTTTTCCTCCAGCTCCTTTAGTCGCTGTCGCAGTTCTTCCAGCTGAAAGGATGAAGCGAGACAAGAGAAGGTGAAGGAAGAAATATCAAAGTGAAAACAGGCAAAGCAATGAAAAGCACTTCACCAGCATACACCAGCATACTACTAACACTTCATCAGATATACATACAGAATGATCTATTAATATATATCTCTCTCATCTATATTTAGAAAGAGAAAGATCTCTTATCCGACAGCAAACATGTGAGGACATGGTATCACTCTCATGGCAAATTTTGGGACCGAACCAGAAAAGTACCACAGGCCTAACCACAAGTTAACCACAAGTTGAACACAACTTGTGCATGCTGAGCGAATGCAGACAGATATTGAGCACAGGTGTTAAACTTGCACAGAATGCATGGCTGCACAATGCATTAAAATGAATACTAATGAGGCCATTGAGTATTCCACAGCAATGCAGAGAGTTAATCAGGGGCTTCTGACATACAGTTACTAAAAGAATTTTTTCCACTAGGTCCAAGGCAGCATACTAGGGTTCGCAGTAAGGATTTCATACCAGATTTTGAGATTTAACTTCCAGTTTTGTCTTTAAGGCAGACAGATGTGAGAGACATGTGAATGTGTCTGAACAAAACCTAAATTGAAAGAACACATCAGCACCTAAATATGAGCCTTGCAAAAATGTTTGCGAGGCTCGTATGTAGATACAGAAGAACAAAGCACCCATATGTGCCAACACTTTCAACTTTTATTTGGACATGCACACAAGCCGCCACACTTATCATGAAACCTTTGTGAAAGTCCAGCACACTCGCACCCACCCCCCCAAAATAGCCATAAGTTTTCTGTGCATAACATTTGCATGCTTTCAGTTTTTTTTGCATTGCATGGTATTATGCTCGCCACACGCTTAGACATCCACACACAGCTCTGTCAGCCTTTTTGCATCAAGCTCTCTGTTCCCACAACAGACACCACAGAGTCATTGCTGAAGTGAACAGCAGAAAGAAGGTAGAACTTATGAAAAATTGTTTCTTACATTAGAGCACTCCCACAATGGGTGTAATATCAAAGGAGAAAGAAAAATAGTGATAGAAAAGATAAGAAATGAAAATAATTAAAAAATGTTTGAAAAGGGTTTAATTCTTTGAGGAGCACCCAGAAATTCAGGAGTACTTTGCACAGAGCAGAAAGAAGAGGAAAAAAGGCTCTTTGCTCACTTCAGCTTTGGCTTTCTTCTCTGCAGCCATGAGCTGCACTTTGTCTCTCTGCTCCTTAGGAGCGGAACGGTACATGTCTAAGAGAAGCTTCATCTCCTTCTGGCTCTCCTGTGCCTTCCTGCAGACAAGGATAAACATGGATCCCATTAATGCACAAAGAGAGGAACCACTGATAGGTTTGTGAAGGGTCAGGATTTACAAAGATACTACTAATATACAGAAAAATACTGAATAAACAGAACGTCACAACCAGTTCTAAATTAAATGTAAGCCCACTATGCATGCATCTGTAACATACAGTATTTCTTCTTGTATCTTGATGACCAAGGCAGTATTAGTAACAGAGTAATGAGACATGCCCTCACTTGTTCAAAATTCTTCTTACTGCTCTTTTTCCTTAAAGTTCTGACTTACTTTAACATCTACAATGAATATGAGTCAAGTTCATCCAGAGGTGAAGTATTCTACTTTTCCTGTAAAAAGTGTGACCTTTATTTTACACTAAATAGAGAATTAGGTCTTATCTACTAAACAAGCCGTAAAGCCCGTTACAACGGGCGACATTTCTGTTGTGCGTAATGTAATGAAATAGCCAAACGGGCAATATGTTTTTTTTCTGAAATGTAAAGAGAGAGAGAGTGAGAGTGTGTGAATGTGTGTGTGTGAGACAGAGAAAGTGTGTGTGTGTGTGCATCTGTGTGAGAGAGAGAGATTATGAGAATGAGTTCAGAGAGAGATTGTGTATATGTGTGTGAGCGACAGAGAAAGTGTGTGTGTGTGTGTGTGCATCTGTGTGAAAGAGAGAGATTATGAGAATGAGTTCAGAGAGAGATTGTGTATATGTGTGTGCATCTGTGTGAAAGAGAGAGATTATGAGAATGAGTTCAGAGAGAGATTGTGTATATGTGTGTGCATCTGTGTGAAAGAGAGAGATTATGAGAATGAGTTCAGAGAGAGATTGTGTATATGTGTGTGAGCGACAGAGAAAGTGTGTGTGTGTGTGTGCATCTGTGTGAAAGAGAGAGTGTGAGAGTGAGCTGAGAGTGAAGGCAGCGAGAGTGAGAGTGTGTGTGAGTGTGTGAGACATAGAAAGTGTGTGTGTGTGCGTCTGTGTGCAATAGAGTGAGTTCATAGAGAGACATTGTGCATATGTGTGAGACAGACAGAGAAAGTGTGTGTGTGCGTCTGTGTGAAAGAGAGAGTGAATGTGCATGTGTGAGAGTGAGACTAATCTCCTCTGTCCCATGCCCCCTCTCCAGCCACTCAGCGATTGTTCTGTCTCCCCTGCCTCCCTCTCCAGCCACCTAGCGATTCTCCTCTCTCCCCTGCCCCCCTCTCCAGCCACCCAGCGATTCTCTTCTCTCCCCTGCCCCCCCTCTCCAGCCACCCAGCGAGTCTCCTCTCTCTCTCCTGCCCCCCTCCAGCCACCCAGCGATTCTCCTCTGTCCCCTGCCCCCCCTGTAGCCACTCAGCGATTCTCCTCTCTGCCCTGCCCCCCCTCCAGCCACTCAGCGATTGTGCTCTCTGCCCTGCCCTCCCTGTAGCCACCCAGCGATTCCCCTCTGTCCCCTGCCCCCCTCCAGGCACCCAGCGATTCTCTTCTCTCCCCTGCCTCCCTCTGCAGCCACCCAGTGAGTCTCCTCTCTCCCCTGCCCCCCCCCCAGCAATTCTCCTCTCTCCCCTGCCCCCCCTCTCCAGCCACCCAGCAATTCTCCTCTCTCCCCTGCCCCCCCCTCCAGCCACCCAGCGATTCTCCTCTCTCCCCTGCCCCCCCTCTCCAGCCACCCAGCGATTCTCCTCTCTCCCCTGACCCCCCTCCAGGCACCCAGCGATTCTCCTCTGTCCCCTGCCCCCCCCCTGTAGCCACCCAGCAATTCTCTTCTCCCCCCCCCCCCCCCCCCCAGGCACACACCGATTCACCAATCGCTTTCCCGAGCTTGCCTCTTTCTTTTTGGCCTGCCCGCTGCCCCACGCCGGTCCGCTCCTTGCTCTGTCACTCTCACTCCCTGCAACATCCCTTCACCGATGCAGGACGCGGCCAAAACTTGACTCCGCCCTGACCCCCGCAAATGAACAGTGCTGGTTCTTGATTTGCCCAGCAGCAGGGTCGATCTGGTCCTGCCTCTAATCACGTCGGCAGAGACCTGTGACGTGACGTGCATGCGCAGAATAGCTGCGGCACGTCGGTCACTCTTCATTTATATAGTAGGATTGTCTTTCCTTTAGTTGCATCAGATCAGTCCAAAACCTTGCCGGTGTTGTATCCATCTACCAGCAGATGGAGGTAGAGAATACAGAGTTGTGAGTTCTGCTCTAAGGGCACTGTGCAGCTGTACCAGCTCAGTATTTCATTAGCAAAGAAGTGGAATTTCCCCTAAAATGCTAAACAGTAGTATAATATTCCATCCTTCTTATTTCCTCAACAGATACATAACATGAAAGAATATAAACCACTTTTGAGAACTCAAACAGGAAGAGCCTGGACTCAAAACCAAGAACTAGCACCAAAAATTCTCTTCATCTCAGAAAATGAACAAGGGTGGGAACTGAACTGGTCTGATGTGACTAAAGGAAAGCAAATTAAGTGAGACTTAAGATTTCTTTCTTTAGTGTCGGCATCAGACCAGTCCAAAAACCTACGAGATGCATCAAAGCACTCCTCAAGTTGGGAGTCACTGAAATAACCCCTTAAAGAAACAGAGACCCCAAAGGAGGGGCTTCGGCTCTTACCACCATACCTAGCCTGCAATGTTTTACAAAGATATGCAATGAGGACCATGTTGCTGGACAGCAAAAATCCATCAGATACATCACTTGTAATTCTTCCCACAAGGTAACCACACTCCTTTTAAGTACACAAGTCCATAAGTATTGACATAGTGGGATAGACCGAAGGTACATCAAGCCCAGCATCCTGTTTCCAACAGTGGCCAATCCAGGACACAAGTACCTGGCAAGATCCCAAAACAGTACAATACATTTTATGCTGAATATCCTAGAAATAGGCAGTGGATTTTCCCCAAGTCCATTTTAATAATGGCTTATGGACTTCTTTTAGGAAGCTATCCAAACCTTTTTTAAACCCTATTGAGTACGTCTAGTAGCGCTATAGAAATGATAAGTAGTAGTAGTAGCTAACCGCTTTTACTACATTCTCTGGCAACAAATTCCAGAGTTTAATTACTCACTGAGTGAAGAAATATTTCCTTAGATTCACTTTAAATTTACGACTTTATAGCTGCATTGTGTGCCCCCCCCCCCCCCCCCCCCCCCCAGTCCTAGTATTTTTGGAAAGAGTAAAGAAGCGATTTACGTCTACCAGTTCCACGCCACTCATTATTTTACAGACCTCTATCATATCTCCCCTCAGCCATCTTTTCTCAAGCTGAAAAGCCCTAGCCGCTTTAGCTTTTCCTCATAGGGAAGTCGTCTCATCCCCTTTATCATTTTCGCTGCCCTTTGTCAAATGCCTTTTGAAAATCCAGATACACAATATCGACCGGCTCACCTTTATTCACGTGTGTTCGCCCTTTCAAAGAAATATAATAGATTGGTGAGGCAAGATTTCCCTTCACTAAATCCATTTGGGCTTTGTCTCATTAATCCAAAGCCTTTGAATATGCTCTGTAATTTTGTTCTTTATAATAGTCTCTACCATTTTGCCTGGCACCAATATCAGGCTCACCCGGTCTATAATTTCCTGGATCTCCTCTGGAACTTTAAAAAAAAAAATAAAAAAATAAAAATAAAAAAAATCGGCCACCCTCCAATCTTCCGCTCCATGCTAGATTTTAAAGATAAATTACATATTACTAACAATAGTTCTGCAAGTTCATTTTTCAATTCTATCAGTACTCTGAGATAAATACCATCCGGTCCAGGAGATTTGCTATTCTTCAATTTGTAAAATTGCTCCATTACATCCTCCAGGTTTATACAGATTTCAGTTTCTCCAACTCATCAGCTTTGAATACCATTTCTGGCACCGATATCTCTCTACGACTACTATTTAGCATTTCTATAGCGCTACAAGGCGTACGCAGCACTGCACAAACATAGAAGAAAGACAGTCCCTGCTTAAAGAGCTTTCAATCTAATAGACAAGAAATAAAGTAAACAAATCAAATCAATGATCTTTGGTGAAGACCGAAGCAAAGAATTCATTTAATCTCTCTAATATGGCTTTGTCTGATTGCCCCTTTTACCCCTCGGTCATCTAGCAGTCCAACTGATTCTTTTGTTGGCTTCTTGATTTTAATATACCTAAAAAAAAGTTTTAATATGTGTTTTTGCCTCCAACGCAATCTTTTTTCAAAGTCCCTCTTAGCCTTCCTTATCAGCGCTTTGCATTTGACTTGTATTTATTTATTGCACTTGTAGCCCACATTTTCCCACCTATTTGCAGGCTCAATGTGGCTTACAAAGACCTGTTACGGCATCGCCATACCAGGGTAAAGAATACAATTGGTGTTACAAAGAAATCAGGAAAAACAAGAGGATCTGGTCAAGCAGTTATAGAAAGAGGCATTCTGAATAAAGGTGGGTAGGTGTTGTGTTATAGTTAGTTATGGATTATCGTGGTAGGCCTTGTTAAAGAGATAGGTTTTCAGAGATTTGCAGAAGTTAGTTAATTCGATGATCGTTTTGAAGTGTGTTGGTAGTGCATTCCACAGCTGCGTGCTCTTATAGGAGAAGCTGGTCGCATGTGTAAGTTTGTATTTTAATCCTTTACAGCTGGGGAAGTGTAGGTTAAGAAAGGTGCGAGAAGATCTTTTGGCGTTTCTGGGTGGCAGGTCCACGAGGTCTAGCATGTAGGTTGGGGCGTCTCCGTAGACTTACCATTCCTAATGCTGTATCTTATTATTTTCAGTCGGTTCCTTCTTCCATTTACGGAAGGATTTTCTTTTAGCTCTAATAGCATCCTTCACCTCACTATTTAACCATGCCAGCTGTCGTTTGGTCTTCCGTCCTCCTTTTTTAATATACAGAATATATTTGGGCTGGGCTTCCAGGATGGTATTTTTGAACAGCATCCAAGCCTGACGTAAATTTTTGACCCTCGCAGCTGCTCCTTTAAGGTTTTTTTTCACCGTGCTTCTCGTTTTATCATAGTTTCCTTTTTTAAAGTTACATGCTAACATATTGGATTTCCTGTGTATACTTTCTCAAAAGCTAATATCAAATCTGATCATATTATGATCACTGTTATCAAGAGGCCCCATCACCATTACCTCCCGCACCAGATCATGCGCTCCACTAAGGACTAGGTCTAGAATTTTTCCTTCTCTTGTCGGCTCCTGCACCAGCTGCTCCATAAAGCAATAAACGCAGCAAAGGGCAACAAACACCCCTACAAGTGCAGGCACAAGTCAACGGCTGCCTGTGTAAGCCGGGAAAGAGCAGGCCAGGCAACCCAACCCATAAGGAGACACTGCCCCTTACCTGGAGGTGAGAAGGAAATACACTCCCCCCCCCCCCCCCCCCCCCCCCCCCCACTTCGAGGCGAGAAAGAAATATCTCCCCCCCCCCACCAAGGAAAATAGGACAGCCCAAGCCAGCATAGCCAAGGCCTCAGAAAGAAAAGTGAGTTGCAGACTGAAAATGCATCCGGGAGGAGTAGCCTTGAGCAGGCTGTGGAAGAGAAGGCTGCAAGGGAATCTGAGAAGCTAAGCGTGACCTGGGAGCAACAAGGTCCAGGCTTCATCGGTACCGTCATTTGCCATGCATGAAAGAGCCAAAACTCAAAACCACAAAGGCTGACAAAAATCTTCCGCCAATCAAGGATACTGGTGCCATTCGCACCACAATAGCCATAAAGCCACAAAGACAGAAAAGGAGAGAGCACAAGCCATTATTTCAGCCTGTGACAAAAATTGCTGCCACCAACTGAAGACAGGTACTGTAAAAAAGCACGCCAAAATCACTCCCGTGCTAGCTCAATGGTTCTATCATGAAAACACTGGCAAACCCCCACACAGGCTACTCAGAAATACTGTACTGCCACAGGTGCAGTAACCTGAACAGCACAAACCCGAAAGAGGAAAGAACTCACAATTTTGCCAGCCTTATCAGTATCAAGGGGCCTAAACCAGACAGCTGCAGGAGCACAGAGACACCCCCTCTCCTCTAGAATGTCACATAAGCAGAAATCCGCTCTCTTCGAACATTTTTTTTTCAAAGTGAGGAGGAGGAGGAGGGAGGAGGAAGTGGCAGGAGAGGGGGGAGGGACCTGGTACCACCGTCTAGACACTACCAAACTCAACTAAAACCAAGGAACCTGGAACAGGAACCACAGAAGCAGGAGAAACCAGGAGCTTGTGACAGAAACCGTCCACTGCCTGCTGGAGATACAGAATACTGATTGACCAAGTTGCATACCATCCTATATGGCAGAGTTCAATTTGGTACTCTCCACCTGCTTATAGATAGTTATAACCCACAAGTGTCCGGATTTGTGTACTGATGACAAAGAGGATAATGTTTTATGCTCTCACTCACACCAAGCTAATTCTCTCCCTGACTTGTTCTCCACCCCTTTATTCCTGCAACATCCCTAGGCTTCTTCCTGCATTCCAGCTTCACAGTCTGGTTGCACTCCTTCCAATTTCTTCCCCCCACTTTATCTCTCCTTCTAGCAGCTCTTACCTTCCCCTCTCTCCAGCCTACCTGCAATGGCATGGAGTTCAATGGCTCAGGACATGCTGCTAGTGGAGGCTATTCTGCCCTCGGCCCAAATCCCAAGGCGGCAGCAGCAGCAGAGACTCTCCTGCCTCAGCCTGGGTACTGAGAGAACCAGCAGCTCCAGCCAATTTGCCTTGATGTCATGATAGTAAGGTAAGGTTGGCGCACAGGGAGAATATTTCACCAACCTGCACTGTCTGTTTGGGTCCAAGTGGTTGACTCAAGGTTTCACTCTCCTCTGCAAATTCTAGCTAATCAGGTTATGAGGCCTCTGTCCATATCACTGTATCCTAGAGCTCTTGCTCCAGAAGCAATTGCACATTTATATTTTATTTTGTCCACCCTTCTACAGAGTCAGCGTCACAGACAGATGGACAGAGCAAAACTATAAGCACCTCAGATGGCACAGAACATATTAAAAATGAAGCCATCTATTTATTATGCAAACCAAAACACTGAATACTATGCCACAAATACTGAGATATAAAAAAAGAAGAAAAACTAAATCAGAAGAGACACACAAAACATCTCAAAAGCAGAAAAGATAGCAGAAGCCAACATTACAGGAAGACAAAAGCAAGGAAGCAGACACAACGATAAGGAAGAGGTCCTTCTGCCCAGACAGCTCTCCTTACTTGAGATCAGCCTTCAGCTGTTTGATAAGTTCACCTTCCTTCTTCTTCCCATCCTCATGCTTCCCTTTCTCTTTGGATGAAGATGACGAGGACTCTCTCTCCTTCTCAAACTCCCTCTGCTTCTCCTTCTGTTTCTCCCGCTCACGTTCTCTCTCCTTTTCCCTCTCCCGCTCTCTCTCTTTCTCCCTCCTCTCACGCTCCCGGTCTTCTTCCTCCCGCTTCACCTTAGTTTCAACAGGCTCCTCTGCTCCAGGTTTTGATGCTGGACCTGGTGTCTGTGTAGAGGAAGTCTCTTCAGCTTCTTGCTTGATCTCTAGCAGCTCCTCCTTTACATCTTCAGTGCTGGACTGTGTCTGCAAAAGCAAGCTGCCACTTCGAGACCGGACCTACGGGGGACATGAAGCAGTTACAAACAACTACCCATGCAGTGAGAGGAGAACACAGTAAGGGAAAGAGAGACAAGAAGAGATGGATGGAAGGAAGAAAGATGGAAACTACAATTCTTTCCCGAGTCCTAATTACCTTTTTGTTTACTCCCCTCTACCTATGCAATGCATTTCTCTCTGGCTCCTTATGTTCTACACTACCTCTAGATGACTCACATTATTAAAAGTCTTTCACCTCCCTGCCATGGCACCTTCTAGAGGTACATCACTCTCCTTTCCAACAGGGTCTCCCAAAGGTCCTCCCCTCATCCCACAGCACCTTGCTGAGGTCTCCCTGTGCTTCTCTCAGCTTCCGTTTGTATCTCAAGACCTCTCCCTTTAGCTGATGGTTGTGATTTTGGAGGCTGCTGATCAGGTGACGCATCTCCCGATTGATAGGGCCTGCAAAAGAAATGCAATGGAAGCTTCTAATACCATACAGCACTGGCACAATGCAACCCGTTGTACACTGCCTTGGGCGAATATCTTCATAAAGGTGGTTAATAAATCTCAAATAAAACATACATACATAATGAGCAGAGACAACATGTCCCAAAGTCACAATACGCTTCTAGAGCTCTGAGAGGTGGGGGAATACCGTACATGTTAATACATTGCCAGGATCTCCCCAATCACAAAACCCCAGCTGGACCTAGTACTCACAGAACCAGAAACAAGACCAGTTTAGGGGAAAGGTGAAAACAATGCAACTGCCCTTGGCAAAGCTCATCTCCGAGGCACAGCTACAAGGTGACTGGCGGCAGCTGGGCCCACTGTGCTTAAACCCAGCCCCAGACAGAAATGCTATGTAACAGTGGTGCCAATACCTGAAATAACAGTAGAATAGAGGAGAGGAACACTGAAATGATATATATGGAAGGAGATATAGTTTTCTACCTGCTTGTTCATTAGCAGCCAGAGTCTGTTCAAACTCTATGCGTAACATCTCATATTCTTTGCGCACCTGCGCCAGTGTATCTTCCAGCTGGATCACCTCCGTCCGCAATTTCTTCTGCAGGCTCACCTCATCCCGCTGCAATTTGAATTGGGGGGGGGGGGGGGTAAATAGTTAAACTCTTGCTCATATCTCAAGCAGCATCATCTGTACCTCAAGAAAACCAGAAGAGGAGTTAGATTAAGAAAAAGAGGGACAACCACACAAACACACAGGTGAAAGATTCAACTTCCTCTATTCAAGACCAAAATTTCTCACTGCCACGGATCTATAGGAGGAAGAGGCTGAAGTCAAAGGGCAGAGGGAGGAAGAGTTCCTAGGCATTACAGTGGAGTGGGAGAACCAAAGTTTAAAAGACAGGGATGCAGAGAGGAGCAGACAGCGAAGCACAAGGAACGATGAGCAGCCGAGATGTTCAACGTACAAAGAGAAGAGTAGGGATATGCATGAAAAAAAAAAAAAAGTTTCATTTATTTCCATTTGCCCTTTTTTACTTTCATTTCAAAATTATTTTATTTTTAACATTTTGTTTCAGGTATCAAAAGAAGCAGCATTTAATATTTTCATAAATGACCTGGAAAAGGAACAATAAATTAGGTGAGCTAATTTACAGATGATACAAAATAATTCAGAGTCATCAAAACACCAGAGGATTGTGACGAATTGCAGAAAGATTTTGCAAGATTAGGAGACCAAGCACCTAAATGGAATTTAACGTGGACAAGTTCAAAACAAAGCACACAGGGAACTCTCATACTGCACTCCTTCCTTGGGTTCTTAAATTGTAAATGCACTACTTTGGCTTTATGCACCCATTCTTGTTATCTTCCTTTCAACATGAAAGATCACAGGGATTCTCCTGCTTGTGATCTGTGCTATTTTTTATGACATGTATTTCCCTTGTTTGGCCAGCAGATGGTGTCCATCCACTGCTTTAAAAGCTGTTGCAGAGGTGACCATTTCTTTCCAACTTAAACCCAGAGGGAAAGTAACCTGAATTGCTATTTGCCAGACCCCTCAGTGTTAATCCTCTGGGCTTTGATTGGCCCTGTAGTTCAAAACTCCAGCCAGAATATGCTGGAAATCTTTAGTCTCAGAGAGGGAGTATGGAGGGTAAATATTTTTGCACCGAGACCCTGTTCAAAAACTATGAGCCATTATTTTCCTGAACTCCCCAGGTATTACTCAGGTAGTAATAAAATGTCTAGTTTAAATGTTGATATTGGTTATTTTACCTGTTATTGTTTGTTAATTTCATCTATTTTTTTCCACTGTTCCGATAATAAACCAATTACTTTATTAGCTCTGTTGTCCTGGACTAAGAATCCTGGTGGTTGGTGTTTTTGATCCATGGGTATTTTCTAGAAACAATGAGACCCCTAGGAGTGTGGCCCTGGTAGCCTTACAAACCACTACAACTTACAGATGGGAGACTCGCCCAGAGGCCATTGGGACCCAGCAGGCAGGTGGAAGGGTATGCCAGTGTAGATAGAGCATGTGCGTAGGTGCAGGCGGGCCTGAGCAGTGCTGGGACAGAACCTTTAGGTGGTTGCAGGGTGAGCCCCAGGTGGGTGTTTGTTTGTTTTTTCAGATCATATCACAAAACACTTAACACCCGCAACCACCACAAGTTTGGGGCCAATATTTTAAGGGATGGGACTCAATATACTGCCTTTTCAGTGGTTACAATCAAAGTGGTTTACATATTATACACAGGCACTTATTATGTACCTAAGGAAATGGAGGGTTAAGTGACTTGCTCAGGGTCACAAGGAGCTGCAGTAGGAATCTAATTTGATTCCCCTGGTTCTCAGGCCATTGCACTAATCATAAGACTATAACAAATATACACCTAATACAGTCAGTGAGCACACACACACAGTCACTTGTCAGAACAGACATGTTCGACTAATTCAGACTACTGTTAAGTTTCTACTGTAGTGATGTTCTGTGTACCACAATATCACTCTTATAAAAGGAGAGTGTGCAAGCTGTTACAGTGCACACGCTGAAAAATACAGACAGAATCTGTCAATATTTATCAGGATTCAGCAAAATTCTTAATGCAAAAACTTAGGAGCCATCAATTGAGACCCCATCCCCTAAAAATTGTCCCCACTTAAGTTCAAGAGTGAGGAACAGATACAGAAGATCCTTCGATGTCTGCAACAGCTCTTTCAAAAACTGTTTTTCTAAGGCTTGTTGCCCATTCTACTATAGGAAAAGGCCTTTTATGAGATTGATGATATATTACATTAACATAAGAACGTAAGTGTTGAATTACTGAGATAGACTGAAGACCCATCAAGCCCAGAATCCTGTTTCCAAAAGTGGCCAATCCAGGTCACAAGTACCTGGCAAGATCATAAAACAGATTTTATGCTGCTTATCCTAGAAGTACTGTCAAAAATCAATGGCAGTGTTCCACCTCTATCGTAAATAGTTTCCACCATTTGCAAGTTGTGTATTAACACACTAAGTGCTGACGACTAATAAAGGGGGTCGTCTCATACAGTTTTTACCACCCAAACTGGTGAGCCTGCATTACATGACTATTTATAATCATTGACTGCCCCCAACCTCCCGTAGTGCACAATTAACCAAAAAAAACTGTGTTCATTGCTGTATCTTCAAACAAACATTTTTTTTTTAATCTTTTGTGCTACAGTTAATCTCTTTTTCTCTTTTTTATGCTTCCTTAATTTTCTATACTCAATTCATCTCTACGGGCGATTTATGTCCAGCACTTGTATTTAAATCCAATTGCAGGAACATTTCCTCTCTTCAATTTGAATATCGCTACAGCTTTCACAGTATCCGGCACATTTCTTTCAGTTCCTTGCCATATATCAACTGCCTGTAGCTGTATACACATAGAACAAAAATTGAAAACTGCATCTGTGTCACTTATCTGAGTTAGGTCCCAGGTATACTCATGATCCCGACAGGAGCATGTTTCGCATCTCTCAGCTTTTATCAAGGGAATATATATACGGTTTAACTTTCAGAACAACACTTACACTGACTCCCCAAATCCAAGCTACCTTCATGAGCTGCTTCTACTATTTGCGACAGCTACGGTGCTGCCTTTCTCCTTCCATCAAGATGGTAAATCTTACCCCAGTTGTGCATGCCTTGATAACATCAAGACTGGATTACTGTAATGCACTCTTACAACAGTCTGACTACAAAGGGCCTACACTAGTGCCAATTGATTCAGAATGCTGCAGCAAGACTCATAGAAGGTTGCAAGCGACATGACCACATCACACCATTTTTGAAAAACTTCACTGGCTACTAGTACAATACAAGGCTAAATTTAAAACTCTATGTCTGATCTTCAAGGAGCTTAAAGGAAATGGCCCTGAGTACCTGAAGAACAGGATGATCCTCTACACACCTCCAAGGACACAAAGGTCCTCTCAAGCACTATCACTAATCAGACCCTCTCCAAAAGACATTACTCGATGTGATACCCACAAGCAAGCCTTCTCCGGAGTAACCCCCACACTCTGGAATGCATTCCCTGAAAGGCTGCTCTTAACATAAGACTATCTGTACTTCAGGAAGCAGGTGAAAGCTTGGCTCTGCAACCAGGCCTTTAATGGAAGAACTTGTTAGTTGTACTCATACAAGGAGTGACACGGGCTGCACATACTGCAGCAGGACATATTTATTCACTCCTAACCTAGCTGAGATAATATTTAACTATCTCTCTGACCTCATGTGCACCTCTCTCTGAATTAGTCATCTTATTTTCTAACTCTCTTACCTATATGTTCCATGTTTGCTTATAACCTACACTGTCAATTAAAATGTTCTATTACGTATTGTATTGACATTGTAAGTAGTATACTATGCTTTGTATTATTTGAATATGTTTACTGCTGTAATTGTCTATTGCTCAGGTTTGATTTATTCTTACTGTACACCGCCTCGAGTGAATTCCTTCAAAAAGGCAGTAAATAAATCTTAGTAATAAATACATTTCAAATCCCTACAGAAGAGTAAGGGACAAGATGCGTTCAGAGGTGTAAAATTGGGATGCAGAATGTTACCTCAATAAGCTCAACCTGTCGTTGGTGGATACCACGGGTCCCATGCAGCAGTGTGCGAGCCTCATCCAGCTGCGCCTTCAGCTGCAGGCTCTCATTATACAGCACTGAGAACTGGGACTGCATACAGCGATACTCAGGAGACTCCTTTACGATCTCTTCCACTGCGCTGCGCAGCTCCACCTGCACCCAGGCACAAATCAAAGATGAAACACTGCAGCCATACACGACATCTGCTCTCAAGCTTCAAGTGTTGCCCCAACAAAAACAACTACTACAAAATCTTCTGTACCACTACCATTTTCACAATCTGGACAGCTCTCCAAGCTACTTATCCTCTCTGGGAGAACATCCCGTTTTTTTGTGGTCTTTTACGCTCTGAAAGCAAAACTACTTTTAGTATAGGCCTTGCTCAGTTGATGATGGACTAACATGTCTTTTCTACAAAAAAGCCTTATTCAAGCCTTGTGGTTTAGATCAGCATCTCTGTCTAAAACAAGGGGTTTAAAGCAAGACCTAATTGTCTCTTAATGCATACAAAACTTTTTATTTTTCATTTCCACATTTTTATATCGTTTCTTCATCAGAATGCTGTATCTCAAACTAAATAATTCCCACTATAACAGCTTTAAAGTAACAGCATTACACAGACACACAAAAAAAAGCTCAAGATTATTCAGCTGACAGTTACAATCATGATAACTCCACTTGTCACTCAGAGGTTTTTGCTCCTATTGGCTCTCTAGAGTCTGAGAGTTTTTTTCTCAGTCTCCACCTGCTGGTAGGCGAGCACAACCCCATCAGTCCAATCCTGGTCCGGTCCGGAGGGACGCTAAGGAAAGGTGAAATTGAAGACTCATTTTTGAGTTCTGCATTTTACTCTGCTGACTTGGTTTTCTGTGGATCAGCAGCATCTTCCAGCTTGTTTGGTTTCTACTTCAAATCAGAACCACTCTCTATTGGGGTTACAGCACCACAAACTCTTGCAACTGCTCAGCAAATATTCTTCCGCTTTTAACTCTCTCCCTCCTCCTACCTCTGAAATAACTCTCTCCCTCTTCCTACACTGCCATTGTCCCCAGTAAGCAAGCAGAATGGTGACGACTAACTTCACCTCTTCTGCTTAGAGCAGATACGCAAGTCCCTCCTCTTGCTGCTCAACATCAGCATCATTCTCATTGCTCACCACACTGCTAACGTTGTCACATGCCAGGACCATCAAATCATTTCACCCTAAGTGGAAATATGACCGTATTCTGGAAACTTCGACTCTTCAGTGTGCAGCATGACAGACAGCAAAGGAGCTAAATATATCTTACCATGCCCAATCACTAGCAGTTAAAGAATAGCAAAGCTTATCCTCTATCAGAACAGCTAACACGGTCATCACAGGACAATAATGCCTGTAAGTCTTATGACAGCTTTCCATTGGCTAGCCTCTCGCACATCTGCCTCGAGTCCTCACCTTCAGCTCCTCGTTCAGTGTTGTCACCTCTTGCAGGTCCTGCCGCAGCTTCTCCAGCTCCGCATGCCGGTTCTCTGCCAGCTCTTTGTTCTCCTCTAGCTCAGAGTTCATCTCTTCAAACTGAAAGGGAAAAAAAAAACTGCAGCACCAGTACATTTTTTAAAAACCATATCTCCTCCTGCTCCTTTGTAATTTCAGCTTAAATCAGAAACAAGGCTGGAGTCTGGCATTTCCCCCCCCTCCCCTATTTTTTTATCTCCCCACCACCCAGCATATCTAGGCTGATCATTGCAGTGACAGTCCCTGGACAGAGACCCTCTGATACCCTACAATAAAGGACCTTGAATCGTCCTTAAGCAACCACCATGACTACCTTTGCAACATGACAAGCAGCAGCAAACACATGGCGAGATCCAATTATGTAATTGAATAAAGGATCATCCACATGGTAAGCCCACAATACTTGCCATTCGAGCTACTAGCATGGCCCAGAACCAGCTGCTTTATCATACTGGGACAGTAAGCATTAACATGCCCTCATCACCAAACACCCTTCAACCTGCTCACAATTGACCAACTTTCTGTGATTACAAGCATATTAAGAGGTTGATGCCAATGTCTCTAAAAGGAATGATGCAATTAGAAAAATGACTTCTTAAATATGACGGTATTAATATTGCAATGAAACAGCACAAACATACATCATATAATGAAGAACTATTATATGACGAATGTATACATCATATAATTCAGTTAGTCCTCCAAGATGACTGACCAGCATTTTATAAAGATTTAGCAGATAAAACAAACTTTCCATTCTCACAGGATGGTACACATGACAGAAACATTCTACCTTCCAAATGTATTACCTTGCGGGCATTGATAGTAATGGTGCCCCCATACAGACTGCTTCCAGCACCATACACTTTATAACCTTTTGAATTCACCTGAGTAGATAAAACAAAGAATATAAGCAACAAAGCCAAAAAGGGAAAGGCTCTACTGAGAAATTTAACACTTACACACACCAGCAAGTATCAACTGATACAGTGATCTGAAAGTTATTTACCCCCCTCCTGATTTCCCTTATTATTGCGTGTATGTCACATTAAATGGCTTCTGATATTTAAACAAAATGTAACAATTTGACAAAAAAAAGCCCTGAGTAAACAGTTTTTATAACTTAATTTACGGAACAAAGTTTTCCAACACCCATATCACTCATGTAAAAAATTGCCCCATTAACCAACTGACCAAATTTAATTGATAATTAGATTCAGCTAATTGAACACAGCCAGGCTTGATTTCAGCCTGCTCTGTTGAATCAAACCTCACTATATATATTGAGCTTTACCATGAGACTGAAGTAGTCACCACAAGGTTTCTACAAGAACACTACACCATGATCAAAGGAAATTCCAGATGAGATGAGAAAAAAAGTTGGTGAACTATATCAATCTGGAAAGGGTTACAAAGTCATTTCTAAAGCGCTGGGATGCCACTAAA
The DNA here is from genome assembly GCF_901765095.1 of Microcaecilia unicolor. Classification (NCBI taxonomy): domain Eukaryota; kingdom Metazoa; phylum Chordata; class Amphibia; order Gymnophiona; family Siphonopidae; genus Microcaecilia; species Microcaecilia unicolor. The sequence continues at coordinate 639,273,826 of NC_044031.1, forward strand.
CCACAGTAAGCAGCATTATCTCCAAAAGGAGAAGATTTAACAGTGGTGAATCTTCCCAGCAGTGGCTGGTCTGGCAAAATTACTCCACGGGAACAGTGACAACTTATCCAGAAGTCACAAAACATCCCAGAGCACACAAATAACTGCAAGCCTTCTAACATCAGCTAATGTCAGGGTTCATAACTCCATAATAAGAAAGACTGGGCAAAAATGGGATTCACGGTACCAGTGACACCACAAGGAGAAAACTGCCGATGTTTTTCTGCATCTCTTACGTTCTTGTTCCTGTATACATATTGCAGAGGCACTGTTCTGTCCCAACTGCGAGGAGTATTCCCTGGAGATTTCCCTTACTTTGGAGCCCTTTTACCAAGCTGCGGTAGCGTACCGTGGAGCACACTGAAGAATCTTGCAGTAAGGTGCACATATGCGTGCACTACCCACACATTAAAGCATTTTGTTTTTTGCCAAGGACAGATATTGCGAGGTGGAGTGGGTGTCTGCGTTAATCAGCGCAGTCACATTGCCACACGCTAACTTGTGATTAGCATGTGACCTCTTACTACCTACTAAAATATGTGGCAGTAAGGGATCACACCCTAATTTTTGTTAATGGCCACACACTAATGGCAACGTTAGCATATGTCACTATATCCAACTAGAAAAGGTAAAATTAGTTCTTACCTGATAATTTTCTTTCAATTAGTCCCAACAGATCAATCTAGAGACTTGTGGGTTATGTCCTTCTACCAGCAGGTGGAGATAGAGAGAACTTCAGAGGTTTACTATATGTGGTCATGTGCAGTCACCTTAACTTCAGTATTGTCGATACCAAAGCAGTGGAAGTCGAAAGAGGAAGTCCTCTCCTGACTGCATAAAGCCCATGTAGGTTCCTCAACTGCTCCTGCAGGAGGGTAGCAGAAGGTTTCCTTTATGTTTTGATTTGCCTTTTTTTTTTGTAGCCAAAAATCAAATGGAGGAATCTGATGAAACTGAGGCAACTAGAAGAAAACACTCAACCCAGATCAATAAAGGGCGGGCCTCTGGATTGATCTGTTGGGACTAATGGAAAGAAAATTATCAGGTAAGAACTAATTTTACCTTCCATAGCGTCCCACAGATCAATCCAGAGACTAGTGTGGGATGTACCAAAGCAGTCCTCAAGTGGGGCAGGGTACTACAACCTCAGCAGACTGGAGCAATGATACAAAGACCGCGGTTACATGCGCTGCCAAGTCAAATCTGGAATGCCTAGAGCTGCCACGCCAAGCCTGCAAAGCCTGGCAAGGGAAGGACAGCAGATCAAGTGGGCGAACTACAAAGGGCAGCCACGGAAGCCAGATGGGACACGGAAAAGGAAGTCAACTACGCTCTGGAAGAAAGCGCTGCCACCAGCAACGGGAGAGACTGTCCCATACAGAGGCCAGCTGAAGAAATTGCCTCTCTCAGCCAACGGCCACTGCAGCTCTTGAAGCCAGACCCCCTTTCTTGTGACTAGCCAGAGGACAACATGAGGGTATGCCGGGAGGCGTTTCTGCTCAGCAGGTCAGGAATCTGATGATCTTATCGCAGTGTGGGTGTTTCGTAAGGAGTTGCCACCTTCCTATATACCTAAGGCTCTCCAGGTTCTGAATTTGTCTGCTTCTGATCCTGCCACCGCTACATTAATCCGCTACAATCTTCAGCAGTGCATAAGGCTATGTAGGAAGTAACTTCTGCTTAGTGGGTCATCCCAGGCACTGCCCCACTATGCAGAGACGTACCTAGGTGGGGTGCAAGGGGAGCAGCTGCTCCCCTAAAAGGATTTTGAATAAAATGGCACTTATGCGGAACAGCTCTTCAGCTTTACACCAACGCCTATTCTACAAAAGATCTGCTCCTCCTGACATCAAAACCGCTATGCCCACATCTGCCAATCTAAAAATGGCGAGCCTTCTTATGGTACCTTCCTATGGTCCCAAGCAAAGCAAGAAGCAAAGAGTTGACCAACGGAACTCGCTGATCACTTCCAAATAGTATAGGAGTATATGGTGAACATCCAAGAAGTGGGAACAGAAAAAGGTGGAATGGGATGGAAGGCAGAAACCACCGTATGCAGAAAAGACAGGACTGTGTGCCCGTCACCAGTACCGTCACCAGTACAAATCCAGAGGATCTCAAACGAATGAAGTTGGGAGTTCTGAGAACCTGCCTGGACTGGATTGCTAAAGAAAACTAGGTTGCCCAGGATGATAGCCCTGTTGTCGTAAAGATAAGGGTGAGCCTGACCCCACCAAAAAGAACTCGTAGACATGTCCTCAGGAAGACACCAAGTCTATAAGTCACCCAGGCCTTCCACCAACTTCATGGAGTCCTCAAACAATAGTTGCCCTGAAAAGTGAGCTGAACCAGCCATTGTTAGAAGCTGCATTCACCACCCAGCAGCGCAACCACATCAAATGACAGGCTGTGACCGCCAAAAACGTCTGTTTGACGCCCAAAACAAATCACAGAAGAAAACTGGCAATTAAGCCGGCCTCGACTCTACATCTGGCAAGTGAGGAGGCGGTCGACTGTCTGCCTTCTGGAAGGGATCCAAAATCTGTTGCCACCGGCTACGGCACACCCTAGCAGCCTAAAAGCTGCAGATAGCCACCTCCATGGAGAGAGAACTGAAATATCAGCAGAAAGCTGTGTTGAAATCACCCATTGAGACTAAGTTGGCTTGAAAGGAACCATAGAGATGGGGACCAAAGCAGAGAAGAAACCCCTGAAGTGGTCTGATAAGGACTCAGGCCCATGGGAGAATGTCCAAGAAAGAGAACCTTGTGCCCATAACTTGAACCTGGTAGGGAAAGTAAACCCTGACTTGGGTTGGCATCTGTTGCTGAGGAGCAAAAGAAAAAAAAGGACTTCCCAAGCCTATATGGAACAGCACTCCCCGATAAGCCAAGATTTGTGAGGAAAACAGCTGACTCTTGGTGACACTGATTACCAATCCTAAGGACTGAAGACGAGTAGGTATCTTGGATTACGTTTGCAGAGTCTCTTGATAGAGCCGCAAATCAGCCAGTCACGAGATAGGGATGAACCTGTCAATCCATCCACATGAAGGAAAGCTGCCACTACCACCATGACCTTGCAAAAATGTCCTCGGCAACATGGAAAGGCTGAATGACATGGTCATAAATCGCTAAGATCCCTCTGCAGCAAGGAGCACTGGGAATATGAAAGCAAGTTTCCTTGAGGTCCAGGGAGGCTAGAAACTCTCCTCACCAGACAGAACTATTACACACTGCAAGGTTCCCATTGTGAAAAGTTGAACCGTAAACACCCTAGACTCTTATGATGGCCAAACTCAGCTGGAAGGAAGCTCCCTGGTTGGAACTACAAAGCAAAGGGAACAGCTTCCCATTCCCCAATTGCAACTGGGGACAGACTCAACTGTGCCTAAAGGAAGAAACGTTGGCAAGGTGGCAAGAAGTGCCTGACAGTGTTTGACCTTGCATGTAGACGCCAAGAAAAATCTGTAGTGAAGTCCAGGTTGTAACTATGCGATAGAAAAACTAAGACACATTTGAGCTGAGGTAATCTTGGTCCACTCCTCCTGAAACCAGTACAGGAGTCCTGCCTGAGGAGTGAACTGAGACTCCATCATTGGAAGATGCAGCAGGCATAGGTTGAGCTGGAGTTGAAACAGAGCTCAGTCTACCAGAGCCAGGTGGCTTGTTGTAGTGGAAATGGAAACCCTGAAAGTGGTTTTCCTGGCCCCACAAAACCTACGACAAAACCAAGCGATTAAAAATCATCCTTAAACTCGTCCCCTGGCAATCTCCGAGACTTGGAAGTCCCTCAGGTCTTTATCCAACTGCCCTAGATCTTCTCCAGTCCCAAGATTACTTCCAAAAGGCAGGTTACCAAATGTGATTTGGAAGCCACATCAGTGGTCTGATGCCTAAGCCAGCGCTAACTTCTTGCAGATAGGAACAAGAATTGGCTGGTGTGACTGTGCACTACAACTGCTGCGCATTGGAGCTAACAAGTGTGGCTGAGAACCAGAGTCAGATGGTGTAGCAGAATATGGCTGTTGCACCATTGCGCACTAGCAAGCTGCAGTGTGGCCTGTATCAGTGTGCAAAGAGAGAGAGAGAGCGAGAAGGGCAATCTTTAGTAGAGTTCTGATAACTGTTCCAGCCATGCAAGCAATAAGAGAATGAAATAAAAAATGCCCCACTGGAAACCAAGCTGAGCCCACAGTTTCTAATAGGATGGATAAAACCAGCCATGAACTTGTAACCTTCAGGCTGAAAGGCTAGCCACCCTCCTAAATAAAACTAGTTTGATGTAAATAGTACACACAGAGCAAATGCCACCAAGGCAGCACAGAGGGTGCAGGATTACCATGGAAACCGAGAGAAACCTGAGAGGCCTGCATTAGCCTCAAAATGTAACATTTCTCATAGAAACATGAAAACAGCCCTAAGCCTAACTAAACAAACTGTATACTGCCATGCTCTGAGTAAGGGGAAGAGGGAAAGAGTGAAAAACCTAGAGTAGGATCCCTAATCCTGATCCCTTTCTCCCTTCCATTAATGATGTACACACACCCTGAACCTCCTCAAGGAGGGTCCAGAAATATTCTTAGTGTAAATCAAATAGTGAAGGACAGCCATCTCTACCAGAAGACTTTCGGATAGTCAGTACTTTCCAAGCTGCAGCTTAAGGCTCTTGCTGCTGCAGAACAGCTGTAGGGGACTAATAGGTCTCCAACCTCGCCCCTGGAAAGTTCCGGGAGACTCAAAACTGTGGGAGACTCGAGGACTCCCACAGGAGTCTGCAAACCACCCCAGGCCTCCTTTCTTACAAGCCCTTAAATATCAAATATGAAGAAACTGGGAGTGATCCACCCTAGTTCCCCAGTCACATTTCCGAAAAGCTTGCGATTGAGGCAGTTTTATATCCTATATAATAAAACTCACCCTCAACGTTCTGAGGACATTGACGTCAGTGTCACTTCCTGCGGGCACTTCCTTCGGGTTCGAAGGGTTCGTGGTGGTGAAGCCACCGAAATCACTGTCTGGGCCCCGCCCTCGCGTCAAACGTGATGACATCAAGGGCGGAGCAATGGCGTCAAAGATCGAGGGCGGAGCAATGGGGTCAGTGGATGAAGGTGGCGTGCGTTGACGAGGCACGGAGCAATGGCGGTCAGTGGCTTCACAACGCCGAAGGGGTGGGTAGGGAGGGGGGGGGGGGGTTCGGGAGGAAAACCTTGCTAGCGCCCGTTTCATTTGCTCCAGAAACGGGCATGTTTTACTAGTGTAGTATAAAACTGCCTGAATCGCAAGCAAATTAGGCCCCAGGGGAGCGCTGGGGCTTCAGCATTGCCATGTGGAGTGGCAAGAAAGATGGCGCCCTCAATCCTCACTGCCCTGCGCCCACCAAAATGAGCCAGGAGGTAAGGAGCACACCGCTCCAAAGAGTTGGGATGTACAGTCGATCTCCAGCACGGGAAACTGCAGCAGCCCAGTGGCTTCCACACTGGGAGCTGCTTTTGCTGTACCCCACCAGCGCAGATAGGATAATGACTACTCACCCCCATGGGAATCGCTGTCACATGCCAAGTCAGTTCTCACACCATTCAGCAGATACTGCAAACTGGAATGAGTTTGCCATGCAGGACAAATCAGACAGATTTTTTTTTTTTTTAAACACTGCTCAAACAGCATTTTGTTTAAGGCAGGTGAGGACGCCGGAGCAAAAGAAATCTCAGACTCCTTTTAAAGTCAGGAGAGTGAGAACCACAAACCCCAGTCAGGCAGAGAGGAGGGGTTGATGGGGGAGGAAGGGAGGGACCTGGCACCACCAGGTGTGCACCCAAGTCCCAAGACCAGGACACCTCAGACCCCAGAAGCTCGAGTAGACCCAAGGGACCAGGCCAGGAGCCAATCAATCCAGAGCTGCACAGATATGACCATCCACCTGCTAGATAGAGAGAATACTGAAGTTAAGGTGACTACACATGACCACATATAGTAAACCTCTGAAGTTCTCTCTATCTCCACCTGCTGGTAGAGGGACATAACCCATAAGTCTCTGGATTGATCTGTGGGATGCTATGGAATAAAAGTATAGCTGAAAATGTTGAAAAAATGAGGAAAAGGACTTCACTGGCGAAAGTCATGTCTAGAGACAAAGCTCGGACTAATGACCTGCCATATTTCTTCACCAGTCCACAAAAACCTCCTTGAACATATTATGTTATCAATATTTTTGAAAAAATTTTTTATTAGCAATTTAAGTTCATTCAAATCAATATCTGAAACAAGGATAAGCACTCAACAGCTGTTTCACGCTAGCTTCATCAGGTGCGTTTAAAATTTTTGCAGCGCTATCGGTACCTTGGAAGATATATATATATCAAATCATTTTTACATGGCCCCCCAATAACATCAATAAAAAGAAAGAGAAAAACTCAGAATACTAGAAGGCGGCTTTCCACTCTATGGCCACATTCAGACCAGAAGGATGAAGAGTTTTCAATTTGTTAATCCAAAATTGTTCTTTTTCCAATAATTTTTTCCCGTCCCTGGACTGGTGAAGAAATATGGCAGGCCATTAGTCCGAGCTTTGTCTTGTGATTTTCAACCCTGAAGTCCTTTTTCTCCTTAATTTTTCAAAGTTTTCAGCTATTCTACTGTTACTTGCTAGTTGGATATAGTGACATTTGTTGGAGGAACAAGTAAAGCCAATCAGTATAGTTGTGTAACATTAGCATATGGACATTAAAACAGAAAATAGAAAAAAAAAATCAGCCATTTTCCAGCTGTGGTAGAAATGGCCTTAGCACGTGGGAAAGACCCATGTAAGAGTGCATTAAGGCCACTTTTTACCACTGCTTTGTAAAAGGGCCCCTTTATCTTTTGGCCTCCCTCCTTCTCTATGAAGTCACTGGAAGAAGTGCCAGAAAGGAAGGAGGAGGGGTCTGAACCTGTATTGCATTGCCCATCACTCCTACCCTGGACTAGTTGCAATTACCCTCTCCAGCACTTCCGTAAGGTGTCGGTTCAGTCTCTGCTCTCTCTTGCGAATTTTGTCAATGTCCCACTGTAGATCCTCCATCCTGGTCTCCAGCACAGATACACAAGACTCTGCCATTTCCACCTTCTCCTGGAGTTTTGAAAACTGTACAGAAAATACTGCAGTTACCATAAGGGTCAGCAAACAACTATGGGCATTTCCATATCAAGGCCAAACTCAACCCTCTATGAGGAAGGAAGGAAATCTGTCTCCTTGCCATTCAGTCCTGGGCTTCTAACTCATATGCATACTCCATATTATCAAACTTCTATCAAAAAGAGACATCCACAAAAAACACTTTTAAATAAGACACGAGTCATCATAATCTGAAAGCATGGAGCTACAACAAAGGAGCTCAACATAAAACACTGGTTTCCTCAGAAAGATTACCTCCTAAATGTTCTTTCCTTTAGTGTCCCCAGACCAGTCCAAAATGATTGTTGTGTCCACTGACCAGCAGATAGAAAAAAGTTGTTCCATGTGATTCGCTCTTAAGGGCAGCATGCAGATATTCAGTAATTTTTCTGGCAATGTGCTATTCTTTCCAGCTGAGTTGCCATACATAATAAAGCAAAGCTAGCAGTTTACACAAAAATGATTGTAGGTGGTGAACCTGCACGCTGAAATTGTTAGTTAAATTAGCTTATCACAGCTAAAAAACTGCAGGAGAACATGTTGAGTGAACATAATTCAATAAAACTACTATATGCTGGTTGAAAATGTAGTAAAAACCTAGCATCTCACAGTCAAAACTGAAGGAGCCCAACATGTTGACTAAAGATATGGTAACATAGCATATTTCAGCAAAAGGACTTTACAAGGACAATATGTATTAAAGTGAAATAACCATAAATGATGAAGATGATGAACTCAAAATAGCTTGTTACAGTGAAATAACTAAACAGAACACTATTAGCTGAAGACGATACCAGCTGAAGTTGAAGACAATTATAACAAGGTGCATCTGAAGAATGAAATGTATCATAGATAGTAGATTACAGCTAAATGAGTAAAGGTGACCAACCTGTTAACGAAGACAATGCAACAATGCTAGTGCATTAGAATTGACCAATTGGAAGAAGTCAACCAGTTAGCTGGAAATATAGCCTAGAAGAAAACAAGGACAGCAAGCACTGGAAGGACAGGCAAGAGAAAGGAGCGACCCAATAACTGTAGAAGTGCTTGGTGGGTTTCTGGACTGGTCTGGTGACAGTAAAGGAAAGAAAATTAGCAAGCTTAAGATATTTTTCATTTCTTAGAATCTTTATCAGAGCAGTCCAGAACATGAAGGGTGAGACCGTAACATCACTAGCAGAACAGAATGCACTTAAATTTAGTGAGCAGATATGGCCATAAAGGAGGAATACAATACCTCACAGTATAAGGAGCAATGAGCTATATGGAGAAATTAGGCCTTACCTGATAATTTTCTTTCCAGTAATCCTTCCCACTATTCCAGAACTTGTGGGATATTTGTGTTTATCAGCAGGTGGAGGTAGAGAACTGCAAACTGAGCCGAGACATTTACTTAAAAAAAAAAAAATGTTTATTCCACCCTATCCTACAATTCTAGGCGGATCACAATATCACAGTTATAAAAAAAAAAAAAAATGAACAAAACAAAATGGACTCCAATCAGACCAAGTGCAGTAATAAAACTGATTGCTGCATTTGAACTGATGGATTCTAACAGCTAACATCAGCATCTGAAACATTTCTTCCCACGAGATGTATTTCGCAACCTAATACAATCAATGGTACTAAGCCAATTAGATTACTGCAATGGAATCTATGCAGCTTGTAAAGAACTAACAAAGAAACTTCAGACCGCACAGAATACAGCAGCCAGACTGATATTCGGAAAACCAAAATTTAAAAGTGCAAAACCACTTCGTGAAAAACTGCATTGGCTTCCCTCCAAAGAATGTATTGCCTTCAAGGTATGCACTCTCGTACACAGGATTATTTACGGTGAAATTCCTGGATACATGTTGGACCTCATAAAACTTCCACCCAGAAACAGTACCAGCCTATCCCGAACTTTGCATATTTGTATATATCCAGATTGCAATGGACTTAGATATAAAACAACTTATGCATCCAGCTTTTCGTACATAAGTACACAACTGTGGAACGCTTTGCCCAAATCCGTGAGATCTATCCACAACCATCTTAACTTCAGGAAATTACTGAAAACAAACCTGTTTAAGAAGGCCTACCCCCAAGACCCGAACTAATCCACTACTTCCTGCGACACAGGAAAATATGGACTGTACTAGACTTCTATCACCATCCCCTCATTATCTCTTTGTTGCCTTATACTAATGATCTTACATGCCTATGAATTTACTATGTATGTATATTATTGAACCGGAGCCTACCGCTACAGTATTGTGTAAGGCCACATTGAGCCTGCAACTAAGTGGGAAAATGTGGGATATAAATGTGTTAAAATAAAATAAACAACAACATTACTTGCATTCATCTCCATTTTTTCTTCTCATCAATAATGTAGTTCCTCTATCCTATTTTCTCCCGCCTCCTTTTCTAAACGTTCCTAGTGTGACCTTTGCTTTTGAGAATAAATGATTGTACACCACTAAAATGGTTGCTCGATTTGCAGTATATCAAAAATTCGGATTAAACTTGAAATAGTAGACACAGACTAAAAAAACAAAAAAGAATGCAAGAGTAACCTCCCCCAGACCCCCCAGACTATCTTGCAGTCCCTGGTGGTCTAGTGGTATATTCAGGACAAAAGTGATCCCCTGTCACTCTTGACCATGTCAAATTTACTCTCAAAATGGCTGCCATGACCTTTTGTGGCAATCTTACAAGATTGACACTAAAAGTCATGGTAGCCATTAAGATTGCCATTAAAGGTCATGGTAGCCATTTTGACAGCAGAGCCAGCATGGGCAGGAGTAACTGGGGGAAATCACTCCTTACCTGACTGCCAGGGACTGTAAGATAGGCCTGAGGGGGGCATCTACAAGGTTGGCAGGAGAAGGGAGACAAACAGGACAAAGCACAAAATTTTCAGATTTCACTGAAAACACACAGTTTAAGCCGAAACCAAAAACCATGGAAGTAGCCTTTCAGCTGAAATAGAGCAGAAAAAGGATTTGGGGCCAGTTTTGACACAGTCACTAACAAAGAAATTTGGTCAACCTCTACTAAAAACCTCAAAAACTTCCCCCTGGCAGCATGGGTGCAGTCCACAGAATCACCAGCAATGGGAGATGAGAAAACAGGAGACAAAGGTATATTTGCATTCCATAGCAAGAGTGTGGCAGGGAGGAGGGGCCCAGAGACTTCTAAGTATTCTGGGCTAGCTATCCTCTCTTTCCAGGTAAGAGATCGTCATGCTCAGCTGGAAGCCAGGTCTCATACTGGTCCAAAAGCTGGCTCAGAAAACCTTTTGTCTCTCTTTAAGAGGCTTCTCAACCCTAAAACATCCCCTCCTAAGGAACAGGGGAGTGAGAGGGAAGGGACTTGGACCAATATAAGTATTTCTTAAACAAATATTCCTTCTTCCAGCTGAAATGGTTTCCACATGGAGAGGTACATTAGTTCATTAATGAGTAAGAACTGGATATACAGGCTATCGGACTCATTCAGTCCAGAACCTGCATGGTGTACTATCACCATCTGCTGGAGACAGAAAAATACAGAATACCTGTGCCTGCACACTGCCCTTAAGGGATGAATCACATGAATGAATTTGTTTTTTTCTGGTTGACAGATACAACACCCACATGTTCTGGACTGGTCTGGTGAAGATAAGGAAACTAATTCAAAATTGGTTTTCCTCTAATACTTCATTATAAATTCAGCAATCTCATCATCTCTGCACATTCAATCTGAATACAAGAAGTCTGGAAACAGAAAGATGTAGATATAATGTTTAGTGATTACAACATTCAGGAAGAATAGTCTAGAGGTTAGAGTAGCAGGCTGAGAACCAGGGAAACCAGGGTTCAAATCCTACTGTTGCTCCTTGTGATCTTGGGAAAAATCACTTAACCCTCCATTCCTTCAAGCACAAACTTAAATTGCAAGCCCTCCAGAACAGAGAAATACATATCGTACTTGAATTGAATTCACTTTGAAGTACTGCTGCAAGATGAATCCAGAATTCCTTCTCCCTATCCACCTACCAATTTACATGAAAAGAGGCAGCATTGTGGTGCATTCTCTCTCAGGGAAATGTCTCCAAATGGTTCATTTTGCACATACCACGATGAATAAACCTCTCCTCTGTGCCAGGCTATACTGGAAATGATCTCAATCTCTCAGATTCACTGCTATTGCTCATTTCAACCTTACATTTAAGGAGGCATGCTATGGATTAACTTTGCCACAAACTCTGGATGACTCTGCCTCAATATTGCTTGCAATAGTTTTTACCCCAGAAGTGACCATATATACATGTTATTTATTTAGTTATATAGATTTAGCTCACACACGGAAAGCCTGTTCTGTTTATTTTTGGAAGTACTATATAAATCCTGTTTACTAATCAGGTACTCTGGCTCTTACTGTTAGCAATAAATGAAGTCAACCTAATTGTGCTAACAAGCCTAGAATATGGCAGACAGGTGGAAAGAGACTGGCTGGATTCCACTACCTCCTGTGACATGCTCTCATGCTTCTCTTGCAACAGATCAGTTAGCTCCTGCAGGCGACTGTCCTCATGAGCCAACAGCGAATTCAGCTCCTTCACTGCCTCCTCTATGACAGCAGGGTCTGCAGGACAAATGCAAGGAGAAGATTTTAGTAACAACCACCCCACACCCCATTACCAGACTGAGATCCAGCCAAACATTCATAGACAAGATGAAGCCTGGTCATCTTGTCATTCCCAATAAAATAAAACAAAATAAGTTAGACAGCTCAGGCTTATAAGAAGAGAGAGTGCATCCCACCACCCATCTTATATACACAAAGGATATATTGGTATATGAAAAAATTATGGCATTTAATTTAAAGGAGGAAACAAGAAAAACCTAAAAGTAATTTGTTATTCAGACTAGATCACAGCATATTGTAGGATTTTGTCCTTTTCCATGAAGCAGCCACTATACACCACCATAGGATCACCTCCTAGTGGAGGTTGTGGAGACAGGGACTGTGTCACAATTTAAGAAAGCATTGGACAAGCATTTGGGATCCCTTAGGAAAGGAAGAGCTGGTGGTTACCAAGGATGGGCAGACTGGATGAGCAATCTGGCTCTTATCTGCAGTCATATTTCTCTGTTTCAATATTCTACTAGGTTCAGGGTGGTAACATCCTCTGATTGTAGTATAACTCGATCCCAAAACTCTTCAACAGCTATCTTACCCTTTGAGTTAAAAAAAAAAGTTTAGTCAAAGGCAACTTAGAACATTTCTTTTTTTTTTTTTTTTGTTACATTTGTACCCCACGCTTTCCCACTCATGGCAGGCTCACTGCGGCTTACATATACAGGTACTTATTTGCACCTGGGGCAATGGAGGGTTAAGTGACTTGCCCAGAGTCACAAGGAGCTGCCTGTGCCTGAAGTGGGAATCGAACTCGGTTCCCCAGGACCAACACCCTAACCACTAGGACCAGAGTCCACCACCCTAACCACTAGGCCATTTCTTTTTCCAACTCGTAGATCCCATCTGAGGTATCTTCCCCCTGGCTGTAGATTCTCTTTCACCGGATCCTGGAGGGAACAGCCCTCTTCTTCCTTTAGTTCATAGGAGCCGAAGTGGTGAACTGGATTAGGAACTGGTTGACAGACAGACGCCAGAGGTTGGTGGTTAATGGAATTCGCTCGGATGAGGGAAAGGTGAGTAGTGGAGTGCCTCAGGGATTGGTGCTAGGGCCATTTCTGTTCAATATATTTGTGAGTGACATTGCCGAAGGGTTAGAAGGTAAAGTTTGCCTTTTTGCAGATGATACCAAGATTTGTAACAGAGTGGACACCTGGGAGGGAGTGGAAAACATGAAAAAGGAAGCTAGAAGATTGGTCTAAGGTTTGGCAATTAAAATTCAATGCGAAGAAATGCAAAGTGATGCACTTAGGTAGTAGAAATCCACGGGAGACATATATCTTAGGCGGTGAGAGTCTGATATGTACAGACGGGGAGAGGGATCTTGGGGTGATAGTATCTGAGGATCTGAAGGCGACGAAACAGTGTGACAAGGCGGTGGCCGTAGCGAGAAGGTTGCTAGGCTGTATAGAGAGAGGTGTGACCAGCAGAAAAAAGAAGGTGTTGATGCCCCTGTATAAGTCGTTGGTGAGGCCCCACCTGGAGTATTGTGTTCAGTTTTGGAGGCCGTATCTTGCTAAGGATGTAAAAAAAATTGAAGCGGTGCAAAGGAAAGCAACAAAAATAGTATGGGATTTGCATTACAAGATGTATGAGGACAGATTTGCTGACCTGAACACGTATAGCGTGGAGGAAAGGAGAAACAGAGGCGATAAGATACAGACGTTCAAATATTTGAAACGTATTAATCCGCAAATGAACCTTTTCCGGAGATGGGAAGGCAGTAGAACTAGAGGGCATGAAATGAGATTGAAGGGGGGCAGACTCAAGAAAAATGTAAGGAAGTATTTTTTCACAGAGAGAGTGGTGGATACTTGGAATGCCCTCCCGCAGGAGGTGGTGGAGATGAAAACAGTAATGGAATTCAAAAATGCGTGGGATAAACATAAAGGAATCCTGTTCAGAAGCAATGGATTCACAGAAGCTTAGTGGAGATTGGGTGGCAGAGCCGGTGGCGGGAGGCGGGGCTGGTGGTTGGGAGGCTGGGCTAGTGCTGGGCAGACTTCTACGGTCTGTGCCCTGAAAATGGCAGATAAATGGCAGATACAAATCAAAGTCATGTATACACATAAAAGCAGCACATACGAGTTTATCTTGTTGGGCAGAGTGGCTTGGACCGTACAGGACTTTCTCTGCCGTCATCTACTATGTAAACTATGTAGGTTCACTGAAGTTCCCGTTAGACAGCCTGGCAGCCAGCTCCTCCACATCTTCAGCCCAGTCCACTCTGAATTGTTTGGCAGCTGGTTGAGCTGGACTTGTCAGAGCCAAAATTTTCCTCAGCAGGTCCTCCTGCTTTCCAAGCTTTAAACATGGCTCGTATGAACTGGGGAAGATAAAATTCTGCTCAGGGGAGTTGGTTATCACCAGGAGCGGAGAAAAAGAGCCAGGCAGAGGATCCTCCAACATCAGACATGGTGGCTGCTCAGTCACGCAAAGCCCAGTCAGTAATAGCGGTGGTTCCCACCAAAACTGGAACCGTCACCGTATTAAGCTTCCAACACCAGAACCTCCCTGATTCACACCTTCGGACGCAGCCAAACCCACAGTCTTAGGCTCCCCATACACTGTGCTCCCAGAGCCTCTACACCTCTGTCCACAGGTCTGATGTCGGGAGGGAATAGTTGGAGCTCATACCACACCTTCCTTGCCTCGAGCAGGGCTCCAGCCACAAGACACCTACTCGCCTAACCATACGTTGGAAAAGTGGAGGACCAAAAGGTACAGTCAGCACTAACAACCTCTTGCAAGACCCAAGGTATCACTTTACTCCTATTTTTTGTTTTTTGGCAGTTCAAATTTGGCATTCAATGCTCCAGAGGAAAACCCCTGGAGCTGAGGGAAAGACCCAGCTGCCTGAGCGTTTAACACCCCAGGGGTTAAACGTGGCCCCCACGGACCAACACCCCAACTTCCCAATGGTACTACCAAGAGCCAGCCAAAATTTATTTTTTTTAATGAAATACCCAACAAATTAAAATTAGAAATGTTCTATAAGGAAAAAAAAAACCAGCCAAGTGACTGGGCCTCCCTTGTGCCTACCAGACTGGTTCAGACTGCATAGGCTATACGCCCACCATCTGCTGGAGAATGAGAACATACTGGTTGGGTAGAAACTGCAGAGTGCACTTATACAGATTCAAAGTCAGGTGCTCTCAGTCTAATCTAATTCAGATATTTATAGACCACCAAAGCTTAATGGTCCTAAGCGGTATACAAAGTTTCTAAAAAATTTAGATCGTATAGCTATAAACCAGTACAAACTTACATCAATTCTTCCAACAGAATTTTTTTTTTTTAACAAAAAATTGTATGAGAAGCTGGTAGGTATGCATAAAAGTGTCTGGACTGGTCTCATAAGGAAAACATTTTTAAAAAATAAAATTTGCTTATAAGGAAGCTGATGCCATATAGTTTATAATCACTGTTCAATCACCTGAACTGTCTTCAGATGTCTACGGCAATGCTTTATTGTAGTTCTATCAACAAATCATTCAAACATTGTCACATAGGTTGTGACACGCTAGTACCAGAAGACTATCTAGTCTTCAGTAGCTCCTGCTAAGTTTAGGGGGATAATGATCATTTTTAAAGGCACTAAGGTAATTAAGACCCACTTATCAGACAGTTATAAAAGAATAGCTATTCCCACTGCTCCCTGAAATACAAAGACAAAGGTTTACTTGTATGTCCCATCCTCAAAATTGCGCTCAACAGAAATTCATTCCAGAGCCTTTTCTGTGAGCAGCTGAATTCTTGAAACAAATTACAATTGGACCTCCATCTTGAACCCAACTATTTGGTATTTCACAGAAAGATCAAGGTTTACACATGCCTTTATTTACAAATGCCAATTGCAGTTGTTTGCTAGATTTTACACATTTTATATGTTTTGCATTTGTGTACCCAGTCTGTTTTAATTATTTCAACTAATATGATATATATTTTACGTTAGTCTGGATTTTAAAGTATTACACATATTTGATTTTTCATAACTCTCTGAAAACAAAGCATTTTGATCAATGGAATAAAAATGCTTTTAAAGTAAAAAAAAAAAAAAGAAAAAGTGATCAGATACTATATAAAAACTGAACTGTTAGCAACTGGTCATTAGAGTTAGGTCCATGAATATGTTTTTACTGCTACTCTTGGGAAAATCTTTAGCCAATCAGATGATTTGTGACGAATATTTACCAGGAGTTGCATGGGTCTCCCTTGCATACTCTACACACTACAGCTACCCGAGTCCCATCCCTGCACTCTTTTCTTACCTGGAGAGCTCAGTTTCTGCTCCAGCACCTTCACTCTCTGTTGAAGTCGTTCATATACTGCCACAACCTGTA
Source organism: Microcaecilia unicolor (assembly GCF_901765095.1). NCBI lineage: Eukaryota > Metazoa > Chordata > Amphibia > Gymnophiona > Siphonopidae > Microcaecilia > Microcaecilia unicolor. The sequence goes on from NC_044031.1 coordinate 639,290,028, forward strand.
CCACTGCCCGGCGGGAGAATTCCACTCGCTCCTGCAACTGTGACTCTATCTCCTCACTGCTGCTGCTTGCCAGCGTTGCTAAGAAAGAGAAGGCAGGCTCCAACAATCCTTCTCCTGAGGAAATAAAACAAAAACACAAGAAAGAGTCAATAAAACCGAAGGCTAGGGACAATGTGTGAAAACCACAAGAGCAGATAACTGAAAATTGAAAGAACAGAGAAAAATACAGGGTGGAAAAGGCTATAGAAGAGAGAGAGAAAAAGAAGGGGAAAATGAAGCCAGAAAGAGACTGTAATCCTATTTTCAGATGGTAAGTGACTACCAGGGACGTTAATCTCTAGCAGTCCTCTCTTTCCTGACACATTTTGTAGAAGGCCCAGGAACTCGCCTTCCTTCCATCACACTTTCCTACCTCGCTCCCTCTCATCTTTACGTTCCTGATTGCTGTCAGAGTCTGGCTCAGGTTCCGGTACTAGCAAAGCTTTGCGATCTGATAACAGGTCGCCCAGCCCTTGCTCCAGGTCATAGCGTTTGAGGATGATCCGGACATTTTCATCAAACTGAAAAAGGAAACAAGGCGGGTAAGGGACTCCTAATTTAAAGGATATCCAGAAGACAGAAAAATAGAATACAGACACAAAGGAAATGAGATAGAAAAGAGAGGCACAGCTTATGGGTTCTAAAAAAGTAAGAGAATGTGCAGTGAAGAAACAGAAACGGTCTAAAAGAGACAGCAGTAGTATACTTGACATCATAAAAATGTAACAGGAAGCAACAAAAACAGATGTATAAACCTTACCCTAGTGGAGTTAAAAAGTATTAGGATCAGACAACACATAAGCCAAGAAAAAGTCAATTAAGAGGAGAGAAAGAAAAATCTACAACTGTCAGACACTAGTAAGGGAGTGAGTAATTGAGAACGAACAAGCAACACGGTAGGTCAAACAGACTGCGGCAAAGACCTGGCTCCAGTAGCGGTTGATAATGAGCAATGAGGCATCATCTGTGGCCTGCCGGCGCTCCAGCTTCTCAATGTGTTCCCGCAGCTCATCCTCAATGGCTTGTCGTTGGTCCAGCATTTCAGCCAGCTTCCGGTTCCTTGCCTGCAGAGTTTTGATGTCTAGCTCCTCCTGTCAGGGGAATGGGTAAGCAAGGTATTAATGTACAATGCCTTTGATGAATCTCTTCATAAAGGGGGTTAATAAATCTAGAGAGAGACAGAAGTATGTAAGTATTCTTCCTCCCTATTAAAGTAATTCTTCCTCCCTATTATGGGGAAGGAAGGGCAACACAAAAAGGGAGATTCTAATCAAAAGTGAACATTGATAGTCTTTCAGGAAACAGTCATAAGGTTCAACTGCACTGGCAAGAACAAAGAAGAAATTATGTCTCACCTGATAGTTTTATTTTCTTTAGTCAGAGACTCTGTTCTGAACAAATGGATTATCATCACCTCCTACCAGCAGACATCACTAATATAAGCAGTGGTGCTCCCTGAACAATCCATCTGCCCATGCAGCAGGTCTCTCTTTGTAACACACCCAGCCCCGTCAACCACTGCAGCTGCAATAAGCTAGCAAAACACCAGAGTAGCACTCACTACCCTGCATATACCAGGGAATAGCCATTTCACAGGAACCCTGTAAGGCTGCCAATCAGAACTGTACTTTTTTTTCCTGAAATGAACTGAAAGGGAACACAAAGCACACCCAGAACTCAGGCCGAGGTCTTCCAAGGGCAGGATTTCAGAAAAGTGTCACTATCAGGTAAGACAACTTCTCCTCTCTTAGTGTCAGCTTCCACTGTTTTGAACTAAATTGGGAAGAGGAAGTCAAGGCCCCCCACCGAAAAACAGCTCTGTTAAAGTCTGTGCGGACTCTGATCTACACATCCAAGTCACCACCCTGCAGATCTCCTCAGGGGATACCGCGCAGGCTTGAGCCCTACTAGAAGCACTGGACGATTCTTGCCAGTGTAAACAGGTTCAATAGCTGCCTTAATCCACCTCACAATGGAGGCCTTCAAGACCACCTGCCCGTCGGAGGGCCATGGAAGAGCACAAAGAAGAGGTCTGAGAGACGAAACTCATTCATCTCCTTCAGGTGCCTGAGCAGCATCCTCCGAACATCCAAACTGTGAAGCCTCTGACCCTCCGGCAACAATCCCACCACAAAGGGGGGCAAGGAAACCTCCTGATTCACATGGAATGGAGACATCACACCTGGAAAAAAGGATGGGACCATATGCAAGGATACAGAATCCTCCAAGAAGAGATAGGGATCCCGACACAAGAGGGTCTGTAATTCTGAGACCCTCCTAGCAAAGATGATGGCCACCAAAAACAGGCATGAGGGTAAGAGCCTTCAAGAAAGCGAAGTGCAGGGGCGCAAATGGAGCTTCGGACAGTGCCCAGAGGACCAGACTGGAGGTCCCAAGAAGGAAAGGAAGGACGAAGAGGGGGTGCAAATGTGCCACCCCGTACAGAAACCAAGACACCTCTCTATGCAAAGCCACAGAAATGCCCTTCACCTTCCATAAAAGCTAGGCAATGCAGCCACCTGGACCCTCAGGGAGCTCAAGGCCAGCCCCTGTTCCAGGCCCTGCAGCAGAAAACCCAAAACATTGGGATCCTGAGCACTCAAGGGAGAATGAATCCTGGTGCAGGAAATGGTCCCTAACACACATCAGACGCAGACATAAGCCAGGGATGTAGCAGACTTCCTGGAGCGAAGCAGAGTAGAAATCACTGCAGGGGAAAACCCGAGGTTCTCTAATCATCGCCTCTCAATGGCCATACCAAAGCTAAAAGGGATTCAGATCTTCCATTTCTATCAGCCCTTGCCAGAGTAGACATTAACCCTGGGCAGAGGAAGCTGGTTCTCCACCAGCAGATGCTGACGTCCATATACCAAGGCCTGCAAGGCCAATCCGGAATCACCAGCAAGACCAGATCAGAATGATGCACAATCCTGCAAAATAACGGGCCAATGAGAGGCCATGGAGGGAAGAGGCTCCACTATAGACCAAGGATGTACCAGGGCACCTATTCCTGAGAGACCAGATCCCTCTGGCAACTGAAAGCATTCTGCCTCTGCATTCAAGATGAACTAAAGAGGTCCCCAGCAGTCCACAATGAGCTGAAAAGCTAGAGCCCCAGCTCCCATTCTCCCGGATCCAAGAGACAGTGACCGATAAAGTCTGCCTGCACATTGTCTTTGCCCCTATGACAAAAATAATAGAACTTAGTGCTGGGAACCACGACTACATTTAGGCATGACCATATACACCAATGAAAACCTGGTGTAAATCCCCGTATGGATCCCACTAATTCTATCACAATGAGCATAAATTGCAGGAATGCCACCAACTCGCCATGCACCTCCCATGGTCATGCCCCCTTTTCAGGTCCGCGCACTAAATTTACACACACTTCTTTAAAGCATGCCTACAAACCTGCATATAAATTCTAATTATTGCCAATTAGTGCCGATAATTGTTTTTTAAATCGCCCAAAAGGCCTTCCTTCCCTGTTTAAGTTGCTACTTTCCCATCTCAATGGAATTCTTTTCAGCTGAACTATGTTTTGTAAACCACTTCGATGGTCTTCCTGTGAGCAGTACATCAAACTCTTGAATAAACTTCAAAACTTGGCACTGATTGGTTTGTTATTCAATTAAGTTGCATGCACAAATTGGGTGCGTGCCCAAATTTACGCTCACAACTCAAAGCGCCATATACAGAATCCGGGGGAATATGGACCGCTGAGAGAGCCTACAGATGTATTTCTACCCACCTACAGATATCTGCCTCCTCTTCACCGCCTCACTCCTGGTTCTGCCCTGCTTGTTAATGTACACCACAGCCGTGGTATTGTCTGACTTTACTCCGACCACTTTCCCTTCCAGGAGTGGCCAAAACTCCTGCAGAGCCAGATGGACAGCCCAGGTCTCAAGCAGTTGATGGACCAGGTTGTCTCCTGGCTTGGCCAGGTGCTTCCAACCAAGGAGACTCACATTTATTTATTTAACACATTTATACCCCGCATTTTCCCACTAGTTGTAGGCTCAATGTGGCTTACACAATACCGTAGTACAGGCTACAGTTAGTAAAATACAATTAAACAATGTAATAATAAGATAGTAATCAAAATGCAACATATAAAACAGAGATACTGGGTACATGGACCATTAGTCTGACCAAGTGTGGCTATTCTTATATACTCATTGCTGGATAATGTAGTAAAAGCGGTTAGGTAGATTTGAGGAAAGACACTGCTTAACCCTGTGGGTAAGTAGCATGGAATCTTGCCAGATTCTGGTAACCTGGATTAACCACTGTTAGAAACAAGATGATGGTCTAACCCAATATCACAATTCTTATCTTCTTATGTTCTGTGACTAGGAAACAACTCAGGTCAACCACTAAGTTGTAGGTAATGCATTAAGCTAGTCTAATAAAACGTATATTTAACAAGATTTCTAGAGTTGTCTTTTTGTCATCAGGAAAGTTTTTAAAAATTCTTATCCAACTGTCAAGCTAATAAAAATGAATATCTAAAGTTAACCAGGTAAGTTCAGGACTGAGTTTTCTAACCCAATGTAACCAGTTAAGCAAACAGAACTGAGTGTTGGCACTACCTGGTTAAAGATTAAGGACACCCATCATCCCTAAAGCCCTCCCAAACATTACTGTTAAATTTTATCAGGACAGAGGGGGGGAATTTGAAAACTGGGATTTGTCCAGTTAACTCTCAAAGTTACACGGACATCAGCCCTTTGTATTTAGAAAAATATAAAAATAAACCAGTTAATATTCAGCCTGCAGCAGTCAGCGTTCTTTAAAACACCAACTAACGTGGGCAGAATAAGCCCAGATATTCAATGCCGGGCCATGTTTTGGCCCAGCACTGAATACCCAGAGCTAACTCAGCCTGTGCTAGCCACCAGGTCTTACGTGAGTCAAAGCTGAACATGGACTTACTTATATGAGTATAGGGCCAGAATCCGATCCCCTCCCAACTAGCAACCCTCTTCAGATTCCTCCTCCCCCCCACAAGGATCCTTTCAGGCCTACTTAAGTCTGATCCCTGGTAGTCTAGTAAGAGAATGGGCAGAAGCAATGCCCACTCCTACCATCAAAGCTGCAAAATAGCTACTGTAACATGCTGCAGTGCCCATTTGCTTGTGCCAATTTCTCCACTAGAACACCAGAGACAGGCACAGGTAGTCCCAAAAGGATTTTTTTTTTTTTTTTGGGGGGGGGGGGGGGGGGGGTGACGCTTTGCCTTAACTCTATCCCCAGATTGCCCACAAACTAGCAGGTTCAGCATAGGCAGTTAAGAGGGAATCAGTGGCACTACACAAGTGATTTTAAATTGCTTTAAATATTGACCATAAAACATTTAAGAACAAGACACAAAAACCTGGGAATACTACTACTAATCATTTCTATAGCGCTACTAGACATACGCAGCGCTGTACACTTGAACACGAAGAGACAGTCCCTGCTCGACAGAGCTTATAATCTAATTAGGACAAACAAACAGGACAAACAAGAGATAAGGGAATATTACAGTGAGGATGATAAAATAAGGGTTCTGAACAAGTGAATAAGGGTTAGGAGTTAAAAGCAGCATCAAAAAGGTGGGCTTTTAGCTTAGATTTGAAGACGGCCAGAGATGGAGCTTGACGTACCGGCTCATGAAGTCTATTTCAGGCATATGGTGCAGCAAGATAAAAGGAACGGAGTCTGGAGTTAGCAGTGGAGGAGAAGGGTGCAGATAAGAGAGATTTACCCAGTGAACGGAGTTCCCGGGGAGGAATGTAGGGAGAGATGAGAGTGGAGAGGTACTGAGGAGCTGCAGAGAGAATGCATTTATAAGTCAATAAGAGGAGTTTGAACTGTATGCAGAAACAGATAAGAAGCCAGTGAAGTGACTTGAGGAGAGGGCTAATATGAGCATAACGACACTGGCGGAATACTAGTCGTGCAGCAGAATTTTGAACAGATTGAAGAGGAGAGAGATGGCTAAGTGGGAGATCTGTGAGAAGCCAGTTGCAATAGTCTAAGCGAGAGGTGATAAGAGTATGGATGAGGGTTCTGGTAGTGTGCTCAGACAGAGCAAATTTTGGTGATATTATAGAGAAAGAAACGACAGGTTTTAGCAGTCTGCTGAATGTGTGCAGAGAAGGAGCGGGAGGAGTCAAAGATGACTCCAAGGTTACAAGCTGATGAGACAGGAAGGATGGGAGTGTTATCCACAGAAATAGAGAATGAAAGAAGAGGAGAGGTTGGTTTAGGGGGAAAGATAAGAAGCTCAGTCTTGGTCATGTTTAGTTTCAGATGGCGCTGAGACATCCAGGCAGCAACGTCAGACAGGCAGGCTGATACTTTGGCCTGGATTTCAGCTGAGATTTCTGGTTTGGAGAGGTAGATCTGGGAGTCATCAGCATAAAGATGATACTGAAAACCATGGGATGAGATCAGAGTACCAAGGGAAGAAGTACAGATGGAGAAAAGAAGAGGTCCCAGGACAGATCCCTGAGGTACACCAACTGACAGTGGGATAGGAGTAAAGCAGGATCCACTGTTTGTCCTAATTAGATTGTAAGCTCTGTCGAGCAGGGACTGTCTCTTCATGTTCAAGTGAACAGCTCTGCGTACGTCTAGTAGCGCTTTAGAAATGATAAGTAGTAGTAGTATACACTAAAGGTACGCTGGGAGAGATAAGAAGAAAACCAGCAAAGAAAAGAGCCCTGAAATCCAAGTGAGGACAGCGTATCAAGGAGTAGGATGTGATCAAGTGTCAAAAGAAGCAGACAGATCGAGAAGGATGAGGATAGAAGAGAGACCTTTGGATCTGGCTGGGAACAGGTCATTGGAGACTTTAGCAAGTGCTGTTTCAGTTGAATGAAGGGGGTGAAAGCCAGACTGAAGTGGATCAAATAGCTTGAGATGAAAGAAAGTCAAGGCAACGGCAGTGAACAGCACATTCAAGTATCTTGGATAGGAAAAGGAGGAGGGAGATGGGGCGATAGTTGGAAGGACAGGTATGGTCCAATGAAGGTTTTTTTAAGGAGTGGTGTGACTATGGCATGTTTGAAGGCATCAGGAACAGTCACAGTGGAAAGTGAAAGATTGAGGATATGACAGATAAATGGGATGACAGTAGGAGAAATAGTGTAAAGTAGATGGGTGGGAATAGGATCAGAGGAACAGGTAGTTAGTTTTGAGGAGGAAAGAAGATGTGTAGTTTCCTCTTCAGTGATTTCAGAAAAGGAGGCAGGGGTTGGAGGGTTGAGAGAATGGGCTAAGGGAAGGAGAGATGGAGGTGACCTGGTTGAGAATTCAAGTTTAATCTTGTTAACCTTATCATGAAAGTACTCAGCCAGAGTCTGGGGAGAAAGTGAAGGGGAAGTTGGAGGTGAAGGCACTTTGAGGAGAGATTTCAGTGTGGCAAAGAGACATCGAGGGTTTGAGCCAAGAGAATTTGTCAACTGGATGTAATAGTCCTGTTTGGCAAGTAAAAGAGCAAACTGGAAGGAGGTCAGCAAGAATTTGAAATGTATGAAGTCAGCATGGGCACGGGGTTTCAGCCAAAGGCGTTCGACAGAGCGGGCACAGGAACGTAGGTAGTGGATTCTAGAGGTCAGTCAAGGCTGGGGTTTGGTACGTTTTGCAGAACGGGGGAACGGAAGGAGCGAGAGTATCCAGAGCAGAGGAGAGAATAGTATTATAGGAAGAAACAGCCTCATTGATAGACTTGGATAACATAGTGGTAGACAAGAGATTTGAAACACTGAAGGACAGAGTAGATGGGTCAATAGCCTTAAGATTCCTAAATGTATTGGTTAAGATTGGACGGGACTGGGGAGGAGGGTGTTTAAGCAATAATGCCAAAAGGGAAACAAGATGACATTTTAGATGTAGCTAATGCACTGACCATAATGAAAGTCTTTAAAATGTCAAACACATACATGGCTTGAGACACTGATCAATGATCACTTTTTAAAAAAAAGCTCAGGGAGAGGAAGAGTAATGTCATGCCATCTGAAATACTGTGTGAAATTTCAGGTACGAAAACCTGTCAAAAATCACACCATTCCCCCAAAACTAAGAAGTCAGTCCTTTTGCTCTTTTAATTTTCTCTTCTTCACAACTAACCCATTTGCAAACTAGAGAACCAATGCAGTGTTGTTAGGCTTCCTAGTGAAGTGCATCAACACATTACAACCTACCATGGACAGGACGCTACCCAGCTTGATAGTTTCCACCTTGGTGCCCGAGTCCTCCACGGCCGCTTTCTTCTCTGGGGGCACCGAGGTGCCGGGATCCCCCCCGGACCGTTTACTTCCAATGCCAGACATCCTGCGGCTGCAAAGCAAGTGAAGAGATTTATTAAGGGCGGAAAACCGCCAGCCAGAGACTGTGTGCGAAACGCAAACATTCCAAGTCCACATGCATTTGACGGCCCCGACACAATCACTCGCCGAGCGCCGCTCTTCATACGCGACCGGCGACTCTCCCTCGCGCTCTAGCACTACTACTTATCATTTCTATAGCGCTACAAAGCATACGCACCTCTTTCTTTTCTCTTCCGCGATCCCCCTCTACAGCATGTCCCCACCTCCGTCCGTCCTACCTTTAAGATTATATTTACAACCTGTTCGGGACCAGCCCCACGATTTCCCTTCTCACGGCGTCGCGCCGCACCAGCTCGTCAGACGCAATCCCTCCCTAGTCCGCCGCCCCCTCTGACGTACTTCCTATTTCCAGTAGGCCGGGTCCTGGAAGACCTGTAAGCAAGGAGGTTTGATTGAGAACCGGAGTCGGCATGACGTAAAAAAGTTGAAGCCACTTAGCTTTATCTCCGTTTCCCCTTCCACCCTTCCATTTGTCATTCTGGAGAATGGCACGGCGACAGTAACCGCAGGGATGGGGATGGGATGGGATGGGGGGGACAGAGCCCGTGGTCACGGGACAAGCTTTGTCCCCATATCATTTTCTACTTTGAATCCTGTTAATGTTTATTTTTGAGTGATGCAGATGATGATATTTGGATTTTTTGGGAAAAACAAGCAAACATACTGGCTATAATGGGGAATCCTGTACATTCCTGCTCTCAGCATATCTTCTAAGAAGGCATTTTCTATTGCAGGAAGGACTTTGCAAGACAGCAGAGCTAGACTGAATCCTGAGATTGTTAATGACTTATTCATCCACAGATTAAAAAAAAAATCATATCAGTGCTTCATAGGGCATATTTCTCCCCCTCTCCCCCACCAAGTAGGTTGTATTTTGTACCCCTAGACATTTTAACAGGGAGGATTAGGAATCCTTGGGGTTGTAGAAGTCAGCTATTGTTGGGGTTTGAAGGATAGAGGGTGGTGTTATTATTGTTTTCTATTTCTCATTTATAAACAACAGTTGCACAGCATATTGTTCCTTTTTATACTTTAATAAAAAGATTTAAATATAAAATCATAAGTGTTCGAGGCTTCTGCAGATGAGGAAAGAGCCCACATGGATGGGATGGTGACACAACCTGCAGGCATAGAGACAGAATCTGTGGGCATGGGATGGGGATGGGGACAGAGACAGAACCCATGGGATAAGGATGGGGACAAACTTTGTCCCTGTATCATTCTTTATTCGCTGTACAATCAAAACAAATCAAACAAAACCTATCAGCTGCTGCATCCACATAAGTACATAAGTATTGCCACACTGGGACAGACCAAAGGCCCATCAAGCCCAGCATCCTGTTTCCAACAGTGGCCAATCCAGGTCACAACTACCTGGCAAGATCCCAAAAAAGTTCAATACATTTTATGCTACTTATCCCAGAAATAAGCAGTGGCCCAAGTCCATTTAATAATGGTCTATGGACTTTTCCTTTAGGAAGCCAACCAGACCTTTTTTAAACCCTGCTTAGCTAACCGCCTTTACCGCATTCAATGGCGATGTTCAGAGTTTAAATACACACTGAGTGAAGAAAAATGTTCTCTGATTCGTCTTAAGTTCACTACTTTGTAGCTTCATCGCATGTCTCCTAGTATTTTTGGAAAGAGTAAACAAACGATTCACGTCTATCCGTTCCACTCCACTCATTATTTTATAGACCTCTATCATATCTCCCCTCAGCCGTCTTTTCTCCAAGCTGAAGAGCCCTAGATGCTTCAGCCTTTCCTCATAGGGAAGTCGTCCAATTCCCTTTATAATTTTCGTCACCCTTCTCTGTATGTTTTCTAATTCCACTATATCTTTTTGAGATGCAGGGACCATAAGTGAACACAATATTTGAGGTGCGGTCGCACCATGGACTGATACAAAGGCATAATGTCCTCTCTTTTGTTTTCTATTCCTTTCCTAATAATACCTAACGTATTTGCTTTCTTAGCAGAGTATTTCAACGTATCGCCAACAGCGATGTTGAGATCCCTTTCTTGGTCGGTTACTCCTAAAGTGGAACCTTGCATTATGTAGCTATAGTTCGGGTTCCTCTTTCCCACATGCATCACTTTGCACTTGGCCAACACCAACATTAAACGTCATCTACCATTTAGATGCCCAGTCTCGTAAGGTACTCTTGTGATTTTTCACAGTCATCTAGCGGTCCAACCGATTCTTTTGTCAGCTTCTTGCTTTTAATATACCTAAAAAACTTTTTACTATGTGTTTATGCCTCCAACACAATCTTTTTTTCAAAGTCCTTCTTTGCTTTCATTATCAGCTCTTTGCATTTATCTTGACATTCCTTATGCTGTTTCTTATTATTTTCAGTTGGTACCTTCTTCCATTTTCTGAAGCATTTTCTTTTAGCTCTAATAGCTTCCTTCACCTCATTTTTTAACCATGCTGGCTGTCGTTTGGTTTTCCTCCCTCCTTTTTTAATACACGGAATATATTTGGCCTGGGCTTCCAGGATGGTATTTTTGAAAAATTTCCACTCCTGATGTAAATTTTTGACCCTCGCAGCTGCTCCTCTGTTTTTGTTTTCACCATTCTCATTTTATCATATTCTCCTTTTTGAAAGTTAAACACTAACATATTGGATTTCCTGTGTATACTTACACCAAAGCTAATATCAAATCTGATCATATTGAGATCACTGTTATCAAGCGGCCCTATCACCATTACCTCCCGCACCAGATCATGCACTCCACTGAGGACCAGGTCTAGAATTTTTCCTTCTCTTGTCTGCTCCAATACCTTTCTTGGGCCTACCGTGGATTCTTTAATCACTGCGGTGACTAAGAAAACGGCGTTGCCGGTGGAAGGTGGCACGGCCCTAAAGGACGCCCAAGACAGGAGATTGGAGGTGGCTTTAAAGTCGTCCTTCGAGGCGGCTGCTTTAAGTTTGCAGGCCTCAATTTGCGGCTCCTATGTGGCCAGGGCGTGCCTGACGCTGGTGCAGCGGGCTCCCCCCTCGGATCCTTCCTTGAGGGCTGATTGGCCAGTCCTGGAATCGGGCTTGGCCTACTTGGCAGACTTGCTGTATGATGTCTTGAGAGCCTAGGCTAAAGGTGTGGCTCAGACAGTCTCTGCACGGCGGTGGCTTTGGCTAAAGCATTGGTCTGCTGACCACGCCTCTAAGTCTCGCCTGGCTAAGTTGCCTTTTAAAGGCAAGCTGCTCTTTGGGGTTGAGCTGCACAAGATTGTGACCGATCTCGGCACGTCTAAGGGCAAGAGGTTACCGGAGGTCAGGGCTCGGGCCAGTGGTGCCCGCTCCGGTTCCTCCAAAGGACGGTTTCAGGAAGCCCGTCGGTATCGCCCGGGCAAGTCGGGCTCCTCTGCCCCCTTTTCCTTCATAAGGAACTTCTCCCCCAAGCAGCATTCCTTTCGCAGAGACCGCCGTCCCGGAGGTGCCTCCTCCGGTCCTCCCCCAGGGTCTCGTACCCAATGACGGGACGCTGGTCCATGGCCCAGAGCAGATTGGAGGATGCCTATCCTCGTTTTTGGGCGAGTGGACCAGGGTAACTTCAGACGCTTAGGTGCTGGAAGTCATCAGAGATGGCTACAAGCTAGAGTTCTGCCGACCCTTAAGAGACTCTCCCTGCAAGTCTCCGGTCAAAGCTGTGGCAGTGCAGCAGACTTTGGACAATCTGATCCGCCTGGGTGCGGTCGTTCCGGTGCCAGAAGATCAGCTTAGCAAGGGACGTTACTCCATTTACTTTGTGGTACCAAAGAAAGGAGGTTCTGTCCGGCCTATCCTCGACCTCAAAGGGGTCAATCGGGCCTTGTAAGTTCGGCACTTCCGGATGGAGACTCTCCGCTCTGTTATAGCGGCAGTGCAGGCAGGGGAGTTCCTGGCATCCTTGGACATCAAGGAAGCTTACTGGCATATTCCCATCTGGCCTCCTCATCAACGCTTTCTGCGTTTTGCAGTTCTGAGCCGACACTTCCAGTTCAGAGCCCTCCCTTTCGGGTTGGCTACTGCTCCGCGGACCTTCTCCAAAGTAATGGTGGTCATCGCGGCCTTCCTACGCAAGAAAGGAGTACAAGTCCATCCTTATCTGGACGACTGGTTGATTCGAGCCCCCTCTTATACAGAGTGCGGCAGAGCTTCAGACCGGGTGATTGCTCCTTTGAGCTCCCTGGGGTGGATCATCAACTGGGAGAAAAGCCAGCTGCGCCCGACTCAGTCCCTGGAGTATCTGGGAGTTCGATTCGACTCCCAAGTGGGCAGAGTGTTCCTGCCAGACAATCGGATTGTCAAACTTCAGGCTCAGGTTGACAAGTTCCTAGCAGCCTCTCCTCTTCGGGCTTGGGACTATGTGCAGCTGTTGGGCTCTATGACGGCCACGATGGAAGTAGTGCCCTGGGTCAGGGCCCATATGAGACCTATACAGCTCTCTCTGCTGCAGCGATGGACTCCATCTTCGGAGGATGACGCTGTGCGCCTTCCCTTGGATCCGGCAGTGTGCAAGGCACTGAGCTGGTGGCTGAGGCCAGACAAGCTGTCCGCAGGAATGCCTCTTATGACCCCGGAGTGGGTTGTCGTCACGGCGGACGCCTCTTTGACAGGCTGGGGAGCCCACTACTTGGGAAGGACAGCGCAGGGGCTCTGGTCCCTTGCAGAGGCAAGTGGTCTATCAACCTCCTGGAACTCAGAGCCATTCGGTTGGCACCTTTGGAGTTTCTCCCGGTCCTGGCGCTGAAGCCAGTACGGGTCCGGTTGGACAATGCCACGGCTGTGGCCTATGTCAATCACCAGGGAGGTACCATGAGCGCCCCTCTAGCCAAGGAGGCCATGAAGCTATGCCTGTGGGCGGAAGCAAACCTGGAACAGCTGTCGGCGGCCCACATTGCGGGAGTCGTGAATACTGCTCAGGCCTTCTTGGACATCACGAAGCGCTGGGGCCAGCCGAGCCTAGATCTGATGGCGTCATCAGCCAATTGCCAAGTGCCGCGCTTTTTCAGCAGAGGACGGGTCCCTCGATCTCTGGGAGTAGATGCTCTTCTCCAACAGTGGCCGACACAGGAGCTTCTCTATGTGTTCCCACCTTGGTCCATGTTGGGCAGGGTGCTAGGCCGGGTGGCAAAGCATCCGGGCCAGATAATCCTGGTGAGTCCAGATTGGCCCAGACGTCCCTGGTATGCGGACTTGATCAGGCTTTCAGTGGACGGCCCTCTGCAGCTGCCAGCGGAGCGGGGCCTGTTGCATCAGGGTCCCGTGGTAATGGAGGATCCCTCCCCCTTTGGTCTTTCGGCCTGGCTATTGAGCGGCAGCGTCTGAGGAAGAAGGGCTTCTCAGACAAGGTCATCGCCACTATGCTGAGAGCGAGGAAGCGCTCTACTTCTACTGCTTACGCCAGGGTTTGGCGTACCTTTGCATCGTGGTGTGAGGCAGGCTCACTTTCTCCCTTTACTGCTCCAATTTTTTCAGTATTGGCGTTCCTGCAAGAAGGTCTGGAAAAAGGCCTGTCGCTCAGTTCCCTTAAGGTCCAGGTAGCGGCTCTTGCTTGCTTCAGGGGTCACCTGAAGGGTGCTTCCCTGGCCTCGCAGCCAGATGTGGTGCGCTCTCTCAAGGGAGTTAATCACCTGTGCCCTCCTCTGCACTCAGTGGTACCTGCGTGGAATCTCAATCTGGTGCTAAGAGCCTTTGCAGAAGCCGCCTTGTGAACCCTTGTCGAGGGCATCTCTGAAAGACCTGACGTTGAAAGCAGTCTTTTTGGTGGCTATTACTTCAGCCAGAAGAGTTTCCGAGCTCCAGGCGCTATCATGTCGAGAGCCCTTTCTGCAGTTCACTGAGGCAGGAGTGTCTATTCGCACAGTGCCTTCCTTCCTGCCCAAGATTGTTTCTCGCTTCCATGTGAATCAGCAGCTCTGTCTACCCTCCTTTCGTAGGGAGGACTACCCAGAGGAGTACTCTGCTCTCAAATAGCTAGATGTGAGACGAGTCATCATCAGATACTTGGAAGTAACCAATGATTTCTGGAAGCCGGATCATCTGTTTGTGCTGTTCGCAGGTCCTCGTAAGGGTCTGCAGGCTGCCAAGCCTACAGTGGCACGATGGGTCAAGGAAACCATTGCAGCGGCTTATGTGGCCGCGGGGAAGGTGCCGCCTATCCAGCTGAAGGCTCACTCCACTAGAGCACAGGCGGCCTCGCTGGCAGAGGCCGGGTCCGTCTCCTTGGAAGAGATTTGTAGGGGGGCAACTTGGGCATCGGCTCATACCTTCTCCAGACTTTACCACTTGACTGTGGCTGCTCGGGCGGAGGCCCGGTTTGGAGCTTCAGTGTTGCGGTCAGGGATTTCTATGTCCCGCCCTGGGTGAGTACTGCTTCGGTACATCCCACCAGTCTATGGATTGATCAGCATGATGATATGGAAGGTAAAATTATGTATCATACCTGATCATTTTCTTTCCATTAATCATAGCTGATCAATCCATAGCCCCTCCCAGATATCTGTACTGTTTATATTCTGGTTGCATTTCAGGTTCAAGTTTAGTCTTCAGTTCCTGTTCAGGAGGACTTCGTGTTCAAGTTTTTACTGGAGAATCACCCAGTAAAATTTGAAAGAGCACCATATAGGTAGCTACGAGCCCTTGGTGCAAGTGTTTGAACATAAAGCCTTCAAACAGAATATAATAAAACACTGAGATTTAAGAGTGAGACGTTAAGTTCCATCAAAAGCAAATCATGCAGTTGATTCCTCCAATGCTGATATGATAGAGCCCCTGTTTAGTCCAGTACTGCAATAAACACTTCTTCCTCAATATACAAACTTTCATTGTCCAAATTTTGGAAATCCTTACCCCTGCTTTCCAGAGTAGAAACCTGACCCAAAAGGATACCATCAGGAAAAAAGGCAATAGATTGTTGAATAATGTATTCTAAATATCTTATTAAAGATCTCCAAAAAGACCGAATAACCTCACAACCCAAGAAAGTATGGTAAAGTATTAAGAAGTGCCCTTCAAACATACTGCTGCCTTAAATTTATGCACCCCAAAGATTTTACTCTGTATAGTTCCCCCTCCCCCCCCCCCAGATTCCATATAGCGCTACTTAAGTTGCGCACATATATCCAGTCGTATTCCAGATTTGTGCATTCAACTTAATTAGCTAACAAACCAATCGGTGCTGATTAATTGCTACTTAACAACTATTGACCCTAATTAGCATTAATTAGAATTGACACACAGAACTGTCTAAGCATCCTATATAATAAAACGCACCTCCAACATTCTGAAGCTGAGAAAGTGAAGCCTTCAAGCCTTGAAGCATTCCTGCTAGGTTCCGGAACTACGTGTGTCAATTGAGGAGATGGAGCCTTACAGAGCGCATGAATGCTTCAAGGCTTGAAGGCTCCACTTTCTCACACACACACACTCACTCTCTGTCTCTCACATACACTCTCTCTCACACACTCTTTCTCTCACACACAGACTCACACACACACACTCTGTCTCTCACACACACTCTCTCTCTCTCTGACACAAACACACTCTGTCTGTCTGTCTCTCTCTCACTCATTCTCTCTCACATACACACTCCATCTCTCACCCACACACTCTCTCTCTCAAACATACACACTCCGAGGAAAGGGGGGCATGGAGCACGCTGGGGAGGAGAGGGAGGAGGCATGAAACTCGGAGGGAAGGGGGGGCCAAGAACTCAGAGGGGAGGAGAGGGAGGGAGGGAGGGAGGGGGGCTTGGAACTCAGAGGGGAGGAGAGGGAGGGAGGGAAGGAGGGGGTCATGGAGCCCCACACACACACTCACTCACTCACTCTGTCTCTCACATACACTCTCTCTCACACACTCTGTCTCTCTCTGACACACACATACACTGTCTCTCACACACACTCTCTCTCTCTCTCTCTCTCTCTCTCTCTCTCTGACACAAACACACACACTGTCTGTCTGTCTCTCTCTCACTCACACACACACACACTCCATCTCTCACACACACACACTCTCTCTCTCTCTCTCTCTCTCTCTCTCTCAAACATACACACTCCGAGGAAAACCTTGCTAGCGCCCATTCATTTGTGTCAGAAACGGGCCTGTTTTACTAGTATTCTATAATGTGATGCACGTAAATTCTAAGTCGCATAGTTGAAAAGGGGGTGTGGAATGGGCATTGCTCAAATCTATATGCGTTGTTATAGAATACACCCGGTCCGTGCCTAATTTAGGTGTCTGGATTTACACCAAGTTTTACTTGGTGTAATTGGCCGCGACTAAGTTTAGTAACGCGGACGGGCGCTCGGCATATTCTATAATCCAAGTGGAAATTTTAGGCTTATTCTATAAAGTATGCCAAAATTTAGGCATATTTTTTTTCGGCTCAGATTTTTCAGGTAGCGCTATAGAAATGCTGAATAGTAGTAGTAGGCACTATATATAGAAGCTAACCCTTTTAGTCTTGAAACTTTGACAAACGAACCTTTTCCGAGACGGGAAGTTGGTACAACTAGAGGACATGAAATGAGGTTGAAGGGGGCAGACTCAAGAAAAATGTCAGGAAGTATTTTTTCACAGAGAGAGTGGTGGATACTTGGAATGCCCTCCCGCGGGAGGTGGTGGAGATGAAAACGGTAACGGAATTCAAAAAAGCGTGGGATAAACATAAAGGAATCCTGTTCAGAAGGAATGGATCCTCAGCAGCTTAGCAGAGATTAGGTGGCAGCGCCGGTGGTTAGGAGGCGGGGCTAGTGCTCAGCAGACTTCTACGGTCTATGCCCTGAAAGTGGCAGATACAAATCAAGGTCGGGTATACATATAAAGTAGCACATATGAGTTTATCTTGTTGGGCAGACTGGATGGACCATACAGGTCTTTTTCTGCCATCACCTACTATGTTACTAATAAAGTTTGCTTGCTATTTTTTTTATTTTATTTTAAATTTAAAATTCTGTGTTTATAAATATCCTACAATTCCTCTTTTAAACCCTAATCTTTAAAGGGGTCTTTTACTAAGGTGCGCTCACGTTTCAAGTGCACGCTAAAAGTGGGCGCGCGCTAAACTTTAGAGATGCCCATAGGAATACATTGGTGTCGCTAACGTTTAGCGCATGCCTATTTTTAGCACGCGCTAAAAACATGAGCATGCCTTTGTAAAAGACCCCCTAAGTTACCAAGCTCAGAATAAAATAATGTCACTTACCCACAGAGATGCCCTCTTCTCTCAGAACTTCTCAGAAGTTGTTCTTCATTGTTGTAACATTTTTATTTAATTTCACTTATATTTTCATACATGCCAGCTTGTGTAGCGTACGGATGTGCACAGAGGAAATATAATAACGGAATAACTTTTCATAGAGTAGTAATTTGTTATAAATCGTAATCAGTGTGTTATTTGGAGGGGCTGGTTATAGGGACTCCCTAGTACGTGTTGTATTTGTGCCGACATTTTTTTTTCTCCTGGTAAAGCACCACTAAAACAGACATCATGTTTTGAAATTCAGGTTCTCATCATTTGGGACCCTGTTTACTAAGCCGCGCTGTAGGCACACAAACGTTTTAGCATGCGCTAAAACAGCACACACTAATGCTAGAAACACCCATAAGAATGTAATAGGTGTCTCTCGTTAGCGCACTAAAAAGTTGGCGTTCCTATAGCATGGCTTAGTAAACAGGGCCCTTAGAGTTTCTATCTATTTATTTACTTATTTATGACATTTATATCCCACATCAAACATGAATCAGGTTGTAACCTAGGTGCATTTAACATATTTTTTTTCGGGTGAGTACATCAAAAGAAAAAGATGGCAAGTGAGAACTTGCTCATTTTGTTTTATGGAATCTAGTGGTATATTATAAAAAAATCACTTAGTATTGTTTATTACTACTATTTAAAAGAGAGATATTCAATAATGAGGGCAGAGCTACCTTCATGCAGAAGTCCAGAGTCAATCTAAATGTGCCAACATTTTCCAATTCTGTGATATATATTTATTTCTTCTTCAAGTCTGTTTGGTTGTAAAAGGCATCGGTTTTCTTTGTGGGGGGAGGTTAATCTTTGTCTTCCAGGTGTGTGTTTGTATATGGATGAGTCCCAGGAATAATTACTCCTGCCAGAATTCTGCGTAACTGCGGAGCGCAGAATTTGCACAGAATTCCCAAGTCACGCAGAATTCAACCGTTTCCCGCAGAATCTGAGGGCCATAGTAAAGGACAGACTCCCCGTCACTCAGCTGACCTCCAGTCATCTGACTCTCTGACCATTGCCGCCCGGCCTACCTGTGCATTCCCTGATGGTCTAGTGGCCTATTCGGGGAGTGGAGGCGGGAAAGAACCCCACTCTTTCCTGTCCAGGGCCGGTCCTAGGGTCTCTGGCGCCCCCCTGCAGATTATCAGTTGGTGCCCCCCCCATATCCTTTCTCTCTTCTCCCACCCTGCCCCTGTCCAGCGATTCTCCTTCGCCTCCATACCCCTCCCATTTATGCCCACCTGCCCGCCCTCTTCTCCCCCCAACATCCCTCTTTTTCTTCTTGCCACCCTGCATGGTTTGTCTTTTTTTTAATTTACCTCCGTCCCAGCGGCTGCGTCATTTCAAAGCCCTGCCCATCTCTAGCCTTCCCTCCCTTCGTGAGTTCGTTCCTGCAGAGTCCCGCCCTCGAGGAAATGACGTCAGAAGGCGGGACTCTGCGGGAACGAACTCACGAAGGGAGGGAAGGCTAGAGACGGGCAGGGCTTTGAAATGACGCGGATGCTGGGACGGAGGTAAATAAAAGATTTAAACCCCCCAAGGGCGGCGTGGTATGGCAGCACAGCACCGCAGCGGCGCCCTTGAAGGCAGGCGCCCCCCTGCGGTGCTTACCCTGCTTACTGGGTTTGACCGGCCCTGTTCCTGTCCCTCTGCAAACAAACCAATCAGCTGCTGCATCCATGTTATCGTTGTGTATTGTAGGCAAGGCTTTTTTTGAGGGGGTACTTGGGGGTACTGAGTACCGGTACCTTTTCCACTGTCTGTTAAACTTGACCCATGGTTCTCGTATTTTAATGAAAGAGCTCAGGTTCTACATACAAATTCTGCCTTTTCATAGATTCTATGACTGGTTGCAGGGGTCCTAGCTATTGTAGGATGGGTCCCTCAATGATCACTCCACCCCTGAAGGGTGGCCTAGCATTTGAGTACCTGCACCTTTTTTGTTAGACAAAATGCACTGATTGTAGGTAGCATTTTTATTTGATCTCACTTATATTTTGAAACATTCTGGCTTGTGCAGCATACGGATGTACACAGAGGAACAGTTAGAATGGAATAACCCTTCATCAGAGTAGTAATATGTTCTAAATCCTAATCAGTGTGGCATTGGAAGGAGCTGGTTATAGGGATTCCCTAGCACCTTAGCAGGCATTGTATTCATGCAGAGATTTTTTCACCAAATAAAGGGCCACCAAAACAGACAACATGTTATGAGAGTCAGGTGCTCAACCATGGCCTTTATATTTCTGTTAGTAAAGGTGATGGAAAGATTGGTGTCAGCTCAATTTATAGAATATCTTCATTCACATTCTATTCTGCATAGTTCTCAATTTGGGTTCAGACCTGGATATAGTACAGAGACTGTCTTAACCACCTTGATAGCCAATTTTAGGAAATAACTGAGCTTAGGGTTGGAAAATTTTAATTCTACAGTTTGAGGTGTCTTGCACTTTTGATACAGTGGACTATTGTATTTTACTAAGTCTGATGGATCATTTTGACATCTGTGGCATAGTTCTTCAGTGGTTCAATGGTTTTCTGAAATCAAGACAATATCAAGTAAAGCAGACTGGTCTTATGTCTTCACCTTGGGTCTCTGTGGTGTTCCCCAGGGCTCCCCTCTTTCCCCCATTCTATTCAATTTAATGATGACTCCACTAGGTAGTTTACTAGAAACCAGAGATTATAATACCTTTATGTATGCTTATGATGTTACCACTTACTTCTCGTTTATAGAAAATATAGTTGAAATTTTGCCTACTATCAAATCTGGTTTGGATCTGATGGAATCCTGGGCTGCTGATTTCAAATTAAAACTAAACAAAGACAAAACCAAGTTTCTAATCCTGATTAATCCCATCTCAATAATGATTTATGGACTTTTCTTTTAGGAAGTTATCCAAACCTTTTTAAACCCTGCTACGCTTTTACCACATTCTCTGGCAATGAATTCCAGAGTTAATTAGACATTGAGTGAAGAAAAGAAAATATTTTCTCAGATTTGTTTTAAATTTACCACTTTGTAGCTTCATTGCGTGCCCCCCTAGTCCTAGTATTTTTGGAAAGAGTAAACGAGAAATTCACATCTACCCTTTTCACTCCACTCATTACTTTATAGACCTCTATCATATCTCCCTTCAACCGTATTTTCTCCAAGCTGAAGAGTCCTAGCCACTTTACCTTTTTTCATAGGGAACTTGTCCCATCCCCTTTATCGCCCTTGTGTGTACCTTTTCTAGTTCCACTATATATTTTTTGAGATGCGCTGACCAGATTTAATATTAGCTTTGGAGTAAGTATACGCAGTGTTTAACTTTCAAAAAGGAGACTATGATAAAAGGAGAAGAACGGTGAAAAAAAAACTTAGAGGAGTGACTGCGAGGGTCAAAAATTTACATCAGGCGTGGATGATGTTCAAAAATACCATTCTGGAAGGCCAGGCCAAATATATTCCGCATATTAAAAAAGGAGGAAGGAATGGAGGGGGAGCCTCTAAGCAGAGCTAATCAGGGGGAGGAGGATCAGCTGGGGAATGGGTGGGGTGAGGAGCCCATGGAATGGAAGGGGGAAGAAAAGGAGGAAGAAGTGAGGCAAGAGGAGCTGATGGAGATTGCAGCCCTGACAAGATCCACAAGTGAAAGGTTCAGACAGCAGGTAACCGCTTGGTGTGGGATCTTGGTAAACAAGGGAAGGCAGTGGCTATTGTGGAGGAGCCAGGGAGCGATGGTCAAGTGGGAGGAAGCCAGGAGATAGAGCTGGCCAGAGGAGGTAGTAGTAGTAGGAGGAGGGAGGGGGCCCCTGGGAGCTCTCTGCCTCTGAACTGCTGATGGGATTTCTGAAGTGCTTGTTTTCTTTGAACTGCTTGTTTTTCTTTGTGGAACGTTTTCTGCTTTTTGGATTACTTATTTTGAATTGCATCATTGGGACTGCTGAGATTCATGTCCTGTTGGTTTATGAACTGCATTTTTGAAGCTATGGAGATTCCCGAACTGCTTTGCTTTTGGAACTGCATTATTAAAAACTACTTTTTCTAAACTGTTTGTTTTTGGGATAATTTCCCTGGCGGATATCTCGGGAGCTGTGCTGGAATAGTACTGCTGACGTAACTCGGGTCGGAGGGTACACCTGGAGGATTACAGGGAGTTGTACCTAAGTGAAATATCATATAGAAAACTTGGGCCGGAGGCCACAGTTTTCCTGAGAAGAGTGGAGGGATCCTTCACAAGGGTGGCCAATGTAACGCCGATTTTTTAAAAAAAGA
This sequence comes from Microcaecilia unicolor, assembly GCF_901765095.1. Classification (NCBI taxonomy): domain Eukaryota; kingdom Metazoa; phylum Chordata; class Amphibia; order Gymnophiona; family Siphonopidae; genus Microcaecilia; species Microcaecilia unicolor. The sequence goes on from NC_044031.1 coordinate 639,311,952, forward strand.
TTCCAGAGGAGATCTGGAAAATTATAGACCAATGAGCCTGACGTCGGTGCCAGGCAAAATAGTAGAGATTATTATAAAATTACAGAGCATATTCAAAACCATGGATTAATGAGACAGTCAACATGGATTTAGTGAAGGGGAAATCTTGCCTCACCAATCTATTACATTTCTTTGAAGGGGTGAACAAACGTGGATAAAGGTGAGCCAGTTGATATTCTGTATCTGGATTTTCAAAAGGAGTTTGACAAAGTACCTCATGAAAGACTCCAGAGGAAATTGGAGAGTCATGGGATAGGAGGTGTGTCCTATTTTGGATTAAAAACTGGTGAAAAGATAGAAGACAGAGAGTAGTGTTAAATGGTCAGTATTCTCAATGGAGAAGGGTAGTTAGTAGGGTTCCCCAGGGGTCTGTGCTGGGACCTAGAGATGGGAGTAACTAGTGAGGTAATGAAATTTGCTGATGACACAAAGTTATACAAAGTTGCTAAATCGCAAGAGGATTGTGAAACATTACAAGAGGACATTATGAGACTGGGAGACTGAGCGTCTAAATGGCAGATGACGTTTAATGTGAGCAAGTGCAAAGTGATGCATGTAGGAAAGAGGAACCCGAATTATAGCTACAAAATGCAAGGTTCCACATTGGGAATCACCGACCAAGAAAGGGATATGGGTGTCGTTGATGATACGTTGAAACCTTCTGCTCCGTGTGCTGCAGCAGCTAAGAAAGCAAATAGAATGTTGGGTATTGTTAGGAAAGGAATGGAAAACAAAAATGAGGATGTTATAATGCCTTTGTATCGCTCCATGGTGCGACCGCACCACGAACATTGTGTTCAATTCTGGTCCCCACACCTCAAATAAGATAACACCTGTATTTGTTCATTCCGGAACTGGCGAACGCCACTATGGTACTATGTAAGCTACATTGAGCCTGCAAATAGGTGGGAAAATGTGGGATACAAATGTAACAAATAAATATAGCGGAATTAGAAAAGATGCAGAGAAGGGTGACAAAAATGATAAAGGGGATAGGAAGACTTTCCTATAAGGAAAGGCTAAAGTGGCTAGGGCTCTTCAGCTTGGAGAAAAGATGGCTGAGGGGAGATATGATAGAGGTCTATAAAATAATGAGTGGAGTGGAAAGGGTAGACGTGAAGTATCTGTTTACTCTTTCCAAAAATACTAGGACAAGGGGGCATTCGATGAAGCTACAAAGTAGTAAATTCAAAACGAATCGGAGAAATTATTTCTTCACTCAATGTGTAATTAAACTCTGGAATCCTTTGCTAGAGACTGTGGTAAAGGCAGTTAGCTTAGCAGGGTTTAAAAAAAAAGGTTTGGATGGCTTCCTAAAGGAAAAGTCCATAGACCATTATTAAAATGGACTTGGGGAATCTCCACTGCTTATTTCTGAGATAAGCAGCATAAAATGTTTTGTACTTTTTTGGGATCTTGCCAGGTATTTGTGACCTGGATTGGCCACTGTTGGAAACAGGATGCTGGGCTTGATGGATGTTTGGTCTGTCTCAGTATGGCAATATTTACAGTGGGGGAAATAAGTATTTGATCCCTTGCTGATTTTGTAAGTTTGCCCACTGACAAAGACATGAGCAGCCCATAATTGAAGGGTAGGTTATTGGTAACAGTGAGAGATAGCACATCACAAATTAAATCCGGAAAATCACATTGTGGAAAGTATATGAATTTATTTGCATTCTGCAGAGGGAAATAAGTATTTAATCCCTCTGGCAAACAAGACCTAATACTTGGTGGCAAAACCCTTGTTGGCAAGCACAGCGGTCAGACGTCTTCTGTAGTTGATGATGAGGTTTGCACACATGTCAGGAGGAATTTTGGTCCACTCCTCTTTGCAGATCATCTCTAAATCATTAAGAGTTCTGGGCTGTCGCTTGGCAACTCGCAGCTTCAGCTCCCTCCATAAGTTTTCAATGGGATTAAGGTCTGGTGACTGGCTAGGCCACTCCATGACCCTAATGTGCTTCTTCCTGAGCCACTCCTTTGTTGCCTTGGCTGTATGTTTTGGGTCATTGTCGTGCTGGAAGACCCAGCCACGACCCATTTTTAAGGCCCTGGCGGAGGGAAGGAGGTTGTCACTCAGAATTGTACGGTACATGGCCCCATCCATTCTCCCATTGATGCGGTGAAGTAGTCCTGTGCCCTTAGCAGAGAAACACCCCCAAAACATAACATTTCCACCTCCATGCTTGACAGTGGGGACGGTGTTCTTTGGGTCATAGGCAGCATTTCTCTTCCTCCAAACACGGCGAGTTGAGTTCATGCCAAAGAGCTCAATTTTTGTCTCATCTGACCACAGCACCTTCTCCCAATCACTCTCGGCATCATCCAGGTGTTCACTGGCAAACTTCAGACGGGCCGTCACATGTGCCTTCCGGAGCAGGGGGACCTTGCGGGCACTGCAGGATTGCAATCCGTTATGTCGTAATGTGTTACCAATGGTTTTCGTGGTGACAGTGGTCCCAGCTGCCTTGAGATCATTGACAAGTTTCCCCCTTGTAGTTGTAGGCTGATTTCTAACCTTCCTCATGATCAAGGATACCCCACGAGGTGAGATTTTGCGTGGAGCCCCAGATCTTTGTCGATTGACAGTCATTTTGTACTTCTTCCATTTTCTTACTATGGCACCAACAGTTGTCTCCTTCTCGCCCAGTGTCTTACTGATGGTTTTGTAGCCCATTCCAGCCTTGTGCAGGTGTATGATCTTGTCCCTGACATCCTTAGACAGCTCCTTGCTCTTGGCCATTTTGTAGAGGTTAGAGTCTGACTGATTCACTGAGTCTGTGGACAGGTGTCTTTCATACAGGTGACCATTGCCGACAGCTGTCTGTCATGCAGGTAACGAGTTGATTTGGAGCATCTACCTGGTCTGTAGGGGCCAGATCTCTTACTGGTTGGTGGGGGATCAAATACTTATTTCCCTCTGCAGAATGCAAATAAATTCATATACTTTCCACAATGTGATTTTCCGGATTTAATTTGTGATGTGCTATCTCTCACTGTTACCAATAACCTACCCTTCAATTATGGGCTGCTCATGTCTTTGTCAGTGGGCAAACTTACAAAATCAGCAAGGGATCAAATACTTATTTCCCCCACTGTATGTACTTATGTAACACCTGCTATAGGTAAGTAACTTTGCTTTATTGAAAAATACCTTATGATGTACAGTGGTTGGGAGGTGTGGACTGTACATAGGCATGTTTTGGCACAGTAACCTTCATCAGGAATCCACTAATCAACCAATAAAGGTGATCAAACCAAAAAGGTTATAAAAGCAGTCTTCTTCTTCTATGTGGCAACAGATGTATCACCGAGTAATAAATCTCTGCAGCAGCTGTGAAAGTGATCCTCAAGGTGGCTGTCTTACAGTGCTGCAGCTACTCTGGAAAAATATCTCTGCAGCAGCACAAGTGAGATCCAGCAGCCTCCCCTCAATCCCTCCATTGGTGCCCAAGTTAAAAATAAAAAAAAAACCTGTCTTTTATTTTATACTAGCCGTTAAGCCCGTAAAAACGGGCGAGTATTGCAGCCCTCCTCTCTCCCCTGGCCTCACCCCGTCCACCAATCCTCCCCCCCCCCCCCATATCCAGCAACCCTCCTCTTTCCCTTGGCTTCCCCCCTCCCCCCTGTCCAGCAACCCTCCTCTCTGCCCTGCTCTCACCCCATGTCCAGCAACCATGCCCTCTCCCCCCTGCCCTCCCCCCATGTCCAAGATGGGGGGGAGGGTGGAGGTTGTTTCGCGCGATGTTCGTTTCCAGGCGGCAGCGGCGGCGTCCGACAATCTGACTCCGTTTCCCTCTCTGTTCCGTCCTCTGACATCATGACGTCTTGACGCGAGGGCGGGACAGAGAGGGAAGTCTGTACTGCGCATTTGCAGGTGAGTCGGTCACTTGCCGTTTATATGTTTGATATCTAAATCACTAACAGGGCTAAGCTGACTAAATGTAGGAGGGCAGGGGAGATGCTGGTCTTCAGGAGGAGTGTTGGGAAGGGAAGATGAGATGCTGAGCCGTGGGAAGTAAGGAAGGGCAGGGGGTAGTAAAGTGTTGCAGTAAGTGGGGGGAAGGAATGCAGTATTCACACCTCTGTACCTACTGCCCATCCATATTAACTCAGCCCACCCAAAATGTCATGTTTGGCTTAACGTTCCCAACTGGCTCCAGATTTGCCTGATGGGTTTGATCCAGTCCTGGGTTTACCCCATAACATTCAGGGACTTGTAGTTCTGATTTCTCTATTGCATTCCCTAAGAAAAGCAAGACTCAGTGGCTTAGCAAGAGCGGCGGGGTGGTGGGGGCGGTCCGCCACGGTGTCAGCAGGTGGGGGGGTGCTCCGCTCCCGCTGCTCCCACCCAAAGGGCCGCTGGCAGTGCAGTCCTCACCTGCCTACCAGCTCTGTCGACAGACGACAGCCCTCTTCTCCTGCCACCACCCTGCCTTTAAAAAAAATCTGTGAAGTGGCGTCGCAGGCAGCGCCTCGCGTCTGCCCTGCTTGTAAAAGAAACAAATCTCCGCGTCGTCGGGCCTTCCCTAACTGTGTCCCGCCCTCCTCTGAGGTAACTTCCTATTTCCGTGAGGATGGAAGGAAGACAGTGAAAAGAAGATGAGGAAAGCAGAAACCAGAGACAACAAACTGTAAATAGAATATATATTTTTATTTTTTTGCTTTAGGATAAAGTAGTATTGTAGCTGTGTTAATGTTTATAATAGAACATGTAAACAAGGTAATCTTTTTATTGGACTAATTTTAATACATTTTGACTAACTTTCGGAGAACAAAACCCCCTTCCTCAGGTCAGGATAGGATACTGTAACAGCACTTTACTGTACTGACCCGAGGACGAAGGTTTTGGCCTCTGAAAGCTAAATGTATTAGTCCAATAAAATGGTATAATTTTATTTTCTATATTTGTTTTATTTCTATTTGATAATTTGTAAAGTGGTGATTGGTATTCGTTAGTTTTTTCAAATTTACATCTGCTGTCTTTATATTTTGCACGGTACTAGGGGACATTTTCTGTTTATGTGGTGTTGCATTGTATGCAGAGTCTGGTATCTTGGGGGGGGGGGGGTTCAGTTTAATTTTTGTCTAAATAGAAAGTTTATGATTACTTATTCTATAGTGGATTAGGGTGTATCTGTGTTTGTGAAAAAGACATGGCTTTCAGTTGGCATTGACTGTGCAGGATCGATCTGTACTATTCTGTCTGGTTTCGTTTTACAATAGGTGAATTGATGTTCTAGTGCTCACTGTAGTGTTTAAGATGCTTTCCTTTTCCTTGTGTGCCTGGTAGAAATGACTGCTTATGGTATGGTACAATTGCTCTATAGGTCCTGAGTGTTTTGTATTCTCAGCATGCCTAGTACTGGATTTTGGAGGGGGGTGTTAAAAATGACCAGCCCCAGTGTCAAGTACCCTAGCTAGGCCACTGGCAAGACTACACTTTCCTGCATGTAATGGGGTAAACCTAGAATTGGATCAACTCTGTCAGGCAGGCAATTTGCACCCAGAGCTGGGAACCTTAGTCTGGCTACATCACTGGAAAAGTCAAATTCCCATGTGTGAACTTTGCACTGCTGGTCTCGGTCTCAGCTCTCCCTTTTCTGCCTCTATTTCCAGCCCTGGTACCCTAAAAGGGCTAGAAATAGATTTTCACCTAGTGAATGTACTACTACGAATGTAGAGGGTGTTTACCATGAAATGTCAGCCACAGCTACTCTCTTCTCCTTTCTATGTTATATTACAAGGCTGTGCATTCCTTGAAGTACAAGCTTAGTGGTAGTGAAATGCATCTCTATCCTTCGCAACGTGTGTTTAGATAGCAGGAAGATTCTCTCTGCTTCGGCCTCCCCTCCCCTCCTCCAATGAATGGTATCGTCTGTGTGCTCTTGCAATAGCTGTAACAGTGTTGGCACAGTGCTCAGCTGGTGGTGGTAGGCTGCTAGGAGTAAGGGGGAGATTATTTCTCTTATCTGGAGCGGGTCAGACGCACTTTGGATTGTGCCTTCTCATTTTAAAAGTCCATTTAAAATGCCTTAATCGGATTCTGCAGTATATCAAACGCGTGTGACCTCTGTCTGTTTTGCTCTGATGCACAGTGATGGTTTGCTGTTCACTGTTCTCCACCGGTTCCTGCCCAATAACGGTTGGGATCGGCACAGCCTCCTTGTGTTCAGGTGAGTCCCGACGGACTGTGCTTTACCCCTAGAGAGAATCAGCTGCAGTTTAGCATTTGGTGAAGGGCAAAAAGTGGGGGAGGGAAGGAAGGACGGACGGACTACAAGCTTTCTGGTTCTGCACCGGTGTGGGTTCGGATCTAAATCGCACGGCCTTAAGTCTCCGATTCCCGAGTTCTGGTTTATTTCACGCCCCGGGCTGGCTGGGTGGTTTTTGTATTATGTCTCTGTAATTGGACATGAAGTGAACAGCTAGGTTTTGTTGCTGTTGTTCTGGTTTGGCTTGGGCTGTTTTTGAATTGCAGGTAGAGACGACAACTGTTTCCATCCTTAGAGGGATCTTTCCCAGTAGTCTCCTCCTTCAGAAAAAGATCACCTCCCCATTCCTTGTTTTTCGTTTTCGGGCTGCACGTTTTTCGTATGAGTTACACACACTGAGTGTGTAACTCATATAAAATGGCAACATCGTTGCACGGGCTAGAGAAACTCATGTAAAACGACAAATATTGTAACAACAAATTTTGTTGCTCTTGGCACTGAGGAACTTAGACTAACAGAGTGAACAGTATCCCAGCCTCTCCCTTTTCTTCTAACTTTTGAACCTTACCCCCTCTCTTCCTCTTCATGATTGTAGATTCCCTCTTGATCCTTCTCCAGTTCTTCTTGCTGTACTTCTGTTTTCTCGGTGGCGTCTTCTGTGTATTCACATCTTTTAATGCCATGTGTTATTATATCGTTACAAACTTACCCATTCCAGGAGGGAGACTTTTGGCTGGTCCTGTTTTTTTTTTTTTTTGGTAGTCTATGATTCTTTCCATTTGAAATCATTGACAGGACCACCCAATTCTGGGTGGCCCTGGGCCCAAGATGGGTGGATAGAAGAACCCCGCCTAATCCCACAGGTGATTTGGTCTCTCCTTCTCTCACCTGCATGTCATATTGTCTCGGAAACATTCCCCCTCTCCTGCATACCTAAGCCACATTGAGCCTGCAAATAGGTGGGGAAATGTGGGATATAAATGCAGCAAAATAAAAAGCATAGCAGATTTTCAGCGGCAGCAAGCAGCAACTAATACACTCTATTTCTGCTCATGTTGGCCCCATAGTCTTCCCATTGATGCAACTTCCTGTTTCTGCATAGGCAGGAATACGTCAGAGGGAAGGCTGTGGGGCCAGTGCAAGCAGTATATATCAGTCGCTGCTTGCTGTAGGCGAAGATCTGCTTTTTACAAGGTATGCAGGAGGGACAGTTGTTGGGAGTTTTCGGCTGGTGGGGCTTGGGAATCCCTGACAGCCACATCATAGGTGTGCTGGTACTGGGTGAGCCTGAGCTTAAAGTGGGTGGGCCTGGTCCCACTCTTGGCTATGCCACTGTTGCTGCAGGTCCCATGATAAAGCATAAAGCAGGTTGTCAACCTCCTGGAATAGGCAACCTGTGTGCCACCGAAGTCTCCAGCCATTTGGCCCCGTCTAGTCTCCTTTTCAAAACATTCAAGTCTCCAAAAACTGCAGCAGTGTCCTGTAAGCCACTAATGGATGGACAGGCCTGTTTCTAGGTCGTTCTGGCCTCCACTTGCAAGTCCTTGGAGTGCATTATGGTTACATTGAAGGGAGAGCTCAAATGTTTGGTAAGCAGAGCTGCCAGGCTACTCGGTTCCAGGCCGGAGATTTTGAGACAGTCCTTCTGACCACCCCATACTGCTGCTTTATGGGACTGATATCAGTGGGCAGGGTCAGCTACTACAAATTCCACAATGCTTTGGGATGTAAGGTCAAAACCAAAAGTGGCCAAAAAGTCTCCCAGCCGGTGGCATTGCATCTCTGGGTGAGTAATAAACCTTTGAAACCAAACCACAAAAGAAGTGCTCAGAATGTTTTACCAAACTTGTCAGTTTGTCGGAGTGGTCTGTGGTTATTTTTATAACTAATGTAGGGCTTCCTCTGCCTTTTATAGGGATACTGTAGCCAGTCTGATTAACATGTCCACTGAGGCACATTTCTGTACACTGGAGACCCAGTATCTGCAAATTTATCTCATGCATAATTAAGTGTATCCAATAAAAACAACTTTGGGGTTCAGAAGTATCTGATGTACAACCACTGCACTAAGGATGGCAGTGTGGACTGTTGAATCTCCTTTCTTCTGTCACCCTCTCCCCAGGTACAAGAGGCCAGGACTGGATTTGACTATCCCATGCTGCTTCTAATCATGGGGGGGGGGGGGGGGGGGGGGGGGGAGAAACTGTTCCTGGGTTAAAGGTGTTACCCAAGTTGTATTGGAAACCACAGCCATGTGACCTTGTACATTTTAATAAGAAGTTTCTTCAATAAAAAAAAACTGACAACGGCAATATATACAGAAACTTGGCTGTCTGAGGTGGAGGAACCTATACTGGCCATATAAGTCCCCCTAGTTATAAGATACTCCATCCAGCCTGGATGGTTCAAGAAAGGTGAAGGGCTGGCAATTATTTTTCAAAAACCCTCAAGCTGTTACTTGAGATGTAGCTCTTCACTCTGTTGGCCTGAAATACCTAAACTTACAGCGCTGGACAATATAGGACTATATTTAATCCTTTACTCCCCCCCCCCGTGAGTACTATGGTTATTACATAGTAAATAGCAGCAGATAAAGACTTCCACAGTCCATTCAGTCTGCCCAACAAGGTGACCAGAGTTGAATCTGACACTCTGCACAGGTTCCATTTCTTCGTGATTAAACACTGGTATCCTTAGGTGCTCATTTTCCAAGCGCATCGACCTACAAAGTTACATAGGGGCTCATTTTCAAAACGGAAAAATGTCTAAAAAGTGGCATAAAGCAGCGTTTGGACGTCTTTCGAAACCTATTTTTAGATGTTTTCCTATGAAGTCCGTCAGAAGGGTGCCCAAATCTCAAAGGGGCATGTCAGGGGCAGGTTCAGGTCAGAACTTGGGCATTCCTAAGACTTAGACGATTTTCAGCTATAATGGAATAAAAAAACAAAACCATCCAGGACTAAAACTAAGATGTTTTGAGGTTAGACCTGTTTTTATAACAAATAAGGCACAAAAAAGGTGCCCTAAATAACCAGATGACCACTGGAGGGAATCAGGGATGACCTCCCCTTATTCCCCCAGTGGTCACTAACCCCCCTCCCAACCCCCAAATATGTGATGAAAAACATTAATTGCCAGCCTCAGATGTTATACTCAAGTCCATTAGAACAGCATGCAGGTCCCTGGAGTAGTCTAGCGGTGGGTGCGGGAGGTTGGGTAAGGAGAGGGGTTAGTAGCGCTCTAGAAATGTTAAGTAGTAGTAGTAGTAGTAGTTAGTAATGATCTGCCCATGGGTAGTAGGGTGGAAGTGGATGAGTGCACACAGCCCTACTACTAGTATCCTATAACTTTACTGCTCACATGGTGCTGACGTCTAGATGCAAAGACTGTAGAATTAGGGGAGTAAGTGTACAATTAGGAAAGAATTCTATAAATGGTGCTAAGTTAGGCACCAAAAAAAACTGGGTGCTAAGCTAGTATTCGTTAATGGCAGAGTTGGCCACCAAGTCCATTATAAATACTAGCAATAGTCTGCGATTTACGGACCAAATATTAGACACTACTACACCCTGTCTTTGGCTGGGGTGAATGTTGGTGCCCAAAATCAGCAGTTGGACACATCCTATATAATAATTTGAACCTCTAACGTTCCATGTCTGGCTGCCTGGGTTCGTAACATCTCCTGGCTGCCAGGGTTCGTAACATCTCCTGACATCAGCCAGCCTCCAGCGTTCCATTCCCCCTCACTGTCCCGCCCTCGCGTCAAGATGTAATGACGTCAGAGGGCGGAACAGTGAGAGGGAAGGGAACGCTGGAGGCGAGCTAACGTTAGGAGGGATGTTACGAACGGAACGGAACCCAGCGCCAGCCAGAGAACGCTCAGTTACAAATCGAGGGGAGGAGAGAATCGCGGGACATCGAGCAGAGGGAGGGAGGAAGGGGAGGGCAGGGCAGAGGAGAATTAATGGACATGGATGGGATGGGAGGACAGTAGAGGAGAGAATCGTGGGACACAGATGGGAGGGCAGGGAAGAGGAGTATCGCTGGACATGGAGGGGAGGGAAGAATTGCTGGACACGGAGGGGAGGGCAGGGGAGAGAGAAAAAAAAAAGCTTACATGACAGCCTTCCTAGGGCCCGTTTCATTTTTTGAGGAAACTGGCATGGTTCCACTAGCTATTATATAAAGTGATTGCTGAAATAGTTGCCTCACCCATGAGGACACCCGCCTTGGCAGTTACGCGCTAGAACACTGAGGTGCCAAGTTATAGAATAGCGCTTCAGTGCACTGTGGTGCCTAACTGCCATTTCAGCCCCATTTTGGCGCCTAGCATCCGTTAACTCCTGTTGGCACACAAAACGTTTGGCACCTAATTTGCACTTTAGGCACCATTTATAGAATTTCTCCCCTTAGGGCCTGATTCCATATATGGCGGCTAAATTAACACGCGCTAGGCAATTGCACCTAAGCCGTGCGTCGATTTATGTGCAGTATTTAGAATATGCTTAGGCGTAGTTAATGCGACTGAATCTATGTGCGTCCACTTATGCCAGTGAAAAGCGGGTGTAAATCCCTGCACGTAGATTTACGTGCACTGGCCCATATTTTATAACAACGCACGTAGATTTTGAAACGCCACAAAATGACAATTTCCATGCCCCCCCCTAACCACACCCCTTTGCCTGTGCGCATTGGAATTTAGGCGCAGTACATTACAGAATATGCTACACACGTAAATTCTAATTTTTGCCAATTAGTGCTCGATATTGCTTGTTAATGCTTAACAATTAATCAAGGTCACATGGCGGTGGACACCCAGATCATAGAATTGCTGTTCATGTGTTTTATTTTGGTTGCAGGTTCATCTGTATGGAGTGCTGAGGCCTGGAGTACTATCTCATGCGGTTTGAGAGGCAGAGAGGAGAAGGCCCTATCATGAGAACATTATGGCACCATTTTTTACTTTGGGTTCGTCCCAGAGGGGGATACTGCACCAGCACCTTCCTCCAGTTCTTCACTTTGACAGCAGTAACTTTTGGGATAGTGTTGCCCCTGGTGTGCCATGATCTTCTCCACTCATATTATTTTATACGCAGCTGGCACCTGGACCACATGAGTTGGGAGTTTTTGGAGCAAAATCTAGAGGAAGCCCAGGCCGCTGTCCAATATTTTGATAATCTGCGTCTGTTGAACTCATCATTGTTGACATCAGCCAATGCGGATGAATCTTCTCCTAAGCTGGTGATCACCATTGTTACTGTTCAACGGCAGCTGGAGTATCACTACCCACTGCAGGTGATGTCCCGCTTTCACCACCTCCTGGCACGCTGTGGTAAGGCTTGCCGCCATCATCACCTCTTCCTATGCAATGTCGACCAGAATCCACAAAATCACCAAGACGCCCATCTCCTGGCCAAGTTCTTCCCCACTGCGGTGCGCTATGGTGAGAAAGAATCTGTGTCCTCAGATGATGGTTCTATCAATCTCTTTGAAAAGGAGAAGCAGGATTATGCGTACTGCCTGGCCAAGACTCTTTCAACTTTTAACACGGAGTATGTGATGGTAGTAGAAGATGATGCGGTACCAGAGGATGACATCTTTTCAGTTTTGCATCATTTGCTTCTAGCACGGTTCTTGGAGCCGCCTCTAGGGGGTGCACTTTATTTCAAGCTCTATCACCCAGAAAGGCTGCAGCGTTATGTGAATCCTGAGCCTATGAGAATCCTGGAGTGGATTGGACTAGGGATGTTCTTGGGTACTTTTCTGAGCTTGATCTATGCCTGGGTCCTTGGACACCCAGACATCAGCTGGCCCATATTTCTCTTCTTTATGCTGTACAGCATGGCACTGACAGAGCTTTTTGGGCGTCATTATCTCTTGGAGCTGAGACGTCTGACACCAGCACTGTATAATGTTGTGCCTGTCACTGAGTGCTGCACACCTGCCATGCTGTACTCCGCTGCCTCTGCCCGCCGGACTCTGGGGTACTTCAATGAGCTCTACTGTAGGCCAGGTTTTGCCAAGGACACAGCTCTGTATTCCATCCTACGTAAGAAGGGGGAATGGGCCTATGTGGTGGAGCCCAATTTAGTGAGGCACGTTGGGCTTCACTCCAGCCTTAGAGGGTTAAATAGTGACCCCAAGTTACTTTGAATCTTTTGAATTATTGCTGATGTGACTGACCTCCAAAACAAGTCCAAGTAACTTAGACAGTGGCGTACCAAGGGAGGGGGGGCGGTGGGGGCGGTCCGCCCCGGGTGCACGCCGCTGGGGGGGGGGGTGCTGCACGCCGGTCAACATCTTCATTTCCATGCTCCCTCTGCCCCTGAACAGGAAGTAACCTGTTCTGGGGCAGTGGGAGCATGGAAACGAACGATGCTGACCGGCGCGCGGCACCCCCCCCCCCCCCCCCAGCGGCGTGCACCCGGGGGGGGGGTTCTTTCACTGGGGTGGGGGGGTGTCCTTTCGCCGGGGGCGGGTTGCGCTGCACCCGGGGGGGCGGGGCGCATCGGCGATCCGCCCCGGGTGTCAGCCCCTCTAGGAACGCCACTGAACGTAGATAAGCAGTAGGGGTTGGTAACAGAAGGGCAATTGGGATAACTATGAGGGCCTTCAAAATGCAATATCCCAGAAATTAGCATAGCCTAGGGCAATACTGTTATAATCTTCCAAGCCTTAGCAAACTGTAGGAGGATGAGCAGCACAAAAAGTAGTTATCTTTTTGTGAAACCCTGAACACCATTGACACATGTCCAGAAAGGAGTCCAAGCTGATCTTAGCACACTGCAAAGGGGGGAGGGGGCCTGTCTGTCCTCACCTAGCCATAAATGGTGCTACACTTTGGAACTCATTTGAACTCCGGGGTGATTTGGGCATTTAGCCCAGGATTCTATATATCACGATGAGGTTTCCTCATGGAAATAGAAGTGTATTCCATAACAATTCGCATAACTTGGTTAACAAGCAAATCAGCTCTGATAATTGGATGTTAGCAAGCAATTATCAGCACTAATTGGCATTAATTAGAATTTACACACACAAATCGCTAAGCGTATTCTGTAATGTGCGCATAAATTATGCATGCAGCTAAAAAGGGGGCGTGGCTGTGGGTATTCAAAAAACTACATACAGGGATATAGAATACACCTGCTCCACAGATAAGTTAGGTGCTGGTATTTACACCGAGTTTTACTTGGCGTAAGTGAATGTACCTAGAGTTAGGTGCAGTCATGGCCGCTAGGCTTATTCTGTAAACCACCTAGGTGTATTCTACAGTTCGCACCTACATCTAAGCAGAGTTTATAGAATATGCCTAGATTCAGCGTTGATTTTCAAGGGCTATGTATAGCTTGGATCCTTAGTGTCTCGTTCTTTGAATTTATTGTGTGGGTGGAAAAACAATCTCAAAACACCATTTTACCCACTAAAACAGAGGCTTCGCTCAACTGGTATCTGTGCTCTAAACTGATGTTATGCGAAGCTTCAAAATGCAACCTAAAATACTAAACTAGACTTTAAAACACTATTTATATAAAACTCTAACAGAGACTTAAAAGGCTACACTATTGTCCAGTGCTGTAGCGAGGGTGGCTGACACCCGGGGCAGGTCGCCGCTGCACCCCCCCCCCCCGGGTGCAGCACGGTGCCCCCCCCCTCGGCGCGCACCCCCCCCCCGGAGCGCACCCTCCTCCCCCCCCGGAGCGCATTGTTACTTCCTTTAGAAGTGAGGGGCGGGCAGGAGGGCCGATCCGCCCCCGAGTCCACGTCGCTGGGAGCTGCGTCGGCTCCATTGGTTCCTTGCTGTCTCCTGTTCCGGGGCAGAGGGAGCAAGGAACCAACGGAGATGACACCCCCCCAGCGGCGTGCACCCGGGGTGGACCGCCCACCCCCCCCACCCCTTCCTACGCCACTGCTATTGTCTAAACTGTTAAACAAGTAGAGTAACTGAACGGAAAAACAAACAAACAACAAATTTACCTATTCAACCCAAAGTTTACCTTTTCCCAAGTTTGAATGCAGTTTCCAGCACCAGTGAAGTTTTTCTCTCTTCAGCAGGTCCTCTCTCGGTAAACTCCCTTATATGGTAGTGAAGCCCTGCCCAGTGCATCACCATTTTAGGGGTGGTGCTCCTCCGTCATCTAAAGGTTTAAGGAGGGAGTTCGGGCCCATTAGACCAGCAGGTGGGGGCTGGAGGTCCACTAGACCTACTACTTACTACTACTTATCATTTCTATAGCGCTACTAGATGTAAGCAGCGCTGTACACTTGAACATGAAGAGACAGTCCCTGCTTGACAGAGCTTACAATCTAATTAGGACAGACAAACAGGACAAATAAGAGGAAAATGGAATTACTAAGGTGGGGATGATAAAATAAGGGTACTGAACAAGTGAGTAAGGGTTAGGAGTTCAAAGCAGCATCAAAAAGGTGGGCTTTTAGCCTAGATTTGAAGATGGCCAGAGATGGAGCTTGACGGACTGGCTCAGGAAGTTTATTCCAAGCATATGATGCAGCAAGATAAAAGGAACGGAGTCTGGAGTTAGCAGTGGAGGAGAAGGGTGCAAATAAGAGAGATTTACCCGGTGAACGGAATTCCTGGGGAGGAATGTAGGGAGAGATGAGAGTGGAGAGGTACTCAGGAGCTGCAGAGTGAATGCACTTATAGGTCAATAAGAGGAGTTTGAATTGTATGCGGAAACGGATAGGAAGCCAGTGAAGTGACTTGAGGAGAGGGCTAATATGAGCATAGCGACACTGGCGGAATATAAATCATGCAGCAGAATTTTGAACAGATTGAAGAGGAGAGAGGTGGCTAAGTGGGAGACCTGTGAGAAGCAAGTTGCAATAGTCTAAGTGAGAGGTGATAAGAGTGTGGATAAGGGTTCTGGTAGCGTGCTCAGAGAGGCAAGGGCGAATTTGGGTGATATTATAGAGAAAGAAACAACAGGTTTTAGCAGTCTGCTGAATATGTTCAGAGAAGGAGAGAGAGGAGTCGAAGATGACCCCATGGTTAAGAGTGATGAGACAGGGAGGATGAGAGTGTTATTCACAGAAATAGAGAATGGGGGAAGAGGAGAGGTTGGTTTACGGGGAAAGATAAGAAGCTCAATCTTGGTCATGTTTAGTTTCAGATGGTGGTGAGACATCCAGGTGGCAATGTCAGACAGGCAGGCTGATACTGTGGCCTGAATTCCTCCAGCCCTCTCTTCTTTTTTGGGGGGGAAGGGTGTCTTCTGTTGGGGGGGGGGGGGGGAGGCCTGCATGCTAGACAGGACTCCCCTTTCTTCTCCAGTGTTCTGTAAACTCTAACCCCAGCTCTGAGCTGGCGTAGAGTTTACATCGGTAGCAACACCCCTGCTTGGCACGCTACCTACTGAGCATTGGGGAGGAATACAAATGTCCCTGTAGCATGCATTTACACATTATTAGCATTCAGAGCCGGCAAGTGCATTGTTACATGTGCTCGCTGGCTCTGATCCTGGGGCGCAGGCAAACGCCAGAACTAGTCCAGCCTTAATGGCCTCTAGTGCCCACGTTTGCTTTTGATCATCAAGGCCTAGGAGCAGCTGAGTTCTGGTTAACTTTATTTCACTTATTTATTTATTTATTTGTTGCATTTGTACCCCGCATTTTCCCACCTATTTGCAGGCTCAATGTGGCTTACATAGTACCGTCAAAGGCGTTTGCTCAGTCGGTTGATAACAAATACAGGTTGTATAGTGATCGTATGAGGTATAAATGGAGG
Organism: Microcaecilia unicolor; assembly: GCF_901765095.1. Classification (NCBI taxonomy): domain Eukaryota; kingdom Metazoa; phylum Chordata; class Amphibia; order Gymnophiona; family Siphonopidae; genus Microcaecilia; species Microcaecilia unicolor. The sequence goes on from NC_044031.1 coordinate 639,327,954, forward strand.
GCTGGATGGGATGAAGATTGCGTGTTGTCCAAGTTAGTTACTTCTTCCATTCAAGGCCTGGTTGAAGAGCCAAGCTTTCACCTGCTTCCTGAAGTAGAGATAGTCTTGTGTTAAGCGGCGCCATGCATACCTCTTAGTAATTGTCCTGACTGTGTTCATAGGGCTATTCAAGGACTTTACAATTCTTTTACACCCATCCACAATCTGTACCTTTTCACAACTTACTTTGGAATTTTTGCTAGTTTCTTGGTTGGGTCTTTTGCTTTTAATATACTACCCAAAGAAGGAACCAACAAAAATGGGAGAATTTATCCTGTCTTGTGAACTGGTACAATTACATGGCGAGAGGCCACTGGGTGAGTACTTTTGAAAGTGATTGGTTGTGCCAGAGCTTAGAGTATTTACAGAAGTATGAGTGTGGCAGACAGTTGTGCTGAGTCCTGCCTCATTTTCTAAGGAGTTCTAGAATATATTTTTCTCTCAGCTGTTGTGTGCTGTTTTAATGCATCTTTCCTCAAGATTTTAAATCAATACAAAGTAGAAGGAGAGGGTAGGTTCCAGGGGTGTAGCCAGACACCCAATTTTGGGTGGGCCTGGGCCCAAGATGGGTGGGCAGAAGAACCCCACCCCATCCCATAGGTGATTTGGTCTCTCCTCTCGCCTGCATGCCATATGGTCTCTCAAATATCCCCCCTCTCCTGCACACCTTTTAAATTTCAGATTTTCACTGGCAGTGAGGAGCAACTAATACACACTACTCATGTAGGCCCCACATCCTTCCCACTGATGCAGCTTCCTGTTTCCGTATAGGCGGGAATACGTCAGAGGGAAGGCTGTAGGACCGGTGTGAAGATCTGTTATTTATAAGGTATGCAGGAGGGACAGTTGTTGGGAGTTTTCAGCTTGGGAATCTCTGCCGGCCACATCATAGGTGTGCTGCTACTGGTGGGCCTAAGCTGAAAGTGGGTGGGCCTGGGCCCACCCAAGCCCACCCTTGGCTACGCCACTGGTAGGTTCTGTAGCCAGTGTATCCAGTTAGATTTGAAGGGAGGGAGGGTTACTGTTCCCTGCTATGTAAAGGTAATCCTTAAAACAGAAAGCCTTAACCTTTTGCTCTTTTCACATGTATTTTATTTTATTTGTTAGGGTTTATTTACTGCCTTTTTGAAGGAATTCATTCAAGGCTGTGTACAGCAATAATAAGTCAAACGTAAGCAATAGACAATTACAGCAGTAAAAATATTCAACCAATACAAAATACAGCATAGTATACTACAGTACAATACCAACATAATACGTAATAAAAACATTTTAATAGACAGCATACGGTGTAAGCAAAGATGGAACATATAGATAGATAAGATTGAGTAACAGGAGTAAGAAAATGAGGTACTAATTTAAACAGCAGCTTTTCTAAAATCACTACTTGTACATGTATGCTGCTTTATGTGTGTAAATGGCACCTAACCCTTCTACAACCACTTCCATAGTGTATTATATTCACCAATATTTAGAACAGAGATAATGTTTCAGCAGAAAGGGACAAACGTTTAAAAAATGCCATATTGGGGCAAATTAAATGAAGTTATCCTTTCACAGCTGTGCCTTCCTGGTTCTTTGATTCAGCAACAGTATTCTGTGGTGTAGGTTTCTTGCACTGAGGATTCACATTAAGGAATGCTTTTTTGAAATCAAATCAGGTTCTCTAATATTTCTTCAGTTTACTTTTATTTATACAGGAGGATTTTTACATCATCAAGATCATCATGATTAATTTATTTACGGAGTATTGTCTCCAGGAAATTTATATTCTTGGATCTAGAAGCGAGGCATCACCTCAACACACTGGATTACCACTAAAAAGAAACACTTTTTTTTCCTCCTACCAGTAAAACAATAATTTAGATGACTACAGCATACATTTCAGACACAATAAAAGCACAGCTTTCCAGCAAACAGAAGCAAATTCTAAACAACCCATCTCCTTTAGAAATTTATGCCATAAAAAAAAAAACCCTACAAACTGACCAAACAGTTTCATCAAGCTTACAGCCAAAGGAGGCTCTGTGGTGATTGTGAACATACAAGAGAGTCCGTGGACCACTCCCAAACCCAGGGCCGTGCCGACGCGGTAAGCGAGGTAAGCATGGCAGGAGGGCGCCATACTCTGGGGGGCGCCCCGCCGCACCATGCTTACCTCGCCCTCTTCTCCCCAGATCCTTTTTTTTTTTTAAATTTACCTCTCCGGCGCGCGGCAGCATTAGTGAGAAGGAGGCGGCGCTCCCCCGGCAGCCCCGACGTGTCTTCCCTTCGCTCGGTTCCGCCTTCTTCTGACGTCATTTCTGACATCAGAAGAAGGCGGGACACAGCGAGGGCAAGACACGTCGGGGCGGGGGAGCGCCGCCTCCTTCTCACTAACGCTGCCGCGCGCCGGAGAGGTAAATTTAAAAAAAAAAAAGGATCTGGGGAGAAGAGCGCGGGTAGGTAGTGTAGCGCTCGTTTTCGGGGGGCGGGCGCCGGAGAGGCCAACTGGGGGGGGGGGGGGGCGCCGGAGAGGCCAACTGCAGGGGGGCGCCGGAGACCCTAGGCACAGCCCTGCCCAAACCAGCAGAAACCAAACGGGAGACAATCCACTACAGTATCCATGCAAATACTACAGTAGTGATCCTAGGAAGGATGAAACGGCAAAAACCTGTCTTCAGCATAGTAATTGCAGTATATATTGGTGTCACGTCAGTGGCCGTGACCCCTCTCCGACTCACCATATTTCCTGTGGTCAGCTTCTGAGCTGGCTTCTGTCTGTTCCTTGTGAGTTAGTTTTGTCTCTGTCTCAGTGTGCTGGCTGCATTAGATTGTCTGTGTGCTGTCACCCGTTCCAGATTTCAGCCCAGTCCGGTCCGGATCTTCCGGGCTGCCAGACTTGCTTGCTTGGATTGAACCTACACAGCACCCGTAGTTTCCTGGTAATTGTTGCAGCTGAGCTCCAGGTGCTACTGGGCTTATTAGCCTTTCTGATACACTCTGCTTTGCCTTTGCATTGCGTCTAAGGCCCTGGTATGTTGGTGCTTGCTGCACTTCTGCTAGTCCGGTTGTTTGCCTGAGATTCTTACCTGTTTCTAGTTAGTCTGTGTTTAGTTTAGTTTAGGTTTTACTTGCTTTCCTTGCCTGGTTTCTTGTTTGTAATTCTGTGTTTCGTTTCTGTTTGTCTGTGTTCTGGCTTTGGGGCTGCTTGCAGCTCTTAGTTCTGTGTCTTGTTAGTCAGTGTTTGCTCCCTGTTTAGTGGCTGTTCTGCAGCTTTCTGTTCTGCCCTTTAGCTTTCCCTTCCTTGCCCAGTCTCCTGCCTTGCTGCCCATGTTCCTCCCTTTCCCCTCTGACCCTCAGTCCCTGTGCTGCCTTGCTGTTATCCAGTCCTGCCCTGTCCAGCAAGTCCTGCCGGCCACCTGAAGCCCAGAGCTCAACTCTTGGTGAAAAGTGGCCAAGTGCAGGTGAAGCCTAACTGCTTGCCTGAGATTTGCCCTGTTTCTAGCGTGGGGTGGTTTTGCCTGCCACTGCCGCTCCTCGGCAGTGGCCCAAGGGCTCACAACCTAGTTTCCAGTTTTGAGAACGTGACAATTGGCCACTTATGCATTTACCAGAGAATATATTTGGAAACCAGTGTGACCCCTGACAAAAGTTATCTGAAATTTGGCCAGTTTGGGTCTTGTTTCCATTAAAGTTATATTTGAACGAACATTTGCTGTCTCATCTTTCCTTGGATCACTGCTGCTGTTTGTAATGCCCACTCTCAAGCCATACATATCACAAGAAATTGACGGAGGTACCCATGCTGGAATACACAATACAAAAAAAAATTGAAAAATCTTATCACATTTCTAAAGCAAGTAATGCTCATCTGAAAAACCTGCTACCAACCCATTGATAATAATGAACCTGTCTGGGCCGTCTCTGAACCTAAGTCCTGAGAGGCCTGAAGCTAACAGCTGAAATTAAAAGCATAAACTCTATGTGACCCAGAAATGGCACTACGTGACAAACTGGCTTTGCGGAAAGAGGAACCTGCAGCTAAAAATGTTCCAGCCAGGGGCATAGGACAGAATGTGTATAGGGGCTTTCTGCAGATTATCTGGATATGCAGGCATAAGATAAAAAGGTTGCTGGTGAAATGGACTGTGAAAAAAGCTAGTAAACATTCTTATCGGTTTGATGTTGTTTTGGACCACCCCAATAATCTTGATCAGCTTTAGAAGCAAAGAGGAACATAAAAAAGGCAGGACTAGTGACATGTCTCCCATAGACTCAATGTTAAGTTTTCCATATATAAGTGATTGTATTTCCTACCTCTGCGGACAAGTGCTTAGAGATAGTACCTATGTATAGCCTTTGTATTTCTTCCATGAGAAAAGCTCATAGTCTGTATTTTCCAGCTTGGTAAGTGTCTGAAAATAAATACTATTTTCTCATATCTATCTGTGTGGACTCCACTGCTTCTTCTTTCTCTAACCATAAGACTGGGTGGAGCATTCCTCTTGGTTGGGAAGGGCAGATAAATAAATAAACACCATCCTTCTGTTGGCACCTTCAACATTCTACCTAAAATCCACAGCTCTAGAAACCCTGGCGGACCAGTCCTATCTGAATCCTTGAATTGCAAGGGCTTCAACCTCATAGTCATCTTCAGAAAGTTTGCCTCATCACAGTACTCAGGGAAAAACCCCAACTGCACTTCAAAGAAAAGATAGAGTCCCTCTTGGAGTGACCCAGAGGTAGAGAAATTCAGAAAACCCATAAAAGACCTACAGGGTATAGCCACGCCTCCAGGAGGCTGGATTAGAGATTTCCTGCTCTGCTAGTTCTGGTCTTCCAATAACCACCCACTGAATCAAAAAGAAGAGATATGGACTTGCAAATTGAGCTAGAACATAATAGGACACACCACCATTTCCCACCTGGGAAAAATATTCACCATAAGGGGATCATAGTTGTGCTTCTCTTCTACCATAGAATAGTAGCAGTGTAGACAAATGTGAAAGAGCATGTTAAATATGCTGCTTTCTAAATCAATTCATATAAACATAAGAGCAGGTGCCTCAAAGCAGACCAAAATGACACCTTTGTGAGGCAGCACTTTTCAGAATCCGAGCATAACATCAATGACCTTGTGGTCAGAATACTCAGAAGAAAATGCAAAGTGATAAGCTGCTTTGGAATTAAAGAAAGGAATTTACACATTAGCACAGTAGAATACTAGATCTTTGTTATGAAGGAAAGAGGAAAAACAGCTGTGGTGTTCAAGGGGAGGAGATGATGAACACTGAGACTATTGTATTATCCAAAACTTTGTGATAACCCAACACAGCTGAGTTTCTGTTTACTCTGCCTGCATCAGGTGTCAATGCACCGCAGAATGCCAGATCCTATAGTCTTAGGACCAGACCTAGGCATATTCTATAAACTTCGCTTAAAGTTAGGTGCAGTTTATAGCATAAGCCTAGCACCCATTCACGTTTTAGTCGCAGGTATTTACACCAAGTAAAATGGTGTAAATACCAGCGACTAAGGTGTGGAGTGGGCGTATTGTATATCAGCATGTATATATTTTAGAAATGCCCATGACCCACCCATGGCCACTCCCCCCTTTTTAATTCTGCATCTTATAATTTACATGCAGAGCTTTACAGAATATGCTTAGCAAGTTCTGTGCGTAAATTCTAGTTAATGCCAACTAGTGACAGTAATTGTGCAAGCCAATCAGTGCCGATAATTAAACTAAGTTGTGTGCGCAAATCAGAAGATGTCCTGATTTGCCCACACAACTCTGGTCGCACTATACAGAATCTGGGGGTTAATGGCTTAAGCTCGCAGAACAGGCTCTATGAACCATTAAGAATATAGGATCTCGCCTACTATAGAATGTGGATGTCTGATGCAGACAGAGTACACCAAAACATGGTAATAGTGGGTGATCACAAATTTTTGGACAATACAATAAATCTTTGAACAGGGTGGTCTCTTGAATCATTCATCTCCTCCGCTTCTTAGTTGTCAACCTTTCGAACATATAGGTTGCCCCAATCTGTCTGACCTATCTGATTAACTGTACATTTGTCTTTTTAGATTGTAAGCTCTTCGAGCAGGGACTGTCCTTCCATGTTAAATTGTACAACGCTGCGTAACCCTAGTAGCGCTTTAGAAATGTTAAGTAGTAGTAGTAGTCACCACTGTCCATTTGTATTTCTGCAGGAACTTCACCTTCTTTTCCTTTCGTCCTAATGTGCTATGAGCTATAACATATGCCCATTACCTTCTGATCGCTCATTGACATTCATTTGCCCCTCACCCCCTTCCCCAAGTTTTTCTATTTCATACTATCATTGGAATATTATTTTTTTATTAACTTGTATTTTCTGGTAATGTCCTCTATTAAGTTGATGAAAACTGAAAAACAAAGTCCCTCGCACAAATCAAGCAAGCAAACACAGCGAAAGTGACACCAAAAATTAGGAGCTAGATGATGTGTAGGTCATATAAAAATGTTATTCAAACATCCAATGGACTCTACACGAATCATGTTTCGGCCACAAAGGCCTGCCTCAGGAGTCTCTTCAATATGGATGTGTTCAACACTCTAGCTCTCATATACCATCAAATGTCAATGCACCTTTGTACATTCAGTATAGAGGGGCATAATCGAACATTGCCAGCAAAATAGATCGACAGCGCAACAGCTGGCCGGAACCATATTATCGAAAAAGATGGCCGGTCATTTTTTTTTTCGATAATACAGTTTAGCCCGGCCAAATCCCACAGTTCACCGGGTTTGAGATGGCCGGTTTTGTTTTTCAGCGATAATGGGAAAAAATGCCGGCCATCTCAAACCCGGCGAAATCCAAGGCATTTGGTCATGGGAGGAGCCAGCATTTGTAGTGCACTGGTCCCCCCTGACATGCCAGGACACCAACCGGGCACCCTAGGGGACACTTCTAAAAATGTTTTAAAATACACAAATAGCTCCCAGGTGCATAGCTCCCTTACCTTGGGTGCTGAGCCCCCCCCCCCAAATCCCCCCCAAACCCACTCCCCACAACTCTACACCATTACCATAGCCCTTATGGGTGAAGGGGGGGCACAGTGGGTTTTGGGGGGGGTTTGGAAGGCTCAACACTTAGCACCACAAGTGTAACAGGTAGGGGGGGAAGGACCTGGGTCTGCCTGCCTGAAGTGCACTGCACCCATTAAAAACTGCTCCAGGGACTTGCATACTGCTGTCAGGGAGCTGGGTATGACATTTCAGGCTGGCATACAGGCTGGTAAAAAAAAGTTTTTCATTTTTTTAATGTGGGAGGGGGTTGGTGACCACTGGGGGACTACGGGGAGGTCATCCCCCATTCCCTCCGGTGGTCATCTGGTCAGTTGGGGCACCTTTTTGAGGCTTGGTCGTGAAAATAAAAGGACCAAGTAAACCTGGCGAAATACTGCGTAACGCCGCTTTTTTTCCATTATCCGCGAAAGCCGGCTGTCTGGTAGCCATGCCCATGCCCGCCCATATCCCACCTTCGCTACGCCGCCGTCACGCCCCCTTGAACATTCGCCGGTGCGGCGACGGGAAAGCGGCGATGGTGTCATAAAAGCCGCTTTCGATTATACCGATTTCGCCGCTTTTGAGAGATCGCCGGCCATCTCCCGATTTATGTTGGAAGATCGCCGGAGATCACTTTCAAAAATAAGCCTGATAATCACTCAAGCTATCATAGCCACTGGTTCATATATGAAACAGCAAAACAGTGGAAATGATAGCTTGAGCGATTATACCGCATATGCATGCACGTATTTTATCACTTTTGTGTGTGTGAATAGTGGCTCTGCCCAATCATTCTTCTTACTGTGTGTACTTTCCCCCGGATTCTAGATATGGCACGCAAATTTGGGCGCTGAAATTTGTGCACGGATCAAAGATGTGTGCACAAATTAATTAGCTAATGAGCCAATAATTAGCAATAAGTTGATGTCAACAATTATTGCAGTTAATTGGCAGTAATTAGGTTTTGCGCATATATCTTCCTGCACACTATTCTATATTCCTGCATGCCTAACACCAGGGGCATCGCTAGACCTCGCGGTGGGAGGGGGCCACAGCCCGAGGTGGGGGGGCACAATTTGGTCTGCTGCCCCGCTGCCACCCCCCTGCCCTGCTGCTCCCCTCCACTGCCCTGCCACTCCCCACCCACTGCCATAGCAAATACCTTGGCTGGCGGGAGTCTCCAACCCCTGCCAGCTGAAGCGTTGTCCAGCACCAATTTCTGGTGCCGCTGCATTGTCTGCCCTGCTCTGTCTTCCCCTCGCATCCTGCCTGCTCCTTTTAGTGAAATTGAGCATGCTCAGTTTCACTAAAAGCAGCATGCCAGACGTGAGGGGAAGACAGAGCAGAATAGGCAATGAGGCAGTGCTGGAGACTGGCGCTGGACAACGCTTCAGCTGGTGGGGATTGGAGACCCCCACCAACAAAACCAAGAGCCCACAGGAAATTTGGGGGGGCCCAGGCTCCCTTGGCCCCACCTAGCTACGCCACTGCCTAAAACCCCTAGCATACAACTCATAAGGAGACTTGGAAGGGGCATTCCAAAAACTTGCACATGGAGTTACTGAATTCTGCCATTCCTGCTTCCAAATACCAAGAGTTGAGTGCCAGAGTCTGTAGCAAAACAGGAATACACTTGTACAAGGAAAGTAGAAATTGTGATGCACGCTTCACCAAAGGAAGTATCAATCAAAACATCTTTATTATAGCAAACAAAGACCTGACATGGGGCTGTATTTTGGTGGAAAGAACCACCTGACTCAGGGGTCACTACAGAAGTTTACACTATCTGTAAAAATGAAAATATGTACAGTAAACATAATATAATTAAAAAGGTCATAAGCAAATGAACATGAAACAAAACCTATGAACAGAAATTGTGATACATAATACAATTAAAAAGCAGAGTACAATTTAAAAAAAAAAAAAACCAAAAATGTATAAGAAAACATGTTGGACTGGATATTAAAATGTGTGACATATAGACAATATGGTAAATATTAATAAATTGAGGCGTGTCGGGTCTTTGGTACAATAAAGGTGCATTGATTGATACTTTCTGTGGTGAAGCTCGTGTCACACTTTATACTTCTACTTTCCAAGACTTGGGTGCCGGCATTTAAGGCAGGATTCAGCTGGCATAAATATTTACTCAATCCAGTCCTTTAGAACAGAGAGGACATTTTATAAGTGATATTTTAAGCACATATAATGGCATGTGTATTAAAACTGATTTATAAAATTATATATAAACTGCCAGATTCCATATAGCCTGCCTAGAGATCTGCACCGAAATCCAGCTGTATTCTATAACAACACATATAACTTAATTGGCTTAACAAGCTAATCAGTGTTGATAATAGCACTTAGCAAGCAATAATGAGCACTAATTGGCAATAATTAGAATTTATGCACACAACTCACTAAGCGTATTCTGTAACGAACTGCACCTAAATTCTAAGGTGCACAGTTTAAAAGAGGCATGGCTATGGGTGGGAAATGGGCATTCCAAAAGTTACACATCCTATATAATAATTCTCAACACCAACGTTCTAATGTGCCTGCCTGTGTCCGTGGTGCCTTCGGAGTTGCTGAGCTAGGCTCCGTAGCCAGGCTGATGTCACAGCTGATTCCCCGGCAGGGGGAGGAGTAGGGAAATACGTGGAGCAAGTGGCTTGGAGTGGCACATCAAACAACAACCCTCCTCTCCCCTGCCCCCCTCCAGCCTCTCATGTCCTGCGACCCTCCTCTCCCCCTGCCCCCCTGCAGCCACCCATGTCCAGCGACACTACTTTCCCCCTGCCCCCCCTCCAGCCACCCATGTCCAACGACCCTGCTGTCTCATCTGCCCCTCCTTCATCCACCCAGGTTGTGTAACCAATTCTTTGGGGCAGGCAGGAAAGATCCCCAGTCCTGCCTGCCCGCTGCTGGCGCTGGCGCTCCCCCTCTGCTGGATCGCTGTTCAAAATGGCCGCCAATACTTACAAGGGCGGCCTCCAAGACTTCAGCAGAAGTCTCGCAAGTCCGCCATTGGAAGTCTCGGCGGCCATTTTGAACAGCGATCCGGCAGCGGGAGAACGTCTCAGCACCAGCGCCAGCAGCAGGCAGGCAGAACCAGGGATCTTTCCTGCCTGCCCCGAAGAATTGGTTACACAACCTGGGTGGCTGGAGGAGGGCAGGGGAGAGGAGGGTCGTTGAAAATGGGTGGCTGCAGGGGGGGCAGGGGGAGAGGAGGGTCGCAGGACATGGGTGGCTGGAGGGGGAGCAGGGGAGAGGAGGGTTGTTTGATGCGCCGCACCCTGCCACTTGCTCTGCGTGTTTCCCTACTCCTCCCCCTGCCTGGGAATCAGCTGTGAGTGATGTCAGCCTGGGTGGCTGGAGGGGGGGGGGGCAGGGTAGAGGAGGGCCGTTGGACATGGGTGGCTGCAGGGGGAGAGGAGGGTAGCTGGACATGGGTGGCTGGAGGGAGGGGGTGAGGGGGGTCCTGAGACCAGAGAGGTAGGGGTGGAAGGCTCAGACCAGAAAGGGAGGGGGCACACACTCACTCACTCACTCACTCTCTGTGTCTCACATACACTCTCTCTGACACACTCTCTGTCTATCACACTCTCCATCTCTCACACACACTCTCTCTCAAACATACACTCCGAGGAAAACCTTGCTAGCGCCCGTTTCATTTCTGACAGAAACGGGTCTTTTTTACTAGTGTAGTTATAAAATATGGCCCAGTACATGTAAATCTATGCGCAGGGATTTATGCCACTTTTTCATTGGTGTAAAGGGAGGTGGGTTGTTTTAAGCACTGGGATATCAACTAAATGTATTCTATATACCACACCTCAATTTAGGTGCCGCTTATAGAATATGCTTAGGCAAGAGTGTTTACCACACAGATTTTTTTAGCCACTTTATGTAGAATCTGGCCCAAAATGTACTAAATTAATCCAATTGCCTTATTTTTTGTGTTTTGTTTATTGATCTTCAGTGCTCTGCATTCAAGTGAGCTAGCTTGGCAATTACATTACTTTATCTAGGGCTCAGAAAATGCCATATGTCTAAAATACAGGACTTGGTGGAGAGTCACAGTGGCAGGGCAATGAAGGAGGAGGGACTGCAGGGAAGGGATGGCTAAAGGGTGCTGGAATGAGAAGAGAGTACCTAGAATGGGGGGGGGGGGAGAGTAGGAAAACAGAAGAGGGAAAAGTAAACAAAATAATAAAATAAAGGGAAAATTAAGGAAAACTGTATGGAATAGTAAAACAGCTATTCCTGAGGCTCACTAGACACCAGAAACCATCTGGAAAAGCTGCGGGGGGGGGGGGGGGGGTGGATTTGGAGATCGGAAGGTATTGTGTGCATAACACGAGGAAGGACCTAGTGAAGCTTGAAGAATGGTCTGGAATTTGGCAGCTAAGATTTAATGCCAAAAAATGCAATGAATGATACAGTTTAGGGGGTGAAGAACTTTTATGCATGAAAGAGGAGCAGGATTTGGGTGTAACAAAAGCTAGAAGGATGCTTGGGTGCATAGGGAGAGAAATGGCCAGTAGGAAAAGGAGGTAACGATGCCCCTGTATAAGACTCTGGTGAGACCTCATTTAGAATATTCTACACAATTTTGGAGACCACACTTTCAAAAAGATATAAATAGAATGGAGTTGGTCCAGAGGACAGCTACTAAAATGGTCTGTGATCTTCATCATAAAGTGTATGGGGACAGACTTAAAAATCTCAGTATGTATACTTCGGAAGAAAGGTGGGAGAGGGGAGAGATGATTAAATACATGGCATTAATCCACAAGAGTTGAGTCTCTTTCAATTGAAAGGAAGCTCCGGAACGAGGGGGTGTAACCCGAGGAAATATATCATGGAAAGGGTGGTAAATTCATGGAATAGCCTCAAGAGGAGATGAAAAGTATCTCATTTTAAGAAAGATTGGCACAAGTACATAGGATGTCTAAAGGAGAGGAAGGGATGGATATGCTGACTGGATAGGCCACAGGCTTTTTATCTACCTTCATATTTCTGTTTCATGTGGGGGGTTCAGAAACCATGGGGTTTGTCAGGGGGAGTTGGAAGGCATGGTCACGTTGGGGGGGGGGGGGAGGAGAGATTGCATGTCAGTATCATGTTGAAGGGGGATCAAAAGAGGGTAAGGATGTGTGTGTATGGTGTTTGGGGGGGGGGGGGATTTGGAAGGAGAGATTTCCCTTGCCCTTTGCACCTACCTTTCAATAGACACACATGTGTGCCTAGGGGCAGGTGTAAATGCCAATGTGGATAGTTTTCATATGCGTAAGTATTGCTTTTGTAAAATGGGGCATACACATGGGCATGTTTGGCCTGCTTTAACCACTCCCTTTCCACACACTCCTTTGTTATTTAGACATTGTCATTTCTGAATTGACTTTTATATATTTGTGCCAAGATACACTTATAAAAAATGCTATTTACATATGGGAATGCTAATAAGATAAGGGCTAGGCTTATTTAATCTAAAAACAAACACAGTATTTACCATAACTATAAAAACTATTGAACAATTAGAGATCTGAAATGAATTGCAGATTAATTGCAATGCACCACTTTTGTCTCAAAACAGTGCAAAAGTTTTTTATATTTTCTTAGGAAAATTCTTGCTGTCTTTCTGAGTCTTTACATCACACTAGATTGTAGATTTTAATAACCAATAATATGTTATAATACAATTCAAAATGAACAAATAAAAAAACAACAGTGATAGGAAATACCTTACGAAAATAAGATGGTGTGGAATTAAATATCAAGGATAATGTTTTGGAATTATGAACCTTACTAAGGGGCCTTTTTACAAAAGGACGATAGGGGCAGTTCTAGTTTGCCATGCATTGATTTGGCCCAACCACTGGGCTCCCAGGGGAGCCCGGCGGTAGTTCCGACTCCTGCCGTGCACCAATTAAGGCGCTAGAATGTATTTTTTAGTTTTCTAGTGCCGGGGGCTTACCCGGCGGTGAGGGTTCCCCCAGGAAATGGCAGCGCAGCAAGTGGTTAACTTTCCATACAGCCATTTCCTTCCTTAAAAGGAAAACAAATGCCTGTTACTGGCAGCAGTAAAAGGGGGCCTCGGCACGCAGCAAACCGATGCCACCGCAAGCCCCCTTTTACCGCTGTTTGGTAAAAGAGGCCCTAAATTTGCATCTGTACATTTTTACTCTTTCCAACCAAGCAGGAACAGGACCATTTGTTATGGGGAAAAACTAAAGAAAAGACACATTGAGGTGTGTTCTCAAAAGAGCACTAGGAAGTGGGCTTAGTGTGTGCTCTGATACAAGACAACACACCCAGGCTATCAGGCATTTTCAATTATTTTTGGTGCAGGTCATGTGCTAATGTTTGCATTAGTGAGTATTACCTGAAAAAACTAAAAAAAAAAGGAACACTTACCACCTCCTATTTAAGAGGCACTAAAGGCTCATGCATTAAGCCAGTGTTAACAAGATAGCGTACACTTCCCCACCCATGCCACACCCCCAGCAACAAATAAATCAGAAAAAATAATGCACACTTAGTACACACTAAACAATTACAGAGACTGAGAGAGAGCGAGAGAGCGCTTTAGGAATGCTTTTTCACCTCTGACAAGTGTGGGATACAAACCCTGGGCAGCTGGGCTTGAGGCTGGAAAAAGAGAGCTCATCTGTTGGGCATGGTTTCTTCCTGTCTGGTCCTTAGCCTTTAGGCTGAGAAAGGACATTGCAAACTTTGAGTGCAGTTAGCTGTATTAAGTGAGAGCTGCGTCAGAAAGGGTTGTACCTGGAAATCCCTCCCAACACGCAGGGCCACCGAGAGGGGGGACAGGGGGGACAAAGTTTCCCGGGCCTGGGCCTCCGGGGAGGGCCCGGCGCCGCCGCCACAGTCCAGACCGCCCACCCTCCATCGCTCCCTGGCATTGAACTTAAGCGCCTCACTTTCAAAAGCGCAGCAAGCAGCAGCAGACCACTTCTTCCTTCCGTGTCCTGCCCTACATGACCTAACTTCCACGAGGGAGGGACAAGGAAGGAAGGAGTGGTCTGCCGCTGCTTGCTGTGCTTTTGAAGGTGAGGCACTTAAGGTCAGTGCAGAGGACCCGGGGGTGGAGAGAGGGCCTGGTGGCGGGTGGAGGGGGGGCCCGGTGACCTCGGGTGGGGGGGGGGGCTCATGGGCGGCCTTGTCCCGGGCCTGGCCCAGTCTCTTCGCGGCCCTGCCAACACGGAGGCATTTGGGGATTTTGAGAAACGTTCTCTCTGCTACTTGAGGAGAGGTAAAGTGGGGGAGTGGAGGAGCCATGGAAAGAATGAATGAGACTTTAGGGGGAGGTTCACAAAAGAAGTAAATGGGTTGCTTAGTAGGAGTCGAGAGTAAAATCCATTCTCCAAAACATGAGGCGTATTTTAGGACTGATCATTTGTTCACAGGATTGGGGAAATAACTTCACAGGGTGCTCTCCACTTTGGAGGTCCCTGGGTCAGACTGAAAGTGAGGGAGTGTATATCTGGTGGCAGGAGATGAGGAAGAGCTTGAGAGTAAGCTATTAACCCAGATAAACAGTTTGTAGTAAAAATGGGAATCAGAGGATGACAAAACCAAAAAGAAGCTGGATTTCATTTCCTGGCTTTCAAAGGATCCAAGGGTGGGGGGGGAGTTATCAACATGGGTTATCATCAAGATGGTTTATTTAACACAACTTGTGCTATTTTAGCACACCATTTAATGCAATGCGATCTAGTTACTAATAACCAGGCTTAATAGTAAAATAACACCTCTTAACAGCAGCCCATGTTGTTAAGTTCCCCTCTTAATTAAAGAAAACAGAAATGTCTCTAGAAATCAAAATCACTGCAATATGTAATCAAAGTGAGCCAAGTATAGAACAATCAAGCCATTGTGACATCACTGTTGATGTTTGTCCTTCTGTATTGGTGAAATGAGGCATTATGACATCACAATATCAGCTCTGGTTACCAGAGACTGAAACTGTTTGCACTAGGGGTGGATGTTATCAGCTGTTAAGATGTGGTTTACTGTTAACCCCAGTTATGAGGAACTAGGTCTCACTAAACTATACTAAACTAGCACAAATTAGTGATAAAATAACATGTCTTAATGGTAGCCACATTGATAACTTTCCCCCTACAGGATCTTTAAAATGAGGAACCAAGTTTAGAGAGGCATTGGAGGATATCAAAAGACATAATAGAAAAAAGAATGACAAGCAGAAGTGGGCTAGCAGTTGGAGCATTGGACTGACAACCAGGGAAACCAGTTCTGTCATTTGTGGCCTTGGCTAAGTCATGTGGAGGTGTATTTTCAAAACATATAGACTTACAAAGTTCCAAACTTTGTAAATCTAAGTGTTTTGAAAATATATTTTTTTGTTACATTTGTACCCCGCGCTTTCCCATTCATAGCAGGCTCAATGCGGCTTACATGGGGCAATGGAGTAGCTTGTAAGCTCTTTAGTGCAGGGACATCTCGTACCATAATACTTGTATAGTTGTGTGTATCATGCAGTGCTATAAAAATGAACATTGTTAGGGATGTAAATGCAGCAAATAGAATTTGTAATAGAACTTTTGTTCGGAATAAGAGACATATATTTCAAAAGCTATAATGGCTGCTGAAAATGCCCCTAAGGAACTTTTTTGAATTATTATTTAATAATTTCAAAACGTGATCCAGTAATGACATCAGACGCATTTGATCAGATCGTTCAGCAAGCAACGCCAGCGCAGACGAGAAGAGGACTTCGGCTTTCGGAGGTTGGGGTCCCCCATCAGCACAGGTATGCAAAGGCGGTGGGGGAGGGTTTTCGGATGGAAGGGGGAGTCGAGAGGGTCGCGGCAGGGGGTCCAGGGGTCAGTAACGCAGAGGGGGGTGTTGAAATCGGAGGGAGGGAGGGGGGAGTCTGGAACTCGGAAGGAAGGGAGGGGGCATGGGTCTTGGAGGGGACAGAGCGAGATAGCGAGGGAGGGTGGGGGATTACCTTGCTAGCGCCCGTTTCATTGCCTACTGAAACGGGACTTTTTTACTAGTTTATAATAATGCACCATCATATTTCTGTTACATACAAACACTATCAGGCTTATTTTCGAAAGAGAAGGACGCCCATCTTTCGACACAAATCAGAAGATGGGCGTCCTTCACACAGGGTCGCCCAAATTGGTATAATTGAAAGCCGATTTTGGATGTCCCCAACTGCTTTCCATCGCAGGCATGACCAAAGTTCATGGGGGTATGTCGGAGGCATAGCGAAGGTGGGACTTGGGCATGCCTAACACATGGACGTCCTCAACCCATAATGGAAAAAAAGGGCGTCCCTGATGAGCACTTGGACGACTTTATCTGGTCCTGTTTTTTTTTACAACCAAGACACAAAAAGGTGCCTGAACTGACCAGATGACCACCGGAAAGAATCGGGGATGACCTCCCCTTACTCCCCCACTGGTCACAAATCCCCTCCCACCCTCATAAAAAATCTTTCAAAATATTTTTTGCCAGCCTCTATGCCAGCCTCAAATGTCATACTCAGGTCCATCACAGCAGTATGCAGGTACCTGGAGCAGTTTTAGTGGGTGCAGTGCACTTCAGGCAGTCGGACCCAGGCCCATCCCCCCCACCTGTTACACTTGTGGTGATAAATATGAGCCCTCCAAAACCCACCAGAAACCCACTGTACCCACATGTAGGTGCCCCCTTCACCCGTAAGGGTTATGGTAGTGGTGTACAGTTGTGGGTGCTACATATGTATACTTGATCTTGATTTGTCTTTGCCATTTTTAGGGCACAGACCATAGAAGTCTGCCCAGCACAGGCCTTGTTCTCCAACTACTGAAGTTGTCATTGAAGCCCCACTCTGGCCCATTCAAATCTGTCCAGCCACAAACAGGGCACTTAACTGTCTATAACAGACCGCATAGACATAGGACTGCCTTTTATGCAGTCCTATTTATGTAACATAGTAACATAGTAGATGATGGCAGAAAAAGACCTGCACGGTCCATCCAGTCTGCCCAACAAGACAAACTCATATGTGTATACCTTACCTTGATTTGTACCTGCCTTATTCAGGGCACAGACCGTACAAGTCTGCGCAGCAGTACTTCCCGCCTCCCAACCACCAGTCCTGCCTCCCATCACCGGCTCTGGCACAGACCGTATAAGTCTGCCCTCCACTATCCTCACCTCCCAACCACCAACCCCTCTTCCCCCCACCTGCTCCACCACCTAATTTCGGCTAAACGAGTGGCCGACAATCCAAATACTTTTTGTCCCTGGGTCGCGCCCTGCAAATAGAAAATAGTGGTTGGTAGTCAACATTAGATGGAACTCTGATGGTCGGTGAGCCCGTCCCTAATGTAAACCTTGTAAGCCTCTGACTTCCATCTGCCCAACTTTTTAATGGATGGTGGTGGGAAACCTAAGGCCGCTGCGCATGTTGCGGCTCCAATGCGGAATGAATGTGTTCCAAAATTTCTTGGGTCGTGTCCTACCCTTAGTAAGATTAATTGGTTAAGTGCTGAATATCATATTTAACGGGTTAAGTGCTGACACTACCCTGGAATGCCACCAAAGTAGCCAGTTTTGACTTGAGTGCTATCCGGGCATTTCAGAGACACAAACCAGTTTAGAGCTACTGAAAATGCACAGTTAGCCCCGGATGGGCAATTTAAATATCAGGCCCATAACTTTTAAGCTCCTAAATTAAGAAGAATATCCAGCTGAAAATAAGGCATACATTTATGAGCATAAATTTTAAGATCTCAGCATTTTCTGACTGTTGGGCCCTTTGAGTCAAACTTTATGCACCTGGCCTATTTATGAGCATAACTCTCAAAGGGGTCCTTTTATAAAGGCACAGTAGCATTTTCAGTGCATGCTAAAGATTAGTGTGTACTGACGCCCACAAAAATATATGGGTATCTCTAGCATTTAGTGCACGCTAAAAGTGCTGGCGCACCTTAGTAAAGGGATCTCAAACGTAGGAGCTTAAATCTATATCTTTTTTGAGATGCAGTGACCAGAATTGAACACAATATTTGAGGTGCGGTCGCACCATGAAGCGATACAAAGGCATTTAAAACAAATCGGAGAACATTTTTCTCCACTCAACGTGTAATTAAACTCTGGAATTCGTTGCCAGAGAATGTGGTAAAGGCGGTTAGCTTAGCGGAGTTTTAAATAGGTTTGGACAGCTTCCTAAAGGAAAAGTCCATAGACCATTATTAAATGGACTAGGGGAAAATCCACTATTTCTGGGATATGCAGTATAAAATGTTTTGTACTTTTTTGGGATCTTGCCAGGTATTTGTGATATGGATTGGCCACTGTTGGAAACAGGATGCTGGGCTTGATGGACCTTTGGTCTTTCCCAGTATGGCAATACTTATGTACTATAATCCTTTCACTATCAGGTCCATTGGTATTGGCTTTATTTATCAGTTGGCTTCTTTATTGTAATGTGATTTACAAAGGCTTTTCTATAATTGTGGCTACATTGTCTGCAAGTAGTGCAAAATAGTGACATTAAATTGGTTACCGGCACACAAAAATGTAACCATATCACCACCGTTACTTAGGGAGGCACATTGGCTACTTTTTTTGTAGAATTAACTTTAACATACTAATTCTAGCACTCTTCATTGGCTACTTTGTTATTTGCATAATCTCCTCATGGGAAGACATTGAGTCAAAAGATCAGAATTGCTTAATCATTTCATCACTTTCTGCTGTAAGATTAGATTGAACAAGACATGCTGTTGTTGTTTTTTTTGTTAACCTTCTCCCAGCCCTTTCTTTATACCTCAGGACGAAAGTTAGCTTTAAGAAATGTAAAAGTGGTTTTAAAACATTTTTTTTCTCTATGGCTTTTCCAAAGGATTAAATTAGTTGGAAGGGGCAGCTGGACGGTGGTGCTCAATGCTGGGATTTTAAACATTTTATATATTTTAATCTTTTAGGGACTTTTACTAAAGTTTACCACACGCTAATTGCATTAGCACATGCTAAATCCTAAGACACCCATAGGTATAAAATGGGTGTCTTAGCATTTAGTGCACGCTAGCTCTGTAATATCAAGTAAAATCAAACTCAAACTTATCATCACCGTGGAAAGCAGACTGCGGAGTACCACAAGGATCACCGCTATCACCGACCCTCTTCAACATAATGATGACCCCACTAGCCAAGTCTTTATCCAGCCAAGGCCTTAACCCTTGCATCTATGCAGACGATGTCACAATATTAATTCCTTACAAATCTAAACTGACAGAAATCACCAACGAAATTAAGATCAGCTTGAACATCATGGACTCTTGGGCAAATGCATTTCAACTAAAACTAAACAAAGAAAAACCACACTGTCTCATCCTCTCAGCCCTACACAGCGTGGATAACCCCACAATTATCAACACCCCAGATTATACCCTCCCTATCTCAGACAGCCTGAAAATCCTCTGCGTTACAATGGACCACAACTTAACACTAGAGAGCCAAGTGACATCCACAACAAAGAAAATGTTCCACTCAATGTGGAAACTCAAACACGTGAAATAATTCTTCCCGAGGGGAGCATTTCGCAACCTGATACAATCAATGATACTAAGCCATGTAGACTACTGCAATGGAATTTATGCGGGATGCAAAGAACAAATCTTAAAAAACTTCAGACCGCTCAAAACACGGCAGCTAGGCTTATCTTCGGAAAAACGCGATTTGAAAGTGCAAAAACCCTTCGCGAAAAACTACACTGGCTCCCAATCAAAGAACGCATTGCTTTCAAAATCTGCACTCTGGTTCACAAAATTATCTACGATGAAGCTCCAGGATACATGACTTGATCGACCTACCAACTAGAAACACATCCGAATCAACACGAACATACCTAAATCTGCACTACCCAAGCTGCAAAGGACTCAAATACAAATCAACTTACGCGTCCAGTTTTTCCTACATAAGCACACAACTGTGGAACGCATTACCAAAAGCCTTGAAAACTACGAACGACCACCTAAACTTCCGGAAAACACTAAAAACGAACCTGTTTAAAAAGGCATACCCTACCGATCCAACCTAAATGCCTGATCTCTGCAACACAACAAAACTAAAGAACGTAATGGACATAACACAACTCTTCCGTTGTACGATTCCCTAGTGTGACTGTGCCACACCACATGAACTTTATCTTACCACATCACTTTGTATTTGTTCACACTGGAGCCTGCAAAGGCCTCTCCGGAATTATGTAAGCCACATTGAGCCTACAAATAGGTGGGAAAATGTGGGATATAAATGTAACAAATAAATAAATAATGTGTGCTAAGCTTTAGTAAAAGGGTCCCATAATTAGTTTAATTTTCACTGCTAATTTTATTTCTAATTTTTGATTTTAATGGAATTCTTATTTTCTACTTGTATAATTTTTAAATTGCTTTGTTATTTTATTTTTCTTGAGTGTTCCCCAGTTTGAGCACATATCTCCTCATCTTATGAGATTATATTGGCTTCCAATTACTTTAAGTGCTAACTACAAGGTGTTGCTTTTAATTCATCAGGCACTTTATCATTCATCACACTATTTGAAGTTGTTAATACAGGTTTATCACCATCCACATTTTTTTATGGTCTGGCTGTTGAAGACACTTCTGCCTTTAAGAATGCTTTGGAAAATTATTTGTTTAGAGCGGCATATGGGAATTTATTTGAATTGGACCTAATCTGGGGTTAGCAGCCCTAATGGCCTGTTTTTCTTGGAGTTGATTTTAATGTCATTTTTTGTAGTTACTTTGTAAATTGATTTACATTTTTGAGATTATGTACACTGTATTGTACCCCACCTTGGGTAAAGGTGGAATATAAGAAAAAAACCTATATGATTTTACAGTTATTTTGTTTTGATTTTATTTGTAAACATGCCGTGATTTGACTAATTGTTTAGAAACATATAATAAGACCTTAAATAAACATAAATCTAAACATAATTACTGGATAATTTGAATCAGGAGTAGCCTAGTGGTTAGTGCAGCGGACTTTGATCCTGGGGAACTGAGTTCGATTCCCACTGCAGCTCCTTGTTACTGTGGGCAAGTCACTTAACCCTCCGTTGCCCCTGGTACAAAATAAGTACCTGAATATATGTAAACCACTTTGAATGAGGTTGCAAAATACCACAGAAAGTCCCATTTCCTATGTTACCATGAATCCTACTACTATTTAGCATTTCTATAGCGCTACAAGGCGTACGCAGCACTGCACAAACATAGAAGAAAGACAGTCCGTGCTCAAAGAGCTTACAATCTAATAGACAAAAAATAAAGTAATCAAATCAATTAATTGTACAGGAAGGAGGAGAGGAGGGTAGGTGGAGGCGAGTGGTTATAAGTGGTTACGAGTCAAAAGCAATGTTAAAGAGGTGGGCTTTCAATCTAGATTTAAAGGTGGCCAAGGATGGGGCAAGACGTAGGAGCTCAGGAAGTTTATTCCAGGCGTAGGGTGCAGCGAGACAGATCCAATACATGCCTGAGTATTTTTCTGGCTAATCTCTCAATAGAAAGCAGCCACAAGGTGGCACTAAAATCACAGGTCATGAACTTGGTTTACTGTTTTGTTGCCTTCTTTAAAAAAACGTTTGTTGCAGAAGTGCATTTCTATGTAAAAGATAAAATAAGACATTGGATGCAAATGATTAAGACAAATTGGACAGTTTCGGATCTAGTATAGCTGTGTGGTATGGGAGATCCAGTAGTTTATTTTAGAGCCATATATGATGCCTCGTTGTCTTTAAAAGTTAAACAAAAATTTTATATGTTGATGCAATAAATTGATTCATAGTGTGTTTGGTTAGTAAGCATTTTGGTATTGTTGCCACTTAGTGTGTACTCTTGTACCCTTTGTGGTGTAATAGTGATGGCAGGTGGGGAAATTGGAGGGGAGGCAGAGAGGAGAGGGGTTCATGGAGGGGGGCTCTCCTCTATTTTCTGACCTGCGCTCTAGCATGGTAAACATCGGTCCCGCCCCTTGCTGTATAGCTGGTGGGGATCCCCAAGTATCCCCAGCTGTAGAATTCATCCAAAGATAGCCAAAACTCCCTTCTTCCAAGCTCTGCAGTCGACGACAGCATCCTTGAGCCACCGATACCTATACGTGAGTGGGGTGCCAGCATCAATGGCTTAGGGACAATGCTGCTGTCTGCCAAGCTTGGTAAAAAGGCATTCTGGCTACCTTCAGAGAAAGTGTAATTTATATTTTGAGGTGGGGGTAGAGCGGGGCAGAGAAAATGTTGTGCCCACCCACTTTGGGCTCAGGCCCATCCAAAATTGGCTGTCTGGCTACGCCACTGCTGCACAGGATCTTCCACTCCCAGTCCCAGGGGCCATGCAGCCCTCCTCAAACCTACCTTAACACAACGCACCCTGGTGGTCTAGTGGCCTCTTCAGGGCAGGAAAGAATCCAACTCTTTCCTGCTCACTGCCACTGCCGCATTCTTCGGCATTGAAGCATTGTCTGAATTATGAATTGCAGGAGCTGTTAACCAAGCTCTGTTTGTAGCTATATAGGCAGGGCAGGGGCGTAGCCAGACAACAGATTTTGGGTGGGCCTAGGCAAGAATTGGGTGGGCACCAAGTGTTCTCCCCCCCAAAAAAATCTCAGCTGGTGGGAAAACGCTTTTCACCTTGGCAGCAGGCATGCACTGAAAACTGAGCATGCGCAGGTGCCGGTGTCATGGAGAGTAGCGTTTTCCTTACCATCAGGGGAAAATCTTCAGCTGGCGGAGCTTGGGATTCCCACCAGTTACCACTAAACATGTGCTATTGTTGGGTGGGCCTGAGCCATAAATTGGTGGGCCCTGGCCCACCCAAGCCCACCTGTAGCTACGCCACTAAGGCAGGGGCCTTGCCCCTACCAATTAAGCCAATTAGTTTGCCCAAAACTGTGCACTCAACTTTTGGGTAACATATATAGAAGCCAAGGGATTGTTTGTATTTTCACTATGCTCAAGTAATGTATGTGGAAAAGTGTTAGCATTATACCATGCCTGTGTATGTTGTCTAAGGGACTCAACATAGTTTAGCATTTACCTTCAGCACTGAGGATAGCAAACAATTCTTTATTTTCAAACCCGACATGGGCTGTGTCTCAGCAAATATGCCTGCATCAGGGGCCATTATAGTAGCTCATCAGAAAAAAATGAAAGCTATCCAAAAGTTGCTCCAAACACACAGTTCAATATTCAGTTCCAGGTGTGTCAGGGACCCAGTTTGTACAGACTGCAGTGTGCAACACAATTCACAAAACCAGAGTTTTGGCGTAGTTTGTGAATTGTGTTGCACACTGCAGTCTGTACAAACTGGGTCCCTGACGCACCTGGAATTGAATATTGAACTGTGTCTTTGGACAGCTTTCATTTTTTCTGATGAGCTACTATAACGACCCCTGAAACAGGCATATTTGCTGAAACACAGCCCGTGTCAGGTCTGAAAATAAAGCCCTAGGTGTTTTTTTTTGTTGCTGTTTATGTTCTGTATTTGTTTGGGTTTTTTTGTCTTTTTAAATGTGCATATGCACATACACCTCCAAGAATGAATGCATGCTTTAAGTATGCACAGTGCTTTTTTTGTGCTGGTATGCGCCGGTACGGTATACCGGAACCTTTTTTCTGAGGGCTGCCCCCTGCGTTGAAATCTTCTATTTACTCGAAGTCGCAGCAGCGAACCGGTAGTGAAAGCAGCAAGCAGACAGGCTCGCCTCCTCGACGCTTCCCTGCCCTCTCAGCGTCCCGCCTTCTTCTGATGTAATTTCCTTTCCGCGAGGGTGGGATGCTGAGAAGGAAGGGAAGCGATGAGGAGGTGAGCCTGCCTGCTTGCTGCTTTCACTGCCGATTCGCCGCTGCAACTTTCGGTAAATAGAAGATTTCAACGCAAGGGGAACAAACGGAAAGTCGGGGAGCTGAGGGCGGGCAGGTGGGGATGGGGTTGGAACAATCTCAGGGGCAGGTGGAGGCTGGGGCGAGTCACTGGACATGGAAGGGAGGGGGAGGATAGGGAGCAAAGGAGAATCGATGGAGATGGATGGGAGGGGATGGAAGGGGAGAGAGGAAAAATCGCTGGACATGGATGGGAGGGAAGGATAGGAGCAAAGGAGAATCGCTGGACATGGATGGGAGGGAAGGATAGAAGAGAGAGGTGAGTTGCTGGACATGGATGGATGAAGGGGAGGGCAGGAGAAATGCTGGACATGGATGGAGGAGAGGGAAGACAGGAAGGAGATGCACATGGATGAAGGAGAGGGGAGAGAGGAGAAATGCTGGACATAGATGGAGTGGAGGGCCGGGAAGAGAAATGTTGGAGGGAAGGAAAGACAGAGGAAGGAGATGCACACGGATGGAGGGGAAGGGAGAGAGGAGAAATGCTGGACATGGATGGAGGAGAGGGAAGACAGAGGAAGTGAGATGAACATGGATGGAGGGGAGGGGAGGGGGAGATGAGAAATTCTGGACACGGATGGAGGGGAGAGAGTTGAAATGCTGGACATGGATGGAGGGGAGGGAAGAGAAGAGAAGAGAGGAAGTGAGATGAGAATGGATGGAGGAGAGGGAAGAGAGAGGAAGTGAGATGAACATGGATGGAGTGGAGGAGAAAGGAGAAATGCTGGACATGGATGGATTAGAGAGAAGAGAGAGGAAGGACAAGAAATGCATATGGACAAAGGGGAGGGAAGAATAGGAAGGAGATGCATACTAACGGAGATGAGGGGAAGGGAAAAGAGGAGAAAAGCTGCACATAGATGGAGAAAATAGGCAAAAACTGGATCCACTCTATACCTCCTCCAGTTAAGTCTATGGAGGAGCCAGCTTTTACCTATGGATGTAGAGCAAGAAATGAAGAAGAAAGGAGGAAAGTAAAGAAATAAATGGAAATGAATCCCTGGAAACAGACTTAAGGGAACAGATATAGAGCAGCAGAATCAGAGACTGGGACCAACATGATCAGAAAAAAAAAGTCACCAGACATCAAAGGTAGAAAAAAATCATTTTATTTTCATTTTAGTGTTTGGAATATGTCCAATTTGAGAATTTACATCTGCTATCTTATTTTGCACTGGGTATACTGGAGCTGTAACATCTTACAGAAATTATTTATAATGAAAAAATTCAAGTTACTTTTTTCTCCTATACTGGTATAATATTTTCAATGATGGCTGTTTATATGCACCATTGTTGGTATAAGGGGTGTGGCTAACATGGGTGCGGCTATCATAGGGGTGGGGCCATAGGTGGTGACCCTGCCCGTAATGAGTACAGGTATATTTTTTCCTACAAAAAAAGCATTGAGTATGCAAGACAAGTATTCATGCATGTATGACTTTGTGTGCTCTGGTGTTTAGCCTTGTAGATCCTCACTGCCCAATAAGCTATGAGATCAGAGCAGAGTCTGAGGAGAAGCAAGGAGGGAGGGACCAAAGGTCATTCAGGGGCAAGAATCTACCGGTGTGATCTGGGGGACAACAGAAGGGCCCTGGTGTCTGCTTTGCTCTTTCATAGACAAGGCCTCTGATTAGATAGCAGCCCTAGAAAGTTGGACTTTGAAATAAGCGAGTACGACAGAGAGTGAAAATGCAATGATACAGCAGAAAAATATGCCAACAAAGAACTGAGAAATGCAGAGGGGGCAGGAGGATTGCTAAAACATTCACCAATGTACACTATACAGTATATCACCTGATTTTCAATTGTGAGGAGAATTCAATCTCTGTTCATTCTAGTGCATTTCTTCTCTCACGTAAATCCTAAAACTTCACAATAATAAACACTCAAAACAATGATGCCAGCTTTTTTTTTATCAATAACAACAAATAACATTATATAAATATAATTATGGACCTCAGAAATTAGAGTGAAGAACACAGCAAATCAGAAGTTATAAACACACATCGCTAGTAACAACAATCACAAGTCCAATATGTGAACAGTGCAAACAATAAATACATAAGTACATAAGTATTGCCATAAAGGGACAGACGAAGGTCCATCAAGCCCAGCATCCTGTTTCTAACAGTGGCCAATCCATGTCACAAGTACCTGGCAAGATCCCAAAACAGTATAATACATTTTATGCTGCTTATCCTAGAAATAAGAGTGGATTTCCCCCAAGTCCATTTTAGTAATGGCTTAAGGACTTTTCTTTTAGGAAGCTATCGAAACCTTTTTTAAACCCTGCTAAACTGCTTTTATTACATTCTCTGGCAACGAATTCCAGAGTTTAATTACACGTTGAGTGAAGAAATATTTTCTCCAATTGCTTTGAAATTTACTACTTTGTGGCTTCATTGCATGCCCCCTAGTCCTAGTATTTTTGGAAAGAGCAAACAATCGATTCACGTCTACCTTTTCCATTCCACTCATTATTTTATAGCCCTCTATCATATCTTCCCTCAGCTGTCTCTTCAAGCTGAAGAATCCTAGCTGCTTTAGTCCTTCCTCCTAGGGAAGTCATCCCATCCCCTTTTTCATTTTCGTCGCCCTTCTCTGTACCTTTTCTAATTCCACCATATCTTTTATGAGATGTGGTAACCAGAGCTGCACACAATATTTGAGGTGTGGTCGCATCATGGAGCAATACAAAGGCATTATAATATCCTCATTTTTGTTTTCCATTCCTTTCCTAATAATACCTAACATTCTATTTGCTTTCTTAGCTGCTGCCGCACACTGAGCAGAGGGTTTCAACATATCATCAACGATGAAACCTAGAACCCTTTCCTGGTCAGTGACTCCTAATATGCATTACATACCTATAGTTCGGGTTCCTCTTTCCCACATGCATTACTTTGCACTTGCTCACATTAAACGTCATTTGCCATTTGGATGCCCAGACTCTCAGTCTCGTAAGATCTTCTTGTAATTTTTCACAATCCTCTCGCGATGTAACAACTTTGAATA
Source organism: Microcaecilia unicolor (assembly GCF_901765095.1). Classification (NCBI taxonomy): domain Eukaryota; kingdom Metazoa; phylum Chordata; class Amphibia; order Gymnophiona; family Siphonopidae; genus Microcaecilia; species Microcaecilia unicolor. The sequence goes on from NC_044031.1 coordinate 639,354,980, forward strand.
ACTTTGTGTCGTTAACAAATTTAATTACTTCACTAGTTACTCCCATCTCTAGATCATTTATAAACATGTTTAAAAGCAACAATCTCAGCACAGACCCCCGGGCAACCCCACTATCTACCCTTCTCCATTGAGAATACTGACCATTTAACCCCACTCTCTGTTTTCAATCTTTTAACTAGTTTTTAATCCACAATAGTACACTACCTCCTATCCCATGACTATCCGATTTCCTCAGAAGTCTTTCATTAGGTCCTTTGTCAAATGCCTTTTGAAAATCCAGATACACAATATCGACTGGCTCACCTTTATCCATTTGTTTGTTCACCCCTTCAAAGAAATGTAATAGATTGGTGAGGCATGATTTCCTTTCACTAAATCCATTTTGGCTTTGTCTCATTAATCCATGCTTTTGAATATATTCTTTAATTTTGTTGTTTATAATAGTCTCTACCATTTTGCCCAGCACCGACATCAGGCTCACTGATCTATAATTTTCCGAATCACCTATGGACCTTTAAAAAAAAATCGGTGTTACATTGGCCACCCTCCAATCTTCTGGTGCTATGCTTGATTTTAAAGATAAATTACATAGTACTAACAATAGTTCTGCAAGTTCATTTTTCAATTCCATCAGTAATCTGCAATGAATGCCATCTGGTCCAGGCGATTTGCTACACTTTTCAATTTGTCAAATTGTGGCATTACAAGTTCCAGGTTTATATAGATTTCATTCAGTTTCTCTGACTTATCAGCTTTGAATATCTTTTCTGGCACCGGTATCTCATCCAAATCTTCCTCGGTGAAGACCAAAGCAAAAAATTCATTTAATCTCTCCACTATGGCTTTGTCTTCTCTGAGTGCCCCTTTTACCCCTTGGTCATCTAGTGGTCCAACTAATTCTTTTGCCAGCTTCTTGCTTTTAATATACCTATACAATTTTTTCTATGTGTTTTTGCCTCCAACGCAATCTTTTTTTCAAAGTCCCTCTTTGCCTTCCTTATCAGCGCTTTGCATTTGACTTGACATTCCTTATTCTGTTTCTTATTATATTCAGTCAGATCCTTTTTCCATTTTCTGAAGGATTTTCTTTTACCTCTAATAGCTTCCTTCACCTCATTTTTTAACCATGCCAGCTGTTTTTTTGGTCTTCCTTCTTTCTTTTTTAACACATGGAATATATTTGGCCTGGGCTTCCAGGATAGTATTTTGAACAGAATCCACACCTGAAGTAAATTTTTGACCTTCGCAGCTGCTCCTCTAAGTTGTTGTTTTTTCACCGTTCTTATCATTTTATCAGTCTCCTTTTTAAATGCTAACGTATTGGATTTCCTGTGTGTATTTACTCCAAAGCCGATATGAAATCTGATCATATTATGATCACTGTTATCAAATGGTCCCATCACCATTACTTGCTGCAGCAGATCGTGTGCTCCACTAAGGACTAGGTCTAGAATGTTTCCTCCTCTTGTTGGCTCCTGTACCAACTGCTCCATAAAGCAGTCTGATTTCGTCAAGGAATTTTATCTCCATAGCATGCCCTGATGTTATATTTACCCAGTCAATATTGGGGTAATTGAAATCACCCATTATTATTGTGTTCTCCGGTTTGTTAGCCTCCCTAATTTCTGATAGCATTTCTACATCCGTCTGCTCATCCTGGCCAGGTGGACAGTAGTACACTTATATCACTATCTTTTCCCCCTTTACACATGGAATTTCAATCCATAGGGATTTCAAAATGTGTTTTGTTTCTTGCAGAATTTTCAATCTATTTGATTCAAGGCCTTCCTTAACATACAATGCTACCTCTCCACTAATAAGATCCACCCTATCACTATGATATAATTTGTACCCTGGCATTATAGTGTCCCCCTGGTTAACCCCCTTCCATCAGGCCTCAGAGATGCCTATTATATCTAATTCTTCATTAAGTGCAATATATTCTAACTCTCCCATCTTATTTCTTAGGCTTCTGGCATAGAGAGCTGCACGGGAAAGGGGATAGCAGGATATTTTTGCACTCAAAGAATAGTTAAGCTCTGTAACTCTTTGCTGGAAGATGCGGTAACAGCGGTTAGCATATCAGGGTTTAAAAAATTTTGGACAAGTTCCTGGAGGAAAAGTCCTTAGTCTGTTATTGAGATGGACATGGGGGAAGCCACTGCTTGCCCTGGGATTGGTAGTGTGGAATGTTGCTACTATCTGGGATTCTGTCAGGTACTTGTGATTTGGATTGACCACTGTTGGAAGCAGGATACTGGGGTAGATGGTTAATCAGTGCTTATAGACTAAAAAAGTAGACCATTGGACCAACCCAGTATGGCGATTCTTATGTTCTTATATAAAGGAATAAGCTCCCGCCACTCCAAGAGTAAAAAATTTGGTCTGGCCAGAATCCAGGTAGCCCACCCCATTCCAGTGTCTATACAACTATGTGCATATGGCCAATACACTCACAAATATATGCGAATAACTAAGAGGCATTCCCGAAGGCAGGGGGGGGGGGGGTTCCCTTATGTCTATCTTTTTGGAATTCCTAAAGCATATGAGTACGTTTTCATGAAAAAAAAAACATACACACAAATAGGTGCAGATTGGTGTGTGTAATTTTGCCAACTCAGTTTGCATAAGGAAAGTTTTCCATTTGAAAACTGATTGAAAGTCCATGGGTACAATGATACCTGTAGACTTTACATATCAGAGAAGGTGGAATATCAACATTACCCAGTTGATAACTGTGTTGCCAGAACACCTCCAAACCCTCCTATAAACCTTGCATTGTCTGGACAGAAGATAACCAGTGGCTGGCCCAGGAAGTTTAAAATTACATTTATCTGGTTAACTCCTGAAGTTAACCAAACTTTTTAATATTACCCAATATTCTTGTTAGATGTGAGACAGACTATGAAATGCTGACAGAGATTAGAAAAGTGAATAAAATTGGTAATGCAATTATCCCAATATTAAGTGAATGTCTTATCAGAACTTGCTAAAGAAATGAAGTTTCTAGACGATGTGGAGCAGTGAGTTGTGAACTGGCAAAGGTAAGGGGTGAGGGAACTTTAGATCTAATTATCAGTGGAATGCAGAATCGGGTACAATAGGTTATGATAGTGGAGCTGCAAGATGCTGCAATCAAATTTCATATCAACAATGCAGGATAGATATTATGTAAAACTATTAGAGTAGCTTTTCAGTTTAAAAAGAAACTATGATAAAAAAAAAAAAAACACTAGACAACAATTAAAAGGAATGACTGCAAATGTTAAAAGTTTGAAGGGGTCATGGAGATTGAAAATATGAAATAGTGGACATGGTAATCTGTAACCATCTGCTGCTTTACCTGAAGACTGAACATTGTAACATAGTAGATGACGGCAGATAAAGACCTGTACAGTTCCTCCAGTCTGCTCAACAAGATAAACTCTTAGTGTAAGGAATGATATCGTACTACATAAGTAAATTTGATCTTCATTTGTGATTGGCATTTTCAGGGCACCGACCATAGTCTGCCGGGCACTGGCCTTGTTCTCTGGTTACTGAAGCTGAATCTGTCCAGCCATGATCACGGCACAGACCATAGAAGTCTGTCCAGCACTAGCTTTGCTTCCCAATTACTGGTGTTACCGTCTGATCACTGCTAAATGTGTTTGGTTCCAGCCCTTCTATACAGGATTCCTTTGTGTTTATCCCACACATTTTTTGAATCCCATTACCGTTTTCATCTCCACCATCTCCCGTGGGAGGGCATTCCAGGTATCTACCACCCTCCCCATGAACAAGCACTTCCTCACATTATGCCTGTTGGCCTCCCTGCAACCTCAATTCATGCCTGCCCCCTTGTGATATCAGAGGGGGGCCTTGACCCCTCAAACGGCCGATCTAGATGCCGGAGTTACTTTCCAGCACTTTGTACCATTTCTTGGCTGTCTCCTAGAAGCGCAGTTTCTGCAGCTCTGGTTGATCTACTTTCTCTATGTTTAAAACACTAGCATTGGAGCTCTATTCCAGGACAGCTGGATCTGCCCCCTTGTGACATCAGAGGGTGGCCTTGACGCTTCAAACGGCTGATCTGACACCGGAGAGTTGAGTGCTGACAAAGGGGCATGACAAAGGAACACTCCTTCGTGCAGACTTTGGCCAGACATTGGGTTGAAGTGGTGAGGTTTATTGGGATTCTGATTAGGCTTATTGTGCATCTGTTCAGCCTGTACATGGGGAATTTTGCTATTCCTGTGGTGACTGGTAGAGGTCATTATGATGATCTAATCCCACTATAGCAAGCAATGGAATGGAGTAGCATGCTTGCATGAAATTCCTTTAACCTCTACTTAGCATGTCTCAACTTCCTCTTGTTTGAATATGCTTCTTATAAATTCTAGGTTGGTGAGAAATAAAATTGGTTTTAACTTCTTTTGTTTTGAATATTTTTTGCTGTTATATTGTGTGCCTGGGGTCCTTCAGAAGGATTTCTCAGCTTTAGTCTAATTTTTAGTTGATCTTGATTTCCCCCCTCACAAAATCAATGATTGGGTGATTTTAATTTGCAGATTGATAGCAGCAGTAATGAGGACCATATGTCCAACTTTTTACAGATTCTAGAAGCTTTGGACTGGAATCAAATTGTAAAAGAACCTACCCACATAGTCGGCCATATCTTAGATTTAGTTTTTGTGGCTATATGGTTGCCAGCAAAGGGTTGGGGGTCACTGAGGCGAGAAGGGTACCTTGGACTGATCATTATTTAGTTAAATTATTTATGAAAATGCAAGCAAATAGTGTTAGTATCTTCACATCGAGTTGTTCCATGAATTATCAATCGCGGAAATTGTTTGAGTTGTCTGATTTGAAATCGGCGGTTGCTACTAACCTGATGAAGTTTGCTGGTGTTTGTGCCTTTCGTGCTGCACCTCCAGGGTCTCTAATCACGGTCAGCATTACTTACACAATACAATCCTCTCAACTGTATCTTAGAAACCGGACAGCTGGATTAAGGACCATTTGCACTACAACAAATAAAAACAAAAAGAGAAAAAAAAACCCAAGAGAAGCTTCTGTTGGGGGAAAACACAAGTTTATTCTTTATTCAGAGATTTAAGATAAATGATAAGAAATAGTCATAGAAATAGTCTAGAATATGACAGAAATGAGAACATATATAGAAATGGAAATTACGATGGAAAGTTGGAACAGGACATTCTTTCAAACTCCCTGGCTTGGGAGCCAAAAGAGATGTACACTGCCCAATCTCCTATCTGGCAGAGAAATATTATATAGGGTTTCTTTTCCCTTTCAAGACAAAAGGGAGCACAAGGGGGAGGGGTTGTCACACCCCCTTAGTTAGCATCTTACAGTCAGGCAGGATCTCCTGACAATAAAGAAATATATAGCATCTGTTCATACAGTATTTCCTTTTGAAGATGCATTTGGTCTGTTGTCCAAATGTTTTGGACCTCTTCTATTCATCTTTACAGCCTTTCTCACACAAGAATACATTTCTCAGAACCTTTAATTAGTATTTCCCCTATTCTAAAGAGGAGACAAAAGTTAACTACTGCTTCCTTATAGAGTTGCTATAGAGGTGGTAGGTTTCTCTTGTCAATAGAACTATTGCTATTGACTCCAGGGATCAGGGAGATAGTGTTTGAATTGTTCTAGGCAGAGAAGGAAATAAGGTGTTACCTGGTCTTCCTTTCATGGTTGTAAAAAAGGTAATTCTCTCCTGGATAGTAGCCTTACTTCAAAGGGCATGGGAAAGAATTCTGTCTCCTGACCATATTCAATGGGAGAGATTGTGGGCAATCAGGGCAAGAGGAGGAGTAGAGTGTACTTGCTATTCCAGCAAGCCAGCAGGCTGTTCCCATGATTAGAAGGAAAGAAACCTTCATTTCTCTCTGTCCAACATATGAGACATTAATTTCTGTACATTAAATAATTGGAGGCCTTCCACCTCCTACAACAATGGCTTGGGCGTTTCCGCGGCTGTTGAGTTTTGGAATTCAATACTGTCTAACTCGCTTGATTTGGTAGCCCCTATGTGTGACCATCACAGGACATGATGTCATAGAGAACCGTGATATACTAAGGATCTGAGATTGCTTAAGCAAAAGTTAAGGCTATGAGAGAAGTTGGAGACAGTGTCCTTCTAAAATTGCCTTAATGACCTATGACCTAGAATTGCAGGCATATAAAAGTACAAGTCTGTCCGCAAAGAAGGAACATCTTAACTCAGTTATTGAGTCAGCTCCTTGCAGCTGTTGTTTTCTGCAGTTCGATGCTTGACTGCTGATCCTAGCTCAGATAGTAAAGTGATTATTTCCTCTTTGTGTAGTCAGGATTTTGCTTGGGTATTTGCAGACAAAGTAACATCACTCAGCAATTTAAGAACCAATCATTGCCGGCTTAATTAGGCTGCCCTTTAGTTCCTGATGATCACTGGTCCTTTCTCAGTTTATAAGCACTGATCAAGTGTTGCAGGCTTTCTTGAGAGTGAAGTTGGCTTACTGCCCATTAGACGTGTGTCATCCTTCGATACTTAAGTCTTTGAAACATCAAATTATAAAGGTAATCAGAGATATTAGTAATTTGTCTTGTTCTGTAGGATTTATGCCTGATGCATTGAAGAGATCTGTTGTTAGACCCCCGAGACCACTAGTGTTATTCCTTCACAGCAATCTTGGGAATAGGAAATCAGTAAAAAAAAGAAACCCTCTTTACCCCCCTCCCTTAATCTAAGTCCTCCCTCTAACGCTACCCCTCCACTGTAGTGCTCAAGGTTACAGATCAAGCAGCTGCAGTAATTGCACTAACATGCTTACTACAGCTTAAAATGTCTTACCATGTGGTGAGCTTATGCCTTGTAATCCCCCAGGGGTACTCTCATGTGCTGAGGACCCTCTTGTAGCTCCTGTCCATCATCACAAGCCCTCAGCCAGGGCTCACTAGCACTTTGCTTTTGAGAAATGCCCAGAGACCAGACTCCTCTATGGCACCCTGTAAACTCCGTCGCAATGTTTGGACTTCCCCTTTAACTCAGGGTGACTTCCTCATTTACCACCAGTTCATGGACATGCCTCCCTGCTGTATCCTTTGGTAACAGGTCACTTTTCCGATACCCCTGATGGGCCCCCTGTCACCCTTCTTGGGAATATAACCCTGGCTTCTCAGCTTTCATCAATATGCAAATTCACTCTATACCAGATGCAAATCCCCTTTATTAGCACCCTGCTCCAGTGTTGTGGGGAACAACTTCTTTCCAGCATATCATTCAACAGTTCCATTACTACCAAAAGGCATACCAGGTAAGTACCTTCTTGTTGTTGTTTTTTTTTTTAGCGGGATCTCCTCCTTCAGGCTTCCCAGGTCCCCATCTCCTCCCTTCCTTCCTCTTCTTGGAGGGTACTCTTTATAGGGTGGCTAATAATCCTCCCCACCTCTTTAGGCCCCTCCCCCTAGTTCCAGAAAGGTCCAGGCCCAGAACTTTCTCCACCTTTCCCTCACCTACTCTGAGTGCTCCCTCTGGTGGCCTCTTCTGGGAAGGGCAGGTCCTATACCATGAGCACCCCCCTAGCTGTCCTTTCAGGTCATTACTTGGACCTACCCCTTTTGGCTCCCTCTAGTGACCAGATCAGGGCATTTTCCAGTCTTTTCCCTAGGACAGTGCCCTCTGGCAGCCTCCTCAGGGTAGGGCAGTCCTCTGTTTATCACAGCGTCCCGCGGTAATTTTGGCATCAGCGTATACTACCCTTGTGATAAAAAATAGATTTTATTTTTTAGTGCTGGGGTGGGTCTCATGGCGGAGAGTAGGCATGTACTGTGCTATTCAGTTAGTGCAGCTACCTTGCCATGCAGTAATTGATTAGCGCATAGATAGCGCTTGAGCCCTTACCATCTATAAAATAGGTGGCAGTAGGGGCTCACGCACTAATGGCCACACACTAATGGGAAAATTAGCATATGGCCATTAATAAAAAAATGTGGAAATTCGGCCATTTTACCCATGCAGCAAAAATGGACTCAGCATGCGGGAATGACCACAGCAAACACACGCCAAGGCCACTTTTTACCGCAGTTTGGTAAAAGGACCCCTTGAAGATTGGTGCCACTAAAACTACAGAATATTCTAGAAAACTAGTAGCAGATGTAACTCAAATATTAGAAAATATCTTTCAATCCTTGAACAAGTAAGCTACAGAATTTGTTGCCAGAGAATGTGATCAAGACTAGTGATATAGCACAGTTCTAAAAAAAAAAGTTTGGATAAGTTTCTGGAGGACACATCCTATATAATAATTCTCACCACCAACGTTCTAATGTTCCTGTCTGTGTCCGTGGCTCTGAGGCCAGGTTGACGTCACTCACAGCTGATTCCCAGGCAGGGGGAGGAGTAGGGAAACACGCGGAGCATGTGGCAGGGAGCGGCGCATCAAACAACAACCCTCCTCTCCCCTGCCCCCCCTGCAGCCACCCATGTCCAGCGACACTACTCTCTCACCTGCCCCTCCTTCATCCACCCAGGTTGTGTAACCAATTCTTACTTACAAGGGCGGCCTCCAAGACTTCAGCAGAAGTCTCGCGAGTCTGCCATTGGAAGTCTCGGCAGCCATTTTGAACAGCGATCCGGCAGCGGGGGAGCGTCTCAGTGCCAGCACCAGCAGCGGGCAGGCAGGACCGGGGATCTTTCCTGCCTACCCCGAAGAACTGGTTACACAACCTGGGTGGATGAAGGAGGGGTACGGGAGAGAGCAGGGTCATTGGACAAGGGTGGCTGGAGAGGGGGCAGGGGGAGAGTAGGGTCACTGAACATGGGTGGCTGCAGGGGGGCAGGGGGAGAGGAGGGTCGCAGGATATGAGTGGCTGGAGGGGGGCAGGGGAGAGGAGGGTCATTGGACATGGGTGGCTGGAGAGGGGGCAGGGGAGAGGAGGGTCACTGGACATGGGTGGCTGCAGGAGGGGCAGGGGGAGAGGAAGGTCACTGGACATGGGTGGCTGGAGGGAGGGGGTGAGGGGGGTCCTGAGACTAGAGAGGTGAGGGTGGAAGGGGGGCCTCAGACCATAAAAGGAGGGGGAGGGGCACACACTCACTCACTCTCTGTCTCTCACATACACTCTCTCTGACACACCCTGTCTATCACACTCTCCATCTCTCACACATACTCTCTCTCTCAAACATACACTCCGAGGAAAACCTTGCAAGCGCCCGTTTCATTTCTGACAGAAACGGGCCTTTTTTACTAGTTTATGAATAATTATTAGCCAGACAGACATGGGTGATTCTGCATCATGTTACTGGGAGTGACAAATGGGGAATGAACTTTCTTATTAGACTTGCCTCAGTCGGAGACAGAACGCTGGGCTCAAAGAGCCATTGGTCATTCATAGCATTGCATCTTACGTTTCTATCAGAGCAAATCACTGGGTCACTACCTTTCCAGCTGAATCTCCTGTCAAGCAACAGCAGGTTCAACTGTGGCAAGTATGGTCCGTCATCCAAGTGAGACTATTAGCCTTCTGGGCCCTCAATTAATCTGCTTCTGAATGAATTTAGAGCTCCAACTCTTTACGTTTCATGGTGTAGCTCCATGTTCTACTTATGAAATGCTCCCTCTACAAAATGGGTGTTGATAAAGCCTTTTCATATATTTGTGAATAAATCAGAAAATTCTTTCTGGCCATTGCTGTATTTTTGCTCTGGAGAAGCAGTGCCATGAAAGAGCTTCTCTTCATATAGGTAATACATTAAAGCATTTTATTCCAAATCTCTTCACACAGACCCAGGTATGAAGAAGCCCATCTCTTACTCAAATTTGCAGTTGAGGGAAAACTATTTACATCCACATGAAATGAGGGGATGGCTGTGAAGGTGAGAGGATTGCTAGGCCTACACTGGGCCTTAGTTTTTGGGCAACATGACACATATTCAGCTATCTCTGAGAACCAACTCATTGTGACAGCACTTGGAAATCAAGCTAATGTTTGACTTATTTGAGGTTTTATTTTAAAGGACTGGTTGAGTTACATTATACCCTTGCAGCACTCTGTGCTCAGTGTCTGGTGGTAGAAATTGTTGACTCTAGCTGGGCCTATTCCTGAGGTTTCTTTGAGTATATAATTTTAAGGCCTAAGTTTACAGAGCTACCAAGTAGCAGTTTCTGAGAGAGAGATTTTCAGTGTCTAAAGCTTGCACATTCCTCTCCAGTCCTTCCAGAAAAATACCTATTTACAAAGAGGACAGAGATGAATAAATAGATAGATAACAGTTGTTTTCCCAACCTCTGGGTACCCTTTGCTTTAGACATCTACTACATAGCACAGGGGACAAAGGCAGGAAATTCTTGCCAAACTTAAAATTAACTAACTATCTCTTCTAGCCAGTGTGTCTGTAATTTGATTGCTGTCCTCTTTTTTTGATCCCTCTGTTCTCTGAGTTCAGTCTCTGTCTCCTTATTTTTCCTTTCTGTTTCAGTTCTTTCTTCCTCTGTCTTTCCTTCATAATGGATATGTTCATACTTTTTTTTTTCTGCTCTTTCTGCTGTCTCCCTCTGCTTCTTTTGAATCAGGACTGGTACTGGAAGACTGGAGAAGGTTGGATGTGGCCCCTCTCCACAAAAGTAGAAGAACAGAGGAGGTCAGCAAATACTAACTGATATCAAGATTTGTTAGATGTTTTTTTCTTAAAGGAATTAAAATAACTAAGAGGTTAATGTAACTTTTAAATGGGTTCACTATGAAATACACAAACAATAGGAAAATAATACCAAAAAATAATAGAAAAGAACACTAGCTATACACCATGAAAACAACAGAGGCCAAACACTTTAAGATTCCACAAATAATCAATAGCCCAGTAAATTAAATGGAGTGAGTAAATGAATGGAAATCTTTCTAAGACAGGATATAGTGACGTTTCTGGAATCCAATGGAATGCAAGACCCGAAGCAGCATGGTTTCACTAGATGCAGGTCTTGACAGACAAATCTGATTACTTTCTTTGACTGAGTGACCAGACAGTTGGATCAAGGGAGAACATTTGGTGAGGTATACTTAGATTTTAGCAAAGCCTTTGAAACAGTTCCACCTAGATGACTAATAAACAAACTGAGTGCCCTCGGTATGGGGTCCTAAAGTTACTGACTGGGTTAGAAACAGGGGCGTAGCCAGGCTTTGGCGGGGGGGGGGGGCAGAGCCCGAGGTGAGGGGGCCCCCCAGCGCTGCAGACCCCCTGCCACCTTTGACCCCCCCCCCCCCCGGCGCCCCTCCCCTTTCGACCCCCCCTTCTCGCCGCTGCCAACCCTCCTCCAAGTCCCCTGCCGTCGAGTACCTGTGCTGGCAGTGGTCCCCAACCCCCGCCAGCCGAAGTCCTCCTCACCCAGTCTCCAGGTCGGCGCGTTGCTGCAGCTGATGTGGAAGCCTAGGATTCTGTTTCTTCTGTGTGAGTCGTCCTGACGTCCTGCATGTTGAACGTGCAGGACGTCAGGACGACTCACACAGAAACAAATCCAAGGCTTTCACATCTGCTGCAGCAATGCGCCGGCCTGGAGACCAGCTGAGGAGGACTTCGGCTGGCGGGGGTTGGGGACCCCCGCCAGCACAGGTACCCAATGGCGGTGGCGGGGGAGGTTTAGCGGCGGCGGGAAGGGGTGGTCGAAAGGGTCAGTGGGGGCCAGGGCCAAATCTGGGGGGCCCAGGCCCCTGTGGCCCTACGTACCTATGCCCCTGGTTAGAAACTGACTGAGTGGAAGGCGACAAAGGGTAGTGGTAAATGGAGTTCACTCTGAGAAAAAGTACATTGCCAGTGGTGTGCCATAAGAACTGGTTCTTGGACCGATTTGTACTAACGTTTTTGTGAGTGATATTGCAGAAGAGCTGTCTGGTAAGATTTGCCTCTTTGCAGATGATACCAAAATCTGCAATAAGGTAAAAACAACTGATGTGGAGGGATCTAGCAAAACCTGAAGAAATGGTTTGGCAGATAGGGGTGAAGTACTTCTGTGCATAAAAGAGGAGTGGAAGCTGGGGGTGTTCATATCTGATGATCTTAGGGTAGCCAAACATTTAGAAAATAAGAGGAAAAGCCAGAAGGATGCTTCGGTACATAGGGAGAAGAATGGCCAACAGGAAAAAGGAGGTGATAATGCCTCTTATAAGTCTCTGATGGCATCCCATTTAGAATACTGTGTACAATTCTGGGAATCACACTTTCAAAAACGTAAAAACAGGATAGAGTTGGTCTAGAGAGTCATCAAAGGTCTTTGTCATAAAGCATTTGGGACAGCCTTAAAGATCTCAATATGTAACTTAATTGGTAAACTAGTTAATCAATGCTGTTAATTGGATGTTAACAAGCAATTATCAGCACTAATTGGCATTAAGATTTATGCGTACAACTTGCTAAATGTATTCTGTAACATAGTTGCATAGTAAGAAAGGGGCATGGCCATGGGTGGGGCATGGGCATTTCTAAAATCTATGTGCGTTGTTACAGAATATTTTTGATATGAATAATAATAAATTATAATATATAATATTAAAAATATAATATAATAATATATATTAAATATTTTTATATTTATACATATTTAATACATTTATATTAAATACAGTGCAATCCGCTTAATTGCAAGGGTCTGGGACCAAAGAAATGCATGCAGTTAACCGGAGCGTGCACTTAACCGTTGTGACCTAAAGAAGCTTGACATCTGATAAACATATGTACAGTACTGTTTATTATTATACGCACAGTATACAGTCTCCATTAACTGACGTTAGGCTTACTTGAAGTAATCAGTTATAGTCCTCTGTACACTATTGGGTCTGTGAGTTCCATAGACTACGTCTGCCAGACGGTAAAAACTGTCATAGCACTGACATCCAGTGGCCTCCAGATAGGCCCGCATGGTGTTGACACTCTCCAGCACTCTTGCAAAAGTGACAGGAGGAGGTTGTTGAATTTCGTCAGCATGTGCCTCGCTGCTCATTTCATCATCTGTTTCATCATCAGCCATTGTTGCCTGCGTGTAGGCGCATGTCTCAACATCAGTGCTGTCGTCAGCTATTTGTAGATCGTAGTCAACAGCTACGTAGCGACGAAACTTCTCTTCAGTAACACCGGCTGGGATGTCAATAACCTGTTCATCTGACGCGTTTGCAACAGCTGCATCTGTTTTGTCCCTCTCCACATCCTTAACAAAACTTGCCCGCTTGTAACAGTTCACAATGGTTGCCTGTGTAACATGATTCCAGGCTTCTTTCTGCATATGTAGGGAATACAACAGTGATAGATTACGAGCTAGTTCAACAGCACGTTTATCCTTGCCAGTCTGGTCATCCATAACGCTCATCAGAGAACGTAGTACAAGAGCCTGATAATGTTGTTTGAAATTGGCTATTATGCCCTGATCCATAGCTTGGATCAGAGAGTTAGTGTTTTGTGGCAGGAAGACCACCTTGACGTTAGACAGCCTGACATCATCCCTGTGTGCAGCACAATTATCACAAAGCAACAAAATCTGACGCTTTTGTGCCCGCATTCTAATGTCTAACTTCTTTAGCCACTGCTTCCAAATTTCCCCAGTCATCCATGAATTTGTGTTAGCCTCGTATGGCACAGGAAGTCGCTTAACTTTCTTGAAGCAATGGGGCTGTTTGCTCTTTCCAGTGACGAGGGGTTCCAACTTCTCACTCCCATCCATATTGCAGCAAAGGAGGATCATCAGTCGGTCCTTCGACGTTTTACCTCCAGTAGTTTCAGCATGTTTGAATGCAAGTGTTCCATCAGGAATCGCTCGCCAGTAGAGACCGTTTTCATCAGCATTGAAAATGTCACTGAAACATCCCAATTTTCAGCACCAAAGTCATCAGCGTCTTGTTTCTCACCATGCTGTTTCTTGAATTTTATGTTGTTCCTCTCCTTCCATCTTTCCAACCATCCAACAGTGGCTTTGAAATCAGTTAGTCCAAGACTTGCTAGCTGATTAGCTTTCTCCATAAGCAGTGGACTACTGACAGGAAACTGTCTGCTCCTGACTCGAGAAAACCACCGAAGAAGAGCATCTTCTACCTTCTCAGCTTTTCCTGCCCGTTTTTGTTTCCATTGTGGATTTGTATTGTTTTGCCAGTCTTCCAGAAGCTGGTCTTTCTGCTTCAAGACACGTGAAATTTGACTGGGATTGACACCATATTCTTTAGCAATAGATGCTTGACTTTGTTTGTTTTCTAATTTTTTAAGAACTTCTATTCGTTCAGCCAGTGTTAAAGTCTTACAGTTCTGCCGCGACGACGATGACGACAATGACCCCAGTGTACACTCTAACAGCATTCTTTCACTTATTCTGCCTGTGGCAGTTAATTTGAAATCTCATTGGTTGTCAGGGGCAATATTCCATGCGCGCGCTTATGTGGAGTCTTCCCTTCAGAGAAGCGGTCTTAAACCATGCATATAAGTGGTGCGCTAAACCGGTTTGTCCCCATAGAAATTGATGGCACCAAAAACGGGACCGAAGTACGGCATGCAGTTAAACAGAGCATGCGCTTATCCGACGTGCACTTAAATGGAGTGCACTGTATATATAAAGTATATATATCATATATTAAATATGAAAATATAATAATATATATAATATGAAAAATATTTTTGACAGAGTTGTTGATTGGATGAAACAGGCAAAAATGTCTTTAAATGTTGCAAAGACAAAAATAACATATGTAGGCAGGACCCTTGACTCATCTCTACCAAAAATGTTTGAATATCAAGGTGAAAAAGCGATCATGAATCCCTATGTCTTTAGTCTAGGAGTTATCCAACATCAATGCAAAAACATATAGACCATGTGATTTTGACTTCCTTCTTTCAACTTCGTGTGCTGAGCAAGTTGCAAGGTACAGTCACACCATATGACTTTCGGACAATTGTACAGAGCCTGGTACTGACAAAAATTGATTACTGAACTCTCTATTTCTGGGTATACCATCATCAAGAATCCAAGCTCTACAGGTCATCCAAAATATAGCTGCGTGATTGATCACTGAAATACCAAAGCCCAAATACATCCCCCAAACATTAAAAAAAAAATGACACTAGCTTCCTGTAACATACAGAATTCAGTTCAAAGCTCTCGTACTGACGCATCAACGTATATATAGGACTGTCCCAGCCTACTTTCGCAATACCCTGCAATCATATAAACCGAAACAAGCCCTGAGATCTGAGATGTCAAATCAGCTCTGTTTACTTCCCACAAAGTCATATAACTACATAGAGACAAAACTATGGGCCTTCTCTATCGCTGCCCCATCCTTGTGGAATGCTCTACCTGGATACCTGAGATCATGTGAAGATACTCAACAATTCAAATGATTGCTAAAAACGCATCTGTTTGTAAAGGCCCTTTCAGCCACAGAGGACTTATCTATATGACTCTTTAATTTAATTTTAACTTTTTTTCTCCTTCCCTTCGTTTCAGTTACATCCAGTTTACTGATCATGTTTCATCTTCATATGAATGCAACTGCTACCTATCTAAGTCTATGTATGTGACTATTGTTCTAGACTATGTATGTGACCATTGTAAATAAATAAATAGAATACACTCGCTCTGTGCCTAATTTAGGCATTGGGATGTACGTCAACTAAAACATGGCGTAAATGGCCGTAACTAAATTTGCCTATTCTATAAAATATAGGCGTAATTTATAGAATATACCTAGGAGTATTTTTTTTCCATGCGGAATTTTCAGGTGCCATATTGTGACAAAGCTAGCACTCGGGGCCCCACAGAGAAGCAGCTAATCCCTGAACTACGGTTCCCAGAAGCCCTTGCAAGCAGGAGAGAGGAGGGTAGCCCCAAAAGGGTAGAACGGATTTCCAACCCCAGCAGGGGGAGCGGTGGCTTAGTGCTAGGGGAGCCAGTTACTCCCTTCCCCACTAGAGGGAGAAGGGGAGGTGAAGCTCCGTCCCTTAGCTGCATCGCAGGTATATAATTCCCTCCAGCTGTGAGAGGGGGACAGATTTCTGGGTGGCTCCCAGCCACCAGGAGGGAGAAGAAACTGAGTGAGAGAGAAGCTGCCATGGAGTAGGTGGAGGACAGGAAGGGCCTGCCACTGGAGCTTCCCTGGGGGGGGGGGGGGGGGGGGGGGAGGGAGAGTAAGCTGCCATGGAGTGGGAGAATGTAAATGTAGCCCTGTCTAGCACATGAAGGCAGTGTGAGAGGCCACAGGGATGTGGTGCTGTGAGGCAGGAGGAAAGCTGCCAGCCCTGTTTGGTACAGGGTCCTCCTGGGTGTTGTGAAGAGGACAGGGGCATTAAGTAGTGGTTTCCTTTGAAGAGACTGTTTGTGAAAGGGTTGAATTATTAGGATGTATAGAACAGTAGGCTGAACTTTGACTGAGCCCTTTTGAGGGAGAGGAGAAGGTAGTGCAAGGGAAGTGGGCCTGAACTGTTAAGGAACTGAATGTTGGTTGGAGTTTGGAACCCGGCCTGAACCCTGTTTGTGAACTGCATTTCAATTTTGAGAGTGGAACTGAATTGAGAATAAAGCACTTTGGTCTTAAGTCCCTATGGCAGTCGGGTTCTTTGCTGGAAACCTGTGAGCCTAACAGTGCTGCTGGCCCCAACCCAGACTGGAGGAAGTGGACCCCTTTACAATATATAGAGTCTAGTCCATGGTACTCAGATTTGGGTGCCCAAATTTGGATGTGCCACTGAGATGCGTATGCATTTTAATTGGCTAACAAACAATAATTGGATGCCAATTAAGTTCAATTATTGAACTTAATTGGCATCAATCGGGATTTGCAAGCACATCTGACTGTGTACTATTCTGTAATTTTGGGCGCCCAAATCCTATAGCATGCAAATGAAAAGGGGGTGTGGCCGTGGGAAGGACATGGGCGTGTCAGGGATGTTCTGAAATGTTTCACATGTTGTTACTGAATAATGGGTCAGCACGCTCTGCTTGGATGCTAGCATTTACACCAGGTTTCAGCAGCTATAAGTCTGGAACCCAAAGTTAGTGTGCAGTTCAATAAAGGGCACATGCCTTTTATAGAATCTCGTTTAGCAACGATCTTTTCCAGCGTATATTTATAGAATCCGGCTCTATGTCATTAGTATTGTTATAGAAAAGGTTAACTTTCCGCTTATTTTTGGCACCAAAATGGTGATACCCTGATATAGAATTTCCTCCAAAATGGGGCAACTCTTGGGTACATCTGACCCTACACTCTTGGAAGGGCAATTTTTAAATTATATATCATGCAGGTACACTGTATTCTGATGTTTTTCACACTTTTCACTGATGTCATGCCATTTTAAATAATTCACATAACCACAGCCTCTACCTTAGTTCCTGGCACCAAGCTTCCTTCCCATTGTGCATTGGTTCCACACCAGTCCCCCTGTCCCCTGTTCAGCCATCAGACAGAGTCATAGCTCTATTTCTACTACTGCTAATCGTTTCTATAACACTACTAGATGTACACAGTGCTGTACACATTATATGCGGGCACTTTTTCTGTCTCTAGAGGGCTCACAATCAAGTTTTTGTACCTGGGGCAATGGAGGGTTAAGGTGACTTGCCCAAGTTCACAAGGAGCTGCAGTGGGAATTGAACCCAGGTTGCCAAGATCAAAGTCCACTGCACTAACCATTAAGCTACTCCTCCACTCTGCTCTGTACATCCTACTTTTTCTTGTCTTTTATATTTTTTGCTGCAGACACAGAAGTCATGACTCAATTTGAAAATCACTGTTGTACATTTTCAAAGGAGAAACCAAAGAACAATATTGACTACATGAAATGCTCCACAGAGCAGGGAGTGTATTTTACTAGTGTACAGATACATATTAAAGACTGTCTTTTTATATGTGTCTGATCACCAGTGGTGCAACCGATAGGCACTGTAACCGCTACTTCCCACTGTTGGCTCCCAGCCACCAGATTTTAGATCTGGCTCACAGTCATCTCTTTGTGAGATTTAGAAAGTCTGGATTCCATGCTTTAAACAAAAAAAAACCCTCCTGCTGTAGAAAGAAATGTGAACATTTTAACCTTTACCCCAGTTCTGCCAGTTCTGAGCTGCAGTGAATTGAATGCCTCGAAAAACAGGTTTCCCAGCCTCTGTAATATTTTTCTGAGCTTGCAAAATGTTATTATGGAACTAAAGGTAATATATAGAAATAAAACATAGCAAAAGAAAATAAGAAAAGGAACATAAGAACCTGGGCATTGCATCAATGATCTTATGTTCAGAATACTAAGCAAAAACTTTAAAACAATCCAGGAACCAAAGACCTTTGAAGTTAAGATAATGAACTGTTTTGACAGAACTTAGCAGGAATCTGAGTTTTCTATCACATTACAGACCATAAAATTATACAGTTTTTTCACATTCTGCTCACCCATCCATCTTTCCCTGTTTCCTGTTCCTTTCCCACCCCCCACCTCCACTCCTACCTTTACTTTGTGACTATCACTGGAATACTTTTATGTTTCACTCATATATTTTGATACTAACATCTACTGCTCATTCCTGACCTGAGGAAGAAGGTTCTGGTTTTGACAGCTTCTCACGAAATGTATTAAGTTAAGGACCCTTTTACTAAACTACGTTAAGCAGTAATGTGTGTTTCACGTGGAGAAAAAAAGGCAAAACTCATTAAAGCAAAACAGTGCGACAGCTGAATATGTTCTGAAACCAAACTTGGTGACACTTCCATGCGGATTAGTCAACAACATGATGATTTGAGTGGGCTGTGTGGTCACCATAGTTGAGACCACTGTTCTGTATGTCCTATTATGGTTCATGTTACAGAATATCAGCATTTGAACACTAATAAGATTTTTTAGTTGAATGTAATTTATTTGCAAACCTGCTCATGTGAACTATGCTATGTAGGGCAAACATTGCACCCCCTTCAGACTAGATTGATTGAGCTCTGCCACTGTATTACAGCATAGAAACTAAACGAGCTTTTGGTTCATCACAGTACAGAGCGACATTATACTTTCGACTCTTTGCATTGTTTAGTTTTAGAACATATACAGCCATCGGAGCATTGGGGAGATATTCAGTGATGTCTCAGACAACAAGAACAAAAATGGATATTCAGACTAAATATACATAAGTACATAAGTAATGCCACACTGGGAAAAGACCAAAGGTCCATCGAGCCCAGCATCCTGTCCACAACAGCGGCCAATCCAGGCCAAGGGCACCTGCCAACCTCATGATTGAAATATTGCTACAGAGTAGAAAACTTTCTTTTAGTAAAGTTTTTTATTTAAGTTACTATGAAGGGCATTTTTGATATGATGTCTAAGTCCGATTTTGGATGCTTTCCACAAAATGTCCAAAATCCAAATAGGAAAGGACATTTAAAAAAAAAGAAAAATGTCTTTTTTTTTTTTTTTTTTTTTTTCAAAAATACTGTTTTGAACAAGGTTTCATGATTTGGACAGTTTGGGTTTTTTTTTGGTCCATTAAAAAAAACAAAAACCGAATAGGTGCAAATCGTTGAGATTCGTGCCATTGGGATGTAGGTGGAGCCAGCATTTTTAGTAGACTGGTCCTGCAGACATCCCAGGAGAGCAACGGGACACCCTAGAGGGCACTTCTGTACACGTCATAAAACTGCTCCCAGGTACACATCTCACCTTTGCTCCCTTTTCTTGTCCCCTGAGTCCTCCAAAACCCACCCAAAACCCACTGTCTCCTACTGTACACCACTACAATAACCCTTATGGATGAAGGGGGCACCTATATGTGGGTATAGTAGGGTTTTGGTGACCTTGGGAGGGGTCACAGTTTCCACCACAAGTGTGACAGGTAAAGAGCGAAAGAGACCTGGGCTCCCCACTGTAGTGTGTACTGCACTGACCATTACACTACACTACTGGGGTGGAGGAGTGGGTTAGTGGTTAGAGCACCAGTCTTGACATCCAGAAGTGGCCAGTTCACATCCCACTGCTGCTTCTTGGGACCTTGGGCAAGTCACTTAACCATCCATTGCCTCAGCTACAAAAGTAGATTGTGAGCCCTCCAAGGACAGAGAGATACCCAGTGTACCAGAATGTAACTCATCTTGAGCTACTACTGAAAAAGGTGTGAACACAATCCAAATAGATAAATACTCCAGTGACCTGCTTTAATAGACCTGACTTTAACATCTGCTGCTGTTCTAGAGGCTGGTAAGCCATATTTTTATTCACCTTTTGGGGTGGGTTGGGAGGGGTGCCAGTGACCACTGGGGGGGGGGTATTGGAGGGTCACCCCTGATTCCCTCCAGTGGTCATCCGGTCATTTAGGGCACCTTTGTGTGCTTATTTGTTCTGAAAACAGGTCTAGACCAAAAAGTCTTGGTTTTAGTCCTGGACTTTTTTTTTTTTTGTTCCATTATGGCTGTAAAAAGTCCAAGTGTTGCACGCCGTAATCCCGCCTTCAAAATGCCCCTGACATGCTCCCTTGTGACTTGAATGCACTTCTGATGGACTTCATAGAAAAAGTCTAAAAATAGGTTTTGAACGTACTGATTTGGACGTTTTTGTAAGAAAAATGTCCAAATGCTGCTTTATGCCACTTTTTAGACGTTTTTCTCTTTCAAAAATGAGCCCCTATGTGCCTTTCTAGTTTAAATTTTGGCGGTTGCTGATGTCATTCACGTGAGTCTTTAAATAACAGTGTTTGGGGTTTTTTTCCATAGTCATTTTGGAAGCAGCCTGGGGTGAATCCCCTGAATCAGCTAAGGTGAAACAGGGTGCCCCTGTCAGGACATTTAGCCCTATTTTGAGCTTCTCAGCATAGTATGAACACTCTTTGAAAGATAAGTGTACTTTTACATTCCAAAATGTACTTTGGAATGTATAAGTCTTCCATGTTGACTAATATATTTATGTGAAGCAGGAAAAATTCTGTTGTTTTTTTGTTTTTGTTTTGTAAATATTTAACAGTTCTGCCACTTAGGGTGAAGTGGAGTTCTTTTTCAGGCCAATGATTAAGCAAATCCGACTTTAAATTTCAATAGTGAGAATGTGGTATTTTTTAATGAGCTTTTTTTTCTCCACTTCTTATTTTTTGCATAGGCGTTTAAACTAGATTTTGGCAGCACTCTCACCTTGTTTAATAGAGTAGGGTTTATTTTTTGTTGTTGTTGATTTTCTACGGTTTGTCACATTTTACTCCTTTTGATTTTGTTGGGTAATTTAAATCACCCATTATTATAGTGTTGCCAGATTTGCTAGTTCTCGAATTTCTGTTACCATTTCCTCATCTCTCTGTTCATTCTGGTCTGGTGGATGGTGGTATAGCCCAAGGAGTATACTCTTTCCCTTCGCACGTGGAATTTCCATCCATAAGAATTCCACATTACTATCTGTTCCTTGCTGAATTTATATTCTGTTAATCTCAATTCCCTCTTTAACACCCCTTTCCAATTTGATCTACCCTATTATTACAATATAAATTGCACCTTGGTTCATGGGAGCCAGCTCTGTGGGTGCTTGACCGTCCCCAATATTGAAGGTTCTAGACTTCAAAAGAATTAATGTTGTAAAGCTGGCCGTGTCGGGCACAGTTTTTTAATCCTCTGTGTTTTGTAGTAGTCATTTAATAAATTCGTCCAATACACCTTTTTCGTCTGCTGTGTTCCTTTTCATCTTCATGCTGGAGTTTGCAGATTGTCTGCTTTCTTGTTTTCTCAGCTTTCAACAAGGCCACTTTACTCAAGTAAATTGCATTGAACGTTTTCTTTCCAAACTACCTCCACACTTCCTGTACTCAGCCCTTGCCCCAGGGCACACACACGGCTCTTAATGACTGCCCACAGCTTGCTATTTCTATGTGAACCTTACACCCCCTAGACAGACTCCTATAGTACAACTTTCAATTTTCTGAGAAGAGGGCAGGTGTAACCATTAGGAAAATCAGATGATTGCCCCAGTGCCACTTTCTGGGGGGGGGGGGGGGGGGGGAGGGGGGGAGGGGGGAAGGGAGGAAAGGGGCAAAGAGCAACTGTAGTCATAACATAGTAACATAGTAGATGACGGCAGAAAAAGACCTGCATGGTCCATCCAGTCTGCCCAACAAGATAACTCATAATTGCTACTTTTTGTGTATACCCTACTTTGATTTGTACCTGTGCTTTTCAGGGCACAGACCGTATAAGTCTGCCCAGCACTATCCCTTCCTCCCAACCACCAGCCCCGCCTCCCAACCACCGGCTCTGGCACAGATTGTATAAGTCTGCCCAGCACTATCCCCTCCTCCCAACCACCAGCCCCACCTCCCAACCACTGGCTCTGGCATAGACCGTATAAGTCTGCCCAGCTCTATCCTCACCTCCCAACCACCAGCCCCACCTCCCAACCACCGGCTCTGGCACAGACCGTACAAGTCTGCCCAGCACTATCCCCGCCTCCCAACCACCAGTCTCGCTTCCCACCACCGGCTCTGGCACAGACCGTAGTCAAAGCAAAATACATCCTGACAGCTACACAACTCAAAGAACCCTCAAACTGTATGTATAACTATTTCATATTTTAAAGTATGATGTTCAATGACGTGTTTTTACAGGATCATTGTGGGATGGGTGATATTGGGATAATTATGATTGCTGTGTTTAATTATTAAGATCTTCTGTGGAAGAGCCCTGAGAACCTGAAAAATAACTGAAGTGGGGCCCTGCCCTCCTATTTCTTCTACTTCCAGAGACCCTGCTCTGCTTTTGTAATAAGCTTCAGACATAGCCACATCCAGGAGACAATTAATTAGCTTCCTGCTGGCTGATTCTGCAACTGTCATCCCATCTAAATGCAGCATTACATAATCTAGGAATAAAGGAGGAAATTAAGAATTATGTAATTTAGGAATTCTGGAGCATAAAAACTCCTGTAATTCATGATCAGGTTAACCTATGCAATGCCCATAATAACCCATTCAAATCCAAATCAGAACAAACATCATCAAAGGGAGGGATGTAGGGAAGAGCCGTTGTTCATAGGTATCCATCCTGTATGGTTTCCTCAGTCTTTAGGTAGACAGAGCCTTCTGCAGCTATAAAGATCCACATGAGAACGACAGTCTCTGTTGCAATGACTATCAGGAAATGGGCGTGATCAAGTTCAAGTTTGGTGTTTCTTCTTGCAAATCCTCTTTGTCTTCCTGGATTAATTTCAGTGTTTCCTCATAGTTTTACTTTTGTGGAGTTCAATGATGACCACATGTTAAATTCAAGGGCCTCAATGTTTTGCTTGTACACACCCTTGAATTACAAGTGAGGATGGCCAGTTGTCCTTTTATTGGAGGCCAGCTCCTCAAATGGGATAAAGAATTATGCCACTATTCCTTCAGTAGACAGACCTCACTTTGGAAGACATCTCTATTTAAGCAGTGTGAACACGGTGGAAATCTGAGCCCACCCCAGGGCTTTGGAAATTAGCATTTTATCCTTCTAGATTTTAAGATGTGCTGCAGGCAGGATTATGTGGAAACTCTTCAGCTTCTTCTACAGTGTCCACTTCTCCCTGCCTTAGAAGAGAATCCTGATAACGCAGACTTTGTAGACGCTGACTTTGGTGCATTCCATTAGTACACTGTTCTTCCAAACTCTTTTTATATATCCTAGACAGAAGAGCTGCAATATGTGAAAGATTGTTGGTGACAGTAGATCTCAAGTGCATGAACTTTTCAACAGTATCTAGCGTGCAGTTATTGATTCTAATAAAGGGAGGGAAGGCTTATCGACATCCTGTCCCATCATATTCTTCACGCTAAAGACAGCATGAAGTCCTGATATTTTTTGGGAATAGGGTTTTGAAAATATTGTTCAGCAGGGGTTCCGATATTAGTATCATCATGCCTTGGTTTTTGCTCTGAGTCATACAAGCACGGCAGGGAGACGCCAACATTTGGAGGACACCAAAAGCTGCTGCAAACACTGCTCTACCAGTACTACCTCTGCTTGTGTGGCTCAGCTCTTCTTAGCTTTAAGCCATGCAGTGCAAGAATAAACTCTGCTGCAAGTGTCACTAGGGTTACCATATTTTGTCCCCCCCAAAAGAAGGACACATGCCCCGCCCCCTTTCACACCCCGCCCCACCCTCTTTCATGCCCTCGCTCCGCCCCTGTCACATTTTCCTCTCCCCGGTCACACACCCCATCACCCGCCCTCCCCGTCACCCACCTCCCCTTACCTTACTACTGCCTTGGTGGTCTAGTGACCTCTTCAGGGCAGGAAAGAGCCCCCTCTTTCCTGCCCGGAGCGCTGCCCTGCATGCATCCTTCCTGTTCGTGATCTCGACGCCAATTCAAAATGGCTGCTGAGAGTTAAAGTCTCACAAGGTCACTTTAACTCTCGGCGGCCATTTTGAATCAGCGCCGAGATCATGAACAGGAAGGATGCATGCAGGGCAGCGCTCCGGGCAGGAAAGAGGGGGCTCTTTCCTGCCCCGAAGGTGGAAGAGGTCACTAGACCACCAGGGCAGTAGTAAGTAAGGGGAGGGGAGGCTAGCAATCTGCCCGTTTGTCCGGATTTCTGGACAAACGGGCAGATTGGCAAAAAGAGGACATGTGGGTAAACCCGAACATATGGTAACCCTAAGTGTCATGAGACTGAAGATTGCTAAACTTGCACTGGGAGTTCCTTCATGGATCAAGTGTGCAGAGGTAGTAGAGTGGTGCTCATGGCAGCAACAGGTTCAGTAGAGGGAGGAGGAGGGGGAGGGGAAGAAAATGGATAGGGGAAGGGGATGCCAATTTACTGATGGTTGTGGCACCAGAAATCCTAGCTCAGTCTTGCCACGATAGGTTAAAAAGATACCCATCAAAATTTGTATATAGGTATATTCCCTCGGTTGTTGATCCAAAGGCAGTCTTTTAACCGGAGGGCAAAGAAGATCCTTGAAAGTGTAGAAACAAGGATAAGAACATAAAAATAGCCATACTGGGTCAGATCAATGGTCCATCTATCCCAGTACCCTGCTTCCAACAGTGGCCAATCCAGGTCACAAGTACTTGGCAGAAACTCAATTCGTAGCAGCATTCCATGCTACAAATCCCAGGGCAAGCAGTAGCTTCCTCATGTCTATCTCAATAGCAAAATTAATGAAGATCACTACCTTATGAAGTCACTGACTGATCAAGAAAACCTTGATCACACATGTCAAGTGGACTGATTGTGTGAGGGATTTGATCGTTTGAATGTGCCAGCTCTTGACATAGCTTGACAGATTCACATGTGCTCCTGTTTTTACAAGTTATTGCAAAAAACATGAATTCCTGTTTAATCCCACCACTGGGAGAAGAGATGATCTTTTCCATTCCGCTCAAGAAACTGAAGATCTTTGTGAGATTGATGAAAGTAATATAGAGCAATTTTCTCAGCTTCCCATCGTTTTCCCACAGTGCCCTCAGAGAGATGATCATGTTGATGGTACATTGCCACAGCTCAGAAGCTTCTCTGTGGCCTCGGGAGATAGACTCAGCAAGGATGTGAAATTGGTTTAACACAAAATGCACAGAATCTGCAGTTGTATTTATTTATTTATTTGTTACATTTGTATCCCACATTTTCCCACCTATTTGCAGGCTCTATGTGGCTTACATAGTACCGAAAGGCGTACCCCAATTTCAGTAAAGAACAAATACAAAGTGATGTTATGATAGAATATGGCTCATGTGTTACAGACACATTTGGGAATCGTAGAGAGGAAGAGTTTTGTTGTAGCCTTTACGAGCTTTAGTTTCCTTGTGTAGCAGGGTTCAGGCATTTAAGTTGGGTCCGTAGGGTATGCCTTTTTGAATAAGTTGGGTTTTAATAATTTCCGGAAGTTTAGGTGGTCATATGTTGTTTTCATGGCTTTTGGTAGTGCGTTCCACAGTTGCGTGCTTATGTAGGAAAAACTGGTTGCATAAGTTGATTTGTATTTGAGTCCTTTGCAGCTTGGGTAGTGGAGATTTAAGTATGTTCTTGCTGATCCGATTGTGTTTCTGGTTGGTAGGTCTACAAGATCTGTCATGTCACGTCATTAGGAGGGAAATAGCATGGTAGTAGTTAAAATCCTGGTATAGGGTGGTGATCTTAGCATCCCTCATGCATTCCAGATAAACAGAGAAAAATGTGAAGGTATCCAAGCAGCACATTTAGTAACTTTGGATGTATTTTCATCCTTTTCAGGGAACTTCCCATTTGCTAGTCATTCACCTCCGGATTCTATATAGATAGGAGGCAATGTTCTGGTGTGGATTAGGATTTGGTTATTAGACAGAAAACAGAGGGTAGGATTAAATGGTCATTTCTCTCAGTGGAGGAGAGTAAATGGTGGAGTGCTGCAGGGATCAGTACTGGGACCGGTGCTATTTAACATATTTATAAATTATCTGGAAATCGGAACAATGAATGAGGTGATTAAATCTGCAGATGACACAAAACTATTCAAGGTTGTTAACACACAAGCAGACTGTGGAAATTGCAGGACGACCTTAGGAAACTGGAAGACTGGGCATCCAAATGGCGGATGAAATTTAATGTGGATGAATGCAAAGTGATGCACATTGGAAAGAATTATCCAAATCACAGTTACCTGATGCTAGGGCCCACCTTAGGGGTCAGCACCCAAGAAAAAGATCTAGGTGTCGTTGTAGATAATACGCTGAAATTGTCTGCTCAGTGCGCAGTGGCAGTCAAAAAAGCAAACAGGATGATAGGAATTATTAGGAAAGTGATGGTGAAAATACTAAAATGCCTCTGTATCTCTCCATTGTGCAACCTCACCTTGAATATTGTGTTCAGTTCTGGTAGCTGTATCTCAAAAAAGATATAGCAGAATTAGAAAAGGTTCAAAGAAGAGCAACCAAAATGATAAAGGGGATGGAACTCCTCTCATATAAGGAAAGGCTAAAGAGGTTAGGGCTCTTCAGCTTGGAAAAGAGACAGATGATATGACTGAGACCTTCAAAATCCTGAGTGGTGTAGATGAGTAGAAGTGAATTGATTTTTTTATTTGTTCCAAATGTACAAAGACTAGAGGACACTCAAGGAACTTACATGGAAATATTTTAAAAACAAATAGGAGGAAATATTTTTTCATTCAATGAATAGTTAAGCTCTGGAACTCTTTGCTGGAGAATATAGTATCCATGGTTAGCGTATCTGGGTTTAAAAAAGGTTTGGACAAGTTCCTGGAGGAAAAGTCTATAGTCTGCTATTTGTCCTTATCCCTGAGGTCAGTAGCTTGGAATTTTGTTACTCCGTTGGTTTCTGCCCGGTACTTGTGACCTGGCTTGGCCACTGTTGGAAACAAGATACTGGGCTAGATGGACCTTTGGTCTAACCCAGTATGGCTATTCTTATGTTCTTATATTCTTATATAAGTCACCCAAAGTTGAGTGTACAAATTTCAGCTCTACGCAGAGCGCCCTTTGCAGGATATTTGACTAGTATGGATGTTCCCGGCACTTAACTTTGGATGCCATTATTGAATTTCTCCCCCCCCCCCCCCCCCCCCCCCCCCAGTGGCCTTGCTGGGTTCTTCTCTTAAGTCTTAATCCAGTTTTATTTCATTTCACATTTCATCTTTATTTAATATACCACAAATAGTGGGTACATATAAGCAGTTTACAAAAATAAAAATAATATATAAGGGTCAAGAAAGATACAAAAGGAGGTAGGTTACAAGTAAGTAATAATAAGGAATAGGGAAACAAATGACCAATTTACCTACATAAGGATACAAAAGGGAATGAGGATAATTGCTTCATCCAAAACAGTGTGGTCATTAGAGCAGTGGTCTGAATAATATTGTACTCATCAGTCCATTTGGTTTGATCACTCGTTGATGCTCTGTCTTGTTGCCAACTTCGGGGGGACTAGCTTATTCTGCATTGGCTATGTTCCTTTTTTTAATACCATCACATACCTGTCTGTGAGATCTGAATAACGCTGCATACCTACAGCCAATAATCATTGGCACAGGTCTGGTAATCCACTTTACAGAATTTGCTCATCTTAACCCTATCAGACTCTTTTGGTGTGGGGCATGCTTATAGTTGCTGTAATCAACACACTTTTTCTTCAGTGCAATGGCATACCCAGGATTGGTTGTCTGGCAGGGCCCGGGGTCAACATGGGTGACCTCTAATTGGAATGCAGTGGGGAAGGGAGATAAGCTTCCCCCACCCCACCTATTCCAGGGTACTGCCTATGCAAGAGACAAAGAAAATGCTCAATGGCCAGTGTATAAAGTTACCTGGATTATTAGGTACCCTTGACAAACTCCCCTCCCAAAAATGCTAGTGGAGCTGACCTTAACCAGACCCTCTGCACTCATAAACCCGGGCCAAACCCAAACACTTTTGTAGCAGGATGCCAAAATGTTCACTCTATTTTTTAAATGAGGTAAATTCTGGAGCCCTTGTTCCTATGACTATGCTGATGTAATGGAGAATGACTCTGCATGTCCACCTCTATTAGTGTATGTGTCCTAGGGTTATGGAGGGAACAATAGAATGCCGTATTCATTGGAGTCAGATGGTGCTTGATTGCTAGGCAGGGGCTGCCCTGAATCCCTGGGGCTCAGGTTACAGAGGAGCAACTGAGAACTACCTGTCTTCATGGCTCCTAGCGCTTGCATAAGAGAGGCGAAGTTCTCTAGACTGGCTTGGCCTTACAGAGGGTTAGAAGCAGGACCAGCAGAGCATATTAAGTAGGGTTACCATATTTTGCCCCCCCCCCCCAAAAGGAGGACACATGCCCCACCCCCACCATACACCCCGCCCCCTTTCACACCTCGCTCCGTCCCCTGTCACATTTTCCCCTCCCCCCTGTCACACACCTCGTCACCCCCCCTCCCTATCACCCTCCTCCCCTTACCTTACTACTGCCCTGGTGGTCTAGTGACCTCTTCGGGGCAGGAAAGAGCCCCCTCTTTCCTGCCCCGAGCGCTGCCCTGCATTCATCCTTCCATCCTGTTGGTGATCTCGGCGCCGATTCAAAATGGCCACCGACAGTTGAAATCTCGCGAGGTCAATTCAACTCTTGGCGGCCATTTTGAATCGGCGACGAGATAGGGATGGAAGGATGCATGCAGGCCAGCACTCCGGGCAGGAAAGAGGGGGCTCTTTCCTGCCCCAAAGGCGGAAGAGGTCACTAGACCACCAGGGCAGTAGTAACTAAGGGGTGGGGAGGCTAGCAATCTGCCCGTTTGTCCAGAAATCCGGACAAACGGGCAGATTGGCAAAACCCGCCCGGTTGCTCGGACATGTCCTCAAAAAGAGGACATGTCCGGGTAAATCCAGACATATGGTAACCCTAATATTAAGTCAAGTAAGGTTGGCAGGAGGGTGGCAGTGTCTCAGGGTACCATGTTTATCTGGCTTATCATGGTGACAGGCCTGTGCTCCAGCACTGTGCATCCCACTCCTTCTGACAGGAAGCCATCAGAGGTGCCGGGCTTCGACAGCACTAGAACGCCCTGTGGAGGAAGGTCTCTCAACAGCTCTGTGCTGGAGGCAGTGAACCCCGGCTATTTAAATTCTGCCAGGGCCAGTTCAGCAGGTTGTGGGGCCCTGAGCCAACCTTTGCTTCCGTGTCCTCTTCTTTGTGCCAATCTTAATGGTATGAGTTGTGCAGATAAAAATAAATTTTCAGCCAGAATTGTCACCAACTTATGTTAAATGCTGGTGCCAGTCTTTAACTTAATCCATATATTCAGTGTCAGTATCAGTGTCAGCATTGAATATATGGAGAGTGTGACGACTGTGTGGACACTGTCTCGAAAGAGATAATGTTTAAAGCATTTGAAAGTGCCTCTCGCTTCTCCACTCCCACTACCACGAGGCCCTTTTACTAAGCTGTGTAGGCGCCTATGCGCACCCAATGTATGTCAGTTCTGAGTTATTGGCCAGATACCGCACGGCCCATGTGGTAATTTCATTTTTGACATGCGTCTGCTATGCGCGGCAGAAAATATATTTTATTTTCTGGCGTGCAGAGGAAATTAGGCAGTAACTCCAACTTGACGCGCCTAGACGATTACCGCATGGTTAACGTGCGAGATATTACCACTAAATCAATGGCTGGCAGTAAGGTCTCAGACCCAAAATGGACACGTGTCAATTTTTATTTTGCCGCACGTTCATTTTTTTGCAAAAAATTTAAAAAGGCATTTTTTACAGGCACACTGAAAAGTGGATCTGTGCACGCCCAAAACACGCGCCTACACTAGCACAGGCCATTTTTCAGTGCACCTTAGTAAAAGGACCCCTATGAGCCTAAATCAATCAGGGCCCCAAGCAGAGGTCACTCGGACAACACATGTAAAGCCTGTATAGAGCACGAACAGCTGAAGGAAAAGCCTCAGGGAATGATTATATACATGAAAACAAAGATATAGCTACAACTAAAGACTGATACGGTATTTCAGAAACACAAAGGTATATAACACATGAAATGAATTAGGGCAGCAAGCCACAGTCAGTGTAGAAGCACAGGAGGACTGCAGCTGCTCTTCCTGCCCCCCCCCCCCCCCCCAGTCCTCTTAACTCCGATACTGCTGGGTGGGTCTCCCTGTACTGAACTGCATGGCTGAATGAGAGTGGCTGAGAGCGGGAGGTGTGACCAGCAGCCAATGAGAGGAGCCTCTGTAAGACACCGCCCCTCCCCAGCCAACAAATAATAAATAACTCAGGGACTCTATAAAAACTTTTTACTGGGAGGGGTTGTTCTGTTTGCCAGCTCAGCTGCCAGCATCTGCATCAGATCCTTGCCTGTGACAGCCTCTCCTACATGTGAGTTTCTCTTTCTCCTGTTCTCCTCTAGTTTAATCTTTGTCTCTTTTTCCTCACTTTCTTTTTTGTAGTTTATATTTTTTTTATTTCCACTTTTTTCTTTCTCTTTCTGAATTTGTTTCTCACAAACTTCATATTTTCTTTAAATAAGGGCTCAATGTGACTGTGGATCCTCTCTGAGCTCTTTCTGCTTGTCTGTCTACAGTCTGACTGCCCATGGGTGGCCTAATGATTAGAACAATGAGCTGAGAACCAGAAAACTCAAGGTTTTGAATTCTAACACACCATGGGCAAGTTCCTTTATCTCCTGATCCCTGTTACTCACTTGGCTTGCAAGCTCTTTGGGGTAGGGACTATATCTGATGGCTAATAATAATTAGCTGCCTTGAATATTATTTGGACAGATGGTTACAAATACAACAATTATTGTAGGCAGGACATGAGCAATGTGCCTCAGAATAATCTGCCTTAAAAGTCTGTTTCTCGAATGCAAAATATAGCATAAAATAAAATGTTTAATGTCAGAAAATATTTGCATTCCTTGGATTTGATGTTATGTGGTATTGGTTTCTGTTGTGACTGTGTTTGCCATGCAAATTCAGCCAAACCTGCCACCTCATAGAAGGAAGCGGAGTAAAGTTCATCAGTGCTTGCAATATTAGTAAAACAGGTCTGAGCAAACACAGCTTTCCCACAGACAGCAACTGAAGAAAACAAAGAAAGTTTGGGCCTGTCTCTTATTATTTACTGGGGCAGACTGGAAATAAACAAACGTGGTCTGTATCTGGAGGTCTTTTCCTTTGCTACCTGAACTTTGAAATGGAGAGCTGGAGGTGGGAGGCCATGAAGGACTAAAAGAAACTTCCGTTTCGTGTGTTTCTGCTCTTGTGGCTTCATTATTCCTTTCAGTTCACAGGAAATCAGCAGCGTGGTTGGGTGAAATTATGGGCCAGATAACACTGGGGCAAAAGTCTCTATAGAAAGAAACTCCACAGAAACTTCATAGCAAGAATCTTTGGCAGGGAGTGACAAGGAGATTTTGCTTGGAAGCACAGAATTTAAGAATGGAGTAAAATATCCTCCAGGACTTTTGCAAAAGTGGAGGAGTTGCCAAGTGGTTGATGCAGTGGGCTGAGAACCAAGGGAACAATTAAAACTTGTTATTCTACTGTTATCCCGGGTATTAGTAACTAGGTCTCATTGCATAAAATGGGGCCTGTGGTAAAATATCCTGCATTAGCCCAGGTTGATAACTTCCCCCTTAGTGTGAACAGTTTCAGTCTCTGGTAACCAGAGCTGACATTGTCATGTCGTAATGGCGCATTCCACCAGTGCCTAAGAGCCAACCTCATAAGTGATATCACAATGGCTTGATTGCCCTATACGCAGCTCACTTTTATAACATTTAGCAGTGATTTTGTTTTCCAGAGACATTTCTTTTTTCTTTAATTAAGGGGGGAAGTTATCAATGTGGGCTACTGTTAAGATGTGTTAGTTTACTGTTAACCCCAGTTATTAATAACTAGATCTCATTTCATAAAATGGGACGTGCTAAAATAGCATGGGTTAGAGGTAAAATAACCTGTCTTTAACAGTAGCCTACATTGATAACTCCCCCCTACCTTAGTATAAAGAGTTTGTCTCTGGTAACCAGAGCTGATATTGTGATGTCATAATGCCTCATTCCACCAATGCCTAAGTGCCAGCCTTATCAGTGATGTCACAGTGGCTTGATTGTCCTAAACTTGGCTCACTTTTGTTACATATAGAAATGATTTCCATTTCTACAGACATTTCTCTTTTCTTTAATTAAGAGGGGAAGTTATCAACATTGGTTACTGTTAAGATGTGTTATTTTACTGTTACCTCCAGTTATTAGTAACTAGGTCTCATTACATAAAATGGTACCTTTGCTAAAATAGCACAAGTTAGTGGTAAAATATCAACGTGGGCTACCGTTAGGACATGTTAACTATACCCCTAAATCTTTGGGGGGGGGGGGGGGGGGAAAGAACTGTGCAAATTTAAGATTGTGCAATCAAGCTGACCTCTGTAGTTTTTGTACCCTACTTATGAGCAAAACCTGAAGCCTTGCTGCGATCTGTCTTGTCCTTGCTGTGCTTATAAAGTGTGGAATATAAATCTTTAAATGAAATTAAAGTTTTAAATTAATGAAGGTTTAGAGAAGCCAGCCTTAGGTACCTACTATGGCAATGCCTCATTATGGGGTCCTTTTACAAAGGGATGGTAGTGTTTTTAGTGCACACTAAAAATAAGCATGTGCTAAACACTATATTCCTATGGGCATCTCTAGCATTTAGAGTGCATTAGTCTGTGCCGGGGCATAGCCAGACATCGACGGGAGGGGGGTCCAGAGCCCGAGGTGAGGGAGCACATTTTAGCCCCCCCCCCCGGCACTGCCAACCCGCCCGCCGCCAACTTTCACCCCCCCCCCGCTGCAACCCTCTCGACCCCCCCTTCCCACTGCCAACCCTCTCCCGCCGCTTACCTTTGCTGGCGGGGAACCCCAACCCCCGCCAACCAAAGTTCTCTCGGCCGTGTGGCGTTGCTTGCCGATTGATCTGATCAAGTTTCTGTGCATGCGTCTGACGTCCTGCACGTACAACGTGCAGGATGTCAGACGCATGCACAGAAACTTGATCAGATCATTCAGCAAGCAACGTCGCGTGGCCGAGGAGAGAACTTCGGCTGGCGGTGTCACATTTCCCAAGCAGGAACTGGGTTTGTGAGCCCTTGGACCACTGCCGAGGAGCGGCAGCGGCAGGCAAAACCACCCCACACCAGAGGCAAGGCAGAATTCTGACAAACAGTGAGACTTCACCTGCACATGGCCACCTTTCACCAAGAGTTGAGCCCCTGGCTGCGAGTGGCCAGCATGACTTATAGGACAGGGCCGGAACAGGTTCCCAACAAGGCTGTACAGGGACTGAGGGTCAGAGGGGAAAGGAAGAAACAGGGACCGCAGGGCAAGGAAGGGAAAAGCTAAAGGACAAGACTGAAAGCTACAAGCAGCCACTAAAACAGGGAACAAGACACAGAACTGAAAGCTGCAGTACAGCCACTAAAAACACAAACAGACAAGGACTAGACACAAAACTAGAACCCAGAGACAGGACTAGCAAACAAACAACCTAATCTAACTACCCACAGACTAACTAAAACAGACTAGAATCAAGGCTAGAAACCAGACTGAGCAGAAGTGCAAACAGCACCCCAACAAACCTCATGGCCTTAGGCCATGCAAAGGCACAGCAGAGAGTTTCCAACTGACTAATAAGCCAACAGCAGCTGAGGCTGAGCTGCAGCAATCACGAGACCACTACGGGAGCTGTGCAGGGTCAAACAAGACAGACAAATCCGGCAGCCTGGAAGATCCGGACTGGACTGGGCTAAAGTCTGGAACGGGTGATAGTCCATAGCAGCCACCGGTTGTGGCCACCAGAGGGCGAGGTGAGCACAGACGTAACAGGCGGGGGTTGGGGTCCCCCGCCAGCAAAGGTACGCGACGACAGCGGGGGATGGTTTGTCGGCGGGAAGGAGGGTCGAGAGGGTTGCAGCAGGGGGGTCCAGGGCCAAATCTACGGGGCCCAGGCCCCCGTGGCCCCATAGTAGCTATGCCCCTGGTCTGTGCATGCTAAAAACGCTACCGCGCCTTTGTAAAAGACCCCCTTTATCAGATGACTGGTTGTTTATGCCTTGCAGTGGTATCATCACTTCAGGCTCCAAATGTTTTATGACTCAGTGAACCTGATTGATTTGCACTTTTATGACCCCTGATGAAGGCTTTTTAGCTGAAACATGGCCCGTTTTGGGTTTTTGTGTCAGCATATTTTGACAAATAAATTCTTTGACACCCTTCTTTGCCTTCGTCATTTAGAACTTTCCTCACTCCCTTGCTGCTGCCGCTTGACTTTTTCGTGGAAACTGTGAGGACCCCCCCCCCCCCCCCCTTCTTGTTTGCTTTGTATACTCCTTCAGTAGAACAGCTTCTCAGAGTTTTGGGGCAGATTTAGTGCAGCTGCATTAATTTTACCCCATACTTCTCCCATGGAAAGTTCTGGAATGTTGTCATGGATGAATCTGGAACATATTTTACATCAGTTACATCTGCTGCATGGACTGGTTTTGGATGGAGAGTTAGTGTTATAAGTGACATTCAGCTTATTAAATTTGAACTTAAAATTATTAAACTTTTTTAACCGATTTGGCTTCAGACATGCCAAATCACATGCATTAGGTATGTGACACTCATTCAGGCCCTTTCTCCAGCTCAAATGCTTACCTGCCCTGATCTCATGCATTAGCTCGCCTACTCCCCGCCAGTGATTTGGCATCTATTTCTTTAATTTTTTTCCAGGTCCTGCATCTCTGTTTCTCCACCCTCTGCCTCTGTAGTCCTCCAAACTTGCATGTGGCTGGTAGCGCTGTAAAGACTTTGCTTCCAGCTGGTGTAGGTCCCTCCTTTTGCGGCATCCCACCTTCTGTGACACTACTTCCGGTTTCTGAGTAGGGCAAGGCAGAGAGAAGAACCTGGACCAACCAGAAGCAGTGTCTTCAGCACTACCAGCCCCAAGCAAGTTTGGAGGACCACGGGGGGGGGGGGGGGGGGGGGGGGGGGGCAGAGGGTGGAGAAAAGGAAAGACACTGGGCCATGGGAGTAGGGGAAGGAAAGGTAGGGGAGAGTGTGTGTCAGGGTAGTAGAGAGGAAGAAATGCCAGGATGGGTAGGGATGGGGGAAGAAAAGAAATAGATGCAGGGATACTGGGAGAAGGAAGAAGAGAGAAACAGATACTGAGATGATGGGGAGGGGAAGGAGAGGAAGAGATGCTGGGATGTGGAGGGAGGAGAATGCCAGGACTTGTGAAAGAAGGAAGAGGGAGAGGTGCTGGACCCTTATGGGAGAGAGAGAGGAACACTTGCTAGGCCCTTAGGGAGGGGGCAGGAGGGAGAAAGGAAGAGCTGCTGGCTTGGGAGGGTGGTACAGGAGGGAAGGTAGAGAGAGGGAGGGAGAGATGCTGGCAAGTGGGGTGAGATAGGGACACAGAGTAACAGGTATGTTGGACAGGACAAGAATACAGTCAGAGAGAGGAGAGATGCTCAACATGGTTGGAGGATAGGGCATGGACACAGGGGCGATGCTGGGCAGGATGAATAGAGATGCAGAGAAAAGATGGATGGTGTACATGGAGAGGAAAGAAATGCCAAATGGACAAGGAGACCCTGATAATAGAGAGAAACAATTACAAAATAAAATGACCAGACAACAAAGGTTAAAAAAAAAAATTACTTTCTATTTATTGATTAGAATGTCAGTTTTTAGCATGTACATCTGTCAGAACTGGCTTTAGACCTGGCTGGGGCTGATGAGAAAAATCTCCAGTATTCTCCAGCATAGCAGTGATAAATCTTCAGCTTTGGGATGGGCCACTGTTGGCATCTCTGTGCACGAGCCAGATTGTTCATTCTGAGAGCCAGCAGGATGGAAATCAGTCAGGGGTCTCAGAGGAACTGACAGGGGGATGATCAGAAGCAAACGCCCCATACTAGCTATTAGCGCCATACTAGCACCGGCGTTTGCTACCGCCCCATAATCAGAGCCCTTGAGCGCATGAAACAACGCGCTCGAGGGCTCTGAACGCAAGTAGCATGCAAATGCATGCTAAACAGGGCATTAGGTATTCCTCCTCAATGATCAGCAGCCAGCGCGCCAAAGATTGGGTCGCTGGCTGTGGCAAACCCTATGCCAGCTTGGAGCTGGCGTTAGGATTTGCAGATCATTAGGGAGGAATGGTGAGCCCTGTCCAGCATGCATTTGCAAGCTGACAGGCCCCCATTCCCCCCAACAAGCAAACCTGCCAGCGAAAGAGCTGGGGGTCCGCTGGACCGCCTGTCCCCCCCTGACGATCCACCCCAGGTTCAGGGAGGCCTGGAGATCCAGTGGGTCTCCAGCCCCCCCAACCCCCAGCAAATGGTCCCTGGTGATCCAGTGAGCACCGATCAAACCCCCCTTAGCAACAGGGGAGCTGGAGGTCTGCTGGACCGCCGGTCCCCCTCCCCCCAGGTTCAGGGAGGGCTGGAAATCTGGTGGGTCTCCAGCCCTCCCAACCCCCCAGCATTGGCTAGGGTCCCTGGTGGTCCAGTGTCAATCCACCCCCTCCCTACCTCTTTACCTTGGGTTGGAGGAGGGAGGTAGCCTGCCTCCCTCCCTTTGATGCCGCAAAATGGCGGCGCCCAGCCCTGCCCAGTGCATCCTGGGATGCAGTGGGTGTGGCTACACACCATATAAGGGAGTCCCTTATATGGTGTGTAGCCCCACCCAGCACATCCCAGGATGCACTGGGCAGGGCTGGGCGCTGCAATTTTCCGGCATCGAAGGAAGAGGGAGGCAGGCTACCTCCCTCCTCCTCCAACCCAAGGTATGGGGGTAGGGAAGAGGGCAGATTGACACTGGATCACCAGGGAACCTAGCCAATGCTGGGGGGGGGGGGGGGGTTGGGAGGATCTCCAGCCCTCCCTGAACCTGGGGGAGGGGGGATCGTCGGGGGGACCAGAGGTCCACCGGACCTCTAGCTTCCGTTGCTCGGGGCAGGGGTAGTCGGGGCCTGGTGGTCATTTTGATGAACTGCTTCAAACTTGGTTGAAGCCTCTGGCATGCTTCTCTTCTACTACTACTACTTATCATTTCTAAAGCGCTACTAGACGTACGCAGCGCAGTACACTTGAACATGAAGAGACAGTCCCTGCTCGACAGAGCTTACAATTTAATTAGGACAGACAGAACAAACAAAAGATAAGGAAATATTAAAGTGAGGATGATAAAATAAGGGTTCTGAACAAAGTGAATAAGGGTTAGGAGTTAAAAGCAGCATCAAAAAGGTGGGCTTTTAACTTAGATTTGAAGATGGCCAGAGATGGAGCTTGAGTACCGGCTCAGGAAGTCTATTCCAGGCATATGGTGCAGCAAGGTAAAAGGAACGGAGTCTGGAGTTAGCAGCAGAGGAGAAGGGTGCAGATAAGAGAGATTTACCCAGTGAATGGAGTTCCCGGGGAGGAAAGTAGGGAGAGCTGAGAGTGGCGAGGTACTGAGGAGCTGCAGAGAGAATGCATTTATAAGTCAATAAGAGGAGTTTGAACTGTATGCGGAAACGGATAGGAAGCCAGTGAAGTGACTTGAGGAGAGGACTAATATGAGCATAACGACACTGGCGGAATATTAGTCGTGCAGCAGAATTTTGAACAGATTGAAGAGGAGAGAGATGGCTAAGTGGGAGACCTGTAAGAAGCAAGTTGCAATAGTCTAAGCGAGAGGTGCTAAGAGTGTGGATTAGGGTTCTGGTAGCGTGCTCAGAAAGGAAAGGGCGAATTTTGCTGATATTATAGAGAAAGAAACCACAGGTTTTAGCAGTCTGCTGAATATGTGCAGAGAAGGAGAGGGAGGAGTGGAAGATGACCCCAAGGTTAGGAGCTGATGAGACAGGAAGGATGAGAGTGTTATCCACAGAAATAGAGAATGGGGGAGGAGGAGAGGTTAGGGGAAAGATGAGAAGCTCAGTCTTGGTCATGTTTAGTTTCAGATGGTGCTGAGACATCCAGGCAGCAATGTCAGACAGGCAGGCTAATACTGTGCCCTGAGACCATTAGACACAAATCCCAGGATGACTTCCACAGCAGAACCCCTAACCCCACTGCCTTCTCTCAGCAAAGCTCCAAGAAACTAGAGACTGCTGTTATTCTTGGGTTTCCTAAACTCCCATCACTGACCTCAAGTATTATAATAAAATCTGTTCTTCTTGTTAAGGGCCATAGACCTCTCTCTCTCTCTCTCTCTCTCTCTCTCTCTCTCTCTCTCTCTGTTGTTCTCCTCTCCCTGTCTCCTCCCCCTCCACCCCTGTGTTTTTCTTTAATTCTACATCTCTGTTGGTACTACTGAACTTTGCTCTAAGCACATGTTAAATTGTTGCCAGGATATAAAGTGCTGTTGATTGCACACTATTTACTTTGGCTGGAATGGAGGGAGGGGTCAAGCTCTAATTTGATCTCTGCTCCCAGACAGGATGATTGAAAGAGGGGAAAACATCTGGTCCCTTAACTACAGTATGTTAAGCATATGCAATTTATTTATTTATTTAGATTATTTATACCCCGCTTTTTGCTACTAAAGCAGCCCCAGAGCGGCTTACAATGAAGTAATGAAAAGAACTACAATGACAGTTGGAGGCAGAAGGGAGGGAAGGGAAGGGAAGATAAATACAAAATATAAAGAAACTAGGAAAAAATGCCCGTTTCTGAGCGGAATGAAACAGGCGCTAGCAAGGGGCCCCCTCCCTCCGTCCCTCGAAGCTACTTGCCTTGTTCGCCCTCCCTCCGTCCCTCAAAGCTACTTGCCTTGTTCGCCCTCCCTCCGTCCCTCGAAGCTACTTGCTGCCTTGTTCGCTGTGGGCCGTTTCGGCCCTCGAGTGTCAATAGCTCCGCCCTCGACGTCATGACGTTTTGACGCGAGGGCGGTGCAGACACTCCAGGGCACACCGGATATCTCGGGCGCCTCAACTTCCGTGGAGGCTTCAGAACGTTGGGGTTGCCTTTTATATATATAGATAAATATGCAGCAGGTAGGGGAAGGAAAAGTAAGTAATTTAGGCATGACAGCCTGCAGTAGTTCCGTGGGTTGAGTGCATTCTGTGGCAGCTGGACAGGCTACAGGCAGAGAAGGGGCATGGATGGATTACACTAAGCGTATGATACTTATCATGTGCTGTCAGTATGGGTGCACTTAACACAGTCCCAAACCTGTCCTGGGGGAACCTCCAGCCAGTCAGGTTTTCAGGATATCCACAATGAATATTCATACAGTCTCTTCAACAACCGTTGTATTTATTTATCAATCTTTATTCAATGTTTAATTCAAAATTCTACTCATGTTATCCACAAACCAACACTCACATCTCACTCTTCCTGTCATTCACACTAAACAAAATAACCTAATTTATATTGACAATTCAAAAAATCAAATACAATTCTCATTTTCATGTTCCTCAAAAGTCATCACCAGAACCTGCAATTAAGTAGTCATTCTTCTTAAAGCCACAGTCCGTTTTCCCAAAAGGATAAGTAAATCACTTTTCAAGTTATCATCCACACTTCTTCTTATAAGTCAGATATACAAACTGCAACTAATTATAGAGTCTGTACCTAGAATATAATATTGTTAGATCAATAAATATTCATGAGAGAAATTTGCATGCAGTGGAGGAGGTGTGTGCAAATCTCTCTCATGAATATTCATTGTGGATATCCTGAAAACCTGACTAGCTTAGGGCTCCCCTGGACAGGTTTGGAAACCACTGACTTAACACAGATGCCTCCTCAGGAGGTGTTAATTGTGAATATCTTTGAGGAGATGCTGGGCACACCCCCAATACTTACCACACAGACATTGAGGTTAACGCACATTAATATTTGCTGTTAAAGTGTAGTAAGGGGGCCCTTGGCCAGCACTGCCATGTGACCCATTTATAGGCAGAAACTATTGGCCAGTCCTGGATTTAGAATGTACATCCTAGTGCATTGTGGTAGTTGTAGTTCTTCCTTTTATATGTGAAAATAGCACCGCAGGGACCATAATCATAGCAATTTTTCCAACATTGTCATCAGACCTGATTATGGATACACAATATACACTGAAGGACACAGACAGCTCTCAGACAACACATGCTATAGGAAACTGAACAGCTCCTACATCACTTTATCCAATATTAGAAGAAGGGTGATTGATATTGTCTTTTCAGGTACAGTGTTACGTGTGTCACACTAGTCAGTCTGGTTTTCAGGATACCCACAACGAATATGCATGAGATAAATTTGCATATAATGGAGGCAGGGATGCAAGTTTTTCTCATCCATATTCATTGTGGATGTCCTGAGGACTGGGTTGAGAACTCCTGTTATAGATTAACTTGTTCAGATCCCTCTTGGCTTGAGGTTACCAGGCGGCTCCAGGTCATGGAGGATAAGCTGATCCAGCCCTGATTTTACTTGACTGCAGTCAGTGGAAGTAAAACCAGGGCTGGATCGGCCTCTCCAGCATGACCCAGAACCATCTGGTAACCCTACTCCAGGTTCTTCCTCATCAAAGAGTTGGGATTGGGGATGAATGGATAGACCATCAGCATTTCAGAAGACTCGGTTCCTGCCTAACTCATTTTCCATGTTTTGAAGATCATCATGGGAAAACTATCATAACTTCTTACTTGCAGCCTGTGAGAACCATTAGGCCACAGAGAATATACCCCTAGGTGTACTGTGAGATATAGAAATCCAGATGAAAAATTGTGCAGAAGGTGAAAGGGGTAGCTGAAAATCTAGGAATGTCTCATTCTGTCCTTGTCTTAGATCCATCTGACCCATACCATTATATGATCTATAATGTTTTAACTCAAGCTGAATTACTAATATTTTGTCTCTGTTTCTTAAACTCAAGACCTACAACCATGACTCACCCATTCTCACCCCTCACTACGGAGCAGAAGAAGGAGCTCTCGAGCAATGCCCAACGCATTGTGGAGAAAGGGAAGGGTATACTGGCAGCTGATGAGTCTGTAGGTAAGTTCAAATCCTGTTCTTTATTTGGGGGAATGGGCTCCAGTGAAATCAGGCAAAATGGTCCCTTTGTGTCTCTACACAAAGCAAAGAGGAAACATGGACTCCCACAGCCAGATGCACTAAACTTAACGAACCAGCAGCGTGGTTTTTAAACCAGTTCTAGCCAGTCTAGCAAGCAAGTAGTAAAACAAGACATGCACAAAAGGGTTCTCCGAGCCATTTTCCTGTCACGGTAGCAGCTAACAAAATGGAATGCAAATGATCTAAAAGTTATTATAATGAGCTAATTAGTATTATAATGTGCATGGAAGGCAGATGCACAACCGTTTTCCAACCCCATGATCAAGGTAGACCAGTGGGAAGAGGAGGACGCCCATCACAAAATCGGAAGAAAAAAAAACGTCCAAGTGCTCGTCAGGGACGTGACGTCCTTTCAAGTGCCTAACACTTGGACGTCCTTCACTCAAAAAAAACAAAACAAAAAAAGGACGTCCCTGACAAGCACTTGGACGTTTTTTTCTTCCGATTTTGTGATGGGCGTCCTTCTCTTGGATGTGTTTTTCTTATGACTAAGGTGCCCGAAATGACCACCACTGGAGAGAATCAGGGATTGGGACGTGCGAGGACGTCCAAATCAAAACTATTTGGATGTCCCTTTCGATTATGCCCCTCCAGGTCTCTCTCAGCCAATCACAGCGCGTTTAGCTAAATGCGCTGTGATTGGCTGAGAGAGACCTGGAGGGGCATAATCGAAAGGGACGTCCAAATAGTTTTGATTTGGACGTCCTTGCACGTCCCGATCCCCGATTCTCTCTTTCTAGGGTCCCGCTCTCTCCCTCTGCTGCACAATGCCCGGCAATTTATTGGTTGCAGATGGCTATTATACACGCAGCTTGTCTGCGTGTATGAAGGCGTCTTTGGCATGCGTAGAGCAGCCAGCATAACACTTGGTTGCTCTGCGCATGCTCAGCTGGTCGACTGGCTTCCCCTCCTTAGGAAGAGAGGTGTGGTAGCTGTGTTAGTCCACTCTTAGGTTATCAATAGAAATCAAACAAAATAAAACATGGAAAAGAAAATAAGATAATACCTTTTTTATTGGACATAACTTAATACATTTCTTGATTAGCTTTCGAAGGTTGCCCTTCTTCGTCACATCAGAAATAAGCAAATGTGTTAGTTGATAGTATATATAAGTGAAGCATCAAAGCATTTCAATGACAGTCTAGCAAGGTGGGGTGGGTAGGAGGTATGCATGGGTACATCAAAGCATTCCATTTCATTGATAGTCTAACAGGATGGGTGTGGGT
This sequence comes from Microcaecilia unicolor, assembly GCF_901765095.1. Taxonomy (NCBI): domain Eukaryota; kingdom Metazoa; phylum Chordata; class Amphibia; order Gymnophiona; family Siphonopidae; genus Microcaecilia; species Microcaecilia unicolor. The sequence continues at coordinate 639,397,683 of NC_044031.1, forward strand.
AGGTGAGAGGAGAGTGATAAACAGAGAGATACAACTTTATGGTTTATAATGGGCTAGAAAACCCAGATCCTTGTTAAGTCCTGTCTGTTGGGTGTCAAAATATTCAATCATTCTGACTTCAAAGTATTGTTTTAAAGTTAGCCTTCAGGATTCTTACTGTGAAATCACTGGTGCAGTGTCCTGGTCCTGTAAAGTGTTGGCCCACAGGGGTGGGAATCTGACTGGCACCAGCTTTCTTCATGTTGTGTCTATGTAAATTGAATCTTGTCTTAAGCATCTGGCCTGTTTCTCCAATATAGCATCCTTTGTTACATTTTTTACACTGAATGATATATACCACATTGGAAGATGAGCATGTGAAAGATTCCTTTATGTTGAATGTTTTTCCTTTGTGAATGATTGTGGGGTCCTGTGAAATGTTTTGGCATAGCTTGCAGCTGGATATGTTACAGAGAAATGTGCCCTTTTCTTTTTCAGTCTGTGTTGGGAGTTTACTTCTGATTAGCTTGTGTTTTAAGTTGGGTGGCTGTCGGAAGGGCAGCACTGGTGGGGATGGGAATATCTCTTTCAGTAATTAATCCTCCTGGAGTAGAGGCTGTAGGTCTCTTATGATTTTCCTCAGTTTCTCCAGCTCTGGATTGAATGTCACTACAAGGGGGATTCTGTCTGTGGATTTTTTCTCCTTGTACTGTAGCAGATTTTCCCTGGGTGTTTTTTAGGGAGGAGGCAATATTCCTGGAGATTATTTTGGGGTTGTAGCCTTTCTGTTTGAAGGATGTGGTCAGGATTTCAAGGTGTCTGTCTCTATCCCTTGGGTCAGAGCAGATACGGTGGTATCTTGTGGCTTGGCTGTAAATAATGGAACTTTTTGTATGTGAAGGATGGAAGCTGGAGTTGTGGAGGTAGCTGCATCTGTCTGTGGGTTTCTTGTATATAGATGTTTGTATACAGCCATCACTGATTGAGACTGTGGTGTCCAAAAAATTGACTTTTCTGGGGAGTAGTCAATGTTGAATCTGATTGTAGGATGGTATGTATTGAAGGAATAGTAAAATTGTTTCAGAGTTTCTTCCCCCTCCGTCCAAATCATAAAAATGTCATTGATGTACTGGTAGTATTTTTGAGGTTTGGTCTGGTATGTATTCAGAAATGTCTCTTCCAGCTCAGCCATAAAAAGGTTGGCATATTGGGGTGCTGTCCTGGTGCCCATCGCAGTGCCCATTATTTGTAGATAGATATCATTGTTGAAGCGGAAGTAGTTGTGAGTTAAAATAAATTTGATTAATTTTGTAATAGTTTCTGGTGAGTATTGATGGTCCAGTGTGGATGTTTTTAGGAGTCTCCCACATGCAGCTATGCCATCCGCATGTGGAATGTTGCTGTATAGTGATTCTACATCCATCATGACCAGAAGGGTGTTTGGTGGTAATTGCTTGATATTTTTCAATTTATTCAGAAAGTCTGTGGTGTCTTGTATGAAGCTGTTAGTTTTGTGCACGAGAGGTTTCAGAATTCCCTCTATGAATCCAGATATTTCCTCCGTGAGTGTGCCAATACCTGATATGATTGGTCTGCCAGGGTTTCCAGGTTTGTGGATTTTGGGTAGCATATAGAATGTGCCCACAGAAGGCTGGTTTTGTATGAGTTTCTTCAGGTGTGGCTGCGCTTGTGTAGGAAATGTTCTGATAAGGTCTTTTAGCTGCTTTGTATAATCCTGTGTGGGGTCTTCAGTTAGTTTCCTGTAGTATTTATTGTCTGAGAGCTGTCTGTGCCCCTCTTCAATGTTTTTTTTGTGTGTCCATAATTACCACTGCGCCTCCTTTGTCTGCGGGTTTGATGATAATGCGTTCGTTAGTTTGTAGAGTTCTTATGGCCGCTCTTTCTGGTGGGGTAAGATTGTACAGAATTCTCTTTTGTTTGTTGGAAAGTTGCGATTTTACCCTATGTCTGAAACTTTCTATGTAATTATCCAGCTTGTATTTTTGTCCCTCCTGTGGGGTGAAATAAGTGTTATTTTGTTGGGGTCCCTCTATTGTGGAAATGTGCTTTAAGACGCATTTTTCTAAAGAATTCTTCTAGGTCTGAATATAGTTGGATTTCATAAAGTTTGTTGGATGGGCAAAATGAGAGTCCTTTGGAGAGTACAGAGACTTCATGCTGTGATAATTGATGGTCCGAGAGGTTTATTATCCCCATCTGATCTGCATCTCTAGAGGTGTGATCAATATTCCCTGGTTTGTTTGGGCTCTGATTTTCACATGCCTCAGATGTATATCCAAGTGTCTCCAAGGTGTCTGGGGATGTTGGTTCTGTATAGCTGTAGCTGTTCCAGGACAACCTGTTTCTCTCTCTCTGTGATTCTGCAGGAGAGAAGACAGCTTTATTTCTTTTTTGCGGATTGCAATGTATTGTTTTTCTCCTTGGATGTAATGCAGGTCCTCTTTAAGTTGGTTCATACGGTGTGGATTTAGTTCCTCCATGTTCCTCATGATTTCATCCCCTTGGGTTTGTATTATTCTCTTTTTCTTGTAGAGTTGATGTATAAGTTCATTTCTTAGTTTCTGACTAGTGCGTTTGCAGAGTTCCTCTGCATAGTCAGAATTGTAAGTAGTAGCTAAAGGATTTTGTGGGTTTTCTAGCCCATTATAAACCATAAAGTTGTATTTCTCTGTTTATCACTCTCCTCTCACCTACCCACACCCATCCTGTTAGACTATCAATGAAATGAAATGCTTTGATGTACCCATGCAAACCTCCTACCCACCCCCACCTTGCTAGACTGTCATTGAAATGCTTTGATGCTTCACTTATATAGACTATCAACTAACACATTTGCTTATTTCCGATCTGACGAAGATGGGCAACCTTCGAAAGCTAATCAAGAAATGTATTAAGTTATGTCCAATAAAAAAGGTATCATCTTATTTTCTTTTCCGTGTTTTATTTTGTTTGATTTCTATTGATAACCTCCTTAGGAAGGAAATCGCGTGCAAATGAGCTAACAGCGAGCAGCTCATTTGCATGCAATTTCTTTCATGCATGCCCATTTTTTTTTCCGGATTTGGTAAGGGAAGGGCTCTTTCCGTGGAGTTAGTGCATCTGGGCCCCGTTGCAATGCTGTTTAACTCACCCTGTGGCAGGGGCCTTTTTGCTGTTAGACAGCTCCAACTCCAGTCTATCAAGGTGTAAAGATATTTAAGTTTTCTCAAGGTAAAGGATTCTTTGAGCTGAGAGCAGTTCAGTTCTCTCATATGATGTCATTTAGCCACAGGTAATAAGGTCTAGTCAACAGGGCCGGTCTTAGCAAGTGCGGGGCCCTATGCAGACCAATTTGATGGGGCCCCACCCTAGCCCTGCCCCCACCTAACTCCGCCCCCACCCTAGCTCCAGAGCCGGCTACCCCTCCCTCTGAGTTCCCGGGCTGCTCCCTCTGAGCTCCAAGGCCCCCAGCTCCAGGGCTCCCAGCTCCAAGGCCCCCCTCCCTCCCAGTCATTTTTTAACACCCCCTCCAAAATCCAGTACTAGGTATGCCGAGAATACAAAACACTCTAGGACCTATTGAGCAATTCTACCATACCATAAGCAGTCATTTCTACGAATCACACAAAGAAAAGGAAAACATCTTAAAACACTACAGTGAGCACTAGAACATCAATTCACCTATTGTAAAATGAAACCTGACAGAATAGTACAGATAGTCGATCCTGCACAGTCAATGCCAACTGAAAGCCATGTCTTTTTCACAAACACAGATACACCCTAATCCACTATAGAATAAGTAGTAATATTTAAACTTTCTATTTAGACAAAAATTAAACAACCCCCAAGATGCCAGACTCTGCATACAATTCAACACCACAGAAACAGAAAATGACCCCTAGTACTGTGCAAAATATAAAGACAGCAGATGTAAATTTGAAAAAACTAACAAATACCAATCACCACTTTACAAATTAACAAATACAGAAAATAAAATAATCCCATTTTATTGGACTAATACATTTGGCTTCCAGAGGCCAAAATCTCCTTCCTCAGGTCAATACAGTATAGTACTGTTACAGTATCCTATCCTGACCTGAGGAAGGGGGTTTTCTTCTCTGAAAGTTAAGTCGAAATGTATTAAAATTAGTCCAATAAAAAGATTACCTTATTTACATGTTCTATTTATAAACATTTATTAACACAGCTACAATACGCTTCTTCTTAAAATAAGCTGTTTGGAGGACCCAAGATGGCGGCCTGAAGGGAGTGCAGCGCGGCAGCTCAGTAGAGATCGTTTGCCTAAAATAAGCTTACCTAAGGAATGCCGAAGCGGAAGGGCAAGCGGGTGCCTGGTTCAGCGGCGCCCGCAGGGCCTGCTTCTGGCACAATGGATCGCTTCGTTGTGGTGGGAGGAAGTCAGCTGAGTTCGGGTGCCTCGGTGTCGGGAGGGACGGAGAGAGGCGAAGCGTCCCTGCCGCTTGAGACGGAGCTTAGCCCGGAGGTGAGGGAGCCGCCTCCCATGCCTGCCTCGGTGCGAGATGCGGCCGGACAGGGTTTCCTGGCCTCCGAGGAGGGGGCGGAGGGCCCTGGGACAGGACCTGGATCGGATAGGAGAGGACAGCAGTCCCTGGAAGGGAGAAGGTTCAGCATGTCGGGAGGCGGTGCTCCGGGGGGAAGACTGCTGGAGGAGGGGGCCAGTCTCTCCATGGGGTCAGTGAGGAGCGTTGAAGAATTATGTAAGTCTTCACTTTTACCTAAACCGCCGAATTTCACTTTGGAAACAATATGGGAGGCGTTGCTGACATTGGAAACTTCTCTTTCTAAGAAAATGTTGCTTTTGTCACAGACCTCACAGCTCCCATTAGAGACTATTTCTGTTATGGGACAGCAATTGAAGGAGGTTGGAGAAAGATCTGAGGCCCAGGAGTTGGCCATTAAGTCAGTTCAATCGGTGCACGCTACCCTTATTAAAGAAAATAAGTGGTTACATGGGAAGATTGAGGCTCTTGAAAATCGGCAGAGGGCTAACACTCTGCGAGTGATAAATTTTCCTAAACAACAACTGACTGCACCTATTCTGACTTTTAAAAAATACCTATTGGAAGTGTTAAAGGTGCCGGAACCAGCATGCCCGGCTATCTCACAGATATATTATTTGCAACCATTTAAACGAGTGGCGCAGGGTGTGCAGGCTGGTGTTGAGGAGTCTGCTGTGCGGTTTGACACCTTGGACTTCATTAGGGAGCTGGAGGGTGAAGAGGAGCGGCAGGAGCGAGCTACTCTTATTGTGACATTTATTTCTCATTTTGATAGAGATCGGATTTTGAAGCTGTTCTTTAAATTTCGGAAGGAAAAGTTTTTGAATGTTCAAGTTCGGATGTATCCTGATGTGACCAAGGTTACGCAGAAGAGGCGGCAAGCTTTTCTGAAGCTGCGCCCTACTGTGTTTCAGTTGGGGGGCCTTTTTTGGCTCAATTATCCCTGTAAATGTGTGGTGAAGATGGAGGCTGTGAAGTATGTGTTTTTTGAACCTTTGCAGTTGAAAACGTTCCTGGACTCTCGGGGGGGCGCGGGTGCCCCTTCTCTGGTACCTGGAGCAGAGATAAGATCAGCACCTCAGTTATAATAATCCTCTACATCTCCTTTTTGAGTCGCTTTATTTGTGTCTCCCCTTTAGGGGGGGTTTTGATTTACAATTTTTTTCCTAGAACTGTGGCTTGGGTTCCCTAGGTGTGGACTAAGGAAGGAGGCGGGATAGTAATTGTGAAGTTTTATTATTTCCTGTATAACATGTAAATACTGTTCTCCTGTAGTGGTGGTACAAGAGGTGTTCTTGGTGTATATATGAAAGTCTAATAAATATATTGAAATATAACACAGCTACAATACTATATCCTAAAGCAAAAAAATAAAACTATATATTTTATTTACAGTTTGTTGTCTCTGGTTTCTGCTTTCCTCATCTTCTTTTCACTGTCTTCCTTCCATCCAGCATCTGTCATCCAGTGTCTGCCCTCTCTGCTGTCCCCTCCATCCAATGTCTGCCCTCTCTCCCTGCCCCTTCCATCCACATCTGCCCTCTATCTCTGCCCCTTCCATGATCCATCCACCATCTGCCCCTGTCTGCCCTCTCTCTCTCCCCATCCATTCACTGTCTGCCCTTTCTATCCCTGCCATCCACTGTCTGCCCTTTCTCTCTGCCCCTTCAATCCACAATTTGACCTCCCTCTCCCATCCATCCAGGGTTTGCCCTCCCTCTCGCTACCCCATCCAGGATCTGCCCCTCTCTCCGCCCCTTTTTCAGTCCCCAGTTCCAGCCCCACTATCCTACCAGTCCCCCATTTCAGCCCCAGCCCTTTTCTGCCACCAGTCCCGAGCTTCAGCCCCCCAGCCACTTCTCCCTATCCCGTTTTCAGCCTCCAGTCCCAGTACTAGCCCCCTTATCCCACCTACCCTCCTTTTCAGCCCCCAGTTCCAGCCCGCTTCATCCACATGCCTTGTATTAGGGCCCCCTTTTCAGAACCATTCTCCCACCTGACCCACGCATGCCCCATTTTCCCACCAGCCCCAGGCATGGCCCCCATTTTCCCATATGGCCACTTCTCAGACCCCAGTGCCTGCCCCCTTCTTCCATCCGAGAAGCCCCTCCCCAGTCCCCTCCCCACCCGTCCCCTTCTCACATCCGAGAACTCCCTCCTCAGTCCCCTTCTCCCATCCAAGAACCCCAGTCCCCTCCTCACCCGTCCCCTTTAACCATCCAAGAACCCCCTCCCCACCCCCTTCTCCCATCCGTGAACCCCCTCCCCACCTCGGTCCCCTTCTCCCATCCAAGAACCCCAGTCCCCTCCCCACCCGTCCCCTTCTCACATCCGAGAACTCCCTCCTCAGTCCCCTTCTCCCATCCAAGAACCCCAGTCCCCTCCTCACCCGTCCCCTTTAACCATCCAAGAACCCCTCCCCACCTCGGTCCCCTTCTCCCATCCAAGAACCCCAGTCCCCTCCCCACCCGTCCCCTTTAACCATCCAAGAACCCCCTCCCCACCCCCTTCTCCCATCCGTGAACCCCCTCCCCACCTCAGCTTTAGAAATGTTAAGTAGTAGTCTCCTTCCCATTTGAGAACCCCCACCCCACACACCCTTCTCCCTTCTGAGTCCCCCCCCCCAACCTACCTACTAGCTTTGTTCTCCGGTCCCCACCACCCTCACTGGCTTTAAAAAAAGAATTTGGAAGCGCCAGAGGGACAGGCAGCACCTCGTGTCTGCCCTCCCTGCTACTAAAAATGTCTTCGACGTCGTCATTGGGCCTTCTCACATTGAGTCCCGCCCACCCTCGTGGTAATTGGAAGTTACCTCAGAGAAGGGCGGGACTCAATGTGAGAAGGCCCAATGACGACGTCGAAGACATTTTTAGTAGCAGGGAGGGCAGACACGAGGCGCTGCCTGTCCCTCTGGTGCTTCCACAGTCTTTTTTTAAAGGTAGGACAGGGTGGGAGCAGCGGGTGCAGGGCACCCCCCACCCGCTGACAGCCGGGGCGGACCGCCCCCACCACTCCGCCATCGCGCGCCATCCGAGGGAGGGAGGACTGGAACTCGGGCGGTCGGGGCGGGGCGACCTTAGGCGCGCCGCGCGGGGCCCCCCTGAGCGCGGGGCCCTATGCGGCCGCCTCGCCTTAAGACCGGCCCTGCTAGTCAACATTCCAGCCAGCAGCTGTATCACACACAGCTAGGATCAGTGGCATAGCCACAGGAGGGCCCACCCAACAGTAGCACACGTTTAGCGGTAGCTGGTGGGGATCCCAAGCTCCGCCAGTTGAAAGCTTCCCCCTAACGGTAATGAAAACGCTACTCTCCATGATACCGGCACCTGCGCATTCTCAGTTTTCAATGCATGCCTGCTGCAGACTGCCAAGGTGGAAAGAAGCGTTTTCCCACCAGCTGAGATATTTGCTTGGT